>NW_024063293.1:0-1200000 GCF_006381635.1 Hibiscus syriacus
TCCTCGAGAGTCCCCTCCCACCGTTCAAGAGGCAACTGTCATCGTTGAAGAGGTCCCTCCCACCATTCCAGAGCCCGATTCACATGGGTAATATCGAAGTATTGAGAAACCCCCACCGGTTCCGGACATGATGGATGAGAGTTGGCTCTCGTATGAGTACCGGCCAGTACCATACCGGTATCTGAAGAGAGGGAACAACTACCGGACACAATTTTGGATAACACCCTTTGGGCTAAGACCGCAGTTGATTTTATCTACATGAGCGGAGCAAGGGGTGTTTCACTGACATATGCAAGCTCACCGATGATATCTTTTTGTTGCTTGAACGGCCTTGGTGGGGCGTATTATTAGGGGGTCGAAGACAATGGCTATTTCGATGGGGGGTAAGTCTTATATTTTTTCTTATATTCAATTTGATTTTTTTTTTTTAAATTTATGTAAGTCACTAATATATGTCTTTTTTTGTAAAACAGCATATCGATGCGTGGGTGACACGTCTTCTAATAATAAGAAACTTAAGAAAAATAAAAATATACGATATACAATAATGCCGACGTCTTTTCACGCCGTTCACTTGAAGATGCACGAGATGAATCATTTGATTTGGGCAATGGACAAGCTAAAACTTATCCTGCATGGTGGGAGGTCGATAAGGTTAGTATTTATTTTAGATTGAGTTTAAAGGTTTTATGAAATAAGTGCGCAAATGAATTATTACTTATGATTGCAGTTTATCCCTGTTTTGGAACGTAAACATTGGATTCTCGTCGAGCTTCAGCTCCCATCCCTTAAGACAATAGTGTATGACAGCATGATAAATTACATATCATGGCTGATTTAAGAGATGTATTAAGGGATGGAGCTCTCATTGGCTAAATTCTTGGATGCGATCAATTATTGGACTCGTTCTGGAAACAAGAAGCCAAAGAAGCTCAATATTACAGTTATTAGAGACGAGACCGCGCCACAACAAACGAGCGGAGCCAGAGGAGATTGTGGTCCTCTCGTATGCTTGGCGTTGGAGCGTTTGACGACGGGAAGCATCAAGTATCTACCTCCCACCGATAGAGATAAAGCTGCAGTAGGCTTGTGGTTTCGGCATTATATGGCTAAATCGATATATACGAGACGCTGCTACCTGCATCCGCGTTATAAAAATGTCCATAAACATTGGTAAGTTTATATACTTATAAATGAAAATGTTTGGTTAAGTAATTAGAATTCAATAATTTGCGTAGAAAGTGTTGTTTGAACAAATGTTTGGTTTCTGCAGGTTAATCTCAGAAGTGAACTGCGTGAAAATGATGTCGAGCTGCAAAAGTTGATTCAATAGTTTAATTGATTGTTTTTTGATTGTTTAATTGATTTGTAAAAGTTGATTCAATTTTTGATTGTTTAATTGATTTGTAAAGATGATTTGTAAAAGTTGATTTGTGTAATTGATGCGAACATAATTCTTATTTGTGCTTGTTTAATTGATTGAAATGTAATGGTTGATTTTGTTGATTTCAATCTGCATTATGTTGAAGGCAAAAATGACTATCGCAATGCGAAATGAAAATCGCAATGCGAAATGAAAATCGCAACGAGAGAATCGCAATGCGAAATGAAAATCGCAATGCGGAAATGAAAATCGCAATGCGTTTATAATTTGCATTGCGATTATCTCGATGCGATTTTCATTTCGCATTGCGATTTTCATTTCGCATTGCGATTCTTTCGTTGCGATTTTCATTTCGCATTGCGATTTTCATTTCGCATTGCGATTTTCATTTCGTATTGCGATTTTAATTTCGCATTGCGATTTTCATTCGCATTGCGATTCTCTCGTTGCGATTTTCATTTCGCATTGCGATTTTCATTTCGCATTGCGATTCTCTCGTTGCGATTTTCATTTCGCATTGCGATTTTCATTTCGCATTGCGATTCTCTCGTTGCGATTTTCATTTCCGCATTGCGATTTTCATGTTGGGATTTTCATTTCGCGTTGCGATTGTATTTTCCGTGTTGCGATAGTCAAATGCATGCCTAATAGTGATAACAACTGAATAACAAGAGTTGGTTAAGTCAAAATGGTTGGCCTGAGTCATTAATTCAACTGAAAATGTTAAAAGTTCACACATAAAATCCACAATACAACGTTTGCATATGAGCTTTTGATGGCAACGTTTACATAATACACATAAAATGTTAAATGTTAAAACGTTTACATAATACAACTGAATAACAACGTTTACATAATACAAAGTTCACACATATGAGCTTTGGATTTTGATGAGGATCCATATTTTGGTAGAGGAAAAAATGATTTTGATGGCACTGGTGATCCACATGTCAACCTTGTATGACCACTTTCCTTGCACCGACTACATGTCGATCTCTTCTTCTCTTCACCCTTAGACGGTATACGATCGTGACTTTTTGGTCGGCCAGGTAGCCTTCTGTCCATGGCTGGTGGCAAAACTGTTTGTAAGTCATCTGGTATGTCCCACTCAGAAGGATGTGGAATAGGGTAGACAATCTCGGCATAAGTCTGTCGATAAACTTCTGTAGTGTAGCAATCCATAGCGTATGCGCTTGAATCTTGGTTTAAATGAAGCAACTTTTATAACATGGCCACACGGATAACCAGATGTTTGCCATTTCATACAACTACACGTCTTTGCATTTAGATCGACTAGCCCATTTAAGTTATTATCCGTACTTGAAACAAAGTGTTTGAACATGGTTCAACTCTCCATGACGTTGACTTCACAACACGTTTCGTTATCTTTTTTTCAGTCCATGGTGTAACACGATGTTCCAATGTTCCTGTAAATTTAAATAAACAATACTTAGTAAAATATATAAATATGATAAGTTACGAATTCAAAGAATAATACCTGCATGGTTTCTTTCTTGTAGTACCACTGTTGAATAGAGGCTCGAAAAAACTCCATTAACATAGTATGGGTAATTTCCGGGAATGACGACTTAGAGCGTTGATTGATTCTGCACTATTAGACGTCATGAAACCATATCTTGCTCCAAGTTGATGTACTCTTGACCATCTTTCAAACCCGACATCTTCTAGTGTTTGAGCACACTGAGGCAAAACACGTCTTAAACAATTTATATGCTTATTGAAATCCACTTCCCGATAAGCTTTTACAGCCTTCCAGTATGTCCATTTGTGCTTTTTTATACCAGCAGACCTTGATTTTAGATTTCTATACAAATGAACACCACAAGTCCATGAAAAGCATCTGGGAAACACCTTCTAACAGCGTTGTCAATTGAGTTTGCCCTATCGGATATGATTGTCAGATTGCTAATAGGACCTATGCAATCCCTAAGATGCCCCATAAACCATGTCCATGAATCAGAGGTTTCAGATTTGCCAACCCCGTAAGCTATTGGCAATATCCCATTGTTAGCATCCATGGCTACTGCTAATAAGTTACTCCAAGGTATCGACCTTTCAAATGTGCTCCGTCAACTATAATAACTGGGCGCATGCAAGTAATAAACGAACGAATCTACAAAATAATATACACAAGAAATATAATCATTTAAATGTGAAATGCATGTAACTAACAAAAATGAGTCAACAAAATTATATTGATTTACTAACCGTAGCACCAATGGCGATAAACAGCAACTCAAAGCGTCCATCTCTATCTGTTTTGATGAGTTACCGACCCAGGATTTTTCAGCTTTAAATTGTGACAATAAGCCGGCAGTTGGGCAAAACGATGCTTCTGGCGACCCCCTCAACAATTCCAAGGCAACATTTGGCTCTCCAAGCTTGAGAATATGATATACTAATCTTGAACCGAGCATTCATGTCAGTCAATTCATGTCCCCGATATACCCTGCCATTCAAAAACATTAACTCAGCCAGAAAACCACCCAACACCTTTTTGTTTGCCTGTCTATGGTGAGGAAAAACTTGGGTTCTTGAACATGTATGTTTATCAATAAAAGTCCTAACTTGAAACATTTTGCAATCTTTTATTCTCTTTGCATCATACGCCACGTACAGTTTTTGTCAATCATACACCTTGTTTCGAAACGATCTTTGCTTGATTTGTTAACTTTTAGTTGATAGCCATCTTCCACGCATTCGTATATAAAGCTATCTTCAAGTCTTCCTTTGTATCAAAACAATCATCTTTCTTGATACGAATAACTTTTGTGTAACAATCAACTGCTTTCTTTATCAACTCTTCTTCCGGTATCTGAAGTAATTCTGGCATATTCCAGTTATACGCCCGTGGCATTTTCTTTTCTTCGGGGACTTTTCTTCTTCTTTTCTTCTTCAGGATTATATGAATTACAGAATGGATGTTCAACATTCATTCACAGTCGTAACTTCCTCCTCATTATCATCAACATTACATTCTTCGGCAACGGCTGTTTCATCATCAAAATTCGTATTGACCAATATCAATATCATTACACGCATGGTCTGTTTCTTCTTCTGAAACATCATCAAAATCCGTGTATTGACCAATATCAAAGTCCGGATATTGACCAAGACCAAATTTCGAATACTGACTAGTACTCACAATTTTTTTGTTGGCTCATCATCGTCTAACTGGTCAATACGAAAACCGGAATTTGGTGCTGAAAGTTGATTGGGATTTGGATTAGAGAAAGGTTGTGGGTTTTGAGAAAAACTTAGTTGATTACTACCCGCTACTGACCCAACAATACTACTTCTAGGTTCAACAACATACAATGTAACATCTTGTGAAACACTAATGTAAGCAATGAATCGTTCAACATCTTCATTGTCGGTTAACAAATAAACTTTACCATTTCTCTGATAAGATAGCCTAAATCCACTTAGGGGCTCTAAATTCAATTTATTTGAAACACGTAGCATTAGAGTTTCATAAGTTAACTTTTGTAAAGACAATTTTAGTTGAAGATTTATGGGTAAAGGCATATATTGTAAAACACCATTAACATTATCCCATGACCCTCCAAAACACAAATCTATCCAAACATGATCAACATTAGATGATTTCATGGTTGTAACTAAACAAACGAGATGCGAAACTAAGACCTGTTGCCGGATGGGGAAGGATGTCGTGATATAGGAACGGATGTCGCCGGAGAGAGTGATAGATGGAGATGGAATGAGTTGCGATTTAGGGATTTAGTTTATGATTTCAGTGTTATATACCCAAAATTTCAGTGTTGTGATTTACAGATTCTCGTTGCGATTTACGGATTATCGTTGCGATTTACAGATTCTCGTTGCGATTTACGGATTATCGTTGCGATTTACGGATACGCGTTGCGATTTACGGATTATCGTTGCGATTTACGGATACGCGTTGCGATTTACGGATACGCATTGCGATTTACGGATACGCGTTGCGATTTACGGATACACGTTGCGGTTTACGGATACGCGTTGCGATTTACGGATACGCGTTGCGATATACGGATACGCATTGCGATTTACCCATACGCGTTGCGATTTACGGATACACGTTGCGATTTACGGATACGCGTTGCGATTTATGTGTTCGCGTTGCGATTTTCATATTCGCGTTGCGATTATGGAAAATCGCAATGCGAATTTGTACTATCGCATCGCGATTTTCAAGAATCGCGTTGCGATTCTGGAAACTGATTTGCGATTCTGGGGATCGCGTTGCGATTTTTATTTCGCGTTGCGATTTTGTTGGTCATTTTGGCAAATCCAAAAAAAGTTGGTTAAAATCGTATATTATAACTTTTTTTTGGTCACTGAGGCGATTTTCTCTTATATATATTTCCAAAATGTTTTAAAAACTATAATATATATATATATTCAAAAATTATTTTAAAAGCTATATAATATATATATTTAAAAACCGATTTTTTTAAACAATATACTTTATGTATTATATTTTCAAAATCCGTTTTCTAAAAAATTATATATTATAGTTTTCAAAAATATTTTCAAAAAGTACACTATATTAATATATATATATATATATAAAATAAAATAATATAATAAAAAAAGGAAATCCGGACGAAAATAAGTGTTCACAATAACGAATAGTCGAGTGACTCAACAAAAATAACACTCAATAGTCAGATGATCATTTTATAATTTTTAATAGTCAATGGACTTATTAAAGCTTTATAATCAAATGATCATTTGTGTCCTTTACCCTAATTTTAAACAATATGAGAGCTTTGCTTCACAATGGGCATGATAGCTTGGCAATTAATGTTCGAGTCCAAGTTTGGGATGGTCCTGGTTTATACCTCTTGCACAACACGAATGAGAATCGTTGTATCTTGTTAGTTCCCATAACTTGTTCTTCCTCTTTCTCTTTGATACACGAATCATCCACTTACATCCGTTATTACGTTGGACTCAGTAGCAAACATATTTCTCCGTGATAGATCGATCAACTCGAGAGTGAACTGAGTTACGAATATTGTAACTCTTAATTTCCATCATTGTTTCCTCTTTCGATGAGAACTCTATTCCAATATAAGTCACAATCATTGACTGATGACTGAAATCCATAGTTGCAACATTAGGAGATCCGAAAATTCAGGTCCGTACATTGCATCATAGTCAGCACATACATAAGTACAAGAAGTTCGATTGTTGTTGTATTTATGGGAATTCATCTGCATCATTATCATAATGTATGTTAAATTATGGTGAGTCGGTTCAACGAATAATCTCGTTTCAGCATCTGTATCTGGCTCACGAAAAGGTTCTTTTGGTGGAGATGAGGGTTCCTCGAATAATCCAATATTGAGGTCAAGAAGTTGCCACTTGCATGTCCTCGCCTTGAACATGAAGCCATTGTACCATATGGGTTGTGAAAGACTGTGTGTCGATGGCATTTCCATGTTCAAGTAGAAAACGGTGGCAAATGGAAGTCTACCCCTTGAAGCAGTTGCTGATGAATGTCTTCCTATTGAACTTGATGGCATGGCAGTTGGCATTATATTTGCCATTAATGATATGAAATCATTACAAATCAGTTAAGTCGGACTACCAACTTGATCAGCTTGATACGCCAAGCCATAGTGAGGGAATATGACAGACCACGAGAAGCACATGCCTCAATAAAAGTGATATACATTTCAATAAGAAAATGTGAACTTCCTCATACGTACCTCAATTGTATCTTCGTGTCATTATTTAATTAAAAACTATTTAAATAAAAATTTAGTTCTGAAATTACCTCAATAATAACTGGAATACATATGGCTCATTAACGATTGTGCATAAGAAAGACATGCGGAACCACGCCCATGATTGGAGAAGCATGAGACATCCACCGATAGCAGTTTTACTATAATTCGTTGCACGACACATTTCTCTAAAGAGAAATGTCAAAACTACGGTGCCCCAACTGTATTTTTCTGCTTCATCAAAATCATAAGATGATGCAACCACATACAATGCACCTGGTTGTGAGATTTGTCGGGTATCAATATTCCTCCAATGATTTGTAGTATATATGCCCGAGCACATGCCTTTGCTTGATCCTCAAAAACATTTTTATTCAAAACTTCAAAATTGACTTTTAGCCATATAAAGATATCTGACCTCCATTGAAATATGGTGGAGAAGCTCCAAGATACTCCATGTATTGTGAATGTCAATCACCATCGACCACACTAAACATAACATTTCCATCAACGGGAGCCCCAAATGCATTGAGACATCCTCCATTGTAATTGTACACTCTCCACATGGAAGATGAAATGTGTATGTCTTCGGTCTTCTCCTCTCAATTAATGCGAAAATTAGGGTGGGTTCCATTTTGCAACCACCAACAACTTTTGCAATACCCGAACCCCACGTAAGACTGATACGGCCAAATACGTGTTGGTGTTGGTATCTTCGTGTTTCGAATAAATGTCTCCAAAATATCATTTTCCTAATTAATAAACATTCCAAAAATTTAAAATTAATATAAATTAATGAAAACTTTAAATTAAAAAAAAAATTATTAAACATTTACAAAAATTTACAAAATATTATCATATCACTAAAGGTCTTGAGATATTATTTGCATCCAATCACAATAACATCTTGCTTTCTATTATAACTGTAGGCAAACAAATATAAATAGGAGATTGATTTGAGTTATATTAGAGAGAAAAAATGATTTGGTGTGAAGAATGAGGGGGTTAAGGGGGTTAAATAGGGGAGGAGGAGGGTGTTTAGGTGGTGGAAACGATTGGGAATTAATTACCTATTAATAGAAGGCGCCCCCCGGCAACGTTCCTTCTGATGTGTCACCGAATCCCATGAAAGCGTCCCCTGCAAAGCGCCTTATCCGCGTGGCATCTCAGTAAGCAAAAATCCCGTAAAGCGCGTTCTCGGAACGCGTCTTATTTCCACATCAGCCGAATGGGTGTTGCTTTGAGAAATATTAAAAAAACAGTGTTACATCGAGAATATTAGAAAAATAGGATGATATTTAGTTCGAATTGCCTGTTAATTAAGGACTCTGCATTGATTCCATCACATTCCCTTAAAAAGGTGATTTGTGTCTCTTTTAATTATTTATTTTATTTTTAAGAGACGAAAAAAGTATATTTTAAATTTAGTTCGGTTGAAGGTAAATTTTTTCCCTTCATTTTAAATCATGTTTTGTGTCCCAAGATGTCTGTGTTTAGCTTTAGTCTCAGAATTTATATATTGTATCACTCTTAGATGTTGGGAGTCTTTTTACCTCTCGTATCCTCATAGGTATAATAATTACCTATAAAAAATGACTTTTAATAAAAGTGTTCCTAATGACCCAAGAGTAGTATAAGAATAAAAATCTCGGACTAAATCAAATATAACATATTGGGGACGTAATATCTTACTTATTAAAAAGTCCGCAATCAAATTACATAATAAATGACACGTCAAATGCTTCTCCTAAAAGAGAAGATTCACTTCATGTTCATTCTTTATCATTTCTTGGGCATTTATATAATTATCACTTCTAGATATTTTATATTTAAATATAACACTAGTTTTCTAAATGATATCTATAACTTTTAGAAGTATAATTTCTTTTTATATATATATATAACATTATCAGATTTTTTTAATATTTTTAACATACACGTTATTAATGGATAATTAACTGATCAAGTAATAATTTTTAATTTATCACATGTAAATATAATGTTACTTTGTTAAGTCTCTCTACTATTAAAAGTTACAAAATGGTCACATGACTATTTATTATGTTCCAAACTCGATTAAAAAATTGACGAATATCTAAGTTAGACGTAAACATGATACTATGATATGATAGTTATCTGATATTCGAATATCAAATTTTATTATATCACAGTCAATATGTTAACGTTCAGCTCAGAGTAATGTCAATCTTTAACAAGAAAGGACGAATTTGAAACATAATGAATAGTCGAGTGACTCAACAAAATAACATTCTATAGTCAGAGGATCATTTTATAATTTTTATGATGTAATTACTTTTAACACTTTTCAACTTTAAAATAAGTAAAATTAAGTCTTAATTTTATGATGTAATTAATTTTTAGGGTCTTATTTTATTTTTAAGTTAAGTAACTTACCCCTTCCATAGTTCGATCTTAACTTTATGATGTAAACTATCATCTCTTTTGTTGAATATCAACATTTGATGCGATGAGTGTGACCAATTATTATCAACCAATAGAAACAGTCAATATACAAAGATTTGAATGAACCCAAGATTTACCCACAACCCAAAATTTTAGATCCACCACAAGAAGATTAGAATCATGATCCACCAAATAACCACTGCTCTAATTGCAACATACAATCACCTTTTCACATAGCCATGGTCGTTACTTTTTGTAAAGGTGCCTTAAACTGGTATCATCATCTACCTTCAAGCTCTATTTATGATTTTAGAGAGATACGATAGCAATTTGTTAGTCATTTTCTGGCTAACAACGTCATCGTTAAGTCAAGGGCAACCCTCCTCAAAGTAGTGCAAGAATTGAGAGTCCCTCTAAGATTATACTAAGGTTTATTTGAGCTATAGGGTTTGAAAGATGATAGAGCCATTACAGGTATTTTTATAATTCATGCATGAGCATCTGTGTTACACCATTATAGAGAGGAAATTAGATTAGTTGAATCCAGGCCAAGGTTGATAAAGAATATAGTCCTAACACCTTAACATATAGCACCACAACAAAGAAATTTAGTAGTTTCTTAGTCATCATTCTTTAAACTAGTGTTAATAGAATCACGTTATGGGAGTATTCGATCTCCTCTTCTAGCTCTAATAAGGTCAAGTGATATAATCTCCGTAGACTGGGACGAACCCCCGTTATAGGTGGGAGGGACAATGGGCCCCTAATTTTAATGGTTTAATTATCTTCTAAGCCAGAAACCATTGCAATTACGCCCTTACTCCTAAATTTTTTAATGTAATTATACTTTATTACACTATCAGTTTAAAATTAATAGAATTAAGCTTTTATCTCAAGTTTGCCTGGTTTAAGTATTTTTGTACGATTGTTCAAATATCCGACTCAAAATATTCGATCCGATTACTTGCCGACCTGATTAAAAATTATCGAGTATTTAATTTGAAAATATTTCAATTTTTAGGTCGGATACCCGACTCATTATTTTTACGGGTTTTCGGGTCAGATCTAAGTCAAAAAGTTTCTCTTAACCGGGTACCCGACTACCTGGTATCTTATTTTTTTTTATTTTATTTTTATTTTTTAACCATGTAGTCAAGCATCACTCACTCAATAAGTCTCAAACGTAAACAGTTCTCAACCCCAATTGTAAATTTCAATCTCTAATTTCCTCACACGTTCGCACCACCAATCGCTTCTCTCATATTGTTGTTCTCTCATCTCGTCCTCTCAGATTAATACTCGTAGTTCATCTTCAATCATCCCTCATCAACTTCAACAACACTCAGGTATACATGCATGAATACCCAATTCCTTGGTAAATGAATGCAAAAAATTTAGATTATACAATTTGATAATAAATTTAAATATTTAGATTATATAATTTGATTTGGTGGTCTGAACATTGAATAGCAGTGTAGATTATGTTTTATTGTCTTCGTATATAGTAGATTTTTGCTAATGTGTACCACTTGGAGTTGTTAATTTGAGGTCAAATGGTAACTTTTGTCCATGTGATAGACTCAGTTTATCACTTTCGCCTCTATCGTATTTTGGCATCAATGTATTCTTCGAAGTTGCTCAATTACATCATTCTATAACCTACCCCTAACTTAAAACCCTAAACAATAAACCCACAACCTTTAAACAATAAGCCCTATATAAGTTAGGATTTAAGGTATAGGACTTATTGTTTAAAGGGTGTAGGGTTATCATTTAGGATTTAGGGTTTATAATTTAGAGTTTTAAGTTAGGTTATAGAACGATGTGATTGTGCAATTTCGATGGTTAAATTGATAAGAAAATACGATAAAGATGAAAATGATAAATTGAGTCTATTACAGGAATAAATGTGACCCTTAAACCTTAATTTAATTATCAGATTGTATTTTGCTAATTTGGTTTGGTGATATCATTATGTATTACTTAGAAAATGTGGGTACCCAACATAATTTAGCTTGGTTTATAGCAGAAGCACTATTTGTACATACAACAGAATTTTAATATGAAAAAAAGAATCCGGGTACCCTATTACCCGAATTAACGGGTACCCAAGTTTTATGGGTACTCAACTTGTGGCTACTAGGTTATTATGGACGAGTCACTGATCGAAACTTCGTTACCCGAAAATACGGGTACTCAGATATGAACAACCTTAATTTTTTTTGAAATGTGGAGTCTTGTACGCTGTTCAATCCGAACGAAAACATACAAAGACAAATCAACATTGATTAGAGTAATAAAAAATCTCCCTAACCAAAATGGAGGAAAAAGAGTGTCCGAGACAATGTGAAGCGATACAAAACAACAAATCAAACAAACAATCACATTACTAGAGCAAAACCGCAACATATGATTTACAACAAACACTACTACTTTTTTTTAAGACGTTTGAGTTTTAAATTTAGTGAAATTAAACCCTCAATCTATTAAATTTTAGGCTTAAGGGTCATTTTTTTCTTGTAGTAGACACAATTTATTATTTTCATCTTTATGGCATTTTCGCATCAATTTAGCGATCGAAGTTGTTCAATTGCATCAATGTTTCAAATATTTAATGTTGTTTAGGGTTTTAAGTTAGAGTTTAAGGTTTAGAGTTTATGATATATGATGATGCAATTAACAACTTCGAGGATTAAATTGATGTGAAAATATTATAGGGGCAAAAAATAAATTGAGTATACTATAAGGATAAAAGTATCATTTTAAGCTTATTTTTTATAATTTAATTACTTTTTAAGATCTTATTTACTTTAAAGTTAAACAACTTACCCATTTTAGTACAATTCCAGCTCTCATTTGTTAATCTACGACCATGTCGTGTTTAGATCATCGTCTCCCACCTAAAGTCGGTGAAAATGGTGTTACTTTTGATTCAATCTAAAATTGTTGATATTATGTTACCACAACATTTATAATATTGTCGGAACCGTCTTCGGTTGGGCCCCAGAATTGGGCTTCGACTTGAAAAATGTGGATTGGAGTCGCCACCGATCACTTTAAAAATATTTAGGTGAATCAGACACCCTCTTACCTGATCTGCGTTGTAACAGAAATGTATCGGGTCTGGGAGTCGGTTACGGTCAAGGAAGGATTAGCACTCTTGAACAGCCCTTTTGGTACCAATTAATTTAACGGTTATCTTTAATTGCGAAAATTGAAATTTAAATTAAATTTAAAATATTCGATTCGGATTGCTTACCTTTGATTGATTGAAAGTTCAACTGAAATGTCAACAAATGTTAGATGGTAAAAAAAATACAAAAAAGCTAAAATAAAATAGGTAAAATAATTAAAGGTTAGTAAAAATAAATAATAATAATATAATAAACAAAAATAATACAAGAAAATAATAAAAGAAAATAAAATGAATAAAACAAAAAGTAAAGGGTTAGTTAAGAGATAAAAATGAAAAAAAACTAAAAATCGTGAAAGAGAAAAAATAAACAAAAGTGACTAAATTAAAATAAAAACAAAATAGAGAGCCAAATTGCAAAGAATGTAAATTAAAGTAGGGACTGAATTGAATAAATCAAAACTCAGATGCCAAATTGTATATAGTGATCAGATTGTAAAGCGATTCAAAATACTAGGGACTGCAGAGAGAATTTAAGAATCCCCTATTTCAAACGGTCCTTGCTATATATGTATCCCAATAGCCCAAAATCACTCATTTTCAGCATTCTCTCAAAAAACTCATCTCTCTCAAACGAGAGAAGGCTCTCGGCTCCTCTCCCTTGGCGATTTCCGGCCGTCGCTACCGCCGCCACTCTGGCCGCCGCTCGCGGAGGCCGACAAACCAAAACTCACCCTGAAACACTCGTCTCAACGCCCCCAAGCCAAAATCGAAACCTAAACACTCAATAATCCCCCCACTAGCGTAGATCTACGCTCAAAGCTTCATCTTGTACCTTTTCCGATGAGTCTTCTCGGCTTCCGGCGTGCTCCTCTCTCGACGATATCCTCATTTTTGTTTAGATTTTTACTTGCTTGGATTTACTGTTGTGGGCTTTTCAGCCTTTGATTTATATGTTTCTTGGCTTACTGTTCTCTCTGTTCGTTGGTTTCGGTGATATTGTTGTAGATTGTTGTATACTGTTGATGGTTTTGGTTTACTGTGTTTGTGGATGTTGTTCTCTGGTGGTGCTTTGTGCACTGTTGATGATTCATGTTTTGCTTGTGACCATGTTTGGCTTTGATGATTTTTTTGGCTTAGAGTTTCTCTGGTAGTGTACTGTGTACCGATCCCTCTTGTCCTCTGTTGGTCACCGGGTATTTATACCCTGCTCGGTGAACCAGTACCCCGGGTTGTTCCGTTTTGCTCGGGGCGTTACTGCTGAAATCCCGGGATGGTTCAGTCCCGGGATCCTCGGCCGACGTCCGGCCGTTTCGCGTGACCCTTGACCTTGCTGTACGGTGCCTTGACTTTAGGGTTTTAGAAACCCTAGTCTTGTTGTGTAATCTTCATGCACTTGGGCCTAATCGGGTCAGCTGGATCAGGCTACCTGGTTGGGCCTGTTGGACTCTGACTTGGACCCTTTTATTCAGACCTGAACTTTGGACCTAAAAAAATAATAATAAATGTTAATAATAAAAAAAGAGAAAAGGGAAAAAATTAAATAATATATTATATATAAAAAATTTTTCTAAACCTACATAATATAATTTCAAAAATATTTTAAAATTATATATTATATACTTTTTAAAAATGTTTCAAAATTATATAGTTTTCAAAAATGTTTTTAGAAAATTATATATATATATAAGTTTTCAAAAAAATGTTTTATATAATATATGTTTTTAAAACTATATATTATATATACTTTCAAAATGTTTTAAAAACTATATAATATATAAATGTTTTCAAAAATGTTTTATATAATATATGTTTTTAAAATGTTTTAAAAACTATATATTATATATACTTTCAAAATGTTTTAAAAACTATATAATATAAATGTTTTCAAAATATTTTTCAAAACCATATACTATATAGATTTTAAAAACGTTTTCAAAAACTATATATATACTTATTTTCGAAAATCGTTTTTTCGAAAATTATACATTATATTTTGTCAAACATTTTCAAAAACTGTATTACTATATACACATATATATATAATAAAATAGGAATATATATATATAAACAAAATTACTCTGGGCGAAAATAAGTGTCTACAGCTGCCCCTCTTTGTCCTTTTTCGTGGAACGAAAAATAGGACAAACAAAATGACATAAATTTTTGCTCGTGGAGTTGAAAATTGACTTGAATTAGGAATAACTCCCTGTTGAATTGTGTTGTGGATGACCCATTCGTTGCGAAGTCGAGTCCATCTTGAAATGATATGGAATTGAAGCCGTAGTCCGGAATTGAATTGGAACGTGACTTCTCGTCGTCAAATTTTAGTCAACTTTGGTCTTCTTCTCGGTTTAAAGACTTTAGCTAAAAATTCGACTGGAAATTAATTTTCTGACTCCACGCTGTGGTTGACAGGCCCTTGAGCTGAATGAAATCAAACTCAAAGTCCTCGTTGACAGATAGCTTTTCTCGACTTAAGCTATGCTGCTGAAAAAACAGTTTTTTGTCACTAAGGCACGGTTAACCTAGGTCTTCTTCTCGACTTGAAAAACCTCGATTGCAGTCGAACAGTAGTGTGATTCAAGTGTAATCGAGCTGAATGGAGTTGAACTTGACAGTTTTATTGACAGATAGCCCTTCTTGCCTTGGGCTATGTTGTAAATGATGTGCCTCGCAGTTGAGCGTAGTCGAACTCGAAGGTCCTTTGGAGATAGATAACCCTTCTAGCCTTGAGTTATATTGTAAATGATGTACCCTCGAAGCTGAGTGTAATCAAACTCGGGGGTCTTTGGCAGCTAGCCCTTCTCGACTTAAGCTATACTGCAAATGATGTACCTTGGAGCTGAGCGTAATCGAACTCAAAGGTCTTTCGTTGGCAAATAGCCCTTCTTGCCTTGAGCTATATTGCAAATGATGTGCCCTCGAAGCTGAGTGTAATCGAACTCGGGAGTCTTTGGCAGATAGCCCTTATCGACTTAAGCTATGCTGCAAATGATGTGCCGTTGAGCTGAGCGTAGTCGAACTCAGAGGTCTTTTGTTGGCAGACAACCCTTCTAGACTTAAGTTGTGCTGCAAATGATATGCCTTGGAGCTGAGCGTAGTCGAACTCGAAGATCTTTGGTGACAGATAACCCTTCTAGCCTTGAGTTATGATGTAAATGATATGCCCTCGAAGCTGAGTGTAATCGAACTCGGAGGTCTTTGGCAGATAGCCCTTCTCGACTTAAGTTATGCTGCAAATGATGTGCCGTTGAGCTGAGCGTAGTCGAACTCAAAGGTCTTTTGTTGGCAGACAACCCTTCTAGACTTAAGTTGTACTGCAAATGATATGCCTTGGAGCTGAGCGTAGTCGAACTCGAAGGTCTTTGGTGACAGATAACCCTTCTAGCCTTGAGTTATGTTGTAAATGATATGCCCTCGAAGTTGAGTGTAATCGAACTCGGGGGTCTTTGGCAGATAGCCCTTCTCGACTTAAGTTATGCTGTAAATGATATGCCTTGGAGCTGAGCGTAATCGAACTCGAAGGTCTTTGTGGCAGATAGCCCTTCTGGCCTTGAGCTAAGCTGCAAATGATTTGTTTAAAAAAATGGCTTCCCTCCACGGGTCGAAGCCGGTCATGATTCTTTAGGTGGTTTCTCTGAGCTAGTCTGAACCAAATGAGACGATCTTTGAATGACTCCCCTTTTACGGGAAAGCCCGCTGATTAATTCTGTCAGCCGAATATCTTCCGTCGTGGAATTGAAATCTGGCTTGAAGACATTAACTTGAAATATGTTGTTCTTTGTTGAGTTGTTGAACTGGATTTGGTCTGAATTGGTTCTCGAACCTATCTGAAATTGGTTCTGAGATCTGTAGATATGTCAAGTCGGTTGAGGTGTAGTTTCTCACTACTGAGTTAAGCAACCACCATCGTTCTTTAAAGGCGCTTGTGAATCGAGTATCCTTCATCCTGAAGTTGAAACTTGATTCTAAAAGCTGCAAAAAATCATGTATGCCAAAATGACGAATGTGATGCACCTAAGTATGTCTAAGATGCATGCAACATGAATTATGTGTTATTTCTTGGATGGAGTCTCATGTTTGGCCTGTCAATCTGGTCCTTGGAATGGATCGTGCCCCATTTGCTTCCCGAGCTTTGGCTTTACAGACCTTTCATATATGAGACTGTTCTGCTTGAAAATGTTTTTCTCCTTTTTCTTGTTTTAGGAGAGAGAAATGATAAAAATGTTGTAAAATATTATTCGCAATTGAATCAAATTGTAAATGTGAGTTCAAAGAATATCAAAGGAATCAAGAGCTCTTTTAATGCTTTCAGAGTTACAAATCTTTGACAAATGTTCAAATGGATGAGTTGGCTTTAGGTTGGCCTCCTTTATAAGGTTTTGGTAACCCAAAATGTCATTTTTTTTAAATATCGAAATATGCTTTGGCATTTCATTTGGGTGCGAACAAAATGACGCAACTAGAATGACCAATTACTACACATTTTATTTCGGTCCTCTGAAATCTTACATTTGTTCAAGCTTTGTAGGCTCCTCCAACAAAGGTAGTGCAACAAATATCGGTCTAAAACTGAAATTCTTGAGTGCTCGTGTGTAGTCGACTATAACAGGTGTTCCTTAACTCCCTTAGTCCAACATTACCGAAAATTTCTTGCTTAGATAAATTTGATTTAATTTGCTGTTATCTGGCAAGCTGGATCCATAAATCCGGGGCGTTTAACCAATTGCTTTAGAGAGACCACTTAACATTATAATCAGTTTTATCAAGTTCACTGAAGGGTTCATTTCATCACAGAGTCTTCAGCCTGACAAGAGCAGTGGAGCAAACACCGAATTGCCAAGTGTCCAAGCAATGTCATGGTTTGAACGTAATCTACTCATAAGACCAGGGTTTTCAAGTTTCCTCTATAACCAATTGCCTTAGTGGAATAGCTCAGCTTTACGGATTTAATTTCTTAAGATTGTCAAGAAGAACCTGTTATAGCCTAGGTGTTTGTTGAAAGTCAAAAATTTCATCTTTAGAGTTCAATTTTCAAGCAATTGACCTAAACTAGATTCACCTACTCGACTTTTCATTTGTAAAGATCATCATCGTCATTGAACATCTTAAATCAAAAACATAGTAATTGTCATTTGCAAATGATGCCCCATGTTGTCCGTACCTTATGAAAGGAAAAGGTTGTATTGGTTAATTGTAAGTACGGTGTTTGAGGGTATATTATGGGTAAGGTCAAGGTCCTTGTTTTAAAACATGTTACTTTGTCAGAGATCCATAACTTTGAACCATTCACAGAGTTTCTTAATTCAAATGATATTCAAAGAATTGCAAGTTTGAAAATGTGATTCATTGCTCGTCATCATTAAAATAACATAAATGTTCTTACAAAACTTGAAAAAGTGAGAAAAAAACAAGTTCAAACAATGCCTCAAATGATGAAATGATCTTTCTCACTTGGATTCCCCCAAGTTGTTGAAGTCGATCCAGTTCTGGTTATGCATCTTCTGTACGACTCTCTTGAATGCGTAACAGTTCTCAATTATGTGCCTTGGGACACCGCCGTGATATTCACAATGTGCATTCTCATCATACTACTTGGGGTATGGGGGCTTCATGGGTTCCCCCGGATATGGTGACACTACGTGGGTGTCAAGAAGTTGCTGATAGAGTTCCTTGTATGTTATCGGAATAGGGTCGAAATGTTCCCTTTCCTTCCTGGGTTCTCTTTGAGATTGGTTAGAAGTACCAGATGGTACAGCTGCAGTTGTTTTTGAGATCGTAACACCTTTGCTAGCATTGTAGGTGTTGACATTATTGATCTCGCGGTCCTTGTTCTTCACGGGAGGCTTTCTACTAGAGTCACCTCCTTCAATCTTTCCTTGTTTTATGGCCAGTTCAACCATTTCACCGGCCATGACTAAATTTGAGAAACTTCCCGACGTGATTGCTACCAAATGCCCGAAGTAAGGTACCTTCAGGGTTTGTACAAACAACTTCCTAGTTTCCTTTTCATCTAAAGGTGGATGAACTTGCACAGCCAAGTCCCTCTATTTTTGTGCGTACTGCCTGAAACTTTCGTTATGCTTCTTTTCCATGCTTTGTAGCATAACTTGATCTGGCCTTATGTCGTTGACATGTTTATATTGTTCCAAGAATGACTTAGCCAGGTCCTTCCAGGTCTTGATATTGATCGGCTTAGCTGGTTGTACCAACGAATGGCTGAGCCGACAGACTCTCCTGGAAGAAGTGAATCAGGAGCTGGTCATTTCTCCATATCCTGTCATCTTTCGTCAGAACATGGTGATGTGAGCGGATGGACAACTGTTCCCGTCAAACTTCTCGAATTCCGGGGACTTAAATTTCAGAGGAAGAACCAAGTCTGGGACTAGACTGAGTTCCGCGACATCGATTTCATGGTAGTCATGGTCTCCTTTGACTACCTTCATTTGGTCCTCCAATTGTTTGATTTTTTCCTCCATCTTCCTCGCTTTGTCCTCTTCGTCCAAATCCGGTACATGGTAAAAACCCGGATTGTTCTTAGGGTTAATACAGAGGACGAGGGCTTTGCTTTTGTAGCAGATGAGTCCCCTCGAAGTTCTGGTAAGATTTCAGGTGAGATAACCACTTGTGGGGTAGGTTGTATAGTTACCCCTTCCGATGAACCTGCCCCAGGCGCACTGGTCTGTTGTAGGCCAACTAACTTGGCAACGATCTGATCAACTAAGGACTCTTGGTTCTTTGTGATTGTTTCCAGAGTATTTCGACTGTTCTGGTTTATCTTGTCTTCTAGCTCTTTCTGTAGTTTCAACATATTCTCCTCGATTTGTGTAATTCTGGCTTCCATCATCTTCTTCTTCAAACGAGTGTTATGCGGATGAGGTGTGTCCAACGCTTGAGGCAGTGTATCCAATATTTTTTTTCCTTTGATGAGACGTGTATATGTTAGTGAATGCAAAGAAAATAACAAAATGCAAAATGTCTAAATGCATGATGCATGAAATGTCCGAGGCATTGATCCAAAAATATGTCAATTATTCTGAATAACCCTTATTGGTAACAAAAGTTTTACGTCTGAAGAGACAGAAAACTTTTTGATGGTATAGATCCCGCACAGCTTCTGACAAGTTGATTCGTCTTCTGCCTTTTTTCCCCGGTTGAATATCCCGTCGAACCATTCTAGTTCCTTTGGCTAAACTTGTGCAGGTGACGAGCTACTTGCCCCAAAAAGGTCTCGAAGGACTGCATCTCCGGCTTTCACTCTATGTCGAGCTTGTTCCAATCAAAAGTGTCATCGGAGCCCTCCACCCGAAGTTTATCGACTTGTTTCTAGAATTTATCAATAATGATCTCCAACTTAGCTAGGATTTCGCCATCTTGTTCTCGCAGTTTTAGAAAGGACTCTCCGAGTCAGTAACATTTTCCTCGTCTTGCCCCTGCACCCTTTGCCTCCGAGTGTTCTTTGACCACGACTGGGCTTCTGAGCTTTTTATCTCTTCTTATTACAATCCCTTTGTCCATTAATGCAGATTATTCATGTTTAACAAACACGTTTTTGGTGGATCAACACCTCGTTTTAAATGATGCAAATGATGAAAACAAAATGAAATAGAACAAAAAAATAAAAGGGGTTAGTGAGGTAAATCAAAATAAAAAATGAAAAAATCCTACCCCACATGATAATCTACCCGAACATGCTTAATATTCCTACCCAGACATGATTTCTATCCTGCATGCTAATTTCAAACAAATCCTAGCCGCATATTTGTCTAGTTCACATGCTTTGAACAGAAAATAAAGCAGGAAACAAAGCATCCTAGGGTTTGGAATGAGGTCTTGGGGTAGGCTCTAATTCTCTGTACTCTCCCGGTTTAGGTTCTAAAGAGGGTACTCGAGTTCTCCTTGTCGGTTCCCCTTGGGCTTACCAGACCCTTAGTCCTAAGCCCATTACAAGCTTGTGTGGACTAAGTTAAACTCGAGAGGATACATTCCCTTATGCCTATACAGTGAATAAATTCACACGAAGACATAAGGTATATGAATCCCGAAGGCTACTTGGTAGGCATATACGGTGAATAAATTCACACGAATGCGTCGCTTTCACCCCCACTTAAAACGGGTTCGGAGCTCGGGTTTAGAGCTTAGAGATGACAATTTTAAAAAAATCTGAAATCATTAAAAAACGTCAGTACAACTATTTATTTGAAAAATAATCAAAGATAGATAATTGGAATCGAATAAATAAATTAAAATTAAAATTTATCATTTTCGCATAAAAAGACAACCGAAAATTAATTTCGGCCTGACTCACTTACCTGTCCCCAGCGGAGTCGCCAAGCTGTCGGAACCGTCTTTCGGTTGGGCCCCAGAATTGGGCTTCGACTTGAAAATGTGGATTGGAGTCACCACCGATCACTTTAAAAACTTTTAAGTGGATCGGACACCCTCTTACCTGATCTGCGTTGTAACAGAAACGTATCGGGTCCGGGAGTCGGTTACGGTTAAGGAAGGATTAGCACCCTTGAACCGCCCTTTCGGTACCAATTAATTTAACGGTTGTCTTTAATTACGAAAATTGAAATTTAAATTAAAATTTAAAATATTCGATTCGGATTGCTTACCTTTGATTGATTGAAAGTTCAACTGAAATGTCAACAAATGTTAGATGGTAAACAAAATACAAAAAAAACTAAAATAAAATAGGTAAAATAATTAAAGGTTAGTAAAAATAAAAATAATAATAATAAACAAAATAATACAAGAAAATAATAAAAGAAAATAAAATGAATAAAACAAAAAGTAAAGGGTTAGTTAAGAGATAAAAATGAAAAAAAAACTAAAAATCGTGAAAGAGAAAAAAATAAACAAAGTGACTAAATTAAATAAAACAACATAGAGGGCCAAATTGCAGAAGAATGTAAATTAAAGTAGGGATTTAATTGAATAAATCAAAAATTCAGATGCCAAATTGTATATAGTGATCAGATTGTAAAGCGATTCAAAATACCAGGGACTGCGGAGAGAATTTAAGAATCCCCTATTTGCAAACCGGTCCTTGCTATATATATATCTCAATAGCCCAAAATCACTCATTTTCAGCATTCTCTCAAAAAACTCATCTCTCTCAAACGAGAGAAGGCTCTCGGCTCCTCTCCCTTGGCGGTTTCCGGCCGCCGCTACCGCCGCCACTCTGGTCACCGCTCGCGGAGGCTGATAAACCAAAACTCACCCTGAAACACTCGTCTCAACGCCCCCAAGCCAAAACCGAAACCTAAACACTCAATAAATCCCCCCACTAGCGTAGATCTACGCTCAAAGCTTCGTTTTGTACCTTTTCCGATGAGTCTTCTCGGCTTCCCGGCGTGCTCCTCTCTCGACGATATCCTCGTTTTTGTTTAGATTTTTACTTGCTTGGATTTACTGTTGTGGGGCTTTTCGGCCTTTGGTTTATATGTTTCTTGACTTACTGTTCTCTCTCTGTTCGTTGGTTTCGGTGATATTTGGTGTAGATGGTTGTATACTGTTGATGGTTTTGGTTTACTGTGTTTTGTGGATGCTGTTCTCTGGTGGTGCTTTGTGCACTGTTGATGATTCATGTTTTGCTTGTGACCGTGTTTGGCTTTGATGATGTTTTTTGGCTTAGAGTTTCTCTGGTAGTGTATTGTGTACCGATCCCTCTTGTCCTCTGTTGGTCACCGGGGTATTTATACCCTTCTCGGAACCAGTACCCGGGTTGTTCCGTTTTGCTCGGGGCGTTACTGTTGAAATCCCGGGATGGTTCAGTCCCGGGGTCCTCGGCCGACGTCCGGCCGTTTCGCGTGACCCTTGACCTTGCTGTGCGGTGCCTTGACTTTAGGGTTTTAGAAACCCTAGTCTTGCTGTGTAATCTTCATGCACTTGGGCCTAATCGGGTCAGCTGGATCAGGCTACCTGGTTGGGCCTGTTGGACTCTGACTTGGACCCTTTTATTCGGACCTGAACTTTGGACCTAAAAAAATAATAAAATGTTAATAATAAAAAAAGAGAAAAGGGAAAAACATTAAATAATATATTATATAAAAAAATATTTTTCTAAACCTATAATATATAATTTCAAAATATTTTTGAAATTATATATTATATACTTTTTAAAAGATGTTTTCAAAATTATATAGTTTTCAAAAATGTTTTTAGAAAATTATATATTATATATAAGTTTTCAAAAAAATGTTTTATATAATATATGTTTTTAAAACTATATATTATATATACTTTCAAAATGTTTTAAAAACTATATAATATATAAATGTTTTCAAAAATGTTTTATATAATATATGTTTTTAAAATGTTTTAAAAACTATATATTATATATACTTTCAAAATGTTTTAAAAACTATATAATATATAAATGTTTTCAAAATATTTTTCAAAACCATATACTATATAGATTTTAAAAACGTTTTCAAAAACTATATAATATATACTTATTTTCGAAAATCGTTTTTCTGAAACTTATACATTATATTTTGTCAAAACATTTTCAAAAACTGTATTACTATATATATATATAAACAAAATTACTTTGGACGAAAATAAGTGTCTACAAATATAATTTAACAATCATCACATTTCTATCGTACAAATTTGATACTATCTGTTACTTTTTTTCCTCAAACTGACATACATAATCACTTAAATTAACCCATTTCATTAATCACAACAATCATATCAAAATCCTTCATTGACTTACCGATTACACAATAAAAAGTAAATCAATTACCAAAACTCTTGCTTTACCTACTTAACATTTTGATATGCAATTCTCCCCTAGAGACATAGACTCTTAGGATGACAACTCCATAAAACTTGTCAAAAGCTCTTATTCAATCGTTTATCTACTAAAGCGAACACAAATAACTTATCAGGTTAATGAGTGAGGAACATCATATTTTCTTTTAAAGGAGAGTACATAAACATATAATAGCCTCGCACAAACGATTGAGTTGACCTAGAACCGATTAAACCTAGACTTTGATACTATAAAATATAATATCTCAAACTCCGCCTAAACAATCTAGAGGATTCAAAAATACTATATTAGGTCACCACAGTGTTCAAACTTTAAAACATATAACATTTCTCATCTTTAATAGACTATCGAAGACATTTATTTCAAAATAAGTTTCAAGACTTGTGTCAAAAATCAAGGTAACACAGGCTTATACAAAATCCAAAGTTTCATTAACTTCAAATCAAATACAGTAAGTAAAAGTTTAAAAGAGTTACAAACTGGACACACTAAGGGTCTCATAATATAAATGTTTACTGAAGTATTCAATTACTATACCATATAAAAATTTAATTGACTCCTCTTAATGATGTTAACTCATCGTAAACCAGGATACGATAACCTACATATGAAAAAAATCGAATGTTGAGTTTTATGAAACATCAGTACACAACTACTATATTATACTATACCACTTGAAGTAAATAACTCAAGCATACAAATCACGCCAACACATAATAATGCTACCAATTATAAAATTATTAATCGATACTATCATAACCACCTTTTGCATGCCGATAACAGTTTTTAAAAAATATTGTAAAAATACGAGAGTCGTCACCGATCATTATAAAAGTGTGATTGGACCACATAAATCAAATAATTTAAATAAAATATTTATTTTATAAAAACTATCAAGTTTGGTCTGCGAAATCAGAAAATATGTTTGGGAGCCGATTACGTGTGAGGAATGATTTGCATCCCACAACGCCCAAAATTAGTACCTAGTTGATTATCTATTGTTTTAAAATTGAAAACTATGAGTTCAAGATTTTATTTAATATTTGACCCATTATGTATGCAGATTTGAAAAATGTATTTATTTAATTGAGAATTAATAATAATTACCCCGAGCACGAGCGGAGGTTTACCATTAGTCCCATTAAATAAATATTGTCTTAGTTTTAAAATCATGATACAAGAATTTGAAAAGGATATCGATTTATTTCAGGAGATAATAACAGTCACCCCTAAACATAAGCGGATGATACACTATTAAAACTCAAATAATGAACATTGCCTTTAATTTTTGAAAAGGAATTATGAAATCAAACAACCAATTTTTGAACCTAATTATGCTAATGAGTTAATTAAGGCTTCATCCGACTAAAATGTCAAATTATGGATTTTTAAAGGACTTAAAATTAATCCTGACGACTGAAGGTTGTATGCTTTAGTTTAGTTGCTTGTTTTTTCTGCTCTTGTTTCAGGTTGTACTAACGACTGAAGGTTGGCTTCATGGTCTGGTGTTGAGCTTATTTATGTTGACTTGTGGTCAGATTATGGGATATGGAGTGTTGTATTTGTTTAATCAGAATGTTTTGTTGTACCACCTTAAGGTACACTCTTTTTCCTCCGATTAGGTTTAAGAAGGTTTTTTAATGAGATCCTTAGGGTGGTGTACTTTGTAATCTATATAATACAAGGTACCCTTTTTCAAAAAAAAAAAAATAAAACTAATCCTAAAATTGAGGCTCTAATATTTAACTTAATTTTTGAAAAAAAAAGTTATTCTAACTATCTTTCTAATTAAGCTAATTAAATATTTAAAAGAGACTAAACCTAAAATTAAGGATTCATCTAAGTCGAGAATAAATTATTTAGTTAAAGAATTTGAATATGAAATTATGGCTCTAAGAGTTTTGAATCTAAGTCAAGTAACCCTAAATTAAGGCTAAACTAAATATTCATAGAATCGTGGGCTATTTTTTTAAAAAAAAAGTAAGATATATCAAGCAAAAAAGAAATATATAGATGAAAAATTCAAAACAAGAACAATAAGCAAGAAAATATGTATACATGACTAGAAATAAAAGCTAAATAATAAATAAAAGGAAACAAAATTTAAAGTAACAAATACAAGCTTGAATCTAGTATATTTAACATGTACAAATATTTAACATGAAATTATAGGTAATTGAGACTAAAACGAATTTTAGGAAATATTGAGGGGACTACTGTGGTAATTAGACCCTACTCATTAAAAACGCACGGATCCTGGGTTCTCCAAGCGGGTCTCGACTAAGTATAAAGTCCATTTTTTTACAACACCTTTCATTTTTCATCTTTACGAAAAATGGATCAAAACAAGCTTCTTTATTTTCTCTCAATGTTCTTCATTTGTTGTAGAACATTCAACCGGGGTTCAAAGGGAAGCGAAATTCTAGTGGTTCTCCGCCTCACCGACCGTTGTAGATCGGCGCCGGCCACCGTTCGTCGGCGGTGAAATCAAACATTTTTTCGTCGTTCGAAAGCTCTTTTTCCCCACTTTCCAAATGTCTCCATGGCTTTCATCAAAGTGCCTCGAGGAGAGTGAGATTTGAAAAAGAATCTCACGATTCTCTCCTCTGATTCTCGACCCTTCTCACCGATTGGTGTTCGAAACCGTAAAAAATGAAGATAGAGGGCCAACGGCCGCATGCAAGTGAAGAAGACCAAAGAGAGTAAAAAATACCTTATTTTTATTGATTTTCTTGTCAAGATTACAAGTCTTTGTGTTTTTCTCTTTTCCGATCTCACCTATTTTCCGTTTTATTCGTAGGGATTTATAGACATAAAGATCTCATTCTTTTCGAATTAGAGTTTCAGTTTCACTAAAATGCTATCTCATTTTTCTGTTTTGCTTGATTTTCTCAGAATCCCTCTCCCACTAAGACATTTGGGGCTTAGGGTTTGGGTAGTTGAAAGGTTGGACGCAAAATTGACCCAATAAGGCAGCCAGGTAAAAAATATCACCCATTAGGCCATTTTCAAAATTATTTTAGGATCACGGAAAATACTACAGTATAGAAAAACTCATCACGTAGCCGAGCTTTAATAAAATATATTTTTATTAGATTTTATCACATCGGGATAAAAAATTTGAATGAAAAAATAATTTTTTATTAAAATTTATCATGTCGGCGTGACGAAGCCCCTGCACTGTAATATTTACCTCCCTAAATAATTTGCTTTGTGCTATATTGGGCTAAATAATTAGCCCTCCTATGGTATTAGACCAATTTTGCCAAAGGTTGGAAGGGAAAATTAAAAGATATTGTACTACAATTAAAATGAAAAATTTAGAGCCTTGTCCCTGGACTCTCCTTAAATATTGAATATTATTTTTAAATATAAATTCATCAAATATTGAAATTTAATAAACTGTTTTTTTTTATAAATAAGTATAGTTAAATATTTAAATTCATCATAAACCAAACAATTTGAATAATTAAAGAAATGTTATCCTTAGAGATTTTGAGTTTAAATACGACGTCTATAAGAGTATTTGAACATTTATTTTCAAATATCTTAATTTACATATTGTTATTAGATCATTCACAATTACATATTGTGTACAATATCTTATAAATTAGGCATAATGCAACAAAATATCCCTAACATTTGACATTATTGTTAAATTTACCCTTGTTCTTTTTTTTTTGACACATTTGAGCACTCAACATTTTATTTTGGATAAAAAACACCTTCGGTGGATGAAAACTGTAACTAGTCAACTGACGATCAATAATTGATACTAGCAAAACATGTACACGTGAAGAGAGATGTTGATATGATGTGTCTAGGTCATGGTACATGATGATATGACATTGTTACGTCATAACTTTTTTAAATAAAAATAAAAAATATTATTATTAATATTTAATTATTTATTTCAAATCAGAGAATGATACTCTCCAATTAGTGTTGGTTTAAATGAAATATTAAAACCCATTTTTAGTGGGAGATGACTCGAACTTTGATCAAGAGTGTGAAATAACATGAATTATGCCTCCAGAACAAGCTGCTTTCTTGATTTAAGTGGGGAATCAAACTCCATTTAATATATAATTACAATTGTATTTAATGAAAAAAAATTAAACATGTGTTGCTATTATCTTTTTCCTCTATACATGATTATTCCCAAACTCTTCTCATTATCTTATTTTTCCTTTTACCCAATTACTCTTAAAGATATTAATGTTTATAACCCTAATTTATCAAATTGTTTTCCCTTTGAATTTAATCTCCATCAAATTGGAATCAAGTCAGAATTTCGAATCGATTACGCTTCTCACGTTCATAGAAGGTGAGTTTAATTTTTTAAACTAATTCTTTGAATATAAGCAAACACCAGATCACTAAAAACAGTCTGGAAGTTAAATAAATACTTAGCAATTTAATTTTTTTAAATATTATACAGAAATTCAATTATAAAATTACAGTTTCCAACAGAATTTAAAAGCTGGGGGTAAAAAATTAAAAATCCAAATGAAAAAGGTTAGTCCTAGCAAAGTAAGTAGGAAACAAAAAATGGGAAAAAATAAGAGAAAAAAAAGAAGAAGATAAAATTGACCCAATAATATTTTCACTATTTCGAGAAATAGGCAATCCTTAGAATCTCCAAAGGAATCAAAAGAAGTTCGATTGTTTAATCGAATTTCACCTGCTCTGTTTTCTCTTCCACTTCAGCATCTTCTTCTTCTACTAGTTCATCATCATTTCATCGTCCTCTTTATCCTCTACCACTGATTTGTCGAATTCATCGACATAAATAGTCTAAACCTCTGCTACTGGTTGGGTGAGTCAACTTCGAACGTTGACCGTTAGTTGATTAACGATTTCCATTCAATGAAGGGATCTTTCGACTCAAAATAAATCGTGGAGTGCTCAAATGTATCAAAAAAAAAGAGTAAGGGCAAGTTTAACAATACTATCAAATGTTAGAGGAATTTTGTTGCATTATACCTATAAATTAAGAGACAACTTAAATACAATATCTTATAAATTAATGATTTTATAAATGAATGGTTAAAGGAATATTATGTCTCGGCCACAACATAAATACATATCATGCACAATATTTTATAAATTAATGTATCTTAATTTATAAAATATTGTACACAATATAAGTAAACATTGTACACAAATAGTTCAGATCTTCTATTCATCTCTTATTCCATCCATCCATGATTACATTGATGATATTTAAAGTTGTAAATGTCACTTTGTATTACTTAGGGAGGGTAGGTGAGTGGGTACATCAAGAATGAATGAATGTTGAGTGGTACTTAGTCATCAAATACTACCACTTGCATTATTTTTATATATCATGATGGGTACTACACTTTGAGGACTAAATTAAATTACTGTATTTAATATTTAATTTTAAATTATATCACATGAAGATAACAATAAAAAAAATTATATTATTATATTAGAAATTATATAAACTAAATCATTATATATAACTATAAGATATAATAAAAAAACATATTGTGTAATGTTTTATTTTTATCGATTTTCATTTCATGATACATTTTGTATATTTTTTATTATGATCTAATTTAAAGTATAATTTATTTATTAATATTGTATTTAAGTTATATCTTAATTTATAAGATATTGTGCACAATATGTAATTATGAATGATTTAATGAAAATATATTTATTTATGTTGCGTTTTCATTATATTTTGATACAATATCTAAACTATTTGGAGTCTTTTATATTATCGTTAACTTTTAATATGCAAAGTATTATATTTTTAATATGATTTTTAAGCTAATGATTTGTTTACGTTATTCTTGATGTATCATATATTTTTTTCGAGTTCATTTTATTGTTTGCAAAATGACAAATCTTAACTATCGTTCATATTTTATGTCATGATTCAATTTATTTCATAATTTTGTCTTAATAATTTTTATTTAATTCTTCTGATTTTTTTTACAGAACCCGTTAATTTTATTAAAAACAAAAAATATCACAAATTATAATGAAGATCTACAATCATAATTGTAAATTAAGTATATGATTAGGATAATTTTCTATAATTATTAACACAAAAACTAGCAACTTAAGATCACATAACGACTACACAAAGAAATATTAAAAATCTAATTAAAAATTTCGAACAAAGATAGATACAAATAGATTTGATTGCATTGGTAAACAGACCATAAAAATCATCAAACTACTGAAAGACTATCTTCGTAAATCAGAGTCGCATGACCTGAAAAATTATCAACGAATGCAAATCTGATACCCAAATCTAATTCGAAGGTCTAAATCAGCGAAAATCAACACGATAACAAATAAACATCATCTTGATCAGTCTTGATGATGTCAAATCAATCCTCAAAAAATAAATGAAAACATCGATCGATCAAACGATAAAAAAATATGCTAAAAAGACAAATTTCTTCTAAACTTTTAAAATGAAAATTGTTAATATTTTTACGCTAATTCAATTTTGTATGATTCTTTTTATTCTTCGTAACATGATGTATTTTACTTTTTATATGTCGTGTTTCAATTCATTTTATAAATTGTATATTTGTATCATTTTAATTTATGAACAATGTTTATAACTAAATTTATTTATTTAATGATTTGTTCTGTAACCTCCTAGACTCGGTCTAGACAGTACGACCGAATTTAGACGGTCACATATCGTACTCATAGATCATTTTCATTTTTAAACGTAAATGAAATACATTTCGGTGAATAAAATACATATAATAGTAAAATACAAAAATAATGGTAGGGTATATATGGTAAACATATACATATATAAACATCAGAAATATGTATAAAATATGTTCAAAACAAAATATCGGTAATACAAATACATACAAACAATAGTAAAAACACGTGCAAAATATAACAGAAGGACATATAGAAATATAAAGTGGTATAAAACGGAGAATAGTCGATCCTCATGATGTCAAGTCTGCTAGCATACTGTCGGATACTGTCTAAAAAGTTAAAAAATTAATGAGTGAACTAAAAAGTCCAATGTGCTCCTTACAGTACATATAAATATTCAGATAAATAATTAAGTAAAAGTTATTTTATAAAATATGCTTTTAAAATATGAACACTACCCCTATACGAACACCAAAATTTGTAGGTTCCCCCTAACCATACACCCACCTATACACCCTGGTAAGGACCTTATAATGATAACATAAGGACATACGGAAATGACTTACCCTGTGCACAAAATAGAGGAGCCTACGATAAGGTCTTACAAGTCATAGATTAAGCCTGAGATACTTCCTCTAATCATACCTACAATGACAGTAAATATGTTGATGTTTGAGTGAAAATAGTAGTTCAATTTATTAAAACATTAAAACCTGTCATATTTCAGAATCAGATACAGAAATGCGACAACTAGAGACCACATCGGAAGTATATAGTAAATCAAATATTATACAATAAGAATATCTAATATAATCAGAATTTTAAAACAATTTGGATAGATAGTTCAAAATAGCACTGTAACACTAATAGAAACACACATGTACCAGTTTGAAAAGTCGAGTACGGTAGTCCACTCTCAGGTCTGACTATCACGATCGGTGGCGGTGCTAGATCCTATGAGTCAGAAAAACTATATCAAAATACTCATGAAATAAATAATAAACAATAATATAATTATTTATGGAAGCCTACAAGTAGCTCTCGAAGAATGTGGACAGTACAGATCTGCTAGACGAGAAACGTCGGACTTAGTCAACCCTTGATCAAGGGAATCACGAGTAGTTTCAAAAAAATAATCTTAGATCAATTCTATAATCAAATCTCAAATAAATATGCAAAAATGCTAGAATTACTAAGCAATTTCAATTTAATGAGCTTGTTTTAAGGCTTTCATATCAGAATTTGGCAAAACATACTGTAAAATCAGAATCAGGACGTTGAAAAACATCAAGAATGAGGTTTTTGAAAAAAGTCAATGCAATAAATACTAAAAGTCAACGATCAATGACGATTGTGAACAGTAATCGGTTGGACCAATTCGGTCTGATTTGGATGGATCGATTTTGTTCGATTCGGTTGGGCCAGTATGACTAGGTTGATTTGGGTTTTGGGTTAGACGGTCAATATGTCGGGTCGGACGAGTCAGTAGGTTGGATCATGCGGTGGGTTGACTTCTAGAAGGTCTACCAGGCGGTGGACAATCCTCACGTGTAGCAATAGTGCGTGCGGGGCCTTGGGATGACGAAAATTACCAAAAATTTCTTAAAATTATTTAAAAGCATTTTAAGGAACTTATCAAGCTTAGTTCACTACGGTGAATGACAGACAGCTCAATTACGGTACATCAGAATATTCCTATTGTTCACCCCTTTACACGCCGACGACGATGACTACTAAAAGAATACCGGTGAACTTGGGACGACACAAGGATCACAATAGTACGAGAAGTTTAAAAAACGGAGCTACGATAGATGACAAAATGTCATTTAAAGTTTTCTCGAGAAAAGTTACTAAAAAATAAACTAAAAAAAGGTTTCAACTTTCTAGAAATGAAAAGTTTTTGGTTTATGTCCGAATTTAATTAAGAATTCATTTTAGTCCCCATAATAAAATTAAGAAAAACTTTTAGCCTCGGAATTTAGGTGTGATAACTCTTCCCCCTTAAAAATAAATTTCGTTCTTAAAATTTACGTGGTCTAAACAGACGTGGGAATTAAACCTCCATCAACTCCAACGTCTCCCAAGTAGCTTCTTCAGGACTGCGGTTGCTCCATTAAACCTTGACCATCGAAATTCTCCTATTCTAAATAACTCTCTTGTCCAGGTCTAAAAACTAAATAGGTTTCCCCTCATAGGACAAATCAGGTCTCAAATCCACATCCTCAATCTGAATGATGTGACTTAGATTCGGACGATATCACCTCAGCATAGATATATGAAAAACATCATGAATCCGACTAAGCTGAGGTGGAAACTCAAGCTAATAGGCAATAGGTCCGACTCTCTTCAAAATACGATATGGCCCAATAAATCTTGGACTTAACTTACCCTTATTTGCAAATCTCAATACCTTCTTCCACTTATATACCTTTATAATTACTAGATCCTCAAACTCAAACTCGATGTCCTTTATCCTCTGATAAATATATGATTTATGTCTATCAAATTCCTCTCTTAAGCGATCACGAATCAATTTGACGGTATCCTCAGACTCCTGGACTAATTTTGGACCCAATGTTCTCCTATCATACAACTCAGTCTAACATATAGGAGTATACATTTACGTCCATATAGAGCCTCATCGGTGCCATGGGAATATTAACCTGGTAGCTACTATTGTAAGCGAACTCGACTAACAGTAAAAAGTCCTCACAACCTACTATGGAAGTCAATCATACAACCCCATAACATATCCTCCAAAGCTTATATCACTCTCTCAAACTAACCATCTGTTTACGAATAAAAAACTGTACTAAAGTTCATACAGGTACCAGAGCCACATGCAAAGCCTTCCAAAATCTAGAAGTGAATCTCAGATCTCAGTCATAAATTATAGACAAAGAAACACCATGTAACCTAACAATCTCAAAGATATACAACCTAGCCAATTTATCTAGAGAATAATTAACTTGAACTGGGATAAAGTGAGCTGACTTGGTAAGTCAGTCGACAATTACCCAGACAAAATCTCTTTTAGAAGGAGTTAGAGGCAAACCAAACACAAAATCCATCGTAATCCCCTTCCATTTCCATTATGGAATCTTAATATGCTACAACAAACCAGACTAATGATAATGCTCTTCCTTGACCTGCTGGCAAGTCAGACACCTCGCCACGTAGTCAGAAATGTCTTTCTTCATACCAACCCAATAGTTATGCTCATTGATATTCTTATACATCTTGTCCCCATCAGGGTACAGGGTGTAAGGACTACTATGGGCCTCCTGAATAATAATGTGCCTTAACTCATAATCTTTAGGAACACAATAGCGGTCGTGAAAGCATAAAATACCATTTTGATCAAAAGTATAATCTGAGCTCGATCCTTGCTCAACCTACTCAATAATAGAAAGCAATGAGCTATCTAGGAGTTGCTTAGCCTTAATCTCCTCGACTAAGGTTGACTTAACCTACAACTCTGCCAAAAGACTGTCATCATCATATAAGCTCAACCTGGCAAACAACGCTCTCAGATCAAATATCGTCTTAAAACTCAAGGCATCAGCTACTGCATTGGCCTTGCTCGGATGATACTCTATCTCACAATCATAATCTTTTAGAAGCTCAAACTAGAGACATTGTCTTATATTTAACTCTTTCTGAGTAAGTAGATACTTCATAATCTTATGGTTGGTAAAGATATAACACTTCTCTCCATAGATATAATGTCTTTAAATCTTCAGAGCAAAGACTAATACATCTAACTCCAGATCGTGGGTGGGGTAATTGCACTCATGCGACTTTAACTAATGGGATGCATAAGTTTCAACCTTTCTATCTTGAATCAGAATGCATCCTAGTCCAAAGTGAGAAACATCATTGTAAATTGAAAAATCCTTCACATATTCAAGTTGAATCAACACCGAGGTTTCAGTCAGAACAATCTTTAGTTTCTCAAAACTAGACTGCTGAGCTTCAGACCAGACAAACGGGACATCATTCTTCAACAGCTTCATCAGAGAAGTTGCGATGATGGAGAAACCTTCAATTAAACGATGGTAATAATTAGCTAAGCCCAAAAAGCTACGTACTTTAAGACGTTCTTGGGTTGCTTTTAGTTCATAATAGCCTCAACTTTACTTGAGTCCACCCAAATACCTTCTGCAGATACGATATGTCCTAGAAAATCCAACTCGCTGAGACATAACTTACATTTGCTCAACTTAAAAAACAACTTATGCTCCCTCAAGTTATATAGAATGATCCTCAAATGCTCATCGTGCTCTACTTCAGTCTGGGTATGCACCAATATGTCATCTATGAACACAACCACAAAGGTAGTAGGGGTATTGGTTAACCCAAATGGCATCACCAAAAACTCGTAATGCCCAAATCGAATATGGAAATCAGTCTTTGGGACGTAAGAATCTTTCACCCTAAGTTAGTTATAACTAGAACTTAAATCTATCTTCAAAAAGATGGTAGCTCATGTAAATTTGTCAAACAAATTATCAATCCTAGGTAAAAGATATTTATTTTTTACTGTGAGCTTGTTTAGCTTTTGGTAATCAATATAAAGTCTCAATGTCTCATCTTTCTTCTTTACAAAGAGAACTAGAGCACACCATGGTAAACCACTGGGTCCAATGAATCCCCTATCTAACAAATCCTAGAGTTTGACTTTCAGTTCTTTTAGTTCCTTAAGGGTTATACGATAAGGAGCCATTGAAACTGGTGTCGAACCGAAATAGACTTCAATCTCAAACTCAACTTCTCTATCCGGTGGCAACTTAGGAAACTCATCGGGGAAGACATCAGGAAATTCCTTAACGGTACAGATTCCCTCTATGGTAGATCGAGAACCTTTGATATCCAACATATAAGTGAGGAACGCCTCAATAATCTTCATGATCATCTTTTCAAATACCAAAGCAGATACAACATTCGTTAGGAACCCATGACGTTCCCCAATCATCACTATCTTCATGTCATCAAGAGTCTTTAGAATAACTCTCTTGGTCTCACAATTGATATTAACTCGATGCTTATCCAACTAATCCATGCCAAAAATCAAGTCGAACTCCTCTAAAGGAAACTCTATCAGATCGTCCAAGAAATCTCTCCAAGGATATCTATAGCACACCATCTATAAATTCGATCCAACTCTATAAACTGATCTAAGAGATCTGAACTATCACAGGACTCTCGATATTCTTAACCGGGATATAAAGACACTAAGATACAAAACTGGATATATAGGAATAGATAGAACCATCATCAAATAAGGAAAAATATGGAAGTGAATGGTAATAGTAACTGTAATCACATCAAGCTCATCATAGTCTTGTTGATGTCAAGCTGCATACACCAACCTAACCTATCTGGCCTCAATCTGAGCTGTACCTTTACTTTAAGAAGGCCAACCTCTACTAACAGAGTCAGATGTGTTCTACTGACTATGACACCCAGTTGTAATCTAAACTATAATATGAGTACGAGAAGATGTTTGAACTGATGTTTTAGTGGTAAGAACTAGCTCTAGAAAACCCCTCAAGAAAATATCGTCGGACCCACACTTGAAACTAATACTTATATTCTTCTTGCACTCACCAAAATGATGTCTCTCATAATAGTCACAAGTGGCTAATAGCGGTACTCCAAAAGAACCACCCTGACTAGAAGTTGGAACTGTCAGAGTGGTTGATGTTACATGCCTAAAACTCATACCACCTCTCTAAGAAAACTCGCCCCTACCCCCTCTTGTTGGCACACGTATAAGCATCAATAGAACCAGAAGGCCTCTTGAATCAAATCTTTGTTTTTGTCTCTCCTATGCTTCAAACCCACTCGCTTAATCTCCTCACTAGTCTTGGTTATATTAACCAAAACATAAAAGTTTCTCTCCCGATGGGTAGCAACCCGACTCCTGATCTCATATCCGAGTCCATTCTCGAATCTCAAGTACTGATCTAGCTTGGTGTTCATAAGCCTAATAGTATAACAACTCAATCTAATGAATATGACTCTTGACGTCGCTCTTGTAGGTATCTCTCTCTGATGTAGCGACTCTGAAAATGCTCTTTGAAAAGGTCCCAAATAAATTGATCCATCAGGATACTCCTAGAAATCGAATGCCATCATCTACATCATCATTCATTCTTAAGCAAAGCTAACGCACCCTTCAGATTTTTCTCGAGCCTCAGCTTTATCTCATCTATAATCCTCTCTGTATCCTCCAACCAGTACTCAACATCAGTCGGAGGTCCCCCTAGTAATACCCTCAAAAGGAACTACTCCAGCAGCCACCAAGGACGATGATATGTCTACAACAGACATATTAGCAAGAGCTCTATCCGACCTCTAAAACATACGATAGACAACTTTGTCAATGGCTCCCTCATCCATCTCAGCATACTCATCCTCAGTGACAGGAGGGTCTCTCTCAGGTGTAACCAGATCGTCTCGAGTAGTAGACAGATAGAAACGTGGAGCAAGAGGATCTCGCTCTGGCTACGGATCATCTATAGAAATAGAAGGTCGAGTCACTCGTCCATGACCACGACCTCGTTTACGACCTTGAGCACTCATCAGAACAGTCTACAAGACTCTATAGAAAAAATTTAAACCTAAGTTAGCTTAGCATAAAAAAACTCAAATATATTTAAAATTCATAAAACAAGGTGGCACAATGTTTGTAAATATCATAAAATATCTTTTGAAAGTATAATATTTATGACTAATCCACAGTCCAATTGTTTAAAATAGAAAGTTCTAATACCACCAAGTGTAACCCTCTAGACCCGACCTAGATGGTATGACCGAATCTAGGGGGTAAGATGTTATATTTAGAGATCATTTCCATTTTCAAGCGTAATTGAAATTTATTTCAGTAAATAAAATACATATAATGGTAAAGTACGAAAATAACGATATGGTTTATACGATAAACATATACATATGTCAACCTTAAAAATCTTTATAAATATGTTCAGAACAAAATACCCAAACAATAGTAAAAAACTTGTCACCAAAATATAACAGAAAGACATATAAAAATATATAGTGGTACAAAACGGAGAATAGTCGACCATCCTAATATCAAGTCTGTTAGCCTACTATCAGATACAATATGAAAAGTTAAAAAAATTAAAGAGTGAGCCTAAAAGCCCAACTTACTCCTTGTAGTGTATAAAAATATTCAGATAAATCCTTCAATAAAAAATATTTTATAAAACATGCTTTTAAAATATGAACACTATCCCCATTCAAACACCAAAATATATAGGTTCCCCCGAACCCTACGCCCACCTGTACACCCGCTAAGGACCTTATACTAATAACATAAAGACCTGTAGTAAAGACTTACTTTGTGCGCAAAGTAAAGGAGCATGTTGTAAGGTCTTACAAGTCAAAGACTAAGCTTGAGATACTTCCTCCAATCATACAAAATATGCAAGTGTTTGAGTGAAAATAGTTGTTCAATTTATTAAAACATTAAAACATGTCATATTCCAGAACCAGAAACAAAAATACGGTAACTAGAGATTACGTCAGAAGTATATAGTAAATTAGATATCATACAGTCAAAATATTTAATATAATTAGACTTTTAAAACAGTTCAGATAGATAGTTCAAGATAGTAATATAACACCAATAGGAACATACTTGTATCGGTATAAGGAGTCTAGTATGATAGCCTACTCTCGGATCTATCAATCACGATCGGCGTTAGTGCTAGATCTTACGAGTTGAAAAACTATATCAAAATCCTAATGAAATAAATAATAAACTATAATTCAACTATTTACGAAAACCTACGAGTAGCTCTCGAAGAACGTGGACTGTACGAATCTGCTAGATGGGAAACGTCGGACCTAGTCAACCCTCGATCAGAAGAATCACAAGTACCTTCATAAAAATAATCACAAATCAATTTCATAATCAAATCCCAAATAAATATGCAAAAATGCTATAATTACTAAGCATTTTCAGTTTAAAGGGCTCGTTTCAGGGCTTTCAGATTAGAATTTGGTAAAACGAGTCGTAAAATCAGACTTAGGACATTGAAAAACATCGAGAGGGAGGTTATTGAAAAAAGTTAATATTAGTCAACGATCAATATTCAATGGTTTTGGGCTGGACATGCTAACGGGTTAGCGGGTTGGATCAAACATCGGGTCAAGTCGACCTACTTCTAGAAGGTCCACCAAGCAGTGGACAACCCCCAAGCACGGCGACACCACAAGACGATGAAAAAATTAACAAAAATTTCCTAAAATTATTTTAAAGCGTTGTAAGGCATTTACCAAACTCAGTTCACCACGGTGAACGATAAAGAGCTCGATTACACTATGTCAGAATTTCCCTATTGCTTACCCCTCCACATGCCGACAATGATGACTACGAAAAGAATATCAGTGAATTCGAGACGACACAAGAATTACGATGGTACGGGAGATGTCAAAAAATAGAGTTACGATCGATGATGAAATGTTGTTTAAAGTTTTCCGGAGAAAAGTTACCAAAAAAGGAAACTAAGGGAGAGGTGTTTCAACTTTCTAGAAATGGAAAGTTTTTGTGTTTTAAACCCATTCAAAAAGGCCAAATTATTCATAGATCCTTGGGCTTTTGGTTACTTTCTGATTTGGGTCCAACTTTGATTCAGAATTCATTTTGGTCTCCAAATTTAACTGAAATTTTAATTTAATCACCGAAATAAATATTAAGAAAAAATTTTACCCCGAAATTGGGGCGTGACATGTTTTGATTTAGTAAAAATAAAAAGCAATTACATTTTAGTTAGTATTTTATTATTTTTCTTTTCAAAAAAAGTTGTAATTGTTTGGATCTGCTAAGCACAAGAAGAGCACGTCAAGGTCCAAGGAGAAAGAGACGTTCCAACATTGTGGCTGCTCCTCTTTGCTATGCTGACGCCTTTCGTTTTTTTTTTCTTTTAAATAATAATAATGAATTTGGTGAAGAAAACAATTTGAATTTGAAGACCTTATGTTTAAATCATTAATGGATAAGATATTAGTTTCATTTAGAGATAATAATTTAATCCGAAATTGATAGATTTTGATATTATTCAACTGGACTGGATTGATTTTCTGAAAAAGAATTTTGAGTACGGGTCGTATTGGATTAAATTTTTTAAAGGAGCGAGGTCGGATTGAATTCGTGTAGATCGCAAAAAACTCTGACCCGATCAAATTTAAAGATAATAATATAATTTCTTTAAATTTATTATTATTTTTTAATTAAGTATTAATTTTATATCAAAATAGATCATGTCAAGTAAAATTTATTCTCTAAAAAATCGAGTTTGGTTGAAGTCAGATAAATGATATTGTCGCAACCGTCTTTCGGTTGGGCCCCAGAAATGGGCTTCGACTTGAAAAATGTGGATTGGAGTCGCCACCGATCATTTATTTAAAAATAAATGGGTTGATTGGATACCCTATTTCTTACCTGATCTGCGTCTTACCAGAAATATGTCGGGCTCGGGAGTCGGTTACGGTCAAGGAAGGATTAGCACTCTTGAACCGCCCTTTCGGTACTACGTAATTTCCAGTTGTCTTAATTAAGAAAAATGACAAGTTAAATTAAAAAGTAAAGTTTCGATCCTAATTACTTACCCTTGATTGATTTGAAAAAAAAAATCGAGAAATGTGTTAGATAAACAAGGTAAAGAAAACACATAAGATACAAGGGAAAAATAAAATAAATAAGTAAGATAAGAAAAAAAAATAGTAAAGTAATAATTGTATATAGTAATATTTGAAAAAAGGAAAAATATAAATATATATATATATCAAAGTATTAATAAAATAAATAAGCTATATATGTACACCAAATACTTAAAAATAGAAAAGATACCCTCTCAATTCACCGAAAGTGGGGGCTTTAGTAAGAAATAAGACAAAAAATGGACCCTCTAGGTTAGTAGTATATAATATAATGTTTAATAATAATAATGATAAAGACACAAGGTTTTTTAAAAAATAATATAATAATAATAAATAAAAAACGAAAATAATAAAAAATATATATATAAAGTTATAAGATATATTACGTAAATAAAAAAATAATCAAATAAAAATAATTAAGAATATATATATTAATAATAGGTATATAAATAAACTATTAAAAGTATAAAAAAATATATGACTAGATAAAGATAATTACAATATATAGATAGTAATATTAGACTTATAAGTAAAATATTAAAGAAATATATATATATATAATAGTAAAATATAGTAAAAAATAAATGAAAATAATTTAATATATATATATATATACATATAATAATAACATGAATAATAAAAATAAATGAATAAAATATCCATATAATAAATAAAGGGACTAATATAGATTTTTAAAAAGCTCCTCCCCTCCTTTAACCGAAAATCAAACCAATTTTTAAAAATAAGCCTCGGGGTAGATCTAGGTTCGAAACTTCGAAACCCCGCCCGTTTTGGTCATCGGCGCAACCTACGTTTTGGGTTATTCGAACCAAATTTCAAGAAAATAACGTGCACATGCAAAAGAAAGAAAAAAGAAAATGCTACCTTTTATTTCCTTTTCGAATCCTTTACAATAGTTTTGCCTTTGTATCTTTCCGTGCTTTCCTCTATGTTTTTGTGTGTAAATCCTGTCTTACAATGGTGAGTTACAATGGCTATTTATAGTGCTTGTGGATCCTATCTTTAGGAATTTATATAATAGTATAACTCTATCCTATTTTTAGGAGTTTGAATCCTAGCAAAATTTTATCCTATTTTTAGGAGTTTGAATCCTAAAATTCTATCCTATTTTTAGGAGTTTGAATCCTAGTAGGACGAAAAATGTGTGTTGACAGCTGCCCCTCTTTGCCCATAGTCATGTAACGGGGATAGGGCAAAGATTAAAAGACACACTTTTCGTTCAGTGGAGTTGAAAATTAACTCTGATGTTTCAATAACTCCCTGTCGAATTGAGTTACGGATGACTCCTCCATCGTGAAGTCGAGTTCATCTTGAAATGATATGAAATTAAAGCCGTAGTTCGGAATTTGAATCAGCACGTGGCTTCCCGTTACCCTTCGGTCTTCTTCTCGGTTTAAAGACCTTGGATCGGAATCGAACTCAGAAATCTTCATTGACAGATAGCTTTTTCTTGACTTAAGCTATGCTGTTTGAAAATGGTTGCTTGTCACTAAGGCACGGCTAACCCAGGTCATCTTCTCGACTTGAAAACCTCAACTGTAACCGGAAAGTAGTGCGATTGATGTGTTATCGAGCTGAATGGAGTCGAACTCGACAATGATCCTTCTTTGAGTTGGATATCCTTCGTCGTGAAGTTGAAATCCAAGTAAGTAGCATTGTTCCAAGTCTAATATCCTCCGTCGTGAAGTTGAAATTGGCTGTGGAACCGGGAAATTGTTTGTTGACAACCAGTCGTCCCTTCGTTGTGAAGTTGAACTTGTGTTGTCTCGAGTCCAATATCCTTCGTTGTGAAGTTGAAATTGAATCTGAATGAAATTTTGTTGACAAGCAGCGGTCCCTTCGTCGTGAAGTTGAACTTGCATTGTCTGGAATCCAATATCCTTCGTTGTGAAATTGAAATTGGCTCTGAGATTGGGAAGTTGTTGTTGACAAGCAGCGGTCCCTTCGTCGTGAAGTTGAACTTGCATTGTATGGAGTCCAATATCCTTCGTTGTGAAGTTGAAATTGGCTCTGAGATTGGGAAGTTGTTGTTGACAAGCAGCGGTCCCTTCGTCGTGAAGTTGAACTTGCGTTGTCTGAAGTCCAATATCCTTTGTTGTGAAGTTGAAATTGGCTCTGAAATTAAGAAGTTGTTGTTGACAAGCAGCGGTCCCTTCGTCGTGAAGTTGAACTTGCGTTGTCTGGAGTCCAATATCCTTCGTTGTGAAGTTGAAATTGGCTCTGAAATTGAGAAGTTGTTGTTGACAGGCAGCGGTCCCTTCGCCGTGAAGTTGAACTTGCGTTGTCTGGAGTCCAATATTCTTCGTTGTGAAGTTGAAATTGGCTCTGAAATTGAGAAGTTGTTTGTTGACAACCAGTCGTCCCTTCGTTGTGAAGTTTAACTTGTGTTGTCTCGAGTGCCACGATATCCTCCGTCGTGGAGTTGAAATCGCAGATGGCCCCTTCGTTGTGAAGTTGAGCCTTGACTTGAATATCCTTTGTCGTGAAGTTGAAATCCAAGTATTGTATGTTGCGGGTGGACACAATTCCCTTCGCCGTGAAGTTGAAACCGTGGAGACCCCTTTATTGTGAAGTTTGACTTCGAGCTAGATATCCTTCGTCGTGAAGTTGAAATCCACTCTCGAGCAAATTGTGTCGCTTTGAGTTCAATATCATTCGCCGCGAAGTTGAAATTGACTCTAGCTAAAACCTGAAAAAGTTATGCATATATGTGATGCTATGGATGCAATGCTCTTAGGTGTGCCTAAAATGCATATGCAACATATGTTATTTTGGGGCTCTGGAGAGAAATCTCGATCTCTAGTTGCCTGTCTGGAATCTTGATTCTTGAATCTTCAAATTTTGATCCATGATCTTGAATTCTTCAAATGTTCAAATTTGATGTGCACATTCTATTTTTGATTTGAGAAATGCTTCTCGACCATCTCAAGTATGTGCCTGAGCTGAGTGTAACGGTTCAGATGATGCTTCAAAAGAAGTTGTCTTGAAAGAGATAGAATTAGTTTCAAGGGAAACGATCTCAAAGATATCAGTTGTTTCATGAGAAATGGTCTCAAGGGAAACAAAATTATGTTTTAAGGGAAATAAATTTGAAGATTTTGTGTTTCAAGAGTAATTGTCTCAAGGGAGACAAAATTTGTTTTAGGGGAAATAAATTCAAAGATTTTGTTTCAAGGGAAACTGTCTCAAGATAGACGAAAATTGTTTCAAGAGAAACTGTCTCAAGAGAGATAAAACTTAGTTCCAAAAGAAACTGTCTCAAGGGAGACGAAATTTGTTTCAAAGAAAACATATTCAAATATTTTGTTTCAAGGGAAACTGTCTCAAGAGAGACAAAATTTATTTCAAGGGAAACTGTCTCAAGATAGACGAAATTTGTTTCAAGAGAAATTGTCTCAAGAGAGACAAAATTTTTTTCAAGGGAAACTGTCTCAAGAGAGACAAAACTCTTCTAGTGAAAACGGTCTCAAGCGAGACAAATCTTGTTTTAATAAAAACAATCATGAGTGAAATAAATCTTCTTTCGAGTAAAACAGTCCCAAGTGAGACAAAGTCTGTTTTAAAAAAGCAATCTCAAGTGAGATAATCATCTGCATTAAATGAGACTGTCTCAAGCGAGACAGAATTTATATTGGAAATGTCGAATCTGAAAATGAATGTCGATCTTTCTATTTGTCGAGTTGGTTGAAGTGTAGCTTCTTGCTGCTGAGCTAAGCAACCGACATCAATCTGTAAAGGTGTTTTTGAATCGAGTATCCTTCGTCTTGAAGTCGAACTTGACTCTAAAGCTGTAAAAATTATGTACGTGGAAAGAAAATGATAGATATGACGCTCTAAAATGTATGCATAAGATGCATGTAACATGAATTGGTTATATTTTATCTCCTGAAAAAGGTCTGATAATTCGCATTAGGATGTTGAATCCCCAAAGATGCCTCAATATCCAAAAATGCCCCAATATTTGATGTTGAATCTTCAAAGATACCCCAAATGTTCCTCATTTCTTGCTTCATCATTGATTCTAAGCATGAGCTTTGTGTTTGAGAGTCACATGTCATTTACCAAGATCCACTCTAGAGAGACTGTCTTGTTTGAAAAAAAAAATGTTTTTCTTCTCTTTTATTTTCAAAGTCATGAAAATATCAATTAAAAGAGTTTCAAAAAATGTTTAATCTCAAGTTTTAAAAATATTGCCCCTATCACGGTTTTACAATTGAGACGAATCATAAAACTAGAGTTCATCGGATATCAAAGAATTAATTATAATGTTAATCCTTCAATAAAGTATAGTTATTTGACAACTGCCAAGATCCAAGCTATCTTTGGGAGATAGTCAAGTAAGGAAAGGATAAAAAGTCTCAGGTTATTGTGTTTGGTCAAAGGTTTGGCATTTGATGCTCAAAGGTTTGGCATTTGATGCTCAAAGGTTTGATGGGATAGCCTGCATGCTCCTCTACTGGAAGTGTTCTTCGACTCCCAGTATTCGTGGTCACACTCGGATTGTGCGATGCCTTATCAAGGAATTTGTGTGATCGCCTCAGTTGCATAATTTTTATATTCGAGCCGCCTTTTCAGGTTTTCAACTCGAACCCTCCTTTGGTTTCAAGACGCTATTAAGGATGTACGTCTTGAACCCCCCTTTGTTATTTTTCTTTACCATGCATTAATTACATTGTTTTTTGCAAACAAAGATTAATCCTGATGGGTGGGATGAAATCTGAAGATAGTCTCTTCTGTTTAAAAATCCATGTATGATTAGAAGGGACTTTTAAGGCACGTAATGTAGGCCAAAGTTCATGGTTATGAAAGAAAAGGATAAATAGGCCCAAACAAGTGTTTCAGGGTGTTGAACCAAGGATCAATTCATTCTGATGCCTTCAATCCTGTCTTGCTCAATTTGGATCTGCTCATATGTGTTTCTCTGGATTTTCTCTGGATGTTCCATGATCTTCGAGTGAAGTGATTCAGAGATTCAAGAATGATTGTGCTTGATCAATCTCATAGTTTGAAGATTGATGTGCCATTTTTCTTTAGGGAATATTTGCATGTGCTTTTTGTTCCTCTTTCTTTTTGATTCTTGTTTTTTTTTCTTTTTTCCTTTTGTTCGTGTTTCTCTTTTTTCTTTGTTTTTCTTTGTTTTTTTTGCTTCTTTTTTTTTCTTCTTGATTGGATCTTTGCACTTGTCATTTGGTCCACCTCGTGGATCTCCTTTGGATTGATGTCTTCACTCATGTGAGCAGATTTCTTCTATATTGCCCCCAGTGTGGAGGGTGATCTTTGGTTTGGGTTGAATCAGAAGAAAAATGCTATAGGCTCAAAAGGGGACACAATGGATATATTTTTTCCTGTTGTGAAGGGATAAAGAAAGAAAGTCGTTCATCATTTCATACATGGAAGTCCTCACAAAAGAGGTATCCCCAAGGGGATAGATTTGCAGGATTAATTCTATTCACATGAAAACAGTGTAATTAATGCATGATAGGATTATTTCGAATGAATTGTTTTTTGTTGCTCCTTGCTCCCAACATGTCTCAATGTTCAGGCTCCCGGCGAGATGCCCCAATTTAGAAGAATACTCCTGTTCAAATGAACAACTCAATGTCTTGGGTTTTAATGGTAAAAAAAGGTTAACTTTGAGTCTAAAAAGACAGTGGTGTGATCTTATTGACTCAAAGAAAGGTATGGGTGTATCATAAAGGTAAAGGCAATGTTCAAGAATTTCAAAGGGAGGTAATGTCAAAATTTGGTCTTTTTGATCAAGGTATTTCATTTTGGGGGTTTGAGACAGGATAAGAAAGGTCTAATCTTGTCATATGTCAAAAATCTATAATTCTTGAAGAATTAAAAGAATGCTTAATTCATTTAATATTCGAAGAACTAAAGATTAAAATTTGTTCAATTGCTCTACCTTAGAAAGTAGCATAAATTTAATCATTTAACAGATTAAGCGAAAGATCAAAGACGTGTTCAAACAAAACAATCCTCTAAGTGCAAATGGTATATGCCATGCCCCCTTCTTCGGCAAGCGCCTTACAGGTTTCAGAGGAATGTTTGGGGCTTCTTACATGGTAACAGCTAGCAGCTTCAACATCGTGACCCTTAGGATATGGGGATTCTTTTCTTAGATCATCCTGGCAAGCTTTGTCCTACAATCAGCTGATCAGGCTCCTACTGTTACAATCTTGCTTCCATGTGGTTAAATTCGCTTCATCGAGCCCTTCACGACTTAATTTCATGTTTGTGAAAATGCTTAAAATGTAGATGAAAATGCAAAAAGGCAAAAATGCAAAATGCAAGAATGCATGAAATGTTCGAGGCATTGATCCAGAAAAGTGTCCATTATCATAAATAATCCTTATTCAGACAAAAATGTTTTATCTTGTAAGAGACATAAAAACAATAAAAGGTATGTTCGGACTAAATCTTCTAGACATCCATCCGAGATACTTTCTTCCATGACTCGACTGCTTCTTTGATCATCTTCTTATAACTGTCACCGTGATACATAAACTCTGATATATATAATCCATATGTTGCTGGGACAAACTGATGTGCCCCATACTGTCTAAGTGCCAACAACGGAGCATACCCAACTGCACCTCAAAGTCCAAATAGGGTCATAGTGTCAGAATTCCCACACTTGAAAAGAACATCACTGAGGAACAACCAGGGGGCTCTCCAGGTAATATCCCGGTCCTGTAGATGAGTGAAGACTTTCATCCATTTCTCTTTTGAAGCACCTTCATATCCTGTCATGGTGATGAACTCTCTCAAAGGTGAATACGTAGTGTTAAATCTACAGTAGGCAACCCCATTAGTCTTCTAGAAGTGGATGTGAATCCAGACTTGAAGGAACTGAACACATCCAATGAATCTACCTCCGCCAGCTCTTCGGCAATGGTTGAGAGACCAAAAGGTCTCGGCTGAGATGGTCGGTGATGGGTTGACTCGTTTCGGAAGTTGCTCAAACAGTTCCACCACGGCTGCGTCAATGCATCCTAAAACCTTCGGAAAGATGATCAAGCCATACAGACCTAGTGCAAAAAGGTCTATAGTCTTGCCCGTTACCTTTGTTTCGGAGTCGGTCAGTCACCCATTTTTCATCAACTCCTGCAATCTTAGCCAGTCCGTTCTTGAAAGGCTGACTCTTGATGTGTTTGATGTAGGCTCGCTCCAGTTCAGTGCAATAGTGTAGTATACTCCTCGATGGTAGGTACCATGTCCTCTTGGTTAAAAGTGAAGCAACTGTATCCCAGGTTCCAAAATTGAACCAAGACTCTGATTAAGGGCTCATTGGTCTTAACATGAAGCAAAAGTGCAATGTTACCATACCGCTGATTGAACTTCTGTTTCCGATCATTCTTCCAACTATCTCATATGTCTCGAAGTTCTTGCACATTATTCTGTTTTAAACTGATAGAGGCGTAGCTAACTAGTTCTGACACATAGCTTCCTTGAAGATTATCTCCATTTTCCTTCTGAGTCTTCTCGGACCATAGTCGTACCTCGGGGTTTTTAATCTCTTGTATTACAACACCTTTGTCCATGGATTCCGATTATTCGAGTTTTAACAAACACGTTTTAGTGGATCAATGACCTCTTTTATGATACAAGTGATGAAAATAAAATAAAATAAAATAAAAGAAAGATGAAAAGAGTTAGTGAGGTGAAAAAAATAATAAAAAAAGATCATAAAAATGAAAGTCCTACCCCACATGATATCTACCCCACATGCTTATTATTCCTACCCGGACATGATCTCTATCCCGCATGCTAATCTCAAACAAATCCTAACCGCATATTTGTCTAGTTCGCATGCTTTGAACAGAAAGTAAGGCATGAAATAAAATCAAAGCAGCATAAGGTTTGGAATGAGGTTTTGGGGTGGGCTCTAATTCTCCATCGTCTCCCGGTTTAGGTTCTAAAAAAATGGTACCCGAGTTCTCATTGCTGGTGCCCCTTGGGCTTGCCAGACCCTTAGTCCTAAGCCTATTACAAGCTTGTGTGGACTAAGTTAAACTCGAGAGGACACATTCCCTTATGTCTATGCGGAGAATAAATTCACACGAAGACATAAGGTATATGAATCCCGAAGGCTACTTGCTAGGCATATGCGGTGAATAAATTCACACGAATGCGTCGCTTTCACCCCCACTTAAAACGGGTTCGAAGCTCGGGTTTAGAGCCTTAGATGAAAAAAGACTTTAAGGGCTGAAATCATTGAGAAAACGGTTAGTACAACTAATTACTCGAAAATATAATCAAAAGTAAGTAATAAGGATCGAAATGTTACCTTAAAATTTAAACTTACCATTTTCATTAAAAAGACAACTGGAAATTACCTTAGCCTGACTCACTTACCTGTGTCCCCAGCGGAGTCACCAAGCTGTCGCAACCGTCTTTCGGTTGGGCCCCAGAATTGGGCTTCGACTTGAAAAATGTGGATTGGAGTCGCCACGATCATTTATTTAAAAATAATGGGTTGATCGGATACCCTATTCTTACCTGATCTGCGTCTTACCAGAAATATGTCGGGCTCGGGAGTCGGTTACGGTCAAGGAAGGATTAGCACTCTTGAACCGCCCTTTCGGTACTACATAATTTCCAGTTGTCTTAATTAAGAAAAATGACAAGTTAAATTAAAAAGTAAAGTTTCGATCCTAATTACTTACCCTTGATTGATTTGGAAAAAAAATCGAGAAATGTGTTAGATAAACAAGGTAAAGAAAAAAATAAGATACAAGGGAAAAATAAATAAATAAGTAAGATAAGAAAAAAATAGTAAAGTAATAATTGTATATAGTAATATTTGAAAAAAGGAAAAATATAATATATATATATATATATATATATATATATATCAAAGTATTAATAAAATAAATAAGCTATATATGTACACCAAATACTTAAAAATAGAAAAGATACCCTCTCAATTCACCGAAAGTGGGGGCTTTAATAAGAAATAAGACAAAAAATGGACCCTCTAGGTTAGTAGTATATAATATAATGTTTAATAATAATGATGATAAAGACACAAGGTTTTTTAAAAAATAATATAATAATAATAAATAAAAAACGAAAATAATAAAAAATATATATATAAAATTATAAGATATATTACGTAAATAAAAAAAATAATCAAATAAAAATAATTAAGAATATATATATTAATAATAGGTATATAAATAAACTATTAAAAGTATAAAAAATATATGACTAGATAAAGATAATTACAATATATATAGTAATATTAGACTTATAAGTAAAATATAAAGAAATATATATATATATATATATATATATATATATAATAGTAAAATAGTAAAAAATAAATGAAAATAATTTAATATATATATATATACATATAATAATAATAACATGAATAATAAAAATAAATGAATAAAATATCCATATAATAAATAAAGGGACTAATATAGATTTTTAAAAAGCTCTTCTACTCCTTTAACCGAAAATCAAACCAGTTTTTAAAAATAAGCCTCAGGGTATATCTAGGTTCGAAACTTCGAAACCCCACCCGTTTTGGTCATCGGCGCAACCTACGTTTTGGGTTATTCGAACCAAATTTCAAGAAAAATAACGTGCACATGCAAAAGAAAGAAAAAAGAAAATGCTACCTTTTATTTCCTTTTCGAATCATTTACAATAGTTTTGCCTTTGTATCTTTCTGTGCTTTCCTCTATGTTTTTGTGTGTAAATCCTGTCTTACAATGGTGAGTTACAATGGCTATTTATAGTGCTTGTGGATCCTATCTTTAGGAATTTATATAATAGTATAACTCTATCCTACTTTTAGGAGTTTGAATCCTAACAAAATTTTATCCTATTTTTAGGAGTTTGAATCCTAAAATTCTATCATATTTTTAGGAGTTTGAATCCTAGTAGGACGAAAAATGTGTGTTGACAGATATGTTAGATCCAAAATAAAATTACGGCAAAAAAAAAAAACCTTAATCGTTAATTAAATTACACATAAAATTTAAAAAAAAATCGAAACAGAGGCATGCGATCAATTTAAGGCAAAGGGGAGAGAATGGTATCGCAAAGTGATTGTGGGTTATCTCATAGTTTTATTTCAGATTTTAATCCCTCAATTATAAACTCTAAAATTAATTGATTCTTAATAATTCAACATGATAAGGTGATGATATCACATGTTAGAATCAAAATCATAAAAAATATGAAAAATAACTTGATCTAATCGTATCAAATCATCAATAATAAAAATACTAAATATGAAAACGTATTTGAATTAATTGAATAGTTCTTTGATTGTAATATTCCAAGAAGATAGAGTTTCCTTAAATATAAATTCTGACGAAATTAGAGTAAATACGATATTATTTGTTAATTGGGACCATAACTCCTTATATAACTAAGTTAAGAATAAGTTTTTGTGTATACTTATCTATCCCTCATCGAATTATAAATACAACACTTTAATAATATTTATACTTGTATTTCATGACACTTCTAATAACTTATGACTTTCTAACAATATATATTATAAATATGTGTCCATAATTATATATTTTAATCTAATACGATATATATTTTTTGGATTGAATTAAATCGAATAAAAATATATAATTTTTAGATTAATTCAATTCATATAAAAATATATATTTTTCAAACCAAATTAAAATCGATAGAGTTGTCAATAATATAAAAGGTAACAATTTTTATATATCCATTAACAATATTTAATTTTACTAGCTGTCTTGATTTGATATTGGAAAGAGAGAAATTTAAAAAAGTAATCTTTATCGTAAACTGAATGGTCGCTGCTGATGGGGTGGTCTACTCGCAAATTTGTCGCCATGTATTTATGGATTCATTCATATAAGAAAAATCAAACCATAAGTAGGCTAAAGGTGCTTCATTTCTCAAGCACTCTCTTCTTCGTCATTCTGCTTCTGTCTTAGTTTTAGATAATAAAGAGAAGAAAAATGATGCCCAACACCCTCCTTCGATCAACCCTCAAATTCCAGGTACTAAGTTCTTCAACACTCTCAATAGTTGTTTCTTTTCTCTGTCTACTGCTTGATCGACCTTTTGTTTGAAAGAAGCAAAATTTCATGTTTCATCTTACATGTTCGGATCATGACAAGATAACCCTTTTCTCTGCTTCTTCTGATTTAACAAAAAGACTTGTAGAATCTCATGTTTGAAGTTTTGTTTTTCTTTTTGCTGGGAAATATTGGTAGAAGGAACAAGCTTTCTTTTATTGTTGTTGTTTTCTTTCTTTATATCTTTGTCATGATTTGTCTGATATCTCTTCTTTTAAACTTTTTGGGATTAAGAATTACAGTAATTTTCTTCAGTAACTTTCTTCTTTGTTCTGGATCCACTTTTAAGTATCTATTAGTAAAAAATGATACGAGAATATGATCTGATATATTCAGGAAATCATGGAGTGAATTTTTCAATGTTGATAATGTTTTTCTCTACTGAATCTACCTCATCTTTTTCAAGATTTCAACTCATTTGGCTGTAATTTTAGTAGTTTCTGCCGGCTTATGAGAAAACTGACCCATAAGTGTTGATTCTGGTTCTCACCTAGCCATTCTATACTGTAATCCCATGTTTCTGGATCAATTATTACCTTCATGTGTTGTTTCTGACGTCAATAATTAAAAGTAGCTAGAAGTGTTAATAGAGTGAGATTTATGTCTGATTTGGGTCAATTAAGATATAATCATATACCAAATTTAGTGGAGCTATACCCACATGATTTTTCTTCTTCCTTTATTTTTTTATTGATTTCTCTAACATATTATTTATTTTGTTTCTCCTTTCCCATTTACAGCTTGGTTCACACATAAAAAATGCTGCTGCATACAGAAGTTCCATGGACCGCCCACTTAAGGGTGCATTGCTGGCAAGATTATATAGTACTGAACCATCTTTGCGGAAAGAAGATTCTGATTTCAAGGATGTTACAGGGTATGAATACTCGATATTCAAACCCTTGTTCATGTTCATCTCATCTCATATTGTTGTGTCCCTTCCCTGTCCATGCTGTTTCTCATACGGTGGATACCTTAATTTATGCATTTAATGTCTGACAGTTTGCATTTGAAGGTGCATAATATTGATGCATATGGGGTATGTGTAATTATTAATGTATCCCCTTTATCTCAGGTTTAAAGGGCATGATATGCTGGCTCCATTTACAGCAGGATGGCAGACCACTGACTTAAATCCCCTGGTTATTGAAAGGTCTGAGGTATGAGTCTAAGGCGTCTTTCTTTTACTTATTTAAAATTGCTTAGGTGAATGAACACACCTCAAGAGTTGTTTTTCATATTTTCGAAAGCTCCTCTTTGTTCTTGTTGTGATATCAATGTAAAATTAATCTTGCACAGGGAAGCTATGTTTATGATGTCCATGGGAAAAGTATCTGGATTCTCTTGCTGGTCTATGGTGTACAGCGTTAGGTATTAATGACATCTTGTTATTTTTGACAATCTCTTGGCTCTCTTCTTCGCATTTTCTTCTCAGTCTCTTCATTCAATATTCGCTACCATTGCCCTTATATCTACTCATCTTGACTTGTACTATTGAAGAATTTGATTATTAACTTGACTTAATGGCTGCAAGTAACCTCAATTATTGTGCCAGTAATAGCATTACTAGCATTGTGCTTTTTTATTTTAATTAAATTATTGCTCTCAAAGTTTATTGTCTCTAGTGTAGTTGCACTTGGTCTATACTATAATCTGCAATGACCATTAAGGGACATAGTATCATATATGCCTACATGTTAAATGTTTGTTGTTTGCCCCTTTTAGATTGTGACGTGGAAACCTTAAATTCACCAATCTAAAATTGCTGTTAAATCAGTGCTATGCCTTCTCTAAATGGTCACTGCATCTTCCTGTTTACCCCATGCTTTTTTAATCAACAGAAGGAAATTAGCCCAAGTGCTATAATTTTATTGCAGAAGAATTTCATGAAGTCCCTTATGTTTGCTAAATTTTGCAGGAGGAAATGAGCCTCGACTTGTGGAAGCTGCCGTTGCTCAATTGAATAAATTACCATTTTACCATTCGTTTTGGAATCGTACTACAAAACCTTCCCTGGTATTCATCAACGTTCTTATGCCATGGTTTTATCCATCCAATGCAAATTTTCCTTAGAATCATTCTTTCTTATTAGGTTATGTTGTGTTCAGCATAATACATATTGTTCATATTGCCTTTGTGTTTTATTATTACAAACTAATCTAAAGAGAAAATGTTGATCTTACAGGATCTTGCTAAGGAACTTCTTGAAACTTTACTGCAAACAAAATGGCAAAAGTCTTCTTTACAAACAGTGGATCTGAAGCAAACGATACCCAGGTTCTTTATACATTATAGTATTTTAAATTGTCTTCGCAGGCATTCATATCAGGAGTGACGGCATATCTAGATGATTGGTGTAACTGAAAAAGTGGTGAACTTGGTGCTTCCTGATGTTTGAGTTTCTGAATTATTTATGTGTAGGTGAAGCTCGTTTGGTATTATAATAATGCACTTGGACGGCCAAATAAGAAGAAATTTATTGCTAGAGCAAATCGTAAATTCAACTACTCAATCAAATATGTTCTTCTGTGCTTCTCTATGTGCTATTTCTTGAAGACTTACCATTCTTTCTCTTTCTCTAAATATCAACAGATACCATGGTTCAACTTTGATATCAGCTAGTTTTCTGGGTAAAGTTTACTTTATTTTTCAAAATGTTTACTTAGTTGCTTGAAATCGAGTTCTTAACAATTGATTGCCATTACAGACTTCCAGCTTTACATCAAAAGTTTGACCTTCCAGCTCCATTTGTGTTGCACACCGACTGCCCTCATTATTGGCGCTATCATTTAGAAGGTTTTCACTTTTACCAATCTTTTTCTACGATATACTTTTGAACATTCAAAATGATACCCATCTTTATTCACATCTCAGGTGAGACGGAAGAGGGGTTCTCAACCAGATTAGCCAACAATTTGGAGAATCTTATTCTGAAAGAGGGTCCAGAGACGGTAATGTCAGCTAATATGGTTTAAACATGAAAAAGGAATCATTTGCAGCTTGAAGGGGTTTGTTTGTATAGCTGACCTAGCAGTTTGTCTATCTTAGATTGCTGCTTTATCGCTGAGCCTGTGATGGGAGCTGGAGGTGTCATACCTCCTCCTTCTACTTATTTTGAGAAGGTGAGCTTGTAATAGCTAATTATAGTTTGATGTGTACAAAAGCATTTATAAGTGACTGCAGTTTTCACTGATGTAAGTGTTTCAAATATCATGCAGGTACAAGCTGTCGTGAAAAAATATGACATACTTTTTATCGCAGATGAGGTACTCAACTATCTCTGTCCAGATTGATACTGACATCAGTGTTTATAGAAATCTTCCAGTTCTTTGTTCTTAAGCACTTCTGCGCTTGTTTTTTAGGTTATTTGTGCATTTGGAAGGCTTGGGACAATGTTTGGGTGTGACAAATACAATATTAAACCAGATCTTGTTTCATTAGCAAAGGTGATGAAGCTGCAATAAAATAGTAAATATTCAAGTATAAAATAGGCATCAGCCGTGACATAATTCTTATCTTTTAGCATATTCTGGTATTGTATTCTGCAGGCCCTTTCTTCTGCTTATATGCCCATCGGAGCAGTCATGGTGAGCCCTGAAGTTTCTGAAGTCATTTATTCTCAAAGCAACAAACTTGGTATGAAAATATTACTCATTAGATGATGTTGCATATTCATTTTCTTAGTACCTCGTCTAATTTCTTCTCATTTCAGGTACTTTCTCTCATGGATTCACCTACTCGGGCACCCTGTATCTTGCGGTTGCAATGAAGCACTCAAGCTTTACAAGTGTGTTTCTATCCTGCCTCGAATAGAAAAAGAACATATTTTCTAAATGTCTAGACTGCAAACAGAAAAGTTTTCTCTATAGCTGTCATTTCATGGAGTAGTTGAATTCCTTGGCATTGTCTTGGAGTGAGTTTGGGTTGAAACATCGAGCTATCTCAGAAGCCACTTGGCCTCTCCCTAGGAGTAAATAAAAATAGGTTAAATTCATGTTATCTTGAAAACACATGGTAACTAAAATAATAACCAAAGAATTCCATAATGAAAACGTAACTTAGTTTATTTCTTCAGGTTGTATGGTTAAACAGTCGTTCTAGATAAATCTATTTCATAGTTCATTTCAGTATACATTCTCTATTCAGTCAATTACCTGCAAATATTTTTTCGACATTTTCCGACATGATTTAGTTCTCATATTGCATGCAATACTTGGGGAAATCTTTTTCAAATCCTTGCAGGAGAAACATTGTTGAGAAAGTGAAGAGCATTTCACCAAGGTTTCAAGATGGTCTGAAATCCTTTTCGGACAGTCCTATTGTTGGAGAGGTACATGATTTAGTTCTCATATTGCATGCAATACTTGGGGAAATCTTTTTCAAATCCTTGCAGGGAGAGAAACATTGTTGAGAAAGTGAAGAGCATTTCACCAAGGTTTCAAGATGGTCTGAAATCCTTTCGGACAGTCCTATTGTTGGAGAGGTGTGTTTTGCATTCGAGGCATCCATTTTATTCGTCAATATTTAGTAAGCATGTGACATGAAATCGTTATCCTTATCTGATTCTGCAGATCCGAGGCACTGGCTTGATTCTTGGTACTGAGTTTGCAGACAACAAGTCACCTAATGATCCGTTTCCTCCTGAATGGGGTAAGTTCTCTTTCTACTTGCTATTTCTCTAATCATCTGTCTGCACGATAGGGACTTGATCATTTGAGTTGGTTGTTATATAAAGGCAGTTGAGTGTGATGGCTTTTTATTTTGTTACTTCCTATCAACAATTTTTTTTTATGATTTCCTCCGTAGGAGTTGGTGCATATTTCGGAGCGCAATGCCAGAATCAAGGGTTGCTAGTACGTGTTGCAGGTGACAACATAATGATGTCTCCGCCATTTATTATTACTCCTCAAGAGGTCGATGAAGTAAGTTTATCTTCTGAATCATCTATAAGTTTTGAAGTATGTTCTAGCAATTCTCCTCGGGCATGATTTCACAAGACGGGTTTTTGGTCATGTCGCGTTCATGGCGACTGCAGTAAGTATTGATGGTGTAGGCAGCCGAATCCAGAAAATGACGATAATAACAAAAATACTCGTTATTCCTTTGTTGCTCTTGGACTTGGTTTACATATGTAAATAGCAGTTCTAGCTGTTGTTGAGCAGAGTTGTAATATGATAAACAGTAATCGTGAACTCATTCTCTGCAGTTAATAAGCAAATACGGGAAATGCGCTGAAGGCTACGGAGGAGAAGAAGTGAAGGAACTCAAGTCCCAGCGGAAGAAACAGTGAACTATTGATGATGATGGCGAAAATGAAAGCTATTCTGATAATAAGTAAATGGAGGTGGTAGCCGTAGATTCTTATGATTCATAGAAGTTATAACTGTAATGATATTTGATGCCTTAATAAAGCTCCTGTTTTTGGTCATACTTGTTTCTTGTTTTTCACCTGCATTGTTTGTTGTGGCTAAACGATTCCCAGCACCGGAAGGCTTTCTCTCTTCTACCACCGACTTGGATAATGTTTTCTCCTTTAATTGCCTCAATTTATACATGCCCTTCATGGGCCGGTCCAACCATCACTCTTAATCTCTTTTATTATTTCATATAAATAGTCTATCGATTATAAGGATCTTGCTGATTTTCATAATATTAGAAGTTACAAACGTATCCGACTATAGGGTGATCTTTTGTTGAGTCATCGACTATTAAAGTTAGATCACCCAACTATTTATATATTTTAGATTCGTCATTTTCTATTAAAAATTGACGAATGTTTGAGCTGGACGTTATCCTACTAATTATAATGTGATAAAATCATATTGTAACGGTGTCTACTGGCACCACCATTACTTCAAGCACTGGTCCAAACGGCATAGTGTTTCAGCATAGCTCAAGATCATATGTAAATAGAGCGATCTAAAAATATAGCTCAAACGGTTCTGAGATCAAATTTTTATCTCAATCAACATAGTAACAGAAAACCACTAATTCTTAACGAAAAATGAAGAGTTTGGAAAATACGAATAGTCGAGTGACCATTTTATAACTTTTAATAGTTGGAGGACTCAACAAAGCAACACCCTCTAGTTAGAGGTATCATTTTGTAACTTTTAATAGTCGAAGAACTAAAAAAACAACATAAAATAATTAGGTGACCATTTGTGTACTTTACCCCTTTATACAAGAATTAAAATAGTGTACAAATTCTTGTAAAACAAATTTCTGAAATTTCACCGAAGAACAGAAACTGTAAAACCAATATATAATTATTCGAAGTGTTCAACTAAAACGTTTAATTAGACAACTGTTTTTTTAATAGTTTTACGATTACAAAATAGTATATGTTTAATTTTTTTAATCATTAATAATGTATACATATGCGGTAAATACTATTGTTAAAACTTAATATTTTAAAAAAGAACGACATTTTATTTTATCACTGAGATTACCAAATGAATACTAAACAATCCTTTTCTAATTAGGATATATAGTATAATTTATATGAGCATGATTGAATCCAATTTAAAATAGTCAGTAATACCTATTCATATTCATTACAATTTTTATATATTTTCCCATATATATTATAAATAATACAAATATATTTCAATTAGAGGAAAATGTTTAATATTTTTTAATTGAGTAAATGAGATATGTTGAAGATTATTTAGGAAAATATGGTTGCTTGAATAGAAAGTGCCAAAGTCATTGTGGGTTACGGTTGAAAAAATTTTAATTTTTTTTTTACCGTAAAACTAATGTCAAACGGGTAACAAATAAAAATAAAAATTATGACAGAAATAATAGTTAAAAGGTAGGATTTTGAGCCTTTTCATTTTAAACTTTGTGTTTGTGAACAAATTATAATTTTATCCTTACTAATGCATGAGCTCCACTAAATTATGTATTTACATTGGGTTAGCTATATGTTTGATTACTTATGTTTGTGTTTTTGTCCACTTTTCTTCACTGATTTCAAAAAACATAATATATGATCACTTTTATTTTTATTTAATTAAAATGTTATCGCCACTAGTTAATTGTCATTAAATATTTTGATATAATCACACATTCGATCCCTATTATTTATATATTCTCTCAATTTAGTCATACTTTTAATAAATTAAAATAAATTTAATCCTTCAATCAAATGATATCACGTGTCACTAGTACCACGTGTCACCATTCGGTTGGAGGACTAACTTTTCAAAGTATTTGTATTAAATTAAAATAAAGTTAGTCATCCACTGAATGGTGATACGTGGCACCAATAACACATGGTATCATTCGATTGAATGATTAAATTTATTTTAATTTATTAAAAGTATGACTAAATTGAGAGAATATATAAATAAAATAGATCAAATCAACGTCACCTAATATGTTAACTGTTAACGACAGTTAGCTCGTGGTGACCACATCTTAATTAAATAAAAACGAAAGTGATCATATCTTAACTTGTAACACCCACGGGCCGATGCAGGTGACCCGATCCGATCCAGGGTGTCACATTAGGGCCACCGGAGCGACCCACCGTAAAAATAGGAAAAATTAAAGTTTTTGTTAAAACGCTTAAAATAAAACAATTTATAAATACAAAATAAAATTTACCATATTCAGAAATAAAACAGATTTCAACTCGTATATAAAATAAAATACAACCTATGTCCTCTAATCACATGCACTGTACTCTGCAAGCAACGCTGAAGAACTCCTTTACGGAAGTCGATAGTTGCATTGGTTTATTCTTTAACCTGAAATAGTGAGTCAAAGAGTGAGCTTTAGGAAACTCAGTAATACAAAACTACCAATTGATGCTACAAGACATGCAAATAAATGGAAAACAATAACATTCCTTGTTGACTCAGACGTATACATGCTTTTGGGATGAGCTGAGGTTCCACTGGTAGTTCATCGAATAAAAGCCATGAAGATCTCAATTCATATGAAAATTCAGAGAACCATGTTTTCAAGAGATTGAAATAGGATGTCTAGTGTGTTCCAATCAAATCAAATGAAAAAAATATAGATCTTTTTAAAACATTAACTGTTTAAAACATGTTTTCAAAACCATAGTGGAACCCTCCAACCGAACACCGTTATGCAGTTCCCCAAAAACTGCATCCATAAGGACTTACCCTAAGCACACAACAAAGGGAGCCACCCTAAGGGAATGCCTTGGGGCCTGAGAACACAGACTTATCATTCTTTAGTTCGAACCCTACTTGATTAAATATTTAATAAATATTTATATTTTTTAAATTTAAATATTTATTTTTACATGAATCAAAATACTATTAAACTAAAATTATATCGAATATATAAATTTTAATAGTGGTTGGGGCCCTTTAGGGCCCTAAGGGAGCTTCGTCCCTGATGTATGGTTGTGCTCCAATGAGTGATGGATCAATGTCATTTATTTAGTCAGTTCATTGAGTATCGAGAAATTAAAAAAAATGATATAAAAATTAACGTTTTACATGTCTTATATTCTATCAAGATATCATGAGATAAAATGATTATGACATGAGGTGTGTTAAGATAGTCTCAAATTATGAGCTTTTCATTTAGTTTGGGTATTCATAATGTTTTGCTAGAGGGTACTTATGACTTATAGGATAAAATACGGTTTTATCTATTGCCAACATTAATTGAACCTCTAGGATTGTACTTTAAGAATGAATAAGAATGAATGTGATTATTACACTCAATAATAACTTAAGATAATGTGATTATTTTAAATTCTATTTTAAAAGGTTATTTATTATTCAATTAAGAAGTTAAATTCATATTAGAATATTTTATTTATAATTATTTCTTTATTTGATTCAGAAATAATATGTCTCATGAAATTAAATTACTTATTAGAAAAAGATATTTAAATTAATTTGATTTAAAAAGAATTTTAAATTAATAAATTAAAGATCAAATGAGATATAATTTAAATTATTATTGGAAAAGAAGTATAATTTAATTATTATTTAGAAAGGCAACAATTTAATGATCAAAAGAAAATGAATGACATCAAAGAAGGATTTTCGAACCAGTGATTAATGTAATCTCACAATTAATTCTCACTGTAGTTAGTATGATATGCATAAGATCCTAAAAATATTTGAATTAAAAACTAAAAGAAAATCAAATACATCCATAAAGATTTTCGAACCAATGATTAAAATAATCTTACAACTTTTTATTTCTGTGACGTATTGATCTGCTTATGATCGAACCTTGAATTCCTACCCATGAATACCTCCGATTCTTATCCTGTCCTCTGCTTGTCTTCTACCGGTATATATATATATATAATATATATTAGTCAAATAGTTTTCTAAAAATATATTTAACTTGACTTCTTATTATTTAAATCTTATTAGAATAAAAATTTAAAAATATTCCAAAAAGTTCAATTGAGTATTTTATAAAAATCAATTATTTAAAATAATTATAATTAAAATTTAAATATTTTGATCATAGATAAATGAAAATTTTAATGGGACATAAAATGTACTTGATTTAAAACTTTTAAATAAATGTATTATATTCTGAAAGTAATTTAATAAAAATTAATAATTATGTTTTTGATAATTAATTATTTTCAATAATTTTTTACAATTCTAAATCTAATCCTAGTTAGAAAATAAGACGACCAGTTTAACAAACCGATCAATATAATTATTATTGTCAATGGAAGTTATCTATTAGTACACAAATTGAATTGGTATTCTAATCTTATAAATCTATATTTTTAGTTTATACTTTAATTTAGTGTACATTATAAAAGAGCAGCAACTTAATGGACTAGCTGAGACAAAGACTTATTAATTTTATGATTAAACTGTTTTTATGATTAATTTTATAGTTTATTGATTATATTTTTGAAAGATCTTTTGATTCAAGGAGAAAGGATAAATCGGAATATTAAAACTTGAAAAATAAAATAAAATGGAATCTTGCAAGTGTAGCGTGACGAAATGTACATCATAAATTTTGATTTGCCCACACTTCGCTGCTCATACCATAACCCATGCCACTGGATCTTCTCTTTTTGGACCATTTCTTTGCTTCCTGTCACTCTTTAACTTATATCCCACAAAACTTAAAACCAATTTTTATCCCATTATATTTTCATATACAGAATTTTGAATAAATTTAAAATATTTTTTCATTCATTATAATTTTAAAAAAAATTAATCAGTGTGTTGATGACAACAAATGTTCAACTTATATTTTAATATAACAATTATTTATTAAATTAATTTTAGACTTAATTAAATATTTTAAAAATAATTTGAAGTCCAACATCATAACTTTAAAAATATGGTTTCTAAAGTTTTTATATATATATATAATGTTTTTAGTTAATTAAAGGGTAAAGTATATAAATAGTCCCTAAACTTTTAGGGCACTTGCATTTTGGTCACCCAACGTTTGAAACTTGTAATGCAATCATCGAACTTTTAGTTTGTTTTCATTTTTGTCCCTGTTGTTACCTCCCTTAGTTTTTTGGTGACGGTCCATCGAAAGCGAGGTTACCACTACGAAGAATAAGCAACTTCGTACCCCCGGCATCACCTTTGGCCACCATCATAAAGACATCGAGAATGTCGATGGTAGCACCATCAAACGACAAAGAAAATCACTCCGAAACGTCGATGGCAAACATAAAAAACCTTTTCAATTCAAGGTGTTCCTCCATTTCCATCAAACCTCCAAAAAACCAATATAAGTCCTTTAGCCTAAAAGGCCAGTATCCATTGCTACCCTTTAGCCGGATTCGCACATGACAATGCCACTCTACAGGTCTGATTCCGGTGTCAAGAATAGTACAATTGACAGACCGTCATTAGTGCGAGATGCCAGGAAGGCAAGATATTCAAGTTTGTTTTCTCCATTGATTTAGTTTAGAAACCCATCAGAGACATTACCTATAACCGTGAGAAGCACCAGCAAGTTCATAGGGAGCCCTCCGGCCGCCGCATAGGTACGAGGTTCATGGAAGCCAAGGCATCAGACCGTCGTTGCTTTTTAAAGAATTGATTACCAAAAGTGAACATGTTCTTTTCTATATAGTCTTTTATTTTGGTCTAGAATTTGAATTTACAAATTCTATTGAAACATGGTGTTGGTCATGGATTTACAAAAAAGCTTTTCTGTGGGGCAAACGGTCCAACCTCTGGCACCAAAGTAGCTAACTACCCACCACGTCTAACCCCCCAATCGCAAGCATTTCCAATCTTTCCATGGAAAAACTTTCACAACATCTAAGTGTTGTCAATGCTTCCACGATATGTTCAAATCGATTTTTGGTTTTTGATTTTTTGGAGGTTAGGATTTTCAGTGGTAGAAGAAGAATAAGAAGAGGGTGTGAGCTCACGGGAGGTTATCTGCCACGTTAGCAAAAAACTAACAGAGGTAACTACAGGGACAAAAATGAAAATGAACTAAAAATTTGATGAATGCATTGCAAGTTTCAAAAGTTGGGTGACCAAAATGAAAGTGCCCTAAAAGTTTGAGGATTATTTATATACTTTTCCGTTAATTAAAATATGTTTAAAGTGAGTAAAACTTCTAAAATATGAAAAACACTTTTAAATCACTATATGGCATTGTTCAAGACATTGTTCATACACAGTTATTGTTCATGAATGAGTTTTGAAACTTTTGATAAAGTTTCGAAACTTTTAACTTCCCCCCCTAAAACAGTTTCAACGTTTCAATTTTCTTTAACAATCATATTTTTTAAGAGTTTTGAAACTTTCATCAAAGTTTCGAAACTTCCCCAAAAGTTTCAAAACTTCATGTACATGTGGTCTTAATTGCATGTTTTTAAAGCTTCCAACTACTCTAACTCATCCTCAAAGGTTCACACAATAAAAACACCCCAAGGACACTTAAAGAAGGTTACTACACCTATCCAAGCTTAGAGATGAAGAGAAAAGAGTTTTCATTCTTATTTTCTTCATTTTTCTCTTGTACATAAGTGTATAGAGCTTGATTACATATCCTTTGCTTTTATTCTTATGAGCTTAAATCTTTGTAAATATCTACCTAGTGAGGTATTCTTGTTTACCAATCATTCTTGGTAAAAGGGGAGAGGTTTTAGTTGAGCCAAAGAAAAACTAGAGTTGTAGAGGTTACTCTTTGTCCTAGAAAAATAAAGAAAAATTTAGTGAATTAGTTAGAAAATCCTTAGTGTGGAGCTAAGGTAGTGGATGTAAACTTTGGCTGAGAAATACGAATCACTATAAATCTTGTGTCTAATTCTTATCTTTTATTGCTTCCACACCAAATATTTTTAAAGGCCAATTCACCCCTCTTGGCAGTTTTTGGTTTATCGATCGAGCTTAACAATAAACTTATCTCATCAATGGTAGATGTTTCATCTCTTTCGATTTAGGTAGAGAGTCACAACCAATACAAGAATGGTTGTTGGGCAGTGTTTGGTTATATGAGTCATCATGAGAAAGAATGAGATTTGTGAAGATTGACCGTGGTAATGAGGAGTTCATCCCTCTTGATTAAGGGTATTTGTAGTAGTTTTTAGTGCATATGTCAACCGTACGGCCATTATGGCTATTTGTAGGTTGACGAGCAGGACAAATTTGATCGTCGGGCATTGGATTTCGTTCTAGTGTATCACGTAGGTTTGTCATAGGTCTCACCTTGTATTAAGAGGATGTAGACTAATTAGAAACTTTGGTGAACGAAAAAAATTTATCTGAAAATTCTAGTTCGTTTTCATAGTTGATGAAGAGTGTATAGCTAACAGTTTCAACAAATCTTTTCTGAGAGATGTTTATAAAATTTTTGGAGACCAAGATATAACAGTTATATATGTAATGTGGTGATGAGTTTGCAAATGTAGTTGAACATGGGTTACATTTCAAGTTATGCGGTCCTTATATGCTAACGACAAAATGATAATTTAAAAAAAATAAAATTGAAGAAAAGAATTTGATTTCAAAAGAGTGGGCTAGAAGGACACAGGCATTGATGAATAAACAGACATGCGAGAAAAGGAAGTGATACATAATGAATTGAAATGGTGAGCCGAGGGGTCATCTTTGTATTGTAACATGGGAGTCTAGACTTTTGGGTGCATGCTTTTGCCAAACCCAGTCGCCAGTACGCAATTAATCAACTTTTCCCCCACTAAATTAAAACATTCACCCATCCTGCACTCATTCAATCGTCATTCTTCTAAACAAATAATGCATATGTAGCTCAAAAGCATTGAATTCAAAATTAGATGGGATTACTAAATGAGGCTGCTAACCTTTTCCCTTTGGTTTTTACTTCTAGCTAACATTATTCTCAACCTCTCCTCATGCATTTATTCCATCTAATTACTAAATCTACCTTCAAATTTTAATTCAATTCTCCTTTTTTTCTTCTAATTTACAAACACTCAATTTGAAAATAGAAATAGAAAAAAATGGCCAAGTCTTTGTTGGTGATTTTGGTTTACAAACAAATCTTAGTAGTTACAAATATTTTAATATTTATAATTTTATATTTTAAAATTTATTAATACAAAGATTAGTATTTAGAATTTCATAATTTATAGTTTGCAGTTTAAAATTTAAATTTTAAAAATGTATATTTTAAAAATATATAAATGATTATCAAATTTATACTAATAAATTTCAATAACCGGTTAATTTAATTATTAATTTGGTTACAAATATAATAATTGCTATATTTGATTTATTGGTTAAACATTGAGACTCTTAATCTTTGGTTGAATCCATTCTTGTAGTATTTTTTATATTTTTAGATGGTAAACGTATTTAGTACCTAAATTATTATTTTTTTATATTTTAGTACCTAAATTTTTAATTTTTAAAAATATATCTAACGTTTAGTTTTTTGTTTCATTTTAGTGTCTCGCCGTTAAAAACTTAACGCGTTTAGTACCTAAACTATCATTTTTGATCTGTTTTAGTTCATAAATTTTCAATTTTTTTTCAAAACTTAGCGTTAAATAGTTGAACGAGGTACTAAGATAAAATAAAAAGTAAATTTTACGAATGATTTTTAAAAAAATTTGAAAGTTTAAATACTAAAATGAACCAAAACTAATAATTTAGATACGAAATGTATAATTTATCTTATATTTTAACATAAATATTTACTCGGATTGAAATTAAAAAAAATATCTAACTTTGTTACGTGGTTAGCAGCAATATTTTATCTTCATTTTAATTGACCAATAAGATGATGATACATGTTTTCTTCTTATTGGCAAGTATAATTTATTGAAAAAAAAATAATACATAGATTATTAAAGAGGAGAGAGAAAGTAGTGTGAAAAATCATATCAATATTTCTGTTAATTTTAATGAACAATGATCAAAACAGAAAAAAATATAAAGATAGTGATAATTTTATTAAAAAAATAATTCAAGACTAAAATAGAAAAATGGTGACGATTTCTCAAAGATATATAATTTTAGGATAAAATATACCTATGCCACTCAATTATATATTCAATAACAAACGAGTTATTTATTCTAAAAGATATAATTTAATTATTTAATTTAAAATATTATTACAAACATATAATTAATGATTAAAATTGAAATATTTATCTTACATGACTTGGAATAAAAATTTTAACCCTCCAAAATTTTGTCTAGACATTATGCGTGAATCTCAAGTATCATACTAATTACGGGTATTAACTCATATTTTATTCTAAGCTAACATACACTTATTAAAATATTTTCCATGATATATTATTTTGTTCGAAATATTAATAAAGTTTTTAAATTGGAAGATGATATGGATAAAGACAGTCTTATGCTTATGTATAATTTAAGCTATGAAAAGTAGTGTTAATAATTAAGCAAAACTTCAAAATAAATAAAACCAATTCAAATGACCCATGCCACTCTTTTATGCATAAATAATAAATATTAAAGAATTAAATTAAATTCGAATAATTATATATGATATATCTATCTCTATCTAAATAAATACTCGATCTGCTGATCTGACTGTGTCCTGATCGTGCGGGAATGTGATAAGGAAAGGGATCGTATGAGGGCTGACTGATGAGGGGAACATACATACATACATACATCAACATCAACATCAACATCAACAATATACATATGTTGGTAGTCCAACAGCTTATTTCCTTAGTGTCGCAGTCTGTACCATTATAATCAGTATAATTTATGTACACACACAATTCCACGTGTATAAGTTTACTTTTAATTTGAATTAGATAATTGATTTTTTAAAATATTTACTATTAATATTCATGGTAAGTAATTTGAGTTGCAATAATTTAACGCAAAACAAAAATACTTATTCAGATTTTAATTACTAAATCTACCTTCAAATTTTAATTTAATTCTCCTTTTTTTCTTCTAATTTACAAACACTCAATTTGAAAATAGAAATAGAAAAAAATGGCCAAGTCTTTGTTGGTGATTTTGGTTTACAAACAAATCATAGTAGTTACAAATATTTTAATATTTATAAGTTTATAGTTTATATTTTAAAATTTATTAATACAAAGATTAGTATTTAGAATTTCATAATTTATAGTTTACAGTTTAAAATTTAAATTTTAAAAATGTATATTTTAAAAATATATAAATGATTATCAAATTTCTACTAATAAATTTCAATAACCGGTTAATTTAATTATTAATTTGGTTACAAATATAATAAGAGAAAATAACCTCAGTGACCAAAAATGCCTTATAATATACGATTTTAACCAACTTTTTTTGGATTTGCCAAAATGACCAACTAAATCGCAATGCGATCTCCGGTATCGCAAATCAGTTTCCAGATTCACAACGCGAACTTCGACTATCGCAACGCGAACTTCGACTATCGCAATGCGATTTTCCAAATTTGTTGCGATAGTCCAAGTTCGCGTTGCGATAGTCGAAGTTCGCGTTGCGATTTTCCAAATTCGTTGCTATAGTCCAAGTTCGCGTTGCGATTTATTCCAAATTTGTTGCGATAGCCCAAGTTCGTGTTGCGATAGTCGAAGTTCGCGTTGCGATTTTCCAAATTCGTTGCGATAGTCCAAAATCGCAACGACTGGTGGTATTGCATTTGTTTCTTAAGAATTTTCTCAAAAAAAATAGTATTCGCGCGGACGTGTCGAAGACACGTATTACCACGACCCGAGATGAGACGGACGGCGGCGGCGCGCGAGAGTCCCCCTTGTTCTCTATCACTCAACAAGGAAGTGGGAAAGCCAAGCCTTAAATACCATTCTCAATAGTGTTTCCAATACTATGTGGGATTGAGCATTACCAACACTTGTTTCCAATACTATGTGATTATTCAGGAAACAATTAACAATCATGCACCTAAAACAACTAAATCAGCAACCAATTGCATTAGTATTATACGATTAAATATGTCATAATTAAAAGTCAATCTACAATCAATCGCGATTATTGCAATTTTAAGCAAAACATTCAAAAAAAATTGCATCACTCGCGAGAATAAAAAAAATTGTTATCGTGCAATTACAATCAATTGAAAATAAATTAGAATTGCATGAAAACTAAACAAACCACAAATACTTTTCATACAAATACTAAAGTCATTAACTATAATTCACAAATAACATCACTATTTAAGGCTCAATCCCACATAGTATTGGGAACAAGTGTTGGTAATGCTCAATCCCACATAGTATTGGAAACACTATTGGGAATGATATTTAAGGCTTGACTTTCCTACTTCCTTGTTGAGTGATAGAGAACAAGGGGGACTCTCGCGCGCCGCCGCCGCCGTCCGTCTCGTCTCGGGGCCGTGGTCGTGGCCGTGGTTGTGGTCGTGGTAATACGTGTCTTCGACACGTCCCTTTTTAGAGAAAATTCTTAAGAAACAAATGCAATACCACCAGTCGTTGCGATTTTGGACTATCACAACGCGAACTTGGAATAAATCGCAACGAACTTGGAATAAATCGCAACGCGAACTTCGACTGTCGCAACGAATTTGGAATAAATCGCAACGAGAACTTCGACTATCGCAACGAACTTGGAATAAATCGCAACGCGAACTTCGACTATCGCAACGAACTTGGAATAAATCGCAACGCGAACTTGGACTATCGCAATGAATTTGGAATAAATCACAACACGAACTTGGACTATCGCAACGAATTTGGAAAATCGCATTGCGATAGTCAAAGTTCGCGTTGCGAATCTGGAAACTGATTTGCGATACCGGAGATCGCGTTGCGAATTATCGATCGCATTGCGATTTATTTGGTCATTTTGGCAAATCCAAAAAAGTTGGTTAAAATCATATATTATAATGCATTTTTAGTCACTGAGATTATTTTCTCATATAATAATTGCATAATTTGATTTAATGGTTAAACATTGAGCCTCTTAATCTTTGGTTGAATCCATTATTGTAGATTTTTTATATTTTTAGATCGTAAACGTATTTAGTACCTAAATTATTTTTTTCTATTTTAGTACATAAATTTTGTATTTTTTAAAACTATATCTAATGTTTAGTTTTTGTTCCGTTTTAGTATCTCACCGTTAAAAACTTAACGCGTTTAATACCTAAAGTATCATTTTTGATCCGTTTTTGCTCATAAAATTTCAGTTTTTTTTTTAAAACTTAGCGTTAAATAGTTGAACGAGGTACTAAGATAAAACAAAAAACTAAATTTTATGAATGATTTTAAAAATTTTGAAAGTTTAAATACTAAAATGAAACAAAACTGACAGTTTAGATACTAAATGTATCATTTATCCTATATTTTAACATAAATATTTACTCGGATTGAAATTAAAAAATATCTAACTTTGTTAAGTGGTTAGTAGCAATATTTTATCTTCATTTTAATTGACCAATAAGATGATGATACATGTTTTCTTCTTATTGGCAAGTATAATTTATTGAAAAAATAATAATACATAGATTATTAAAGAGGAGAGAGAAAATAGTGTGAAAAAATGATATTTAACTTTCAATGTTTTTATTACATGATTTATTTCATAAATTTTGTTTAAAAATATAAAAATATTGAATTTGATTTTTAAAATTATAAAAATATTGAAAGTTAAATATCATTTGAATATTTCTATTTCTTTATTTTTATATACTAATAATATTATGAGATAAATAAATATTGGTGTAATTACCAAAACAAATGGAGTAGTTGGCTTAACAGTTTGAGCACCCCATTTTCATCCTAGAGAACCCAAGTTTAAAACCCCCATATTCATGTAATGATCTATTTATTTTATTTCCAATCAAAGGTGACACATGCCGCTGTATAATTGGATAGAAAATAAATTTAATTAAAAAAAATTTAATAAAAAAAACTTCCTCCAATTAGGTGGTGACACATAACATTAATGATATGTGTCATGACCATGTATCGACACATGTCACCTCCTGATTGAAAGCTTAATTTATAAAATTAAATTTAAATAACGACTAAATTAATAGAATATACAAACATTAAGGATCAAATGTATAATTATACAAATTTTTGTTAATTGCCACGTCAGTCGTTCGTTAGATTTTAACGGCAGGTGACTTAAATAATATCACTTAAATAATTTAGTGGTCATATTGATGCAAATTTTAAAAATAGTGATTATTCTGATACAAACTCTATAATTGAGTGGTCATTCAAGTAGTTTACCCTAAATAATAAGATAGTCCGTTCGATATAGATCCAAAACAATTTACTATACGATTAAAAACAACTATTGTTACTACTTTAGGACTCTTTTGAAAGAATTGTTATTCTTTTAAGAGTTCTTAAGTTTAAATAATTACGTTTACGAGTATATTTTAAATAAATATTATCTTGTAATTATTAAATTATTAAAAAATAATTATAATTTTTCATGTTTGAGCAACTTTTATTATATTTGAACCTCTTATTAAAGTAATAATTGATTTTATTATATTAAAAAAATAGTTGATTTTATCATTATTATAACTGTTGTTATTAATATTATTATTTCGGAGTAATGGAAAATGGTGAAGGGCAAGGGTACCATTTGCGCTCCACAGCATTCACGAGTCTTCACATCACTTGCAATGTGCAAACAATATCAATTAAGTGGGTCACAATAATTTCATCGAACCAATAATAAAACTTTAATTTCTAATCATCTAATGCATATCATACATATCTATGTTTATACATTAAATTTATCGAGTCAATTTAACCCCATTTTAATAAAAAATGATTGAAATTTTTTATTTTAAAATATAAAAATTATAATTAATATGATCTCCAAATAAAATAATTAAAATCTTATGATAAATAAAATTAAAATTCTTCACCTCAAATCAAATACAAAGCTTACAAATTTAAATTACAAATATTTTATCATTTATTAAATTAAATTAATTTTTTTAATTAATCTGGAGTTATCATAAGATGTTATTTATTCATAATTTTTTTTAACAATTGATAATGCACGCACCTTGAAGATGCAGTTGTTGTTTGTACTTTGAATCTTTTAAGAGAACAACAATCTCTCATATTACTAAAATCGATTGATGAACTCATATATATATATATATATTAGTTGAACCACGTCGAATATATACAAAAATTACTATATAATGTCGGTTGGGTAAGTTTTTAAGTTTACATGTGGAGCTAAATTCTTACAATTTTAAATTATCATATATATATATATATATATATATTTATTTTTATTAATAATTTATTAATATCTTTTGAAATTTTATAAATTTATCCGTTAAATGTTCATTATATAAAATTTTGCTTCAGTTCAACCGTATGGCCCATGGATGTATGCATACCCTATGAAACGTAGTTTGAGAATAGCCATGGATAATCTGTCTTTTGCCCCTTGCAATTGCGTGCTAAGAAAGGTATTGATTTGACCCCTTCATCTATTTCTACTTGGGCTGCTGGCCGCTCGTAAACTCTCCGGTCGATGTTCTTCTTGCTGACACTAATCACTTATCTCCAAAAACTGATTTGGAAGTTCAGCATAATAAGAGTTCTTCATTACACAAACTTCACCCTTAGGGGTCGTTTGGTTCAGGTAATCTTAGATTACCGGGGGAATGGAATGCCATTCCTCCTTTTGAATTACAAACATTCTCAACCCCCGATAATAAGTTATTACCAACTGTGGTATTTTGGGGTCTTATTACCGGGAATATGATTCCACCACACTTCTCTTAAGTATTATAACATTCCCGACATTTTGGACTAAAATGTCCTTAAAAAATTTCAAAAATATTCTTATTCTATCGTTGAATAAAAAAATTATATGAAAGTTAAATTATAAATTTATCCTTAAACTATTTTAAATTTACAAAAAAGTCTATAATTAGAATTTTATATGAAGTTTAGGGTTTAAAATAAAATTTTACCCTTTCATGAAACCTATTGATCTTTTCAATTTTGTAAAAAAAAAAATATAAATTTTATGAATTTAAAAATTTTAAATAAAATATATAAATTAATTATAGTAAAATTATAGTAGAATTCAACTTGTTAAAAAACAAATATATAATAAGGACAATTTGGTAAAATATACATTTTAATAATTTTTTATTCCTTTAACCAAGCACTGTAATCTTACATTTATGCTAAACGAACCAAACACGACAATGCTGCATTCCCAGTAATCTTATTCCCGCCGGTAATCCTATTCCCACCGGTAATCTTACATTCCGTGAATCAAACGCCCCCTTAGGGTTTGATCTAAATAATGTAAGATAAATTAATGAATATATAGAATTAGAGATGTTTGAAAAATAAAATATTCAGTTTCATTGAAAAAAATATATTTTTTAATTTTTATTAATCGTAAAAAATTACTTTGAGTAATTGTACTAAACAAATTTTTTATAATAAAATAATTTTATTCTCTCTCTCAGTCTTAGTCCAAACAGTTGCGTTTGTAGGGTGGGTTGTCAATTAATTAAGAGATTAAAAAATTTTCGAATAAATATTACCTTATAATCACTCAGACTATTCAAAATAATAATAATAATTCCTATAAATAGATACTAAAAATCTTAAGTGTGCGTTTGCCTATGATTTCTTCTTTTTTGTGCTTCTTTCAATGATCTGTGTTTCTTTCAATGATTTAATGGTTACACGCACTTGGAGTATGAAATACCATTCTATTTTCAATATTTTTCTACTTATCCTTTAGATTATATGGACTGCACTTCAAATTATATGGTTTCTTCTTCTTACTGAATCAACCTTTCTTATCATAATGCACTTGAAATTATATCAACTAAAATCTTAAGCGTTGGTTTATTTATTTTCGTGTTACGCACCTGGAAATCCTCACCAATAATGCGTATGACCACTTGAACTCGGGTGTGTGTTGTAGCCTGATGGAGCACTTTGGGGGACTTCAAGTGATAGTAGTTTAATGAGCATGTGCTAGTTTATTAGTAGTGTGGAACAATAACAGGATTAACAATATTATTAAGCATCACTTGGCCTCGAAGCAAATTGTGTATTACAACTCACAACACCTGCACTTCCCTCGGAAGAACACACACACACGCAATAGGCTATAGCAACAGAAAAAGGGGGGAAATTTCAAAGTGGAAAACAAACTCAACCTATTAGCATCAAACCCATTCCTTGGGGTTCATGCAGGCATCTAATAATTTCCACTCTTCACTTCCCTCTTCTGGTTTCTGTATGTCAAGCAAATCAAACATATTTTGTCAGTTTCAGTTAATGGGTTACATAATTTTATTCCTCAAAGGGAGGAAAGCTTACATGATCATATTCCCATCGTGCCGTTAAAGGGAGAGAAACGAGAATACTCTCAATTCGACCTCCAGTCTTCAGTCCAAATGTTGTACCTCGATCATACACCTTTCAATTAACAAATTGAACATAAGCTCAGATTCATCTAAGATCTAGTTTAGTTTTAGGTGAGATTCCATACCAAGTTGAATTCTACATAGCGCCCCCTTCGCAATTGTTGCCATGCCTTGTGCCTTTCATTGAATGCTGTATCCTTCCTTTTCTCTACAATGGGTACATACGCAGCAACCACGGAATTCGCACATTCTGCATATTGTTTCATTAGAAACACTTAACACAAATGGAATCACTATTTATAAGAGCAAACACCCAGACAATTACCTGTGGCAAATGAAAGAAGCATCTCTTGATCATAGTCATTTAGATCATCAAAAAATATTCCCCCGAGCCCTCGCCTCTCATCTCGATGCTGCACAGAGCAAAAGCAGACAAAATCTTTAACAACTTAACTCATAATTAAATGGAGAAAAAGTGTAGACGAATGAGAGGAGTCAATGAGAAAAGGCGTAAAAATCTTGCAAAGGATCGCATTATGGTTTCTATACCTTTAAATTGAGCAAATGGGTCCCTGTTCGTTAAAGAAAACACACACATACAAAATGATTATTTTTGCAATAGTTGAAAAATATTAATCTTATAAGATTTACTTAATTAAATGAATTAAGTATACCTTGTAAAATTAATAGTTTTTTCTTGTTCAACTGTTACAAAATAACCATTTTGCTCATTCTAACAATCAAAGGACCTCTTTTCTTATTTCAAAAGTATAAGAACCAAAATGTAATCCACACTATAGTACAAAGACCCAGACCATATATTTTCAGAGAAAATGACTATATAAAAAGCCTTTGAGAACATTTTAAATCAGGCCACAGGCTACTGACCTTACTAAAAACCTACCAAGCTTCCACCAATAATAATACCATCTATCTTATTGTAGGCGACTTTTCTTTGAAGGATATGCAATTTAGCAAGAGATATATCCACTCCATATCCTTTTACATTGAATTTCAAGAATGATATAATCATAAAGTTTAATGGAATCTTTTTCTCCGTCAAAATAAAATATAATATATCTAATTCCATGTCCTTTTACATTCATTAATGGTATGAAAGATAAACAAAATCAGTCTTAAAAGCTCAATGGTCTGTTATTATCACTGAAATTAGAAATATAAAAAAATTAAGAAATCAAAACCCTCAAATCACGGCAAACAATATTCATTGTCAGTTGTCTATGAAAGGAAAACATTATTTGTAGTGGGACAGAAAAATAATTCAATCTGTAAACATAAAATTAACATCAACCAAACCAGAAAAAACATAAGGCAAAATGTTTAGTAAATATTTTGAACTTACTCTGTGGAGCATATATTTAAGCGTGCAATTGTAAGTTAGTAAAAGCAGGCCAAAGGTGAGCCTATATAAGCTGGATTGTTATTTAGGCAGATGAGTACCCTGAGTGCCATAAACAAGAATTCTTTATCATAATTGTTGTCTTATTCAGAAGGAGCGAATAAGGCACAAAAGAAGTTCTCTCCCACCCTAGAGAAGTAAACCTCTAAGTTATAGAATGTGTGTGTATATAATATATACAGAAATTTCATTCATTGTACATAGTAAAATCATCATAGAGAGAGAAAATATCATATTGGAAAGCCCATTTTCTTGATACAAATGCCATACACAGTTCTAAAACTCAGCAAATAGATGACAAGCTCATATAATGCCAAAATAATTTAGCAAAGATCATACCTTAATGTAAAAGTAGTCATCACACCATTTCTTGAATTGAGGATAAAAGGACGGATCAAATTTGTCGCAGGCCTGTTTTTGTATCTACAAATGAAGGCCAATGTTAGCAAAAGAACATTTGGCAAAATATTTTGCTTTTCAAATAATAGTTCTACGGGATGGAATGGAACTAATATTTACGCATTTGTACACTGTTATTTATAGAACGTTATGGTTATCTCCAAGGCTGACATGTGTAATGCATTGACAGTTAGAAACATTCGTCTCCACCCATCAATCTATATAGTCTATACAATACTAATATGTAGAAGGAACAGAGGTTGCTGCTGTTAAATTGATTATATCCACTTGTTTTTCAGCATCTATATATAAAATTTAGTAAGATCTTGAGATATTAAAACACATGAATTTCTTTTGATAAGATCAATACTTTACTTTCTCAGAGTGAAACTACCAGAATTAGAACTAATTGAATTGCTTGAGCTCCTTCATATCTTAATAGAGCAAATGCAGATGTCTCAAGCTTCACTTTTTGGTGAAATAGAGAAAACCTTTGACACAAGAGCAAGAAACCTATATAACTTTTAACGTTTATTTGGAAAAAAAAGGAGACATAAGAAAGAAAGAATTGAAATCCGACTCACTGAATGGAAGTGCTTGACATCCTCCTCAAAGATGTAAGATGGAGTCAAATCAGTTCCACCACCAAACCACCATTGCCTTGGTGCTCCAGGAGCATCTGCACATTTTCAAGACAAGACACCAACTAAAGTTAGACCACTTTACTTATCTTTGAAGCACAAAAAAAACCCATATTTAATGCATTCGATATGTAATCATATTTTGGAAAGCAAATAGCTTTTGTTTTATAGGCATTTCCATGTATTCGTGCCATGTAGCAGTTTCTATGTTCATTTGTCATATACCGATATTGTATCCCAAAATTTAGAACTACCAGTTTAGCATGACAAACCAATAAATTAACAACAACAACAATTATGGATAAAATATGTACCGTTGGGTGCATCAGTTTCAAAATATCTATAGTTAAAATGCAACGTAGGAGCAAACGGATTCTTCGGATGCAAAACCTGAAAAAGGAAGAAAACCCAAATGCCAAAATCATCAGTAACTCTCTTTTCAATGGAATCCAACCAAAATTTTGAATAATAATAATAATAATAATTAAAAGAAAGAGAAAAGAAAATAAATTTGAAATGTTATTAATTACCGAGCTGATTCCGGCGGCGAAAAAGGGAACGGGACCGCGCTTCTGATCAGTGACAGCAGCCTTGGCAGCTCGATAAGCTTCAGGGGGCATAACTCCATAAACAACTGAGACATTAACACCAGCCTTTTCGAAAACGTGACCATCTTGCAACACTCGACTAATCCCTCCACCGCCTCCGGGCCTCGTCCAGGCGTCCTCCTTGAAGTTTCCAGCTCCGTCGAGAGCCTCGAGGGCGCCGCACACGCTGTCCTGCACCTCCATAATCATGCGCTGGAAGCGCGACCTGACGGAGTCATCATCTAGGCCATCTGTCTCACGGAGGAAAGAGTGGGGGCGCTCGGAGATGACAGTTTCTTTCCCGATGGAAGTGGCGGAACACTTCATGGGTCTGCGATTGGTAAACCTGGGGAGGGCAAAGGAAAGGCAGAAGCGGAATTGGGTTTTCGTGGGAGAAGTGTAAGAAGATATTGGGAAGAGAGATGGAGAAGATGAAGAAGAGAGAGCGGCTGTTGGAAGTGAAGGCATTGCGGAAGATTGTTGATTCCACAAAAACTGTGAAGACAAGTAGAAGGAAGAAATGGAGATAAAGAGAGTAGGGATCAGCCCACAGAGAGAGGGTTGGTTGGTTAGGCCATTGGTATTTTAAGGGATTTCATTTCCCATGGAGAATTAGTCAAAACCGATCAACCGATCCATTGGATTTCCATTTTCCAGGTATTCTGTCAACGCTTTATTCCTCCATCTTTCCCCTCTCAGCCTCTATTCCTACTCTTACACTTGATTTCGGATGATCCATTGGCTTCGTATCCAATCCATTTGAGTTTTTAAAAACTTCGAATTCGACTTTCTCATTTTCATTTCTCGAGTCGTTATGAGTCTTATCAAATTATTTAGTCAACTGATTATAAATTTTCCATTTTATTTTAATTTAATTTCAATACTAAAAAAATAATTTTATAGTAAATTATAAATTTAACAATTTAATTTTACTTTCTCTTATTTCAGTCATTATACTTTTATTTTTTTTCAATTTAATCACTGGATTCTGAATTTTATATATCAATTTTTTTAGTCACTCAACCGTTTTCTCTCTAAGCCTGTGATGACATAGAACCTTTTATTATTGTTTTTCTCCCTTAACCTCAAAAACTCACTGTAAATCTCTATGAAAAACTTGTCCACGACATAAGTCGGGCACGCGAGGCAAGAATAGTAATGAAGAACCTCTTCAACGTTGAGAACATGATCCACATTGCTCACATCCATCATCTCTATCTCCTTCAGCTTTTGCACCAATGAAAAATCCTCTGCTTCTCCGTTATTCCTCCTCGTTTTGAACTCATCAATGTCCTCTCTTCTTTGAATTGTAAATCGAGTTGATGACACTATCTTCATGTACCTCTTCTTTTCCTTGCCATTGTTGGAGTCCTACGTTTGAGTGAACTCGATGTAGAACTTTTCAAGGTCTTGATAAGAACAGAGATTTGTTGCAATGAAGAGAAGCTTTGGGTAGCTTTTGGTAAGGTTCAACTTCACACCCAATGTTAAAAAAGACTTGAAACTTCGTAAGGTTCTTCGAAAAAAAATTTTGGTGTCGGAACTAGGATTTCTAAGCAGTATTGGTAAACATTCTTGTTGGTGATGAACCTTCAAGAAGAACTAAAGTTTTTCTTTATACAAATAAGAGAGACTAAATGGTACTTTTCTTTCCTCTTCTTTGTAAAAAGAATATGTAAATTTAATGTTAAATGAATCAACGATTCCTCCCCAAACAACAACCGAAAGAATGGCAGGTGCTTCTGCTTCTAACTCATCCAGCATGAGTGTAATTTTCCTACTTTTATAATTTTAACTACCATTTTTTCATTTCATGTATGATGTTCTGAAATATCTCCCAGATTGCAGCAACTGCAACCATTCTCAACTTGGAGCATGGTTCCTCACAGTCTTTCCAACATATACAATATGGGGTTTTATTAAGGATGATTAACTAATTTTACATCCAACATCAAAAGGTAGCTCTAACAATTTTACTCTTCTTTTCCACTTCAATTCCATTTTGTTTATCTATGTTACTTGGACTCCATTGTAAGTGGTGGATACATTCGTATTCGAATCATGTTTGAATATGTAACCCCCTAGACCCGGCCTATGTGTTTCGACTAAGTCTAGTGGATCACATACATGATTCTTAAAGACATTTTCTGAAACCGTTATCCAATCAATGTAAAACCACATTATTCATGACATGAAATTATAATAAATTATAATTATTAAAACTCAACTCTTAAATATAAAACCAATCAGTAATAAATTAATTTAAAACATATCTTAAAAATCAAAACCACGATAAACTGAATAGTAATAGCAAAAGTTTCATCATTATAAAATCCAATACTTTAAAATAGATCCATGTCACCAGAATAAAGTCAACTTGCAAGTTTAAAATATTACAATCAGATATACTTCAAGAGATATGTTGATCCTCCAAGTGCTCGAACCGAGGTATCTAACAACAGTATCTGAAAGGGGAAAAACATTTTCGAAAGGTGAGCTAGGCTCAGTGTGTCCCAACATTACCATAAAATCACAATAGTTACATTAAACAAATCATAGTCCAGTAAATCTCACAAATTCGTAAAAGAGTTTAACTTTTGAAAATCATAGTTTAAACCCTTTTCTGGTACACCATCAGTAGTTCCCAAAATTATTTTCCATATAGCTTACTTTATGCACATAGCAAAAAGAAAGCCGACTTAAGGGTAGGCTATGATGCTTGTATCCTTAAGCCCAAGTCAATAAGTCCATATAGCTTCCCCTAAGCACACAACAAAGGAAAGCCGACCTAATGAAACATCTTGGGGCCCTCAAGAGTCACATTAGGCCCGTTTATTAGCTTGATCAGAGCTATACAATTGTAGTTCAATCCATCCCAAAATCAATATCCATATACCAGTTATCAAAGTCCATAAATCATCAACAATAAATCGGTGTACCAATAATAATAACCCATAGATTTCAATGTACCATATTTCAAAACATATAAAACCATTATATAGTAAACAGGAACACACCTCGATAATAGGTTCAATAGTAGATCTACTGATTGCTGGTTTCACCACGCTCTGCTACAGTTTTCGAACCTAATTTATAATAACACTATATTACTAATGGGTAACATAAATAAATCTCTAAAATCATAAAATTTACGGGTCTTACGGGTGAATACTGGCACACGTGGTTTAACTGATCTAGAAGAGCTGGGTCGAGCTGTCAAACGATCTAGAGAGTCTCTTGTACCTTCAAACAATAATAATCTATCAGTCCCAAATCCTATTTAATTGTTCAAAGCTAGACTTCTTAGGTATATAAGCATTTTTCGAGTTTGACTATCAATTTGGGGTATTTTGAGTCTGAATTTGGCCAAACAGATTGCGGAATCGGAATCAGAAAGTTGAAAAATATAAAGTATGACTTTTCGAAAATTCAAATTCTTGGTCAAAGTCAAAGTCAACCACTTTGACCGTCGATTTGGAAGCCTTCGGGTTCGAATTTGACGAAACGGACAGCGGAAACGGATTCGGCACGTTGAAAACTATCAGGGTAGGTATACTCGGAAAAGATTAACGGTCGTTTAATGCTCGGTCAAAGCCATTTTAAGTTTTGGTCAAAGGAAGTCAACGGTCAACGGTCGGGTCGGGTCGGGTCAGACCGGTTCGAACCGGTCAAACCGGTTAAAAACCGGTCAAACCGGTTTTCCAGCAGCTCACTCTCCTTGCGGCGGCGCGTGTGGCGCGTGAGGTGTCCTCCGGGGGCCTAAAAATTCCAGAAAAATTTCTAAAAATTATTTTGAGCGATTTCGAGATACTTACAACGATCGGTTCAAATTTTTGAACGGCGGAGAGCTCGAATTTCAACTCGGTCGAATCTTTGACTGCTCCACCTACTCACGCGCCGCCGTCGACGGCGAACAAGGTTGACACCGGCGGACTCGCAACGACACAAGGAACACGATGGTGCAGGATGTGTCGTAAAAGGAGCAACGATCGGCAGTGAATTTAAGATTTTCTCGGTGATAGAGCTAAATAAACGTCGAGACTTTGACTCGAAATTCACGTCGTTTGGCAGCATTTCGCTATAATTGATTTACTGGGTTTTGTTCACGGGTCGAAGATGAACACGACGGTAGTTTCAATTTTTCGATTGGAGGTCGAACGGCGTCGGAATCGGGCTTGGAAGTAAGGGTACGGGAGGAGGAAAAATTAAGAAATTATCATTTGTGTTTTCTGGTTTAAAACTAGAAAACACGCTTATAACACCAATTCTGCCGACAGTTTTAGGGGAAATTTAGGGCTTGGTCCCTGAATTTCCTTTACTTCAAAAATGGCATACAAGTTTTCATAAATTTTAATTTAGTCACTTAATTTCACCCATTTTCACAATTTACCTCCAATTTCAATTAATACTTTTTTTTTTGTAAATATTCGGGTTGTTACAATTCTCCCCCTCTACAAGAAATTTCGTCCTCGAAATTTACCTTATGAGAATAGTTGAGGAAACTGAGCCTCCATTGACTCCAATGTCTCCCAAGTAGCTTCTGAGGGGCCTCGATTACTCCATTGAACTTTGACCATTGGAATTCGCCTATTCCGAAGAACTCGTTCATCTCTCTCTAAGATCTGAATGGGCTCCTCTTCATATGACAAATCAGGTCTCAGCTCTACTTCTTCAACCTGAATAATGTGACCTGGATCTGAACGTTATCTCCTCAACATTGATACATGAAAGACATCATGAATACGACTTAGCTCAGAAGGCAACTCAAGCTGATTTGCAACAGGTCCTACCCTCTTCAAGATACGAAATGGTCCAATAAATCTTGGACTCAATTTACCCTTACGCCCAAATCTCAATATTTTCTTCCAGTGTGAAACTTTCAAAAAGACATGATCTCCAACCTCAAACTGTATATCCTTCCTCCTTTGATATGCATAAGATTTTTGCCTATCAAATGCCTCTTTCAGACGGTCACGGATTAATCTGACTGTGTCCTCCGTCTCTCGCACTAACTCAGGTCCCAACGTTTTCCTATCATGTAACTCAGTCCAACAGATCGAAGTGCGACATTTACGCCCATAGAGTGCTTCATAGGGTGCCATACGAATGCTGGTCTGATAACTGTTATTGTAATCAAATTCAGCCAACGGCAAAAAGTTCTCCCAACTACCATGAAAATTGATTATGCAACCCCGCAACATATCCTCCAGAATCTGAATTACTCTCTCAGATTGACCATCAGTTTGTGGATGAAATGATGTACTATAATCCAATCTTGTTCCCAAAGCCGTATGTAACGCCTTCCAAAATCTCAAAGTAAATCTCAGATCTCGATCAGAAATAATAGACAATGGAACACCATGCAATCTGACAATCTCTGAAATATACAATCTTGCCAGCTTATCCAAAGTATAATTTACTCGCACAGGAATGAAGTGAGCTGACTTTGTAAGTCTGTCAACAATCACCCAAACTGAATCTTTTTTCGAATGAGTCATAGGCAAGCCAGTAACAAAATCCATAGTAATACGCTCCCTTTTCCATTCAGGAATCTTGATAGGCTGTAACAAACCTGATGGATGTTGATGTTCTGCCTTAACTTGCTGACAAGTCAAACACCTAGCCACAAAGTCAGATATGGCTTTCTTCATCCCAATCCAATGATACCTCTCTCTCAAATTCCGGTACATCTTATCTCATCCGGGGTGCATAGCATATGGACTACTATGAGCCTCAGTAAGGATAGTCTGCCTCAACTCAGCATCATCAGGCACACAATATCTACCTTTAAAGCATAAAACTTCATCCTGATCAATTGCATAATTTGAGTTTGTCCCCTGCTCTACTTGCTCAAAGATGGAAAACAAGGAGCTATCAAGGGGCTGCTTAGCTTTGATCTCATCAACCAAGGTCGGCTTAACTTGTAATTCTGCTAACAGAGTGCCATCGTCATATAAATTCATCCTGGCCATTAAAGATATCAACTATGTTACCGCCTTTCGACTCAAAGCATCCACTACAATGTTAGCTTTACCAGGGTGATAATCAATCACGCAATTATAATCCTTTAGAAGCTCTAGCCAGCGTCGCTGTCTCAAATTAAGCTCCTTTTGGGTCAGAAGATACTTTAAGCTCTTATGATCCGTGAAAATGTAACACTTCTCTCCATAAAGATAGTATCTCCAAATCTTCAAGGCAAAAATCACTGCTGCTAACTCCAAATCATGAGTAGGATAATTACATTCATGCGGTCACAGCTGACGGGATGCATAAGCCACCACCTTACCTTCCTGCTTTAGAACACAGCCGAGTCCTGAATGTGAAGCATCACTATACACTGTAAACTCCTTCCCGGACTCTGGTTGAATCAACACTGGTGCTTGAGTCAACACCGCCTTTAATTTCTCAAAGCTTTCCTGTTGTGCCTCTCCCCAGTCAAACGACACATTCTTCCTTAATAACTTTGTTAAAGGAGAAGCAATGATCGAGAATCCCTCAACAAAACGTCGATAATAACCAGCCAAGCCCAAGAAACTACGAATCTCAGAGATATTCTTGGGTCGTTTCCAATTCACAATAGCCTCGATCTTGCTTGGATTGACCTGAATACCTCGCGCAGAAATAATATGCCCCAGAAATGACACTTCTTGAAGCCAAAACTCACACTTGCTTAGTTTGGCATATAGACGATGCTCTCTCAAAGTCCGCAGAATGATCTTCAAATGCTCGTCATGCTCTGCCTCAGTACGAGAATAGATCAGAATATCTTCAATGAAGACCACCACAAATTGATCCAAATATGGTCGGAACACCCGATTCATCAAATCCATGAAAGCTGCAGGAGCGTTTGTCAAACCAAAAGGCATCACTAAAAATTCATAATGACCATATCTAGTGCGAATGGCCGTTTTTGCAACATCAGATCCTTTAACTTGCAATTGATAATACCCCGAACGAAGATCAATCTTAGAGAATACAGTAGCTCCTCGCAATTGATCAAATAAGTCATCAATCCTGGGTAGTGGGTATTTATTCTTGACCGTCATCTTGTTCAATTTCCGATAGTCAATACATAATCTTAGTGACCCATCATTCTTTTTCACGAACAGAACTGGAGCTCCCCATGGTGAAGTACTATGTCGGATAAATCCTCGATCGAATAATTCTTGCAATTGGACTTTCAACTCCTTAAGTTCCTTTGGAGCCATACGATAAGGTGCCATAGAAATAGGTGAAGATCCCAGATAAGTCTCAATCTCGAACTCTACCTCTCTATCAGGAGGTAACCCAGGCAACTCCTCCGGAAAAACATCAGGAAACTCGCTAACTGTACGAATCTCCTCGATCGTGGACAATGCACCTTTGGTGTTCAAAATACAAGCAATGAAGGTCTCATATCCCTTCTGGATCATACGATCAATTTCCATCGCTGAAGCTATATTGGAGAGATAGCCACGCCGTTCACCAATTAACACAACGGTCCGACCATCTGAAGTCTTTAGAGTAGCCCGCTTGTATTCGCAATCCAGATTTACCTTGTGTTTATTCAACCAATCCATCCCAAGAATTAGATCGAACTCCTCTAAAGGAAGTTCCATAAGATCAGCGAGAAAAATTTCTCCCTGAACCTCGAGAGGACAACGCCGAAATACTTTATTCACTAATACCGCTTGTCCTACTGGACTCGTAACTGTAACAGTATTTTCAGTGTTCTCGATCGAAATCTGAAGGTTTCGAGATACTGAGCTTGATACATAGGAGTGAGTGGAGCCATTATCCAGTAATGCAAAGTATGTGATAGAATAAATAGTAAATGTACCTGCAATAACTTCAGGCTCATCTCTGTCATCCCGACGTCTAGTGGCATAAACCAAAGGTGGCTGTCTAGCCTCAGAAATTGTTGGCCCTCTATTTTGCTGAGGTCAGGCTCTATTGTCAGTCCTGGATGCTGAACCACGAACCTTTACTTGGCTACGATCTCTAATTGGAGTCTGTATTGTAGTCTTAGAATGCGCATGAGTCTGAGTAGCGGTCTGCTCAAACGAAGCTAGCTGAGGACAATCCCTCTGAAAATGACCACTAGATCCACACTGATAGCAAAGATCCATCTTCTTACGACACTCTCCTGTGTGTTGTTTACCACAAAGCTCACAGAGGAACCCATGATAATACGACGAGGAACCGCCTCGACTGCCAATTAACGGTGAAGATGCTGTAGGCCTGAAACGTGTATTGCTTCTCTGAGGGACTGAAGTACGAGTCCTTTTCCCGGACTGTGCTGATGACTCCATCGGGCCTGAAAATTTCTTAGATCGTTCTTGTTCAACACGCTCTCTACTAGAAGCTAAAACCTCCACCTCTTCAGCATCTTTGGCTCTGCCCACCAGCACATCAAATATCTCATCCTGATGGGTTACAACTTGTCTACGCAGCTCGTATCTGAGTCCAAGGGCAAATTTACGACATCGATCTCTCTCAGTAGGTACCATACTGAATCCATATTTCAGCAACTTCAAGAACTTGATCTCATACTCAGAAACAGTCATGTCTCCCTGAACCAGGTCTTGAAACTGCTGACGTCTCTGAGCTAAGTAGCGCTCTCCCAGAAAATGACTCCGAAAGCGATCCTTAAAGAAATTCCAGGTCAAACGATCGGTAGGAACACTACTGGTCACTGACTCCCACCAAGTGTAGGCATTGCCATCTAACATCACCACAATACCCTGATATCTCTTAGTTGAGTCTAAACCCAACTGATCCATGCGTCTCTCTGTATCCTGGAGCTAATCCTCAGCTTCAGTAGGAGCTCCACCAATCTGTCCCCCAAAAGTTCTAACTCCATTGGCAATTAAAGTCTGTGAAATAGGAACCTCTGATACAACACCAGTAGCTCTGACTGCTCCCTGTATCAACTGTAGAAATTGTCTACCAAAATTCTCATCCAAAGCAACTCCGGTAGACTCTGACTCAATATCGGTCGCTCCTATGATCGGTGTAGTCATGCCAATACCAGCGGCAGGAGGCAGATTCGTTGGGGTCGTAGGAGCAGGATCACCTATCGGAGGTGGTGGATCTACCCGTATCTCATCAATCAGATTTGCAAATCTAGCCACTCGACCTCGTCCACGGCTAGTTTGACGACCACGTCTAGCACTCATTTTGATGGATCTCAAGTTTACTACAGAAGATAAAACTTAGGGTTAGATAAGCACTTGGAGTCTCGAACACAATTTAAAAATCTTAATAATTTTGTGACATGGCCTTTGTAACTTGTTTTGTAAAATATTTCAAAACCATATTTTCAATATGGACTCATACACGGTCTGAGGGTTAAAAACCAAAAGCTCTGATACCAATAAATGTAACCCCCTAGACCCGACCTATGCGTTTCGACTAAGTCTAGTGGATCACATACATGATTCTTAAAGACATTTTCTGAAACCGTTATCCAATCAATGTAAAAACACATTATTCATGACATGAAATTATAATAAATTATAATTATTAAAACTCAACTCTTAAATATAAAACCAATCAGTAATAAATTAATTTAAAACATATCTTAAAAATCAAAACCACGATAAACTGAATAGTAATAGCAAAAGTATCATCATTATAAAATCCAATACTTTAAAATAGATCCATGTCACCAGAATAAAGTCAACTTGCAAGTTTAAAATATTACAATCAGATATACTTCAAGAGATATGTTGATCCTCCAAGTGCTCGAACCGAGGTATCTAACCAATAGTATCTGAAAGGGTAAAAACATTTTCGAAAGGTGAGCTAGGCTCAGTGTGTCCCAACATTACCATAAAATCACAATAGTTACATTAAACAAATCATAGTCCAGTAAATCTCACAAATTCGTAAAAGAGTTTAACTTTTGAAAATCATAGTTTAAACCCTTTTCTGGTACACCATCAGTAGTTCCCAAAATTATTTTCCATATAGTTTACTTTATGCACATAGCAAAAAGAAAGCCGACTTAAGGATAGGCTATGATGCTTGTATCCTTAAGCCCAAGTCAATAAGTCCATATAGCTTCCCCTAAGCACACAGTAAAGGAAAGCCGACCTAATGAAACATCTTGGGGCCCTCAAGAGTCACATTAGGCCCGTTTATTAGCTTGATCAAAGCTATACAATTGTAGTTCAATCCATCCCAAAATCAATATCCATATACCAGTCATCAAAGTCCATAAATCATCAACAATAAATCGGTGTACCAACAATAATAACCCATAGATTTCAATGTACCATATTTCAAAATATATAAAACCATTATGTTGTAAACAGGAACACACCTCGATAATAGGTTCAATAGTAGATCTACTGATTGCTGGTTTCACCACGCTCTGTTACAGTTTTCGAACCTAATTTATAATAACACTATATTACTAATGGGTAACATAAATAAATCTCTAAAATCATAAAATTTACGGGTCTTACGTGTGAATACTGGCACACATGGTTTAACTGATCTAGAAGAGCTGGGTCGAGCTATCGAATGATCCGGAGAGTCTCTTATACCTTCAAACAATAATAATCTATCAGTCTCAAATCCTATTTAATTGTTCAAAGCTAGACTTCTTAAGTATATACGCATTTTTTGAGTTTGACTATCAATTTGGGGTATTTCGAGTCTGAATTTGGCCAAACGGATTGCGGAATCGGAATCAGGAAGTCGAAAAATATAAAGTATGACTTTTCGAAAATTCAAATTCTTGGTCAAAGTCAAAGTCAACCACTTTGACCGTCGATTTGGAGGCCTTTGGGTTCGAATTTAACGAAACGGACAGCGGAAACTGATTCGGTACGTCGAAAACTATCAGGATATGTATACTCGGAAAAGATTAACGGTCGTTTAATGCTCGGTCAAAGCCATTTTAAGTTTTGGTCAAAGGAAGTCAACGGTCAATGGTCAACGGTCGGGTCGGGTCGGGTCAGACCGGTCAAACCGGTTCGAACCGGTCAGAACCGATCAAAACTGGTTAAAAACCGGTCAAACCGATTTTCCAGCAGCTCACTCTCCTTGCGGCGACGAGTGAGGCGTCCTCCGGGGGCCCAAAAATTCCGGAAAAATGTTTAAAAATTATTTTGAGCGATTTCGAGATACTTACAACGATCGGTTCAAATTTTTGAACGGCGGAGAGCTCGAATTTCAACTCGGTTGAATCTTTGACTGCTCCACCTCCTCATGCGCCGCCGTCGACGGCGAACAAGGTTGACACCGGCAGACTCGCAACGACACAAGGAACACGATGGTGCAGGAGGTGTCGTAAACGGAGCAACGATCGGCGGTGAATTTAAGATTTTCCCGGCGATAGAGCTAAATAAACGTCGAGACTTTGACTCGAAATTCACGTCGTTTGGCAGCGTTTCACTATAATTGATTTACTGGGTTTTGTTCACGGGTCGAAGATGAACACGACGGTAGTTTCAATTTTTCGATTGGAGGTCGAACGACGTCGGGATGAGGAAAACTTAAGAAATTATCATTTGTGTTTTCTGGTTTAAAACCAGAAAACACGCTTATAACACCAATTCTGCCGACAGTTTTAGGGGAAATTCAGGGCTTGGTCCCTGAATTTCCTTTACTTCAAAAATGGCATACAAGTTTTCATAAATTTTAATTTAGTCACTTAATTTCACCCATTTTCACAATTTACCTCCAATTTCAATTAATACTTTTTTTTTGTAAATATTCGGGTTGTTGCAAAATAAACGTTAGACATGGACGCTACATGAAAGATGAAGAACCGGTGCAACATAATTGTACATAAACATAATCCATTACAGGCTATATATACACACATATTTGTCCCTTCTTCCAATTAGCAAAAGCATATGCCATTTTTGTTGGTAGTGCTCAAATTGTAATAATGCTCAAATTGTAATCTATTTCTAAATGCCTTTTAATTCTATGTTTAACAGAGTTAAATTGTGCTTTGGAAATGACAATTTTGTCCTCGCTGTTTAGCTTATAAATAGTAGGCAATTTTATTCATTTAGAGATATCCTTGAGCAATTTGTGTTTGCTTTGAAACACTCTTTGAAAAATTTTCTTGAGTATTGTTCGAGTTAGAAGAAGAGTAGTACCACCAAAGTCCACTCCATCTTTCGGGTGTACGGAATTTGGAGAGACGTGCTAACCTCGGGGGGCCATTCATCTATTGTAGCTATTACACACATCAGGACGAATTCACTTCTAAGGTAGTGGTTAATACCACGACACGGTTATCGTTCTTATTAGTTATTTTATTTAATATTTTACGGTCAATGCTAATGCCTCGTTTTGCGGCAGTCAATTTTTCTAACAACATAGAAGCGGATCCATACTGTTGTTTTTGAAAGGATTCATACTTGTCATGATTGATCTATCTTATTACTGAAAGAAAAAAATGTTCATATACGTTTTATATCCCTATAATTACTAAAGAAATATGTCAGAATTAATCTTTAGTGTTAAGGATATGGAACGATAAATATATCTTTGCATAATTGATAATGGTCGGTTGGCTGATGATGAATAATGCATGAAATTAATATTATACTCATAAAAGGAAAAGAAAATGCAATGGTAACTTGAAACGGCAATATGCCATTTTAGTGTTTACATGCATTATTATATGCATATTTTTAATGTGTATTAATATGACATTTAAATTGTTTGTAAATCATGCATTAATGAAAATGGTGGTTAGATAATTTACAACATTTTAAATATAGAGACGCTTGAATTATTTTGGACAGAACTAGATTTTGTGAAATTTTATTAATTAAAATAATAGTGTCATTTTAAATGTCTTTAGTTATGGTAGAAAATGACATTTTATTTAGAAATGATAACTTAGTTGTTAAATTACCTTTAATAATTATTTTATCAAAAATCTTAATTATGATAATTAAAATAATATGTACCATTAAAAAAAGGATGGTGTAAAGTTTTAATAGACATCTTTATATTAAAATGCTATAATAGTGCGAGTTAAATGCATTATTAGAAACCACAATTATGGTAAGGCTTTAATAGACATCTCTATATGAACCTTGTGGATTATAACATCATTTAATAAATAGTATTTATTGGTAAGCATGGATGCTCTAAAAATTATAGTGCTATCATAAATTAGGTAGGATGGATGCATTATAATTATTATTTGGAGTTATTGTTGTTTTATGGCATTATTACTATGCTTTAAATATTGATGGTTTATGGGCTTTTAATGCATTCTATTATATTAAAGGAAAGGAAATACATATATGCATTTATATGATGCATACCATAGTACTAAACAAAAATGTTATAAGTAGAAACCTTTAATAAAAGTTCTTAAAAACTCATTAAAGATATGCATTAGAGTAGTGCATGGTTCATATATTTATCGACGGTTTCATGACATTTAATTTTATACATAAATGCTAATTATAACTATTTTATTTAAATGTTTTTAAGTTTTAATAGTAGATGGAACATTTTATTAAATATCTATATAAATAGTTGTTGATAGTTATATAAATGTTTATTAAACGTTTAATTTTGAAACTTGCATACTATAATCTAGAAGTGACATGATTATAATGCTATAAACATTGACGTTTCGGTATGAGAGATCATGCATGTATGATATTTGGTTCATGTGGAGATATGAAATTATTTTTTACCATGTGGGGTAAGATCACATAGTTCTTGAAAATTAAGGTGTAATGTGTTAATAATTTCTTTTGAGAAATTTGTAAAGACACAAGAATTGTACTTTTTGGAGAAGTATGGAGTTGGTGAAGCACAAATGAGAAGATTCTCCAAATCGAATGGTTGTTAAGTTCGAATTTAATTTTCACAATCTACTAAAGATGAACCAAAAGTTTAAAGATAAGAATTCTATTACTATCAATAAATTATTTTCATTTTATTACTATTAGTAAATTATTTTCATGACTAACCTAATATAATCTTCATTTGAATTTGGAAGATTCAAAATAGATGTTGGTTCACATGAAGTGAATGTCACGATAGATTTTCGGGTCATGTTGATTAAAGATGATGATGCAAAGTCTGAAGTTGCACGCATGGTGAGAATGAACAAGTCTATTTGGAAATTATGATTCTACTTGCGAGGTCAGACTATTTAGACTTGTTGCTTATTAATTTATGCTTAGAAAGATGCATGAATTAGCATAGATGTACCTTTAAGATCTCTTTAAAACTTAGTGGATATACTATGGACTAAAATAAACCACTAGCATAAGGACTAAGGCTAAGACTAAGGTAGTAGTGAGTCCAAAATGTGTTTGCTTAATGCGATAATGTTGTAAGTAAAAGTGTCAAACATAATTCTTTAAGAGATATTAAGAAAGAGAAAATTCATAAAATGATTTATTAGAACGTAGTGTGATAAGTATGAAAGTGCATGTACATGATGTTTAGAAAGATATGCATTTCTTTATCTTAGACCTACTATATATATTTTATTTTTCCTATAAAAACAACTTGTGCTCTCTTTGAATGTTGAGTTCCATTTTTTCTACCGTAGTTATCACCTAGTTCTTTTGATAAAAAAATACTTTAGGTACTTAAATGAAAATGATGATATAGTTCAAGTACTTATTTCTTATAGAAGCCTTTAAATTTTAATAATGATTTGTATGGAAATGTTATTTTACAGTTGCTTTAACTGTATAAAATTATTAGTGTTAATGATGCATTCTAATTAGTTAAGTTAGATTTCACCTCATATATTAATTAGTTAAGTTAGATATAAAAAGGTAGTGACTGGATTATATTAACTTTCCGGTCTCTTTGAGACTTTCACTGCTGGAATCATAAAGAAAGGGAAGATAACTCTTGAATGTCTTTTACTTCCATTACTTTATGACATTTTATACTACATATGGTCTTTTACTTTAACTCTTGAATGTCTTTTACTTCCGTTGTTGTACTGTTTATTGAGACTTTATGCTAAAAAAAATCTAGAGTCGGTGCGTTCCCCACTGGAGCAAAAAGTCTTAAAACCTCATCAGTTTCTACTGGATCGGAGTAGATTGTTTTCGTCGATAATCTTAGTAGGCGTGTTTCAAGAAGAGCTTTGTAGGGAAATTTTCAGGCATCATGGTAAAGTTGTTAAGGTTTTCATTCCTCTTGTCAACACAAGGCCTAGATATAAAGAATCCACCTTCGCGTTTGTTCACTTTGAAAGTTAGGAAGACATGGATAATGCCATAAAAAAGGTAAACAATACGATGATCGATCGGAGAAGAGTTACAGTAGGGGTTGCAAAGTTTGTGAAGAATAAGGAACCTAGAACTAGATGGGGAAGGTACACGAAAGGTCAGGCAATCGCTTAGATTAATAGAAAAGGATCAAAAATGCAAGATCGGAGTTGCTTAATAGATTTAATGATGGAAGATCATATAAAAAACCTTGTTTAGTCATGAAGCTAATGGTGCAAGGGAGAAACCGGTGAATGTGTTCATTCCAGCTAAAGAGAATGACTTGACTGGAATTATTAAAGCTGATTTTGAATTCAATCTTGTCCAGAAAGCTCTATTTAGTGATGTAATAGATGCTAAGTGTTGAACTATATTTTGATATAACAATTAAGGCAAAAAAATTTTGGACTTGAATTGAATTTATTCAAAATTTTCAAAAATAATTCAAAGTCCATTTAACTTGGAATTGAGCATAAAATGTTTTTCTGAACAAGAAGTACCGATACCGTTCTTATAGCATCGATACCTCATGAACAATACTGATAATGTTCCATTGGTACCGGTACCAAAGGTAAGAGAAGTATCGATACTCACTAGGTAGTATCGATACTACCATCTTTGCTCAAATTCCAGAATATAAAAATGGTACCGATACCCATAGGGGTACCGATACTATTTTACATAGTAGTATTGATACCATCAGGCCCTAACGGCTAGTAACAACTAGTTGATTTAAAAATAAAAAAGGTAGTATCGATACTCCCTTTAGGAGTACCGATATATTGGGCAATTTTATTTTGCAGAGATTTCATCCCTAAACGGCTAGAAATATCCCCGAAAGCTAGAAATGATCACAACTTCATTCCAATATATAAATACAAGTTCAAAACACTTGAAGAAGCGTTAGAACACATATCCAAGCAACCAAACACAAGAGAATAACTTTTCTTATTATTCATATTCTCTTGTAAATATTAGTGTTTAGTGAGCTTTGATTTGTAAACACTCTACTTTTGAGAGGTTTTATTGTTTACTTCTTTTTACCTTTTTAAAAGGGAATTGGTTCTAGTTTAGCCAATTGAAAAACTAGGGAGTGTAAAGGTTATCTCTTGATCCTTGAAAAAGAAAGAACAAATTTGTGAATTTGTTAGAAAATCCTTAGTGAGCAACTAAGTTAGTGGAGATAGACTTGATTGAAAAGTCGAATCACTATAAATCGTTGTACAAAAGTTTCTATCTTTTTTCTCCCCTTACTCCCTAATTTTTTTTGTTATATTACCCCTTTATACAACTTTTTCGATTGTTCGAATTGAGTCTCTTCGATTGGAGTGATAGAGAGAAAAAGAAGTTCCAACTCAATGTTAAGGCTATGCACATCCTCTTTTATACATTAGGCCTGGATAAATATGAAAGAGTCTCCTCTTGTTCCAATACCAAGGAGATATGAGATAAGATCTAAGTCACTCATGAAGGAATAGATGAAGTGAGGGAAACCAAGATAAGTCTTCTCAACCATAGCTACAAGAATTTCAAGATGAAACCCGATGAAGAAATCAAAGCTATGACGTATATATTTTATGTGATTGTCAATGGTTTCAAGGGATTTGGAGAAGTAATCCCTAATGAGAAGCTTATGAGGAAGATGATCTACTCTCTTCCACAGTCTTGGTAATCAAAGAAGATGATGGTCATTAAGGCTAAGAATCTAAAGTCTTTCACTCTCGATGAGCTGATTGGTTCCCTTCTCACTCATGAGTTGATGGTGAAGGAAGAGGAAGAAGATGAAGAGAAGAAAAAGAAGGAAAATAAGAAGGAGGTATGCATTGCCTTCAGATCCACCAATGAGAGCAATCAAGATTCAAGTGAAGAGGTGAATAAAGACGATGATGAAGAAAAAGAGATGACCAAACTCTTCTAAAGATTCAAGAGATTCATGACTTCTAAGGAAGTGAAGCATGAATCTAGCAAGAAGAAGAGTCCCCCGGTGTGCTTCAATTTTCAAAGAAAGGGGCATGTCAAGTATGAATGCCCCCTCATAAAGAAGAAGGGATCAAGAAAGAAAAGGGCATTTGTGGCAGCTTCGAGTAATGAAGATGACTCCAATGATGAAGATGAAATAGCCAACCTATGCTTCATGACCATCAATGAAGATTCAATGGTAACTTCTAACTGAAATGAATTTTATTCTTATTCTTTTGATGAGTTACAAGTTTCTTACAATGAGTTGTATTTGGAATTTGAGACCATGAATTCCAAATATAAGAAATTAATTTCAAAACTTAAAGATGAAAATGATTTGTTTTTGAAAATAAAAGTTGATTTTGAAAATCTAAGTGAAACTTTGCATAATGATTTAGAAATTTCAAAAATCAAAATCAATGATTTAGAAAAAGAAAATTTTGATTTGAAAGTTAAGCTTGAAAGATTAACAAAGAAAAAGAATTAATTTATAAAAACAACTCATTATGTTTAAAAATGACAAAATGCTCACATTTCAATTTTCATGGTCATATGGAACATACTTGTCCTTTGAAGAAAGGAAAACATTTTAAAATCAAATAAGTATGGGTTCCTAAGGGAACAAGGGGCACTGAAACTAACGTTCAAGGATCCAAAGCAATTTGGATACCAAAATCTACTTAAATGTCTCTTGTAGGTGTGTGGGAGCAATGATGATGAAAATGAAGACTTTCAAATGCTATAGCCACACTTGAAAATGAATGGGTAATCTCTAAGCTTAATGTTTTTGTTTTTTTTATTTGGTTGCTCATTTAGTTTAGAGAAAATAACCTCAGTGACCAAAAATCCCATATAATATACGATTTTAACCAACTTTTTCCGGATTTTCCAAAATGACTAACAAAATCGCAATGCGATCGCTAATTCGCAACGCGATCTCCATTATCGCAAATTCGCGTTGCGATAGTTGAAAATCGCGTTGCGATGGTCTACAGTGTCATTGCGATTTTCCCAATTCGCAATGCGAATAAGTAAATCGCAACGCGAATTGGGAAAATCGCAATGCGATACTGACTATCGCAATGAGATACTTACTATCGCAATGCGATAATACAAAATCGCAACGAGATACTGACTTTCACAATGTGATTCTGACTTTCGCAACGCGATAATACATAATCGCAATGCGATTTTCAAAGCGCCATTAGTATCCTGGCCAAGTATTTTATTTTTAAATTCCAAACACGAATATTAATATATTGGAACACTGAACCGTCCACAGTATATCCCGTAATCGCAACTCATAACCTAAAACCTAAAATCACAACTCAGTCCCATCTCCATCTCTCACTCTCTCACCCATCTCCGACGAAATCCGTCCCCATCTCCGGCGAAATCCGTCTATCTCCATCTCTCAGAGCCACCCTCACAATCAGAAATGGAAAATCAACCAAATCAACCAACGAGGGTTAGTTTTTTTAATTATTTTCTTTTTGAAATTTTTGCATTATTATTAGGTTTTTCATATTGAAATTGATGATAAGTTTACTGGTAATTTCAATAATGGATTAACCATTTCACTTAGATTGCTTATTAAATCAACCGAGAATCGCAACGCGAAATGCAAATCGCAACGCGATTTTAGTTTCGCGTTGCGATTCTCTCGTTGCGATAGTCAAATTCGCGTTGCGATAGTCATTTTCGTGTTGTGATTTTCATTTTCAGAAACTATTCTTCTTCTGCAAATTGAAACTTGAATGAATTGCATTACTTCAACCAAAAAACAAAGACAAATACGAAATTCACAGTGTTGCAAATTTAAGTTTGAAGAATAAACTACTACTCTTTATGTTTATTATTGTTTTTGGTATATCTTCACAGTGTAGTTTTTGGTATATCTAACTTAGTATGTTTAATGTTTTTGTAGAACTTTTATTCGGCTCAATTGACCTTAAGAAATAAAGTCAGTCTGGCCAAAACAATTGCGTCGAAGCTTTCACCTGCACAAAGAAAAATGTTTGAGGATACATGCTTCGGGCCATGGCTGAAAGTACAACATCCCGGTGGAGATGCGATGTTGACACACCTGTTTCTTCAAACCATGACTAGCGATCTACCAGAGACTATACAACGTCGTGATGAAGAGATATGGTTTGATTTTCCACCGGCGTATACGTGTTTTGGGCGGGAGGAGTTTTGCTTAATCACCGGTCTACGCTTCAGACACGATGATGTAGGTCGGTACACTAGACACATTACCCGCCCATCATGGCTATCCCGGGTTTTTCTTGAGCTGGAGAGGCCGAATCTACACGTAGAAGACCTGACAAGATTGTTGAATAAGAAAGATGGTTTTACTCGGATGGATGATGTCGACGTTGTCCGAGTATGCCTTTTAATTCTTTTGCATGCCGGCTTTTTAGGCAGAGAGGCCAGACAACCTATTCCAAATGATCTAATCAAATTGGTAGAAGACCTAAATGCGTGGAACCTATTTCTGTGGGGCTCGTATTTATGGAAAGCTACATGGAATAAGTTATCGTCTGCCTTGGATGATCAAAAAAGTTTGCATGGCGATGGTTCCAAATACACTTTGACAGGCTTTATTTGGGCCTTTAAGGTAAGAATTTTTATATAATGTTTCCAAAATTATAAGTAATTATTTAACAATTACTAATGTTTGTTATTATATTGTTTGTAGATTTGGATATTTGAGGCCTTTCCCGCCATGAAGACATATGCAATAAAAACTTCAAATGATATTCCCAGGGCTATTTCCTGGAAGAGGAAACATACCTTGCAATGGGAAGATTTACTACGGTATACGACAATAAATAATGTAAGTTAACATAAATACTACCATATGTTTATAAACAAGTTATTACTAGTACACGTTTAACTTTGTTTGAGCTTTTATATTGTTAGGAGGCCAACACTCCTCTACAGAGGCTGACACCCACGGAAATTGAGCTTGCCACTGATTGGTGGCAAGCTAGTAAGCGTTTTTTTGATGGAACGGTTGATGAGCAGCCTCCACTTCGGGAGCCATCACCTCGCCCAGAGCTATCACCTCACCCAGAGCCATCATCTGATCGACCCGACTATACACTTCCACAACGACAGCCATCACCTATTCTGTCATATCATCGAGCCTCTTCTCCACCATCACCGCAAGATAGGCGACCGGCAAAGATGCCACGACGTTTATCTCCCTGTTCTCCACCTCCACCTCAACGGGATGAGTTAGAGGAATTACGTGATGAGGTCAATGCCTTGCGTGAGGAGGTCGGTACTTTACGCAAAGATGATGGTGCATGGCGTGTTGAGGTGTCTACATTACGCGGTGAGGTAGCCGCTCTACGTGAGATGGTAGCATCATTGCAGAATGAGGTTTATACTCTACACAACGAGGTAAGTTTAAGATTTTTCATACTCGTAATTCATTCGGTTGCTGCCAATACTGCTAAACTGTTTTTGTTAGTATTTGTTTTTGGTTTTGTTTTTGTCTTTTGGTTGAAGTAATGCAATCCATTCAAGTTTCAATTTGCAGAAGAAGAATAGTTTACTTTCGCAACATGAAAATGACTATCGCAACGCGGAAATGGCTATCGCAATGCGAAATGAAAATCGCAACGACAAAATCGCAATGCGAAATGAAAATCGCAATGACAAAATCGCAATGCGAAATGAAAGTCGCAATGCGATTTGTGTTTCGCGTTGCGATTTTGTCGTTGCGATTTCATTTCGCATTGCGATTTTGTCGTTGCGATTTTCATTTCACATTGCGATTTTGTCGTTGCGATTTGCATTTCGCATTGCGATAGCCATTTCCGCGTTGCGATAGTCATTTTCGCGTTGCGATTTTAAGTTTCGTGTTGCGAAAGTAAACTATTATTCTTCTGGAATGTTTATATATGTTGTCCTTTTAAATGTTTATATAAGTGCTTACTTCTGGAATGTTATCTGAGCATTTTGTGAACTATGATAGAATAATGACTTGGGTGAATACAATGCTAGTTTGAAACATATTTGTCTTTGTTTAATATCATGTCTGTTTATTTACTGATTTATGTATTAATTTTTTTTAGCGGCCCGATAAGGTGGATGCTTTACGTCAGGTTTTCCTTGCACGACGGAGTTCACGCATCAGACGACGTGGACGTGCTATTACGTCTCCGTTCACCCCAATGGTGCGAAGACTCCGCAAGAAGAAGCCCGACTCACCTGTCATCCCTTAAGAGTCCCCTCCAATCGTTCAAGAGGCCCCTATCCTCCCTCAAGAGTCCCCCCCACCGTTCAAGAGGCCACTGTCATCGTTGAAGAGGTCCCTCCCACCATTCCAGAGCCCGATTCACATGGGGTAATATATCGAAGTATTGAGAAACCCCCACTGGTTCCGAACATGATGGATGAGAGTTGGCTCTCGTATTAGTTTCCGGCTAATACCCTTCCGGTATCTGAAGTGGAGAGGAGACAACTACCGGAAACAATTGTGGATAATACCCTTTGGGCTAAGACCACAGTTGATTTTTATCTATATGAGCAGAGCCAAGGGTGTTACACTGACATAAGCAAACTCAACGATGAAATGTTTTTGCTGCTTGATCGGTCTTGGTGGGGTGTGCTATTAGGGGTTGAAGACAGTGGCTATTTCGATGGGGAGGTAAGTCTTATATTTGACTTATATATGATTTTGATTAATTTTTTTAAAAATTAATGTAATTCACTAATATATGTCTTTTTTTTTGTAAAACAACATATCGATGCGTGGGTGTCACGTCTTCTAATAATAAGGAAGCTTAGGAAAAATAAAAAAAATTCACGATATACAATAATGTCGGTGGCTTTTCACGCAGTTCACTTGAAGAATCAACGAGATGAATCATTTTCGTTGGGCAACGGATAAGCTAAACTTTATCCTGCATGGTGGGAGGTCGATAAGGTTAGTGTTTATTTTTTAAAGGTGTTCATAAATAAGTGCGCAAATAAATGAATTATTACTTATGATTGCAGGTGTTTATCCCTGTTTTGGAACGTCATCATTGGCTTCTCGTCCAACTTCAGCTCCCATCCCTGAAGATAATAGTATATGACATCATGATAAATTACATATCACTGTCTGATTTGAGAGATATTATCAAGGGATGGAGCTCTCATTTGGCTAAATTCTTGGATGGGATTAATTATTGGACTCATTCTGGACACAAGAAGCCAAAGAAGTTCAATGTCACAGTTGTCAGAGACGAGACCGTGCCACAACAATCACCGGGAGGCAGAGGGGATTGTGGTCTTCTCGTATGCATGTGCTTGGCGCGTTTGACGACGGGAAGCACAGAGTTTCTACCTCCCACCGATAGAGATAGAGCTGCAGTAGGCTTGTGGTTTCGGCATTATATGGCTAAAGCGATATATTCTAGACGCTGCCTACTTGCATCCGCGTTATGAAAGTATACATTGTTAATTGGTAAGTCAAATGCAAGTTTTGTTAACATATATACTCCTTTTGGTTTGAAAATGTTTGGTTAAGTACCTATAATTCAATAATTTGCTATTTATAGGTTTTAGATGTGTAGGAAGTCTTGTTTGAGCAAATGTTTGGTTTTTGCAGGTTAATCCTTAAGTGAGCTGCGTGAAATGGATGTACGGGGGCAAAAGTTGATTCATTGATTCAATAATTGATGAGGAAATAAGAATTATTATTATTTTTTGATTGTTTAATTGATTTGTAAAAAATGATTTGTAAATGTTGATTTGTTTAATTGGTGTGTACATAATTCTTATTTGTGCTTGTTTAATTGATTGAAATGTAATAGTTGATTTGTTGATTTTCAATCTGCATTATGTTGAAGGCAAAACAGACTATCGCAACACGAAACTGACTATCGCAACGAGAAAATCGCAATGCGAAATGAAAATCGCAATGCGAAATGAAAATTGCAACGAGAAAATCGCAATGCGATTTTCATTTCGCATTGCGATTTTCTCATTGCGATAGCCATTTTCGCGTTGCGATAGCCATTTTTGCGTTGCGATTTCCCCGTTGCGATAGTCAAATGAATGTCTAATAAGTGATAACAACTGAACATATCATAGCAATGTTCAAACTCAAGTTACTAATACATGCCTAACTGAAAATGTTAAAAGTGCACACATAAAATACACATAATACAACGTTTGCATTTAAAAATCACCTAAGTTAACAATCCCAAAAGGTGAAGCCGGTTGTGATTGGGATTTTGAAGATGATTGCGATTTTCAGAATCTCGTTGCGAAAGTCAGAATCTCATTGCGATTTTGTATTATCTCGTTGCGATAGTCAGTATCGCATTGCGATTTACTTATTCACATTGCGAATTAGGAAAATCGCAACGCGATACTTACTTTCGCAACGAGATAATACAGAATCGCAATGCGATTTTCAAAGTTAGCAATAGGTTTTAGTTTCGCAACACAAATTTTTTGTGTATATATTTACGCAGAAGCAACAACTCATAACCTAAATCCCTAAATCGCAACTCATTCCATCTCCATCTATCACTCTCTCCGGCGACATTCGTTCCTATATCCGTTCCTACATCCTTCCCCATCCGGCAACATGTCTTAGTTTCGCAGCTCGTTTGTTTAGTAAATTAATTTACAACCATGAAATCATCTAATGTTGATCATGTTTGGATAGATTTGTGTTTTGGAGGGTCATGGGAGAATGTTCATGGTGTTTTACAATATATGCCTTTACCCATGAATCTTCAACTAAAACTGTCATTAAAAAAGTTAACTTATGAAACTCTAATGTTACGTGTTTCAAAGAAATTGAATTTAGAGCCCCTAAGTGGATTTAGGCCATCTTATCAGAGGAATGGTAATGTTTATTTGTTAACCGACAATGAAGATGTTGAACGATTCATTGCTTACATTAGTGTTTCAAGTGATGATGTTACATTGTATGTTGTTGAACCTAGAAGTAGTATTGTTGGGTCAGTAGCGGGTAGTAATCAACTAAGTTTTTCTCAAAACCCACAACCTTTATCTATTCAACAGTGGTACTACAAGAAAAGAAACCATGCAGGTATTATTTCTTTGAATTCGTAACTTATCATATATTTTACTAAGTATTATTTATTTAAATTTACAGGAACATTGGAACATCGTGTTACACCATGGACTGAAAAAAAGATAACGAAACGTGTTGTGAAGTCAACGTCATGGAGAGTTGAACCATGTTCAAACACTTTGTTTGAAGTACTGGATAATAACTTAAATGGGCTTGTCGATCTAAATGCAAGGACGTGTAGTTGTATGAAATGGAAAACATCTGGTTATCCGTGTGGCCATGTTATAAAAGTTGCTCTTCATCTAAACCAAGATGATTCAAGCACATACGCTATGGATTGCTACACTACAGAAGTATATCGACAGACTTATGCCGAGATTGTCTACCCTATTCCACATCCTTCTGAGTGGGACATACCAGATGACTTACAAACAATTTTGCCACCAGCCATGGACAGAAGGCTACCTGGCCGACCAAAAAGTCACGATCGTATACCGTCTAAGGGTGAAGAGAAGAAGAGATCGACATGTAGTCGGTGCAAGGAAAGTGGTCATACAAGGTTGACATGTGGATCACCAGTGCCATCACAATCATCTTTTCCTCTACCAAAATATGGATCATCATCAAAATCCAAAGCTCATATGGTTTCAAGAAAAAGGCAATCAAAATCGCAATCATCTTTAAAATCCCAATCACAACTGGCTTCACCTTTTGGGACTGTTAACTTAGGTGATTTTTAAATGCAAATGTTGTATTATGTAGATTTTATGTGTGAACTTTTAACATTTTCAGTTAGGCATGTATTAGTAACTTGAGTTTGAAAATTGCTATGATATGTTCAGTTGTTATCACTTAATAGGCAATCATCTTAATGTCTATCGCAACGCGAAAATTACTATCGCAATGCGAAATGAAAATCGCAACGAGAGAATCGCAATGCGAAATGAAAATCGCAACGCGAATTTCGCAATGCGAAATGAAAATCGCAACGAGGGAATCGCAATGCGAAATGAAAATCACAACGCGAATTTAATTTCGCGTTGCGATTCTCTCGTTGCGATTTTCATTTCGCGTTGTGATTCTCTCGTTGCGATTTTCATTTCACATTGCGATAGTACTTTTTGCCTTCAACATAATGCAGATTTAAATCAACAAAATCAACCATTACATTTCAATCAATTAAACAAGCACAAATAAGAATTATGTTAACATCAATTAAACAAATCAACTTTTACAAATCACCTTTTACAAATCAATTAAACAATAAAAAAATAAGCAATAATTCTTAGAGAAAATAACACTTCTACTATTGAATCAACTTTTGCAGCCATATATCATTTTCACGTAGCTCACTTCTGAGATTAACCTGCATAAACCAAACATTTGCTCAAACAACATTTTCTACACATCTAAAACCTACAAACAACAAATTATTGAATTCTAGGTACTTAACCAAACATTTTCAAACCACAAGCCTATAAACATACCAATTGTTCATGGACATTTTTATAATGCGGATGCAGGTAGGCAGCGTCTCGTATATATCGATCTAGCCATATAATGTCGAAACCACAAGCCTACTGCAGCTCTATCTATATCGGTGGGAGGTAGATACTTTATACTTCCTGTGATCAAACGGTCCAACGCCAAGCATACGAGAGGACCACAATCCCCTCTGGGTCCTTTCGTTTGTTGTGGTGCGGTCTCGTCTCTGCTAACTATAATATTGAGCTTCTTTGGCTTCTTGTTTCCAGAACGAGTCCAATAATTTATCGCATCCAAGAATTTATCCAAATAAGAGCTCCATCCCTTAATAATATCTCTTAAATCAACCAATGATATGTAATTTATCATGCTGTCATATACTATTGCCTTAAGGGATGGGATCTGAAGCTCGACGAGAAGCCAATGGTTACGTTCCAAAACAGGGATAAACACCTGCAATCATAAGTAATAATTCATTCATTTGCGCACTTATTTATGAATACCTTTAAACTCAATCTAAAATAAACACTAACCTTATCGACCTCCCACCATGCAGGATAAAGTTTAGCTTGTCCATTGCCCAACGCAAATGATTCATCTCGTTGATTCTTCAAGTGAAAGACATTAAAAGACGTCGGCATAATTATATATCGTGTATTTCTTTTATTTTCCTTAAGTTTCCTAATTATTAGAAGACGTGATACCCACGCATCGATATGCTATTTTACAAAAAAAGACATATATTAGTAACTTACATAAATTTAAAAAAAATAATCAAATTAAAATATAAGAAAAATATAAGACTTACCCCTCCATCGAAATAGCCATTGTCTTCGACCCCTAATAATACGCCCCACCAAGACCGATCAAGCAACAAATAGATATCATCGTTGAGCTTGCATATGTCAGTGAAACACCCCTGGCTTCGCTCATGTAGATAAAAATCAACTGCGGTCTTAGCCCAAAGGGTGTTATCCAGAATTGTGTCCGGTAGTTGTTTCCTCTCCACTTTAGATACCGGTATGGTACTGGTCGGTAACTCATACGAGAGCCAACTTGAATCCATCATTTCTGGCACGTCAGAGGGTTTCTCAAGAATCCTACATATGACGCCATGTGAATCGGGCTCTTGAATGGTGGGAGGGACCTCTTCAACGATGACAATGGCCTCTTGAACGGTGGGAGGGGACTCTCGAGGAATGATAGGGGCCTCTTCAACGATAGGAGTGGACTCTTGAGGGATGACATGCGAGTCGGGCTTCTTCTTGCGATGTCTTCGCACTATTGGGGTATACAGAGACTTAATAGCACGTGCACGCCGTCTGATGCGTGAACTCTGTCGTGCAAGAAAAACCCGACGTAAAGCATCCACCTTATCGGTCCGCTAAATAATTAAATACAAATATCAGTAAATAAACAGACATGATATTTAAACAGTGAAAACAAAGACAAATATATTTCAAACTTTCAACCAAAAGACAAAACAAAGACAAATACTAACTTCACAGTGTTAAAGAATACACAGTTTAGCAGAATTGGCAGCAACCGAATAAATTTACTTCAACCAAAAGAAAAAACAAAAAGACAAATACTAACTTCACAGTGTTAATAAACAGTTTAGCAGTATTGGCAGCAACCGAATAAATTTACTAAGCAATCTAAGTGAAATGGTTAATTTAAGTGAAATTACGAGTAAATTTATCATCAAGTTAAATATGGAAAATCTTAAACTTACCTCGTTGTGTAGAGTATGAACCTCATTCTGCAACGATACTACCATCTCACGTAGAGCGACAACCTCACCACGTAAAGTAGACACCTCCACACGCCATGCACCATCGTTATCACGTAGAGTACCGATCTCCTCACGCAAGGCATTGACCTCATCACGTAACTCCCTTGACTCATCCCGTGGAGGTAGAGAACAGGGAGATAGAAGTCGTGGCATCTTTGTCGGTCGCCTATCATGAGGTTATGGTGGAGAAGAGGCTCAATGATGTGACAGGATAGGTGATGGCTCTCGTTGTAGAGGTGTATAGTCGTGTCGATCAGGTGATGGCTCTGGGTGAGGTGATGGCTCTCGAAGTGGAGGAAGTGGAGGCTGCTCATCATTTGTGCCATCAAGAAAACGCTGACTAGCTTGCCACCAATCAGTGGCAAGCTCAGCCTCCGTGGGTGTCAGTCTCATTAATGGAATGTTGGCCTCCTAAAAATATAAAAACTCAAACAAAGTTAAACGTCTACTATTAATAACTTGTTTATATATGATAATATTTGTGTTAACTTACATTATTTATTGTCGCATATGGTATTAAGTCTTCCCAATCCAACAGACATTTCCTCTTCCAGGAAATAGCCCTGGGAATATCATTTGAAGTTTTTATTGCATATGTCTTCATGGCGGGAAAGGCCTCGAATATCCAAATCTACAAACAATATAATAACAAACATTAGTAATTGTTAAATAATTAATTATAATTTTGAAAACATTATATAGAAATTCTTACCTTAAAGGCCCAAACAAAGCATGACAAAGTGTATTTTGACCCATCACCCCGCAAACTTTTGCGGTCATCAAAGGCAGACGACAACTTAGTCCAGGTAGCTTTCCATATATACGAACCCCACGGAAACAGATTTCATGCATTTAGGTCCTCTACCAATAATATTAGCTCCTGAGGAATAGGTTGTCTGGCCTCTCTGCCTAAAAAGCCGGCATACAAAAGTAGTAGAAGGCATACTCGGACAACATCGACGTCATTCATCCGAGTAAAATCATCTTTCTTATTAAACAATTTCTTCATGTCGTCGACGTATAAGTTCGGCTTCTCTATTGACTCATCAGGAAAAACCCTGGATAACCATGATGGGCGGGTGATATGACGAGTGTACCGGCCTACATCATCGTGTCCGAATCGTAGACCAGTGATTAAGAAAAACCCCTTCCGCCCAAAACAAGTATACGCCGGTGGAAAATGAAACTATATCTCTTCCTCACCACGTTGTATACTGTCGGGTAGATCGCTGGTCATGGTCTGAAGCCACAAATGGGTCAAATTAGCATCTCCACCCGGATGCTGTACTCTCAGCCATGGCCCGAAACAGGTTTCCTCAAACAATTTTCTTTGTGCAGGTGAAAGCTTCGAAGCAATTGTAGTGGCTAGGCTAACTTTATTCCTTAATGTCAATGAAGCCGAAAAAAATTTCTACAAAAACAATAAACATACCAAGTTAGATATACCAAAAACTACACTGTCAAGATATACCAAAAACAATAAACATAAATAGTAGTTTATTCTTGAAACTAAAATTTGCAACACTGTTTTATCTTTTGGTTGAAATGAAAATCGCAACGAGATAATGAGAATCACAACGCGGAAATGACTATCGCAACGAGAGAATCGCAACGCGAAATGAAAATCGCAACGAGAGAATCGCAACGCGAAATGAAAATCGCAATGTGATTTTGGTTTCGCGTTGTGATTTTTATTTCGCGTTGCGATTCTCTCGTTGCGATAGTTATTTCCGTGTTACGATTTTCATTCTCGAAACTATTCTTCTTCTGCATTACTTCAACCAAAAGACAAAACAAAGACAAATACTAACTTCACAGGCTAAACAGTTTAGCAGTATTGGCAGCAATCGAATAAATTTAATAAGAAATCTAAGTGAAATGGTTAATCTATTATTGAAATTACCAGTAAACTTATCATCAATCTCAATATGAAAAACCCAAAATAATGCAAAAAATTCAAAATAAAAATAAAACAAAACTAACCCTCGGAGGTTGATTTTCCATTTCTGAATGATTGTGAGGGATTTTTGACTGTGAATGGTTGTGAGGGATTTCGCCGGCGATGGGGACGTAAATCTTCGGAGATGGGGACGGATTTCGCCGTAGAGAGTGAGAGATGGAGATGGGACTGAGTGTTGTGATTTTAGGTTTGAGGTTATGAGTTGCGATTACTGTGGACGGTTCAGTTTCCGATTTATTAAGAAAAAATTCGTGTTTGGAATTTGAAAAAAAAATACGCGTTAATACGAATAGCGCTATGTAAATCGCATTGCGATAGTAAGATTCGCATTGTGATTTACGTATTCGCGTTGCGATTTTCCTAATTCGCATTGCGAATTATGAAAATCGCAACGCGAATACGTAAATCGCAATGCGAATTAGGAAAATTGCATTGCGATAGTCAGTATCGCATTGCGATTTTCCAAATTCACATTGCGATTTTCCAAATTCGCATTGCGATTTACTTATTCGCATTGCGAATTGGGAAAATCGCAACGCGAAATTGGAAAATCGCATTGCGATAGTCATAATCGCGTTGTGAATCTGGAAACTGAATTACGATAATGGAGATTGCGTTGCGAATTAGCGACCGCATTGCGATTTTGTTGGTCATTTTGGCAAATCCGGAAAAAAGTTGGTTAAAATCGTATATTAAATGGGATTTTTGGTCACTGAGGTCATTTTCTCTTTAGTTTATGCATAAATGAGTTTTGATCTTAAATGATTATGCATTGTTTTTCATCTCATGTATGTTGAAAAAGTTTTATGATGAACTTTTTAAAGTTTTAATGATATTTCGTAATTTTTGTTCATCATAATAAATTTTGGTCAGAATTGGTTTTTCAATGCAAATGATATCTCTCTAACAGTTTATATCAAATTTCAAAATGCTTTGATTTTAAAATTTTTTAGTTTTTGACCTAAATTTAAATGTTTATGCACGTGGTTAAAATGAAAATGATATATCTCTAACAATTGATATCAAAATTTTCAATTGCATAACATTTTTGGAAGGCTTTATGCATATGCACTTAATTTAAACATTTGGTATTGCATAAAGTGTTTTAGAGTTGGATATATTGAATTTCATGTGCTTTTAACATGTTTGTTAATCTTTGTGAAATTCAATTTTATTTAAGTGTCAAGTTCTTAAAAGTCAAATTTTTGTTTGGAATGCAATTTTTGAGGGGGAGCTTTGATTTTTAAATGATTTTTCTTCAAAATTTACCACTTACTCTCCAATGTTATTTTTGAACTTTAAGTTTAATTATTTTTATATAAAAAATGGGGAGAAGTTTGAGTTGAAAAATTCAATTTCTTAATGAAAAAAGGAGAGCTGAACATTTTTATACTTTTTCAAACAATTTGTATCTTTTTAATTAAATGTTTTATTAAAGGGAATTTTGTCAAAAATAATTTTTCAAATGTTTTGTTATATCAAAAAGGGGAGATCGTTGAACTATATTTTGATATAACAATTAAGGCAAAATATTTTTGGACTTGAATTGAATTTATTCAAAGTTTTCAAAAATAATTCAAAGTCTATTTAACTTGGAATTGAGCACAAAATATTTTTCTGAAAAAAAAAGTACTGATAATGTTCTTACAGTATGGATACCTCATGAACAGTACTGATATTGTTCATATGGTACCGATACCAAAGGTAAGGCAAGTATCGATATTTACTAGGTAGTATCGATACTACCAGCATTGCTCAAATTCCATTATGTAAAAATGGTAACGATACCCATAGGGGTACCGATACTATTTTACATAGTAATATCGATATCATAGTCATAGTATCGATACCATCAAGCCCCGACGGCTAGTTGATTTAAAAATAACAAAGGTCTACCGATATTCCCTTTAGGAGTATCGATACCCTCTGTACTGGGCAATTTTATTTTGCAGAGATTTCATCCCCAAATGGCTAGAAATCATCCCCAACGGCTAGATACATCCACAACTTTATTCCAACATATAAATACAAGTTCAAGACACTTGAAGAAGGGTTAGAACACCTATCCAAGCAATCAAATACAAGAGAAGAACTTTTCACTCTTTATTCCTATTCTCTTGTAAATATTAGTGTTTAGTGAACTTTGATTTGTAAACACCCTACATTTGAGAGGTTTTATTGTTTACTTCTTTTTACCTTTTGTAAAAGGGGATTTGTTCTAGTTTAGCTAATTGAAAAATTAGGGAGTGTAAAAGTTATCTCTTGATCATTGAAAAAAGAAAGAACAAATTTGTGAATTTGTTTGAAAATCCTTAGTGAGGAACTAAGGTAGTGGAGGTAGATTTGGTTGAGAAGTTGAACTACTATAAATCGTCGTGCAAAAGTTTCTATATTTTTTTCTTCTTACTCCCTAAACAAATTTTGTTATTTTACTCTCTTGTACAACTTTTTTGATTGTTCGAATTGAGCCTCTTTGATCCTAACACTAAGATAGTTAGTTGGTGATATGCGTGGAACACTTGCATCATCATCTTTTCATCGAAGGAAAGTATGATCGAGGCTTGGTTAAAAAAAGGTGAATTGTCTTATTGGTTTGAATGGTTAGATCACCTTGTGAAGGACATCAAAATTCCGATGACATTTTGCTCTGTTGAATTGAGTGGAATTCCTTTATACTACTGGCATAGATCTTTTTTCTCTACTTTGGCAAATCGATGGGGTATACTGGTTTGCAGTCAATAAGAGACTTTGAAGAAAGAAGACCTTTTAGAAGCAAGGATGATATTGAGAATCGTGAGTCCCTTTGATATATGAAGGGTTATTATAGTTCTTTCAGACGGGAGACTTTATAAAATGGGTGTAAAGATTGGAGGTATGGAAAGAGAATGAGTCATCAGAGAAATTTGACGGTGGTCATTCAGTCTTATTTGAAAAAGGAACTGAACAGTCACTTGAAGATTCTCTAGACAGAGTAGCTTCATGGCTCGCTGATGATGGGACAAGTGGCAATCCAGTGAGTGATTTGAGAAAGCAATCATGGTTGCAGGATAAAGATAATGTGGACATTTATTACAAGGGGATAGAATCCCTTGGTACTGGAAGAGTTCTTAATAAGGAGTACGCAAGTCTAGTTTGAGAGTATTTGAGGATCATTTTGCTGATGGGAAGGCCCAATCAGAAGACACAAACGAGCCCACTTCCCCTATTACTAGAATCAAGCCTTCTAGGCCAACAATAAAAATAGCACAATTCAGGTTTGGAAAAAGAATGATGTTGTGACCCAAATTCATTTGGAGTTGGGGAAAAACATATTAGTGGAGTATGAGTTTAGGGAGAATAATATTACTGGAGATCATGTAGATATTCCAAAATTAATAGGTATTTCTTCTAGGAGTGAGCATCGAACAAAGGAAGGTGACCAGAGTTTGTAGGTAAAGGACCCTTTACGGGCGAGATCTTCATTCCCTTTTTCTAGTCGCTTATCTACAATGAGTGTCTCTATTTTCTTTGAAAGAGTCTACTGTAGATCTAGAGAGAGGAAGAGCAGGAATTGATCAGTTTCTAGAAGTAAGGTTAGTAAGGTAGTGGAAATGAAAGGAAAGAACTGGAGGTAAGGGAAAGCGAGGTGATGGGCCACGATAATTTTTAGATAGGAGAAGGAGATGCTTCGTTTGAGGTTGAGCCAATTAGCTTGTCTGGGCCATTTTCTTTATTGGAGAAACTTGTTTCCTACATTTCATCTGATGTACCCATTTCATCTGATATGTATGTGGGTGATGAAATCATAATAAATGCAGAGAATGGAGATAACCCCCGGTAGTTTTCCTTAAATGACCCAAATGTCGACAGAGCCCAATTTCGGTCTTCCCCAGATGGTCAAAACCAAATTTTTCCCTTGAATAGGGGACCTTCATGTGGTAATCAAAATAGAAGTTTGTATGATAAAGATTTTAGAAGGACTAAGAGGGAATTGATAGTGAAAGTCTTAGACTAGGTCAATAGTTCTACTGCCTCTTCTTATTCATTTTTTAGAATTTTTGGATGAAGTTTTATCCACATGGGAGATTCCTAAGATGTTGGGAATTTCATTTAAAGAAGGAAAAAATACCTTTATAAAGAAAGTAATTAGCTTGGAGAACAATTCGATAGGAAATGGGGGCAGATAATTTTATCAGTTTGATACATGGGTTTTTATTATAATATATTCCATGTCAAGCTTATCTATTATCACTTGGAATGTTAGGGGTTTGGGGAGAAAAGTGAAACAAAGAGCAGTTCAGAAATTGTTGACTAAAAAGAAATCATCTTTCTTATTTTTACATGAAGTCAAAATTGATGTTATACAACAATTTGTGCTAAGGAAAATTGGGGGAATATTTTTACAAGGTTTTGCTTTTTCACCTGCTTAAGGTTTGTCAGGAGGTTTGTTGGTTTGTTGGGATGAGAACTTTTTTGAAGTCAAAGACAAAACTATTCATAAAAGGTATATTGATATTGTGGGACAATTAAAGGAAAATTAATATCAATGTGGTTTCATCAATGTATATGGTCCACAATGAAGAATGAAAAAGAAGTTTTCTTTGAAAATTTAACATTTTTCTTGAGGAACTATAATACTCTCGTATGTGTGGGTGGTGATTTTAATGTTTATTTAACTCGAGATGAAAAAGAAGACAGATCTCAAAATTGGAAGTAGATAGAGATTTTCAAATATTTTCTTCAAAATTTTGGTCTTATTGATTTACGTGGAGAGCAATTTACATGGTGCACTAATAGGGAAGATTCGAATTTTGTGAGACTAGACAGGTTCCTGGTGGATACAAATTTTATTTATGTTTTCCCAGATCTCTCCCAGCATATTCTTCCAAAATCAATCTCATACCATAATGTTGTCCTATTGGAAAATGGTGGTTTTAATTGGAGTAAAAAACCGTTCGAGCTCTTTAATTACTTAATGGAGTAAGAGGGCTTTGTTTATATGATGCAGTTGGCTATTTTGGAGCATAAAAAAAAAGAATAGAAGATCGGGATTCCTGAGTCTGCTTAAAAGCACTAACACTGCCATTAAAAGTTGGTATAGAAATAAAATTTTGCAATTGACATATTCCATTCCTTCATTGGAGAAGAAAATTAAATATTAGGAACAAATGTTGCATTAAAATTATGTTTCTCCTACCTATTTTAAGGCTTTGATTGATCTCAAGAATGAATTATGGAGGCTATATAATATATAAGAAAAAATATGCTACCAGAAATCTAGATCCAAATGAGTGAAAGAAAAGGATCTCAATTCCAGATATTTTCATCTGTGTGTTTCTATTAGAATAAGGGTAAATTCTATAAAAGTATTAGAGATAAAAGGTTGCCTCATTCAAGAGCATTCTCTCATCAAGAAATGTGTTCGTGATCATTTCTTTGAAATTTATAATTTGAGGACTACTTTAGAAGTAGAAGACATGGATTTGAATTTCAACAGATTATCCAACAATCAAAGTTTATTGCTAGAGAAAATTTCTCGGATGAAGAAATATGAGAAGTGATCAATTCATGTGACAACAACAAAGCCTCTGGCTCGGATGGTTTGAACATGTAATTCTTTAAAAGTTGAGAGCATGAAATTAATCACACTTTCATCACTCTTATTCCTAAGAAGCTCAACCCATACAACTTGGATGATTATAGTGAAATTCTTCAAGTACTTTTATTCTGGAAAGAGTTGGGAGTATAGAATTAATCACACTTTCATCACTCTTATTCCTAAGAAGATTATAGACTTATTAGTTTGGTAGGGGGTCTATACAAGATATTGTCAAAGGTTCTCTCAAGAAGATTAAGAATATGCATCAATAAAATAATCAGTTCCTCCCAATTTGCATTCAGTCCTTCCTGCCAAATCTTGAAATTTTCCTTTATTTCTAATGAAAGAATAGACTATTGGAGAAAAAAAAGGTCTTAAGGGAGTAGTGTTTAAGGTAAACTTTAGGAAGGCCTTTGACACGTTATACTAGCCAATTATGGAAAAAAATGGGCTCTGGGACCAGATGGTGTAGGTGGATTAATAGGTGTGTATCTTTGACCTCTGTGTCAGTTTTGGTAAATGGTGTTCCTTCTGAGGAAATCTCGATGGCTAAGGTTTTAAGATAGGGTTTTTGTCTATCTCCTTTTCTTTTTAACCTGGTAGGGGAACTCCTCAATTTACCTTTGGTCAAGGCAGTCTCTATTGGGTCTTTTTGTGGCTTTTCTATAGGGAGGAATGGGGGGAATTTCAAGCTTTCTCATCTGAAATTTGTAGACGATCTTATAATTTTATGTGTAGCTTCGATAAGCCAAGTTAAAAATGTTAAGAGAGTTTTGCGTGTGTTTGAAGTAATGTCGGGACTATAATTGAATTTCTTGAAGAGTAAACTTTTTTGGGATTAATACAAATGAGGAAGAAATTAGAGAATGGACGACGGCTATTGAATGTGCAGTCAGTTCCTTTCCCTCAGAATATCTAGGATTACCGCTGGGTGCAAAAGAATTCAGAAGTTTTATAGGAACTAGTTGTACAAAAATTTCATAGTAAATTAGCTGGCTGGAAAGCTGTAACTTTATCTTTGGCTGAAATACTTGTTCTATTGAAATAAGTCTCGTGTTCCCTTCCGAATTAATTTTTCAACTTATATGTTTTCTTTCGGAATTGGCTAGTTTTATGAGTTGCACAATATACGCTTTCATTAAGTGTTTGAATAATATTGAATTACATTATATTTCGCTTTAATATCTATTGTTATTGGATACTTTTTTAATATATTTTTGTTTTTAAGTATTTCAACTTAGTTGTAATTAAATTTGAAGTTTGTTATGATTGGATAATGGTACATAATGTTAAATTTGAGAAATGTAGATCCAAAAATAATATTCGTCAAATCAATTAATCTTAGCGGCGTTTTTTTTAATAAAACGCCACTACAAGTCGTGATGTTTGCGGCATTTTACGAATAAAACGCCACTAATGGACTACACATTTGTGGCATTTGTTATAAAACATGCCACTATATACATACTCAATAGCGGCGTTTGGGTGAAAATGTCACTATATATCAAGACTATTAGCGGTGTTTAGGTAAAAACGCCACTATATATCATAACTATTTTAGCGGCGTTTGTATGAAAAACGCCACTGTATATCATGACTTTTAGCGACGTTTGTGTAAAAAATGTCGTAAAAATTGTCACAATTGTTCGTTTTGTTGTGACCATCTATTCGACAAAATTATCAATATAAACTATGATGATTTTTTTACATTAAAAATATATTTTGTGACCATCAATATTGTCACACTGAGTATTTTTTTAGTGACCAAATGTTCAATACTATTATCAATAGAAATTTTGATACATTTATTTGACACAGAAAGTATATTTTGTGACCACCAATGTTGTCACAGTAAGTGTTTTTAGTGACCAAATGTTCAATACTATTAACAATAACTCCGTCACTATTATATTAGTGATGACTTTAATGAATTGTCACAATTAATTGTATTTTTTGTGACTACGTTTTTTGACACAGAAATATTAATAATAGCGAAAATATTTGGACATTAATATCACATCCTTATTAGTGAAAAATATTTTATCACAACTACAGGAGGTATTACATTTTTAGTTGTATTCATCTTTCTTTAGGAATTGCATTGGCAATTATTGCCATCAGTTAAGCATGAGCAACCCTCCCAACCCAATTTGTTGGTTTAACATGTTACTTTTTGATAAATTAATACAATAATGGATTTTAAGATGATCGAACATGGGACCTAGCCATTGTGCTCAGAAAAAAATATGTTGTTGACAAAAAAATAATATTTATGTTAAACTATTGTTGAAATTAATTTTATTTATTTTAATATATATATATATAATATTAATTATTATTAGAATAATTGAGTTAAATTTTCTATGATTTCTCATATATAAAAAAATAAGTTTATTTTAAAAATATAATCATATAAATATTAAGATTTAAAACTAAAATAATGTTAGTATTCTTAAATTATATTTAACAAATAAAAATAAAAATATTTGACAATGTATTAACCCTTGTACTGAAAGTCCTAAATTAAAAAAGAAAATACTAATAATTAATTGGTGTTTAAAAAAGTCACATATATCTCCATAAAGACCATAAATTACATATCAAAATTAATCAATTATTTTGAAGAAAAAAACTAATCATAATTGAATATTAAATGACACTATCAAAGTTTATAGTACCATCGGTCATTTATTTGTTTGGTGGTCCGTTTAGCTGCTCCTCCTCCTCTTTGTTCTTCATCTGCTTGTTCAAGTTTCGATTTTGGCTATGCATCTGTGGAGCTCGCCCTCAGTTGAAGATGGTTGTTCGTTTTTGTTAGGTGTGGGTTTGGGAATTATTCCGTTTTCAGTTCGTAGTTTTGGGGTCTTTATGTCATTGTTTTATACTTATGTTTTGTCCTTTGCTAACCGACGGGTCTTGTAGCTGGTTGGATCTATGTGGTTTGTGTTCCCATTGCTACTAATGAATGATAAGCTAATACATGATAAAAAAAGGTTAAGATAATTTTATTAGTCATTTATTATTCATATAGTCATTGTACAATTTGGATGGTTATTGAAATTTAAAATTTTAAAATGTATACAAACTAAAATTAAACAAATTAGAGGATAAGACTAATAACAAAAGTTTAAATGTTTGACTAACTAGTTATCTTAACAACAATTTCAATTATTATTGATGTCAATATTTATCACAGTAAAAAGTAAAATTTTAAGTGACAAACAACTTTATTATCACAATAAATATCAAATAATAGTGATCACTTTATATATCGTTACTATCATATCATTTTTGTCAAGGAAATAATTGAACCAATTTGGTATTCTAATAGTGTCAAAATTTTTGTGATGATGAAATTTGTATCATAATTATATACTTATAGTGAGAATTTAATTGTAAGAAAAATATAATCATCATAGTTATAACTATAACAATGACAAAATAAAAATACATCACATTTGTTTTTATTAATAGTGTCGTACAAAATATTTTTCACCAAAAGTGACCACTTAATATGTTATGACTATTACATCGTTTCTTGTTTAAAAAAGGTAATGATAATTCAAACATTTTATTAGTGACTAAATACAAGTATAACACATCTATTCAATTCAATAGTGATAAAAATTATTGTCGTCACAAATCACCAACTAAAACTAGTGACAAAAATAATTATCGTCACAAATCACCAACTAAGGATAGTGAGAAAATGTTTTCATCGGAATTATGAATAGTAACAGTGACTACGTAATATATTGTCATTATTACAATTTTTTTGTGAAAAATAAGTTGGCGCCAATTTGACCCTTCTATTAATGACCAATTGATAATGACAACTTGTTTTGGTCACAATAAAACACTATTAGTGACGAATTACTTGTGACGAGCTTCAAAGTTGTCACAGTTATTATCTAAAGAGTGACAAAATAAAAATAAGTCACAATTACTCATTTAATTTCTTTTGATTATTGTGTTGCCAAAAGTAAAATCAAATTATTAATTTCTTTTAATCATTGAGTTACTAAAAGTAAAGTCAAATGATTAGTTCATTTTAATTATTGTGTTGCTCAAAGTAAAATCAAATTATTAGTTCCTTTTAATTATTAGGTTGTTAAAATCAAAACCAAATGATTAATTCATTTTGATTAGGTGGTTGCGGAAATTAAAATCAAAGGATTAATTCATTTTGATTATTGTGTTAAGAAAATTAAAATCAAAGGATTAGTTCCTTTTGATTGTTGAGTTACTAAAATCAAAGGATTATTTCCCTTTGATTTCTATTTGTTAAATAGAATCGGGTTATCGTGATATACCTATTTTGGATGTTAGTGCTACTAATCTCTTCATTTAATAGAAGATATAACCTTAAAAAGGAAATAAACACTTGAATTTATTTCAACATTAAAATCTTGACTTGATTCTAACTGTTTAAGAAAAATAAATCGTTAAATTTATTTTCCCGAGAATCTTAAATGATTATATTTATTACAAGAAAATAAATTTAACAATTTATTTTATAGAGAATCTTAAATGATTCTATTTTATAAAATGAAATAAATTGTTAAATTTATATTCTTGAGAATCTTGAATGAATCAATAAATTATTGGATTTTATTTTCTTAGGAATCTTGAATGATTCTATCTTATAAAAGAAAATTAATCGATGAATTTATTTTCCTATGAATCTTATATGAGTTTGGTTTGTAAAAGGAAATAAATCGTCAAATTTATTAAGAATTTTGAATGATTCTATTTTGTAAAAGGAAACAAATCATTGCATTTATTTTCTGAAATATCTTATATGATTCTGTTTTGTAAAAAGAAATGAATTGTCTTCTTAGGAATCACGTAGGATTATATTTTGAAAAAAAATCATTAAAATTTATTTTCTTGTGAATCAAGTATGATTCTATTTTGTAAGAAAGAAATCATTGAATTTATTTCTTAAAAATATAAATATGTTTGTAAAATGAGATCTTGAAAATAAATTTATTTTGGGAATTTAACTCATGTCATTTTAATGAGTTTATTTGATATACTTTTACAAACAAAAATAATAATAAATATTTTATTGCCTTCATTGATGATATCAAAAGTATTGTTATATATTTGTTAAAGAGCAAAAACAAAGTTAGAAATAAATTTATTCTTTATAAACTAAAAGTTGAAAACCAACATAATAAAAATATTAAAATGGATAGAAGTGATTGTGGTGATAATAAATTGAACCATTTAATTACTATTGTGCACAATATGATATTATTCATGAAACCATCATATTCTCTTAAATTAAATAGAGTAGTAAAGCGAAATAATTAATCTTTAAAAGGAAATGATGAACACAATGCTAAGAAGTTTTGGATTGCTATAAAACATATGAGGAAATTTTTTTTCCAGCTAATTACCTTTTAAATAAGGTTCTCTGAAAAGAAAAATGAAAAGACACCATATAAGTTATGAAAATGTAGAAAATCTTTCTATAATTATTTAAAATATAAGAGTATCTTGTAAAGATAATGGTCCCATTATCAAAGGAAACGAAAATAGACCTTAAAATAGTGGATTGTTTTTTCGTTGATTATGTATATTATAGAAATACATATCGATATCTTGTGTATGAATCAATGAACTCTGAGATTCACAAGAACACGATAATTGAATCAATGAACTCTGAGATTCACAAGAACACGATAATAGAATCAAAGAATGCTTCATTCTTTGAAATATATATATATATATAACCTTATAAATCTAAGAAAATTGATCGAAGACTATCAATAAAGATAAGTCTAGATGTTAAACAAGAGGTTGAAATAAAGATATTGTCATGATGAAAAAAGTATGAAAAATGTGTGTATGTCAATATTTGACATACTCATTGTTGAAGTAACAATGAAATGGTAAAAGTGTACCAAAAATATGTTAAAATCAATATTTGACATGAAAAATATGAGACTGTTGATGAAAACGGGTAAAGAAAACGAAAGAACACGAGAATTTTACGAGGTTCGGTAATGTGCTTACGTCCTCGGTGCCTAGGCGGCGCTAGAATTTTATTCAATGATATTTTAGGTCTAGGTTACATCTCTATTTATAATAGAAAACCCTGGTACATAATTACAAAATTAACCCTGTACCGTACCGCGGGGGCTGCGCCCCCGCACCCCCAACCCACATAATTCGTAACCCCACAACGAGACTTTCTTTGTAAGGACAGTTGATGTTCGATTCGTTCACTCCGCTCCATCTCCTGTCCTCTTTACTGGTATATTTATGAGCCATACCTAACAAATCTCCACCTTGGCGAATATCCTGCCTCTTGAAAATTCAATGTGGGTTGGGTTACCTTGATTCTTTAACAACTCGAAACATTCAACAAGTCCAAGCAATGCTTGAACTTGTCTGTCGTAACTGGCTTGGTGAACATATCAGCGGCATTATCATCAGTATGTACCTTCTGAAACAAAACCTCTCCAGATGCAACCAACTCTCTAATCTTGTGGAACCTTACATCAATATGTTTAGTTCTAGCACGATACACCTGATTCTTAGCCAAGTGAATAGCACTTTGATTATCACAAAGCAACTGAACTCCACCTTGTTGAACACCCAACTCCTTCACTAAACCAGTAAGCCATAAAGCTTCTTTTGCAGCTTCAGCCGCTGCCATGTATTCAGCTTCAGTTCTAGATAGTGCCACGACAGATTGAACAGTAGACTTCCAGCAAATAGGCCCTCCACCAAGAGTAAACACATACCCTGTCGTAGATCTTCTATTATCCAAGTCACCTGCATAATCTGAATCCACATATCCTACAACCAAAGGATTATCCCGCTGACTCCCAAAAACAATTCCATGTCCCACAGTACCCTTTAAGTACCGAAAGATCCACTTGACTACATCCCAATGTTGCTTACCAGGTTTAGACATGTACTTACAAACTTGACTAACAGCATGAGCTAAATCAGGACGAGTACATACCATCGCATACATCAAGCAGCCAACAGCATTAGAATACGGAACCTTTGCCATATTTTCAGCTTCCTTATCTGTCTTAGGGCACTGTTCTGATGAGAGCTTAAAGTGATTCGCCAATGGAGTGCTAACTGGTTTCGCGCTGCTCATCGCAAACCTTTCTAGCATTTTCTCAACATAACCCCGTTGAGATAGCCGCAGTTTCCTTGAGTCTCTGTCCCTGCAAATTTCCATTCCAAGAATTTTATTTGCAGCACCTAAATCTTTCATATCAAATTCCTGACTCAATAAAGTTTTCAAACTGATAACATCATCCATGTTCTTCGCAGCAATCAACATATCATCAACATACAGTAATAGAAAAATAAAAGAACCATCATCAAGGCTCTTAACATAGACACAACAATCATACTCACATCGGTTGTAGCCAATCTTGATCATATAGGAGTCAAACCGTTTATACCACTGTCTCGGAGACTGTTTTAACCCGCACAAAGATTTCTTCAATCTGCAAACTAAATGCTCGTTTCCAGGTTGAGTGAAACCTTCAGGTTACCGCATGTAGATCTGCTCCTCTAAATCACCATGCAAAAAAGCAGTTTTAACATCCATCTGCTCTAAATGCAAATCCCAACTAGCCACCAATGCAAGTACTGCTCGGATTGAAGTGTGCCTGACCACAGGAGAAAAGATTTCATCATAATCAACTCCTTTCTGCTGTGAAAAACCCTTCGCTACCAAACGAGCCTTGAACTTCTCCCCCTCTTTTTCTATTACTGCTGGTTTCTTCTTATACACCCATTTGCAACCAATCGGCTTCTTACCCTCAGGAAGGGGAACTAACTCCCATGTGCGATTGTGATTCAAAGACTCCATCTCCTCAACCATGGCTGCCATCCACTTGTCGTTTTCCTGACTAGTAACGGCATCATGAAAAGTAACTGGATCATCACTGCTAACAGTAAGTGCAAAAGATACCAAGTCTTCAAAACCCAATCTGTTCGGAGGCTTTATATTCGTCCGTCTCACCCTGTCTCTGGCGAGACTATAATCCTGCAAATCATCCGTAGTGGAACCACCAGAAGTCGGTTGAGAAGTTTCTGGTTTCTCAACTGGAAACTGCTCGAAATCTACCATTGTCGTGTCTTGCTTCTGCTGCAACATAGACTGTTCATCAAAAACGACATCTCTACTAATCACAACTTTCTTCGCAACTGGATCCCAGAACTTGAATCCTTTGACACCTTTCTTGTAACCCAGAAAAATGCACTCCTTCGATTTGCATCAAGTTTGGATCTCTCATCAGCAGGTACATGCACATAAGCAGGACAACCAAAAATCCGTAAGTTATCAAAACTAACATCATGACCAGTCCATACCTCTTCTGCAACTTTCCCAGCCAGCGATGCCCTTGGCGATCTGTTGATAAGGTAACACGCCATGTTAACAACCTCAGCCCAGAAGTGTTTGGGAAGCCCCGCATTCAACCGCAAACATCTGGCTCTTTCATTCAACGACATGTTCATTCGTTCCGCAACACCATTCTGTTGTGGTGTCTTGCGCACTGTAAAATGCCTCTGAATCCCATGCTCCTTACAGAATTGTAGGAACTGTGAATCTGTGTACTCCGTACCATTGTCAGACCGCAAACACTTGATTTTTCGTCCTGTTTGGTTTTCTACCTCAGCTTTCCACAGCTTGAACTTCTCAAAAACTTCAGATTTCTGTTTCAAAAAATACACCCAAACTTTCCGTGAAAAATCATCAATAAAAGTAACATAGTACCTAGATCCACCCAAAGACGATGTCGTGGAAGGGCCCCATACATCAGAATGCACATAATCAAGAATCCCTTGAGTTGTGTGCTTCGCAGTCTTGAAACGGACTTTAGTCTGTTTACCAAGAACACAATACTTGCAAAAATCGAGCTTACAGCTTTTGACACCATGCAACAAGTTTCTCTTGTGTAATTCTTCCATACCACGTTCACTAAGATGAGCAAGGCGCATATGCCACAATTTTTTCGTATCATCACAGGACTCAACAGAGTGAACTCCACCTGCAACGGTACTCCCTAACAATCTGTAGATGTTCCCTGCAGTCATCTTGCCTTTCATCACAGTCAATGCTCCTTTAACAATCCGAATGGTTTCCCTATCCTCGTCAGCCTTAGGGATAAAACCATTCTTGTGCAAAGTGCCCAAGGAAATCAAATTCTTCTTCAAGTCTGGGATATGTCGAACACCACTCAACGTCCGAACGGAGCCATCGTGCATCTTAATTCTGACATCACCAATACCAACAATATTGCAACATCGATCATCACCCAAATAAACCGAACCAGAATTAACCGGCCTGCATGTCGAAAACCATTCCCTATTTGGCGTGATGTGATAAGAACATCCAGAATCAAGAATCCAAGCATCCGTCAATTGTGTCGTTGAAATAGAAAGCATATCACCCTCACTGCAATCAGAAGTATCATCCTCGACCACGTTCACAGACTTGGATGAGCCATCACGCTTCTCATCAGTCTGCTTTTTCAACTTCGGACAGTCTCGCTTCATATGTCCCGCCTCCTTGCACTTGTAACAGTGAATCGTCTTCTTATCCCTGGATTTAGATCTGGAATTCCGCTTCCCGGACCCTGCCTTCTCTGGCTTCCGTCCACGATCTCGATTACCCTTGACATATAAGCTATCGGCTTGAGAGCTTTCCCCTGCATTCTGCTTCCGCTGGTTGTGAGCCAACAAGGCTGCAGTAATCTCCTCAACGTTGATAGTCTCTTTCCCATATGTAAGAGTAGTCACCATGTGTTCGTAAGAGGAAGGCAACGAACACAACAGAATCATCGCTCTGTCTTCATCCTCAATTTTCACATCAAGCCGAGCCAGATCAGAAACGATTTGATTGAAGACATTCACGTGTTGCGCCAAATCGTGATCGTCCTGCATCTTCAGCCCATACAACCGCTGCTTCAGATACAGTTTTGTCGTTAAGGATTTGGACATAAACTGACTTTCCAACTTCCTCCAAATTTCGTCTGGAGACGATAGATGCATGACGTGATACATGACCTCGTCCGCCAAGCATAATCGTATGGTTCCTGCCGCTCGCTGCTGCAATTCTTCCCAATCTTCCTCATCCATCGACGCCGGCTTTGTAGGTCGCAAAGCCTTCAAGATCCCTTGCTGCGCCAATAGATCCTTCACCCTCGTTTGCCATAATCCGAAGTTACCCTGACCATCGAATTTCGCGACTTCGAATTTTTCTCCTGACATATGATACCAATTGTTGACGAAAACGGGTAAAGAAAACGAAAGAACACGAGAATTTTACGAGGTTCGGCAATGTGCTTACGTCCTCGGTGCCTAGGCGGCGCTAGAATTTTATTCAATGATATTTTAGGTCTAGGTTACATCTCTATTTATAATAGAAAACCCTGGTACATAATTACAAAATTAACCCTGTACCGTACCGCGGGGGCTACGCCCCCGCACCCCAACCCACATAATTCGTAACCCCACAACGAGACTTTCTTTGTAAGGACAATTGATGTTCGCTTCGCTCACTCCGCTCCATCTCATGTCCTCTTTACTGGTATATTTATGAGCCATACCTAACAGAGACTGATTGATATGATCTAATATCTCTTTTAGGGTCTCGAATTGATGAAGTCACACTATGCGTACAAGAGAAATTTGGCAAGAACATTTCTGATGGAACCAAAACTCCAATGAATAAGAGTCAATAATTGTAAAAAACAATTTAACCAGATGGAATATGCAAGGTTCTAACTAAATTGTACCAGATTAAATATTGCTTTCCCTATGAGCAATTTAAGCATATTCACAAGTAATTTGGGGCTAAACTTCTAAAAAGCAATTGTGAGATAATTGAAATATCTCAAATATGCTCTTGATCATGGATTGCATTATTTAATAAGGATACTCTGATGCCAGTTGAATAATTGATATCCAAGATATCAAAGATACAGGTGAATATGTTTCACATTGGGAAGAAGAATTGTGTCATGAAAATTTTCAAGAAAACGGTTATAACCAGATCCACAATGAAATCTGAGTTTGTAGCTCTAGACAGGTCTGGAGAATAAGTTGAATGAATTTAGAATTTCTTGGAAGATATTCTTTAATAACCAAAGTTTGTAACCACTATATTCATATACTAAAAACAAACAAAATTAGTAGAGCATATAACTTTATGTATAATGGTAAGTTAAGATATATGCATCATCGACATAATATCATTAGACAACTGATCTTAAATGGAGTTATTTATATTGATTTTATAAGATTAACATATAACATTGTGGATCCACTAACCGAAGAGTTAAAATCAAGATAAGTTAAGAAAACATCTAAAGGAATGAGACCAAAGCCCATAGAAAATTAAACTTGTGCGACCATTGTGAGGGTTTCTTATCCTAAGTTTGTTCCTATAATCTAAACAGTGATCAAATTGGTATAGGCTAAGTAAATCTTTTAATGACCATTATGTGCTTGGATGAGCCGAGCAACATAAGTCACATATGTGAGAGTAAAGTGGGACCGCTTCAAGGAGACTATTGGACGTAGTTCTTTCAAACTCTTGTAGATCCACACGATGTTCATGGCTATATGGACATACCCATAAGAACTTACATTCTTGTCAGAAGGGTAGTTGTGCAAATCATCGTTTACACAAATGTCAGAACAGTTCAAGGACATCATGTGTACTAGCTAGCCATTAAAGTAAATATGTTGTCACAAAGGAAGGTTCAAAGGAGGACACCTACCTATCCTATGCAACCATCGATCGTAGAGTCTATTACCACATCGAGTTAAAATGTGTTGATAAAAATGATCAATTTCATTCATGTGGGTGATTGTCGGAAAAATTCGATAATTTTGGAGTTTTGAATGAGAAATTGATCCAAACGTTGTTGAGGAAAATGTGGAACCAATTGCTGGTTTGTAAATGTATTGGTGTGCACGGTGTGAGTAATGTGAATGTCTGAACCGATCGAGCCTTCCGTGGGCTTCCGATTAGTTTAACCCATATTTGAATATTTTTCCTCAAATAGATCATATTTTTTTTAAAAAAAAATTATATTTTGTAATTAAAAGAATAAATATTAAAAGGTTTATTTAATCATAACAATAATTTTGATCATTGTTTAATTCTCATTAATGTTTCATTAGGTCAAAAAATTTCAATAATTTATGTAAAACCCTTTTAAATAGCATATAAATATGTTAGGTTAAACAAAAACTATCAACTCAAAACAACTCAAAGAATTCTTTTATTCTCCTCTACTTTTTTGGTGATAGATGAAGACAAGAGAATAGTTCGCGATCTCTGCAAAAGTGCAACTATAGCTGATCATCTAATTGTTGTATCATGGTAGATAGAAGACCAATGATATCAAACACCATAGGAGTGAAAAAAATTATATTTTAAGGAAACTGTTTAGCTATAGGCCTCAACTTGTTTCTAATTCGTTATTATTTCAGTAACCGAGTATTTTACTCTAAACTGTTATCTTCAATTATTAATAAAAATATTTATTTTTTCTTTTCATATTGATTTGTTATACTTCCAACAAAAAAATACTTCAAAAATTGTATAATAAGAGGTATTTTCCCTATTGTTTATTAGAATAAGATTTAATGGTATGTGAGGTCCTCAAAATAAAAAAAAAAATTAATGTGGCCCTCAATATTTTTATACTCAGTGTACTTAGAAAGAAAAAAAAACTTAATATGATCTTTTGATTAATGATTTTTGTCGTTGATTATTACGATTTGACGTGATAGTTCACAATATTAATATATCGGTTAATGATGCTAACGTGGTTGGGGAGTTCATTGTGTGATCCAGAATCGAAAGAGTTGCGGGAAATTCAAGCTTTGGTGGATTCCATTCGCCTTGTTCTGTCATTACAGGATATGTTGATTTAGAAGTTTTATACTAAAGGTTAAATTTTTATTAAACATTTAGCAACGCTCTTATGTTGGTTGGGTATAGGTAAGAAGAATGTGGAGGTGGGTTGTGCTTGAAAACTATTTGTGCCACAAAAAGTGCAATGTTTTATATGGTTAGTGTCATTAAACCGAACTCCCATGATGAAAATCCTTGAGGGATAGAAGGCTTGAGTTTACAGGTCAGCAATTGGTCTATCGTTAGTCTAATGGTGGGACACAATATTGTAATTGTATTTTGCTGTAAAATTGAGCTAGATGTTTGGTATTGGTGACGAGGTATTAGTAGTTGAATTGTAGCGCATCGGTGATACAATCGGTATGACTTGCGCGTAATGAACTGGTTTTTAATGAGAAACATTTTCCTATGTCAAATGTATTCTCTTTTTAATTTAACATGTATGAAGATACAAGTTTGAACTTGTTTCATTAACTTAAAAAACTGATAGATATACTCTATTTTGGAGCCTCTGTGTAAATTTGAACTTGTTTTCCCCAAAAATAAATTTGCTTGTTAACGAGATTCGAACTTAACATCAACAAAGTCATGGGCCAATGATCTAACCACTGTTCTATATCTATTTTTCTGCTTATTAATGGTAACAACTAATAGATATACTCTATTTCGGGGTCCCTATTTTTTGAGGCCCTGTGCCGTCGCGCACTATGCGCTTGCTCAGCCACGCCCTTGGATGCAGGACATATTTCGTACAACATTATCTAAAGCCATGTCTATAAAAGATTTAAATTTTGTTGCAATCATATTTTTGATTGTATTATAGGTATTATATTTACAAATATAATGAATATAATTACGGTTATTGTGAGTATCATGATCCTAAATTCTTATAATTTATTATAAAACATAATAATTATAACTATAACTATAAAAAATTACTTTAAACGATTTTTAGAGGTTCTCTAACACTTATAATTTTTTATTAATATAATAATGTAATTTTTACAATCATTAATTATTCTTATATTTATTTATGAATTTTCTAAGAATATTATATTAATTAATAACAAAACAAAAGATAAAAAATATTAAACATCCATTGTATTTAATAAGTTTAAAAGTTTTTATAGATAAAATAATTAAAAATTCATATACGAGAGAGGTCTTCAATATTTCATTAAAGATGATGATGATATCAAAGTATCTAGGGTAAACTACACAAATGGTCCCCCGACTATAGAATACTATTTTATTAAGTCCTTCGATTATTAAAAATTATAAAATAGTTCTCTGATTATAGAATATTGCTTTGTTAGGTCCCTCGACTATTAAAAGTTATAAAATTGTCACCCGACTATTCATTATATTCTAGACTAATCTTTTTCTGTTAAAAAAATTGGTGGTTCTTTAAGTTAGACATTAACATATGAATGAGATATGATAGTATTTTGAGATTTTGAGATTATATTTTATCATATCACACCCTTCAGCTTAGAATACCATTTTTAACGGAAAAGGACGAGTTTAGAACATAATGAATATTCGGGTAACCATTTTGTAACTTTTAAAATAATCGAGGGACTCAACAAAATAACACTCTATAATTGAAGGATCATTTTATAACTTTAATAATCGAGAGACTTAATAAAGCAGTACCCAGTAGTCGGGGGGACTATTTGTGTTCTTTACCCAAGTATCTAATAATCTATTTAATGAAATTTATTTGGTTTGGAGTTTGCGCAGTGAAATTTGAGACCGGAAGTTTATAATTTGGAGTTTATATATTTTTTTAAAATATAAATACTGATAATTGATTCATAGTTTTCTATTGTATTTGGACTATTTTTTATTACCGAAAATTATATAATTTTGCAAGTGAAAAATATATTACCTTTATTTTATCATATTTTATTAATTTTTCTAAAAAATTGATTTTTTTCAATTTTACTTTAATAGAACAATAACGAAAACAATCATTTATTATTATCACAATTGATCGTTACTCGATAAATTATGACCGAATCCATAATTATTAATATGATTCCATTTTATATTATTATTTTCACAAAAAAAATTTCAGATAATATATCTATTTCTTAGGAACCTAGTTGGCACAGGTGTGGAAATGTAAAAAACCAGCTTCCCTGATATTAGTTAAAGGGTGAACACTGTGTACCAGTAGACCGAAAACAGAATTGAGAGCTCCACCAGTCACTCCATAATTAAGAGGCAAGACAAGACATATACCTTAGTTATAATCGTCGGAATACTATAGAGGTAATGACCACTCTCTTAATTTAGTGTACTTTATTTATACTCATCAGGATTCAAATCCTAACTTTAATTAAATGATCTAGTGTTTTATGTACTTAACCAACCGATTATTGGTGTGTAAGATTTATGTTTATTGTAAAATAAAAATTAGTTAAATCACTCCAACACTCATATTCTAATTGGAACATTTACCCTTTTATGTTTCTTATACAATGATAAATTTAGTTTGTAATATTTATAAATCTGTTAGTTTAGTCTTTATTTTTTTAGATAAATTTATTTTTCAATCTTTTAAAAATAGTCAAATTTGACAATTAAACTTTTAAAATAAATCACATTTTTTTAACAGAAATTCTAAATAAAAATTTTTGTTTCTTAGGTGTTGATATGCAAGTGAGTATGAAAATCCGTATATATTTCATACTAGTATTTTTATATTTCATTTCTTAAATATTTGGTTTATATTATAATTAAATATTTAAAGTATTTTTTTAAATTTTTAAAATAATTTTTGTCAAAATAAGTAATTAATTTTTTTGTCAAAATAGATGCCTAAAATATTTTTAGTCAAAATAGGTACTTAAAGTATTCAATTTTTTATTTAAGTACCTAAAGTATATATTAATTAATGTCGCGTGTCAATTTTTTAGAACTTAGATGAAAAATTAAATACTTTATGTATCTATTTTGATAAAAAAAAGAGAGAGGATAATTTTAGATATTTATTTTGACCAAAAAATGCTTTATGTACTTAAATGAAAAATTATATACTTTATGTACTTATTTGTACTATAATCCTTTTTAATATTTTTATAATTATTTACATTGAATATAAGACAAATAGTATTATATTTAGGATAAATTATACATTTAGTATTTAAACTATCAGTTTTGATTCGTTTTAGTACCTAAACTTTCAATTTTTTTAAAACTATACCTAACATTTAATTTTTGTTTATTTTAGTACCTCATTAAAAACTTAACATTAAAAAAATTTGAATTTTTTTGAAAGTTTAGACACTAAAACAGATCAAAACTGATAGTTTAGGTATTAAATGCGTTAAATTTTAAATGATGGGTATTAAAATGAAATAAAAACAAACCAAAATTGATAATTTAGGTATTAAACACATAGTTTACTCTTATATTTATATCACTATAATGTACTTGGTCCACCTGAAGATCAGCTCAACGATCAACCTTCAAATTACTCCACAAATAGTAAATCAAATAACTATTTAAATCCTCAGAAAATCGAAGAAGAAGAAGAAGACAACAGTATTCCATTAACCCTAAATCCCGAATCAACCCATAAAAAGCAACCTTAGTCGCTTCTTTTTTTAGCATCAAGACACCAGCAATGGCCATATCGAGAGCAATGATCGTCTTCTGCTTCATCACAATCGTTGTGTGTTTTTTGTTAATTAAACCCAGCAATACCGACCACAACAAGGGCGAGGGATGCCGAAACCATGGCATTGATCAAGTTCACGGCAGCGAACGATGCGAAGATACCCCCGAAGATGAAGATGATTTTGATAACACTTTCGAAATCGTCGATAACGTCAAGATTACAATCTAGTCATGAACTTAGTTTGATTGGAATAAAATCATGGAAAGCTCTCGTGGTCTCTAAGATTTTTAGTATCTTTTGATTTTTATCAGTTGTTTTTTAGATTTCCCCCCCTGTTTGTTGTGTTTGAATTTGGAAGGGTTTGGTATCTGTTTCATTGTTGCATTTCTGCTTTCTTAGCAGTCAGCTCCTAGTTTTTAGATTCGGGTTTTATAAATGAAAAAAAAAGTAAGAAAATAAATTATCTTAGGTTAAACTATGTCAAATTTTAGTAAAAAGGTTAATACAACATTAATAACAACGTTAATAAAAAGGTTCATATTCAGTTTTATCCTTAAACTACCGTTAAAATAAAACATTAAATAAATCATTGAATAATAAATTTATATCAAATTTACTCAAAAAAATTTAATGTGAAAATAAAAGAGACTTTTTAATTTGAAAATAAAAGAGACTATATCCATCCTTATCGGACAAAAACAATACGTAGCTAACAACAAGAATTATGAACTAAAGTGAAGCAAGTTTATGATTGTTTCTTCACCAATAATTGAGTTCGGCATAGTTATAGTTGTTATACCTAGAATTAAAGTGGATATTATATACAAAACAACTCTAAATGCGGCTGGGCACAAAAAAATATAAAAATAAAGAACGATCAAAGAATGTCAAGAGTTTAAACATTCAATAGTATTTGGTACCCTTATATCTAACTATCTGTAAAACAATCTCTTAGTTTTGCTGAAATTAAAGGAACCCAGAAAGCAAATCTATTGTAAATCAACATATTATTGTCAAGGGTAAAATATGTGTTTAGTACCTAAACTATCAATTTTGACCCATTTTAGTACCTAAGCTTCCAAAAAATTTTCAAAACCATATCTAAAGTTAAATTTTTGTTTCATTTTAGTATCCCTTTAAAATTTAAAGTTAAACTTTGAAAACGGACCAAAACTGATAGTTTAGGTACTAAACACGTTAAGTTATTAACACTGGATACTAAAATGAAATAAAACTAAATATTATGTATTATTTTAAAAAAATTAAAAGTTTAAGTACTAAAACGGACCAAAATTAATAGTTTAGGTACTAAATACGTAGTTTACTCTATAATCAATTGTGATATTTAAGCATGGTAAAATTATAGTTTCAAGAACTAAAGAAAAGAAAAAAAATTCAATTGTAAATAAAGCGTGTGTGTTTTAATTCTGAGTATAAGCATATGCAAACTAGAGATCTATGAGTAGGTTATATTCAAAGAATACTTTTCTACAATATATTGGTAGTTGTATTATTTCTTTGAGTGGAGAAACGGTTAAGGGATAAATGGATTGTTTTTGTATCAACCGAAGCTTTTGAGGAAGATATCTGAAAATGAAATGAAGTGACACGAAATTAGCAAAATGATAGAAACTAAGGATAAATGGGTCGTTTCGGTGTTAGCTGAAGCTTTTGCTATAAGGTTTTGATCACTTGCTCCTTAGTTGGGATGGTCAAGTTTGCTCAAGATATCAATTTCAACACATAATTCATGTTATCCTTCAATTTCTTTGAATGATGGCACCTCCGTTTTCTCGATTACAACAACCTTCATTATACAAAAAGAGAACATTTGTATGTTTTTTGTTACTCTTTGGTTCATTATCGCCTATTGAAGCATAACTCATCATGGAGCAAAATATTAACCTTTTTATTAACATTGTCACATTATCAATTTAATGAAGATAACGGTGGAGTGATCTTTTTGTTGCAAATTGATAACGTTAGTGGCCATTTTCTTACTTTTGAAATTTCAGTGGGAAAAATAAAAATTTACTCAAACATTAGTGACATTGGTGTAGTTTATTGATTATAGCATTTTTTTAAATAAAGGGTAAATTATGTATTTAGTCATTCACCTATGCCTGCAGTTTTATTTTGGTCAGTCAATTATATTTTTTCCAATATCATATCAAACGTTACATTTTGGTTTTGTTTCGATCACCCTCTATTAAAAAATAAGAAATGTTGATAAGAAAATTTTTTTTTTATTTTTTTCAATAATGATATGTCATTACCTTATGGTGACATATAACATTACAATTATTTTTTTAACGATGAGTGATCAAAACAGAACCAAAACGAAACATTGAGTATGATTTTAGAAAAAAATAATTGAATGACCAAAATAGAGCAGTCAAAATAAGTGAATGATTAAATACATAATTTATCTTTAAATGAATACAAAGACAGTTGAAATGAATCTATTTTTTTAAAACTCAATCTATTTTTCAAGCTGTCGGAACCGTCTTTCGGGTGGGTCCCGAATTGGGCTTCGACTTGAAAAAAATATTAGAGTCTCCAATGATCATTTAAAAAAATATTTAGGCTGATCGGACATCATCTTACAGTCAATGAAGTATTAGCCCCATTGTAATGCCCTTTCGGTACCAATTAATTTGCCAGTTGTCCTAATTGCGAAAAATTGAAATTTAAATTAAAATTTAAAAAAACTCGATTTAAATTACTTACCTTTGATTGGTTGGAATTCCTCTAAAAAGGGTAAAAAAGAAATGTTAGATTGAAAAAATAAAAATAAATAAAAAAGCTTTTTTTAATTAAATATAAAATCGAGTTTAAAGAAAAAAATAATGAAGAAACAATGAAGAAAATAAATTTTCAAAGAAATAAATAAAATAAAAAATAAAATAAAAATGTTAAATTTCAAAGAAAAAAAAGGAAAGAAATAAAAATAAAAAGGAAAGAAAAAAACGTTTAGGAAAAATTAATAATAATTTTTTATTTCAAAACGAAAAAAAAGTTGAAAAAAGAAAACGTAGAGCCATAGCCATGGAGTAATGAACAAAACATGCACATGGCTTACGAAAATATATTTAATATATATATATATAAATAAATAATATTTAAAAGATAATAACCAAAAGAAATAAACAAAAAAATAAACATATATAAATAAATATTAATGTTAAATTGAATAAATAAAAGAATATATATATATATATATATATATATAATAACAGAAAAAAAGATTATATATATATATATATTAGATTAAATAAAATAAATAAAGGAAAAAAAGAAACTAATTGCAACAAAATATATATATACAAAGGATTAAGTTGAAAATATTAAAACATCAATGCTCGAAATAAAAGAAAACAAAGTTTCCTTCAATGGCTAATCGAGCAAAGTTACAAAGATGTAAGGACTCCAAATGATATTATCCCATAAGCAAAATTACAAACTACTCCCCATCAAAACTACTTCGTTTTGAAGGAGTATATAAGGCCCAAAGCAAAGGCAAAACTCATACAAACCTCATTTGTTTCCTTACCCCAAAACCAAAAGAGAGAGAGAAATATAAGCTCTCTCAGGAGCTTCAACCGAGCCCAGATTCTGGCGAAGCTCCGTCGTTGGGCCGTCGCCCAGACCGCCGTCAAACGTCGCTCACAGGCTATAAAGGGGACGAGATGACCACCAATCGACGCATCTTCCCCTCCTTAGTACGGATATGGGTTTTTATTTTGAAGAAAATACACAGATGTTGACGAATCAATACCAAAACGGTTCGACTTTCTTGCCTTCGATCTTGCTTCTGGACCGTCAGATCAACTCGGTTCCAAGGTATGGTACTCTTCTCACCCTCTTTCTTAAACTAACCGCTCGGATCTATTAACTGGTCACCGAAGCGGTCGTCGGTGGAGGCACGAAGGTAAACTCTTCCCCCTTTTTCTTTGTATTTTTTTGAATCTCTTGCCTATTTCTCTCTCAATTTTCCCTTCGATCTCCCTGTTTTTTGTCCCACCGAATCGTTGCCCTTTACGTGGATGTGTTAAGAAACCTATCTTTTAGTTTGGTTAAAGACTCCTACTAAAATGCTAACAGCTTTTCTGTTTCTTGACTTGGTTACACGTCGTATTTCTTGGGGATGTGGGTTGAGATGTTGGCGGCGATGCTTGAGGAAATAGAGTGGAAAGTTAGGGTTTTGGAAACCCTAACTGTTCAATTCAGGTCAGAATTTGGTGGACCCGGGTCTAGGGTCGGTTTGGGCCGAACAAAAATTAGTATCTACAGCTGCCCCTCTTTGCCCATAGTCGTGTAACGGGAATAGGGAAAAGATTACAGGATACAAATTTCATATATGAATGTATCACCAAGTTTAACATCCTCCATCTTATTGAATGTCCTCTGCCGTGGAGTTGAAATCCGATGTTAAAGCGTTGAAAAGTTTCCCCTGGATTATCTTTTGGCCCAATTACTTCGTCGTAAAGCTGAAATCTGACCTGAAGACTTTAGCATGAAACTGATTTTTTCTTGTTGTGTTACAGATGACTCGTTCATCGCAAAGTCGAGTCAGTCCTGGAATGATATCCTTCTTCCTGAAATTGAAATCATAGGTTGGAATTTGAATCGAACTTTGGCTTTTTGTTACTGAATCGTAGTCACCTTCGGTCTTCTTCTCTGTTTAAAGACCTTGGTTTGAAAATTCGACTGGAAAATAGTTCATTGACTATACCATATGGTTTATAGGCCCTCGAGCTGAATGGAATCAAACTCGAAGGTTTTCGTTGACATATAACTTTTCTCGACTTAAGTTATGTTGTTGGAAGATAGTTCATTGTTACTAAAGCACATCTAACTCATGTATTCTTCTTGACTTAAAGACCTCGGTTTAAACTTTAATCGGAAAGTAGTTGATACGTCATCGAGCTGAATGAAATCGAACTCAAAAGTTTTCATTGACAGATAACCTTTCTCGCCTTGAGTCATGCTGTACTAAGCTGAGAGATTGCCCCCATATCTTATTTTTTATTTGAAGAACTCGGCTTCAACCAGATATCCCTTCTCGCCTTGAGCTATTCTCTTGCCTTGAGTTATGTTGTAAGTTTGATATGTCTTTGAGTTGAATGTAATCAAACTCAAAGGTTTTGGTTAACAGATAGCCCTTCTCTCTTTGAGCTATGCTGTAAATAGTTCATTTAAGTGAAAAATGGCTCCCCTTCACGGGTCTAAGCCAGTCATAGTTCTTCAGATGACTCCCCTTCAAGGGAAAGCCAAGTGGAAAATTCTATAAGCCGGATATCATCCGTCGTGGAGTTGAAATGTGGCTTGAAAACGTTAACTGGAACTAGTCACTCGTCCTTGAGTTAAGCTGAACTGGGTCCGTTCTGAATTGGCTCTCGAACCCGTCTGAAGCTGATTCTAGAATCTGTCGATCTTTCAATATGTCAAATTGGTTGAGGTGTAGCTCCTCGTTTCTGAGTTAAGCAACCACCATCAATTCCTGAAGGTGCTTTTGAATCAAGTATCTTTTATCTTGAAGTTGGAACTTGACTCTAAAAGCTACAAAAAATTATATATGCTAAAAAATGATAAATACAATTCTCTTAAGTATGTCTAAGATGCATGCAACATGAATTAGTTCTGTTTTATCTCCTTTATGGAGCCTCGTTCTTTGTCTGCTGATCTGGTCCTTGGAATCAATCATGCCTCATTTTCTTCTCGGGTTGCTGATAATGTCACAATGGAGTGTTACTAGTTCCATCTGATCACTCGGACTAATTGCTTTTAAGAATGTGAAATGCTCGAAATTTGACATTGTTTGTTCTTTCTTCAATAGAGGCAAACTGAGCCTCAACAGCTTCAAGGACCTTTCACATTTGAAATTGTCCTGTTTGAAAATGTTTTTCTCATTTCTTTTATTTTAGGAGGGAAAAAAGATATTAGAATATAAGAATTTTGTAAAACATTGCCCCTTAATTCAGGATCACAATCAAATCAAATCATAAACATGAGTTCAAAGAATATCAAAAGAATCAATAGCTCTTTCATGCTTTCAGAGTTATAGCTCTTTGATAAATATCGAAATTGATGAGTTGGCTTTAGGTTGGCTTCCTATTTTCTAAGGTTTCGACTACCAAAACGTCATTTCTTTCTCGGTCCTTTTGAACATTACAACATGCCCCTATTTCTTGGCTTGGCATTTTAATCGGATGCGTACAAAATGACGCAACTAGCATAATCAATTACTATACCTTCTATTTCGATCCTCTGAAATCTTTCATTTGTTCAAGCTTTGTAGACTCATCTAACAAAGGTAGTGCAAAAATATCAGTCTAAAAATGAAATTCCTGAGTGCTCGTGTGAAATTGACTATAACAGGTGTTCTTTAACTCCATTAGTCCATCTATACCGAAACTCCTTATTTAAATAAATTTGATTTGATTTTGCCATTGTCTGGCTAGCTAGATCCATAAAGCCAGCGTTTAACCAATTGCTCTAGAGGGACATCTCAATATTATAAACACCTTTAGCATGCTAGCTGAATATTATCCATAAAGTCGGGGTGTTTAACCAATTGCTTTAGAGGGAAAACTCAAGCTTTATTGTATATTATAATCTGTTGAAAACATTTTGTTGTTTCGATATAACAAATTAAATTAAAAGAATTTTAATTTTGAAAATGATTTTTCTAAGCATATTCGATATATTAAATCGAATATCAAAATATTACTCAAAGTATTTCAAATTTCATTTTAAATCCTTACTAAAGTGTAAAATTAAGTTTTAATCTTAAAATAATTTCAAAACGATTTTACAAAATATTTCGAACCATTTCAAAGCAAAAAAATTCCAGATTGCTCAGAGGGAACCGATTCCCCCCCAATGAGGTACAGATTCCCCCTGAATGGTTTGGCTCCGAGAATTCTAGTATGCTCTGAGGGAACCGATTCCCCCCAGGGGGTACCGATTCCCCCCACTGTTCAACGGTCGAAATATTTGAATTTTACACCTAGGGAACCGATTACCCATTAGGGGTACCGATTTCCCCACGCTCCAAGCAGAAATATTAATTGTTTTCACACTTAAACGGCTCCAAAAACTTCATTAATGATCCCCCAACGTTCAGAAGTGATTCAAGATTGATCAATCACAAGAAACATCAAGCAACTAGAATCAAGAGAGAATCAAAGAGAAAGCATCAAACCTCAAGTTTGAGCATTTCAAGCCTATTTTTCATTCAATATTCATTTTGCTTTCAAGAACACTTATTGTTCTCAATTGTATTCATTCTTGAGTGTTCTTTTCTTTGTTCTAGAATTGTGCAAACAATCTACCTTGTGAGGATTTCCTTGTAAGTTTGCAAATTTGTATTGTTCTCTTTGGGAGAGAGTGTTCTCAAGAATTTGGGGTATAATTCTTGAGGGTTTGTAAGGTTACTCTTTGTCCTCAAAAGAAAGACAAATTAGTGGATTTGTGGAAAATCAAATTAGTGGATTTGTGGAAAATCCTTAGTGTGGATAGCTAAGGTAGTGGACGTAGACTTTGGTTGAGAAAGTCGAACCACTCTAAATCGCTGTGCAAATTTCTTTCAATTTTCTGCAAAAGCTTCCACCAAAATTTTAATTTCCAATTCACCCCCCTCTTGGCCATATTCGTCAATTGATTAACTCAACAATTGGTATCAGAGCCTCACTCATTTGAAGGTTTAATCACCTCTTTAGTCGATCCGGGAAGAGTTAAATCGATAAAGATGGCGTCTACTTCCGGTTCGTTCTCCATGGAAGAATCCAGACCTATTGACGTGCCTCCAAACTTTAATGGAACAAATTATCATCATTGGAAGAGGTGTATGATGATATTCATCAAAGCATTTGATATGGAAGCTTGGATGATAATCAAGAAAGGATATTCCTCTCCAACTAAGAAGGCAAAGAAGTGGAGTGTTCAAGAACGGAAGGAAGCTCAACAAAACTCAAAGGCTATGCACATGTTGTGTTGTGCAATTGATCCTAATGTATATAAAGGAGTTTCTTCTTGTTCAAGTGCCAAGGAAATATGGGATAAGCTTGAGGAGATCTATAGAGACAAGGAAGAAGAAGAACCAATAAAAGCGATGTCTCTATTAGCTCTCACAGAGCCAAAGGTATCTACTAAGTCAAATATATCAAATTCAAAATCTTTTAATGAGTTACAAGATGCTTATGATAAATTATTTTCAGAGTTTGAGACCATGAACTCCAAATACAATAAATTGATTTATAAATTTATTGCTAAAAATGATCTTCTTTTGAAAGCTAAAACAGACTTGGAAAATCAAAATGAAATGTTGAGAAATGAGTTAGAGCTTTCAAAAATAAAATCTGAAAACTTTGAAAAAGAAATTTTCAAATTAAACAAACTTATTCTAGAAATGAAAATGGATTTTGAAAATCAAAATGAAATCTTGAAGAAGGATTTAGAAATCTCAAAAATGAAATTTGAAAGTATCGAAAAAGAAAATTTCAATTTGAAAGATAAGCTTGAATGTTTAACAAGAGAAAAAGAGATCATTCTAAATAATTCATCTAGTTCAATAATGACAATATGTTCACATTGTCATTATCATGGTCATAAGGAACATACTTGTCCTTTAAAGAAAGGAAAACGATTTAAAATTAGACAAGAATGGGTTCCAAAAGGAACAAGAGGCATTGAAACTAATGTTCAAGGATCCAAAGCAATTTGGATACCAAAATCTACTTAAATGTCTCTTGTAGGTGTGTGAGAGCAATGGTGATAAAGATGATGATATTCAAGATGCTCTAGCCACACATAAAAAGGGAATGGGTAACCTCTAAACTAAATGTTTTTATTATTTGGTTGCTCATTTAGTTTATGCATGCATGAGATTTTAAAATGTTGAATTATGTTTTATCTCATGTATGTTAAAAAAAATATTGTATGATGAACATGGTAATTTTTGGTAATGTTTTATAAACTCTAGTTCATCATATTATCTTTTGGTCAAAATTGTTTTTAAAATGTAATTGATATCTCTTTAACAATTGATATCGATTTTTCAAGAACTTTGGTTTTGCAAAATTTTGACCTGGAATTTTTCTTAATGTTTATGCATAGATTTTTGTTTAAATATTATAAAGTTTTAATGCATAACATTTTCAAAAACTTTATGCATGTGCTCTTAATCTCTATAATCAACATTGCATAATGTTTTATATGTGAATGGGTTAAAAGCATAATCTTTTGAAAAATAAATTTGATAAAAGATACAATGTTTTATTTTAAATGATTGCAAAATTGATTGACATTGCATCTATTTTCGATTATGCTTGGTGGTCATAAAATAGGGATATATACATGATGCATTTAGATTTTATTGATATGAATATTTTGTGCCTAGTTGCTAGGGATGAGCATGATAATTTGTTATGACATAGGAGACTAGGACATGCTAGTATGAGTGTTTTGCAATGATTAGTTCAAGGAGAATTGGTTTGAGGGCTGCCTAAACTAAAATTTGATAATGATAAAATCTGTGATGCTTGTGCTAAAGGAAAACAAAAGCAAGTTTCTTTTAAATCCATTAATGATGTGTCAACTAGTAGAGTATTACAATTGATCCATATATATCTTTTTGGGCCAACTAGGACTACTAGCTTGGGTGGAAAACAATATGCATATGTCTTGGTAGATGACTATTCTAGGTATACTTGGGTTCTATTCTTAAGTACTAAAGATGAAGCATTAGAAAAATTCATCACATTTTCAAAAGTAATCCAAAACGAAAAAGGTTACTCTATCAATAGTGTTAGAAGTGATCATGGCACTGAATTTGAAAATCTTGGATTTTGTAATTCTAATGGTATTAGCCATAATTTTTCAGCACCTAAAACCCCTCAACAAAATGGAGTTGTTGAGAGAAAAAAATCGAACATTAGAAGAAATGGCTAGAACCATGTTTTGTGAAAATAATTTGCCAAAATATTTTTGAGCGGAAGCCACAAATACCGCTTGTTATGTTGTAAATCGAGTAATGATTAGGCCAATTTTAAAGAAAACTCCATATGAAATTTTCAAAAATAAAAAAAACCTAACATTAGCTATTTTCATCCTTTTAGATGTAAATGTTTTGTTTTAAACAACGGTAAAGAAAACCTTGGCAAATTTGATGCTAAAAGTTATGAAGGAATTTTTCTGGGTTATTCCTTAAATTCTAAAGCTTATCGAGTATTTAATAAAATAACTTTAGTTGTAGAAGAGTCTATACATATTGTTTTCGATGATAATCTCCTTCCGAGGAAGGATTCTTGTGTTAATGATGATGTAGGTATTATAAATACAAATGACGTTAGACATGACGTTGGAGAATCATCATCAAAGGAAGAAATGAAAGATGAGGAAATTCATGATCCCCTTGAGAATCCAACCATTGAAGAAAGGGAAGTATCTTATCCAAGAGAGTACAACTATGTCAAGGATGGTGAGATTATAGGTGATCCATCCAAAGGGGTAACTACTCGATCTTCTCTTAGAAATATTTGTAATTATGTTGCATTTATCTCATGCATAGAGCCTAAGAATATTAAAGAAGCATTAAATGATGAACATTGGATTATGGCTATGCAAGAAGAATTAAATCAATTTGAGAGAAGTAAAGTATGGACATTAGTTGAAAGGCCTAGTAATAAATTTACTGTAGGTACTAGATGGGTATTTAGGAATAAGCTTGATGAGAGTGGTAATATAGTGAGAAACAATGCTAGACTTGTTTCTCAAGGGTATACTCAAGAAGAGGGCATAGACTATGATGAAACATACGCTCCCGTAGCTAGGATGGAAGCAATTAGAATGTTATTAGCATTTGCATGTTTTCATGAATTTAAATTATATCAAATGGATGTTAAAAGTGCCTTTTTAAATGGTTTTATAAAAGAAGAAGTGTATGTGGAACAACCTCCAGGTTTTGAAGATTCAAAATTTCCGGATCATGTTCTTAAATTGACAAAAGCACTTTATGGTTTAAAACAAGCTCCTAGAGCTTGGTATGAAAAATTGTCAAATTTTTTTATTGAAAAAGGTTTTTCAAAAGGTAAGGTTGACACTACATTGTTTTTAAAGCATAAAGGTAAAGATTTATTAGTAGTTCAAATTTATGTTGATGATATAATATTTGGTTCTACTAATGATGTTCTTTGCCAAAAATTTTCTAAGCTAATGCAAAGCGAATTTGAAATGAGCATGATGGGGGAGCTCTCATTTTTCTTGGGACTCCAAATCAAGCAAAGAAAAGATGGCATCTTCATCAATCAAGCTAAGTACATCAAAGATATGCTCAAGAAGTTTGGACTAGAAAATGGCAAACCTCATGACACTCCAATGAGCTCTTCAACAAAGTTTGACTTAGATGAAAGAGGTAAATGTGTAGATGTTAAATTATATAGGTCAATGACTGGATCTCTACTTTATCTAATTGCAAGTAGACCGGACATTATGTTTAGTGTTTGCTTATGTGCTAGATTTCAATCAAGCCCTAAGGAATCACATTTACTAGTTGTTAAGAGAATCTTTAGATACCTTAAGGACACTCCTAGTTTAGGACTTTGGTATCCTAGAGACTCTAGCTTTAGCTTGCATGCCTTTTCTGATGTGGATTATGGAGGATGCAAATTAGATAGGAAAAACACCTTCGGTACTTGCCAATTCCTTGGAAATATGCTGATTTCTTGGTTTTCAAAGAAACAAAATTGTGTTGCATTATCTACCACTGAAGCCGAATACATTTCAGCTGGTAGTTGTTGTGCACAAATTTTATGGATGAAACAACAACTTTTTGATTATGGAATTGAAGTAGGTATCATTCCTATCAAATGTGACAATACTAGTGCTATTTGTCTCACTAAAAATCCCATCCAACACTCTAGAACTAAGCACATTGAAATAAGACATCACTTCCTTAGAGACCATGTCACTAAGGAAGATGTAGTTCTAGAATTTGTTGATACTTTGCATCAATTAGCGGATATCTTTACAAAACCTTTAGACAAGGAACATTTTTGGACACTTAGGAGAGAACTAGGTTTAACTGACCTATCTTCACTTAGTGTTTAAAATAATTTTAGCACTTTTAAGAGTAAATGAAAAATGTATATAATAGTATTTTTGATTGCATTCTTTGCTATTAGTTAGAGGGAGTTTATGATTCTTTGTGAAAAATTGATTTTATGTTCAAATAAATTTTAATGATAAATTTGATTGTTTGAACATAGTTAATTTTCGAAATATGAGTTGCTAATACCACTAGGATTAATTATTTTAGCACTATTGGATGTTTAAAATACAGATTTTTTAAATATTTGGCAGAGGGAATCGATACCCCCATAAGGGAACCGATTCCCCCTTTGAATGGGAACCGATTCCCCCTGTAAGGGAATCGATACCCCCATGGGGTTATGGTTTTAACACGGGCATAACCCAATATTTGCTCAAACCCTCTCTTTTTTCTTAAACGTCGTTCATCCACTCTTTCTCTCTAAATCTCCATTTTTGCCAAAATCATCAAATACAAGTCGAAATTAGATCTTTCTTCAACTTCTAATCCTTGCAAACAACATCACATTCTCATAAAATCCAAAATTTCAAGGTAATATTTCAAAATCTTTTATTTCATTGATTTTTGAACTTAAGACTAGTTTTGATTAGTTCTAAGATGAACATTACATCGGTCATTGGTTATATGATGATTTTACAACCAGTTTCGTCAAAAACACTCAATTTTTCAAAATCATCTTTTAATTTAAAAAAAATTCAAGAATTGTTGTTTTAATTGATGTTTTTGATTCAATTATGTTGTTTTCATAAAAACTATACGTATTATGATTTTCAAACATTATTTTCCAAATAGTTTTTCAAAACATTGCCCTTTAGAATTTGGTTTAGAGAAACTTGAAATATTGAGGACTCATTTGAGTTTTGGGTTTGATTATATTGTATATATGTGTTTAAATTTGCAGGTTACATATTCTATTCCGATTCTTAAACCATGTCAAATCCTAAACGACCTAGGACATTGTCTAGTCGCTCAAGTCAAAACCGACCTCTTATTCCTCCACCCAATCTAAATAACCCAAATATGACCATTTTGAACTCTTGTTTCATGTACCTGGTCGTAGACAAGATCTATACCATATGTACCATACTTGTTTTGAGTCATACAAAATCTAGGAAGAGCGTATCCCTTCGATCCAAGCTATAGAAGATATGGACTTCCAATATCTTCCTACTCTTAAATCCTAGAAGTTTGATAAACTCTTTAAACTCAAACCTTTGGTTTATCATCAATTAATCCATATTTTTCTATTCCAATGTGGTATGTGTCCAAAACGAGCGTCGATCATAAACTATAGGAATTCAATCCTATCTTTTAGGACAATTCATTTTTATTGACTCCGGCACAATCGTTACCTATTTTGGACTAGATAACTCATGTTTAATGAAAAATAGACTGTGGATTCACCCTATAAGTCTAAGGATAGTGAGAGTACCCTAAGAACTCATCGTGATAGTTTCCTTCATTATTTGATCTCTTGGTGGTTTAGACCATCCGGAGGTAGGTACTCCTCCCTTAGGAATATAGATATATGGTGGATATATTATATCCAACATAAAAAGAAGATTAATCTGCCACATATCATCTTTAATGAGTTTCCATAAACATTGTTCCTTCTAAGAATATAGAAACCTTGTTTTATGGTTGTCTCCTTAGTAATTTGTTTATCAAACTCGGTCTTTGGGTTAATGGGTTTATCGTCCCGAACTCAGAACTTTTAATTGTGAAACATTTTGATGGATTATTTTATTTTTGGTGTTTGAATTTGTTAGATAATTGGCTATTTGAACTTACATGCTTATATATTTGGTTTGATTTTCACTTTCATTTTGAGCTTAATGTTTATTTTTGCATCATTTACATATTAGTTGCATTATGACCAATTTTTGTCATTTCACATTGTTTATGAATATTGAATTATGGAACTAATGGCTAACGTTTCTCTTGATTGTGATCTTAGCAGCTTAAGCTATATATATTTATAATCAATTGGCTAAATGATTTCAAAACCTTGTATAAAATATTTTACGAGTCTTTTTGATTTAACAAAAAGGGGGGAGAAGTGTTAAATGTTTTAAAGGGGAGAAGTGTTAAAGTAAGGGGGAGTAGTATTTTTCAAAATCAAAATTCATTTTGAAATTAGAAAATCTTAAAATGTTTTGTTATATCAAAAAGTGGGAGATTGTTGAAAACATTTTGTTGTTTCGATATAACAAATTAAATTAAAAGAATTTTAATTTTGAAAATGATTTTTCTAAGCATATTCGATATATTAAATCGAATATCAAAATATTACTCAAAGTATTTCAAAGTTCATTTTAAATCCTTACTAAAGTGTAAAATTAAGTTTTAATCTTAAAATAATTTCAAAACGATTTTACAAAATATTTTGAACTATTTCAAAGCTAAAAATTCCAGATTGCTCAGAGGGAACCGATTCCCCCCTCAAGGGGGTACCAATTCCCCCTGAATGGTTTGGCTCCGAGAATTCCAGTATGCTCAGAGGGAACCGATTCCCCCCACTGTTCAACGGTCGAAATATTTGAATTTTACACCTAGGGAACCAATTCCCCATTAGGGGTACCGATTCCCCCCACGCTCCAAGCAGAAATATTAATTGTTTTCACACTTAAACGGCTCCAAAAACTTCATTAATGATCCCCCAATGTTCAGAAGTTATTCAAGGTGTATTTAAGCAAGCTTAGAAGCCATTGATCAATAACAAGAAACATCAAGCAACTAGAATCAAGAGAGAATCAAAGAGAAAGCATCAAACCTCAAGTTTGAGCATTTCAAGCCTATTTTTCATTCAATATTCATTTTGCTTTCAAGAACACTTATTGTGCTCAATTGTATTCATTCTTGAGTGTTATTTTCTTTGTTCTAGAATTGTTCAAACAATCTACCTTGTGAGGATTTCCTTGTAAGTTTGCAAATTTGTATTGTTCTCTTTGGGAGAGAGTGTTCTCAAGAATTTGGGGTATAATTCTTGAGGGTTTGTAAGGTTACTATTTTTCCTCAAAAGAAAGACAAATTAGTGAATTTGTGGAAAATCCTTAGTGTGGATAGCTAAGGTAGTGGACGTAGACTTTGGTTGAGAAAGTCGAACCACTCTAAATCGCTGTGCAAATTTTTTTCAATTTTTTGCAAAAGCTTCCACCAAAATTTTAATTGTCAATTCACCCCCTCTTGGCCATATTCGTCAATCGATTAACTCAACATAATCACATTTATCAAGCTAGCTGAAACTTATCCATAAAGTCGGGGTGTTTAACCAATTGCTCTAGAGGGACAGCTTTAGCTTTATTGTATATATATAATATTATAATCTGGGTATACGAATCCAATTTCTTAAGTTTGTCCAAAAGAACCTGTTATAGTCTAGGTGTTGTTGAAAGTCAAGGAATCTTATCTTTAGAGTTTAATTTCCAGGCGATTGACCTAAACTAGATTCATCTACTCGACTATTCCATCTTTGAAGATCATTATCATAATTGAACATCTTAAACAAAAGTATAATAATGTCATACGCAAGGGATACCCCATGTTGTTTGTTCCTATGCATACCTAATACCAAGCCTCTTGTTTATTCCCTTATGAGATGAGAAGGCTATATCAGTTCTTGTAAGAGAATGATATGGTGTTCGAGTGTATCTTTTGGGGTAAAATCAAATGTCATTATTTTACCAATTTTAATCATGTCACTTTGTCAAAGATCTATAACTCTGATCATTTACAAAGTTTCTTAACCAGTTGATATTAAAGAATTTCAAGTTGTAAATTTGATTCAATGCTCAGTATAAATTCATTGAAATATCCTTATAAAATGAAATATGAGAAAGTTCAAAAGAAATATGAGAAAGTAAAAAAAACAAGTTCAAACAGGATGTTGAAAAATGGAATAAAGCCTCATCAGGATGCCCCACTGGTTGGATTAGGGCTTTCATCTGCACTTGCTCCTCATTTCTCAACTGTTTCACTTGCCAATACTTCTTTTTGAAATACCCTCAGACGCACGAATTTCTTCTTTGGGAGTGTCCTTGCTTTCATCATAAAATTCCAGCTCTTTTCTGTCCATTAGTAGTTGGATCAAGGCTCTAAATTTGACACATTCTTGTACATCATGTCCATCTTCATTATGATAACAACAATGTATGCCACCTTTGGAATTTAATTTGCTAGGATGTGATGCAAGGAACCCCGCATTTATCATTTGCCTCCATACCCAAGAAAGAGGTGACTTCACTTCGGAGATTGGTTTTGGCCTTTTTACCATTCTCCTTGGTGATTGCATTTTTCTCATTCTCTTGATGATTAGACAGATGGTTATATGCAACGTTGGGTGATTCTGAATTGTTGAAATGAATCCAGCTCCTGTTGCGCAATCTTTGGATAATCCTCTCAAAGGTGAGGCAGTTTTCAATAGCATGCCTCAGAACACCTCTATGATATTCACAGTGCGGATTTTCGTCATACCACCTGGGGTATGGAGGATTTAGAGGTTTCTTTAGATATGATGACACCACATGTGCGGCAAACAACTGTTGGTAAATCTCCTTATATGTCATGAGAATGGGATCTAAATGCTCATTTTCCTTTTCTCTCATTGGTTCTCTAGAATCTTGCCTAGGAGTACCTGACGGTATAGCTGCAATGGGTTTTTGATTTGGAGATCATAACGCCGTTTCTAGCATTAAAAATGTTGATGATCTCTCATTCTTTCTTCTTCAGGGGAGGTTTTCTACTCGACCTACCTTTTTGTTTAATGTTCATTTTTACCACATTTTTTTTAACTTCCTCACCAAATTTCAGAATATGATGATAATCTAAATTATTTTGAAGGCTGGTTACAAAGGCATGTGGTTTCGTAACAGATGAATTCCCTTGACGTCTTGGTAAGATTCCAAGTGAAGTTACCAACTGTGGAGTAAGTGGTACATCTACCCCCCTCAGATTCCCCTACCCTAGGGGCATTCATTCGATTCATGCCAGACAACCTTGAAACAATCTGGTCAACCAATAAGTCTTGGTTCCTAATGATGGAATCCAAGGTATTTTGTTGATTTTGATTTATTTTTTCTTCCAATTCCTTTCGTAACCTTAGCATGTTCTCTTCAAGTCGAGCAATCTTAGCTTCCATTTCCCTTTGCGCGGGTGTTGTGAGGATGACACATATCCGAAGCTTGTGGAGGTAAACTCGATGTTTGTTCCATTTTTTATGAGACACCCATTGTTAGTTAATGTGAATGTAATGAAAAAAGAAATATTTTGTGAAATATGTAAGAATGCATGATGCATGAAATGTTCGAGGTAATGCTCCAAAAACGAGTATGTTATTATAAATAATCTTTATTGGGGGAAAAAGTGCTATTTCTTAAAAGATAAAAAAAACATTTTAAAGGTATATTCTTCTAGACCCCAAACAACTTATGATAGGTTAATTCGTCTTCCGCCTTCTTATGTCACCGGTTGAATACTCTATCAAACCTTTCCGACTTCTTTGAGTTGCTTTTTGTACTTGTCCCAAGAAGTCTCGAATGGCTGCATCTCTGGTTTTCACTCTCTGATGAGTCATGTTCCCTAACGGAAATGCCATTGGAGCCCTCCATCGAACACTGGTCTGTTTCTTGAATTCGTCTACAATGGCCTCCAATTTCAGCTATCACTTTGTCATCTTGTTCTCGTTGTTTTTGAAGGGACTCCCTAGGTCAATGACCCTTTTCTTGTCTTGCCCTTGCAATATTTGCCAACCCATTTTTGCAAAGTTGACTTTTGATGAGCTTGGTGTAAACCTGGTCCATTCTGAGTCTTTTCTGACCATAGTCGGACTTCTGAGCTTTTCATCTCTTGATTTATAACCCCTTTGTCCTTTAATGCAAATTATTTACGTTTAATGAACATGTTTTTGGTGGATCAACACCTCTTTTGAATGATGTAAATGATAAAAAAATGAAAGAGAACAAAAATGAAAAAGAGTTAGTGAGGTAAATCAAAACAATAATGAAAATAAAAAGCCTTACCCACATGATATCTACCCCTCATGCTTATTATTCCTACCCGGACATGATCTATATCCCACATATTAATTTTGAACCAGTCCTAATCGCATAAATTTCTAGTTCACAAGCTTTAAATAGAAAATAAAGAAGGAAATAATATCAAAGCAGCCAAGGGTTTGAAATGTGGTTTTGGGGTGGGCTCTAATTCCCTATAGTCTCCTGGTTTAGGTTCTAAAGAAGGTACTCGAGTTCTCCTTGCTGGTGCCCCCTTGAGATCGCCAGACCCTTAGTCCTAAGCATATTACAAGCTTGTATGGACTAAGTTAAACTCGAGATGATACATTCTCTTATGTCTGTACGGTGAATGAATTCACACGAAGACATAAGATATATGAATCTCGAAAGCTACTTGCTAGGCCTGTACGGAGAATAAATTCTCAAGAAAGTGTCACTTTCACCCCCAGTTAAAAGGGTTTGAAGTTCGGGTATAGAGCCAGAGATGAATATTTTTTCTTCAAAAATCTGAAATCATTGAAAAAATGTCAGTACAACTATTTATTTGAGAAATAATCAAAGATAAATAATTAGAATCGAATAAATAAATTAAAATTTAAACTTATAATTTCGCTCAAAAAGACAATCGAAAATTAATTTCGGACTGACTCACTTACCTATCCCCAACGGAGTCGCCAAATTATCGGAACCGTCTTTCGGGTGGGCCCCGAATTGGGCTTCGACTTGAAAAAATGTTAGAGTCGCCACTGATCATTTAAAAAATATTTAGGTTGATCGGACACCATCTTACCTGATCTGCGTTTTACCAGAAATGTGTCGGGTTCGGGAGTCGGTTACAGTCAAGGAAGGATTAGCACCCTTGTACTGCCTTTTCGGTACCAATTAATTTGTTGATTGTCTTAATTGCGAAAAAATGAAATTGAAATTTAAAAAAACTCGATTCAAATTACTTACCTTTGATTGGTTGGAATTCCTCTAAAACTGGTCAAAAAGAATGTTAGATTGCAAAAATAAAAATAAATAAATAAAAATTAAAAAAACTTTTTTTAATTGAATTTAAAATCGAGTTTAAAGAAAGAAACAATGAAGAAAATAAATTTTCAAAGAAATAAATAAATAAAATAAATAAATAATGTTAAATTTCAAAGAAAAAAAAAACAAAAGAAAAAAACGTTTAGGAAAAAATATTTTTTTATTTCAAAAGGAAAAAAAGTCAAAAAAGTTGAAAAAAGGAAAAAGTGGAGCCATGACCATGGAGTAATGACAAAAGCTAACACATAGCCCACAAAAATATATTTAATAATATATATATATAAATAAAAAATGTTTAAAAGATAATAACAAAAAGAAAACAACAAAAAACATAAACATTTATAAATAAATGTTAATGTTAAATTTAATAAATAAAAGAAAAAATACATATATATATATAATAAAAAAACAAAAAAAAGATAATAAAAAATATATAAATATATTAGATTAAATAAAATAAATAAAGGAAAAAAAGAAATTAATTGCAACAAAAAAATATGTATATACAAAAAGGACTAAATTGAAAATATTAAAACATCAATGCTCGAAATAAAAGAAAACAAAGTTTCCTTCAATGGATAATCGAGCAAAGTTACAAAGATGTAAGGACTCCAAATGATATTATCCCATAAGCGAAAATACAAACTACTCCCCATCAAAACTACGTGGTTTCGTAGGAGTATATAAAGCTCAAAGCAAAGGAAAAACTCATACAAACCTCATTTGTTTCCTTACCCCAAAACCATAAGAGAGAGAGAGAGCGAAATATGAGCTTTCTCAGGAGCTTCAATCGAGCCCATAATCCGGCGAAGCTTCGCCGTTGAGCCGCCGCCCGGATCGCCGTCAATCGCCGTTTTCCGGCGATAAAGGGAACGAGATGACCACCAATCAATGCATCTTCCCCTCCTATATACGGATCTGGGCTTTGATTTTGAAGAAAATGCACAGATGTTGACAAATCAAGGCCAAAACGATTCAGCTTTCTTACCTTCGATCTTGCTTCTGGACCGTCAAATCAACTCGGTTCCAAGGTATGTTACTCTTCTCACCCTCTCTCTTTCTTAAACTGACCGCTCGGATCTATTATCTGGTCACCGGAGCGGTCGTGGGTGGAGGCACGAAGGTAAATTCTTCCCCCCTTTTTCTTTGTATTTTTTTCGAATCTCTTGTGTATTTCTCTCTCGATTTTCCCTTTGATCTCCCTTTGTTTTTGTCCCCCGAATCGTTTCCCTTTGCATGGATGTGTTGCACGAATATATAGGCTTAAGAAACCTATCTTTTAGCTCGGTTAAAGACTCCTACTAAAATGCTAACTCCTTTTTTGTTTCTTGACTTGGTTATGCGTCGGATTTCTCGGGGAGGTGGGTTGAGATGTTGGCAGCGGCGCTTGAGGAAGCAAAGTGGAAAGTTAGGGTTTTGGAAACCCTAACTATTCAGTTCGGGTTGAACTTCGGTGGACCCGAGTCTCGGGTCGGTTCGGGTCGCCATTTGCACTTGTGTTTGAGCCGGACGAAAATTAGTATCCACACAAGCTTAATGATTTTGTTCCATCATTTCTAAATTCCGACCTTTTAACAGGTAGGTGTTAAATTTTTTTTAGAAAGAACACTATCTTAAATTAATTTTTGTCTTGATGAGTAACTGGCATTAACATCCTTTTACCTAAAACTCAAACCACGACTCCTCTTAATTACAGAAAAAATGAACTCAAATTATGTAATATATTTCATTTTCATATGTAAAAATATATTGTATCATAATATAAGCACTAAAAATATGTTTAAAATAATTCATTGTTTTAGTAAGATGAGACATAAGGTTCCTTAAAACAAATTTTAGTATTCAAAATTCAAATCCTGGAAAAGCAAACTGGTAAACTGGATTTGGAAAGTTATGCCATAATGAACTTTTGTTATGCTTAAATCAAATTAATTGATTAATGGGGCCAATATATATATTGGCATAGACTGTATTAATCGGCAGTGGAAATGAGCCGGAGCCGGTCAAGTTGTTGAATCCGATGGAATTCAAGCATGTATATAAATTGTTGATACCAGGCTTAAATCAGAATCCCGAACGTATTGATTTAGTTAAACATGGAGCAATGATAAATAGCAAATCCAAAGACGACAGAGGAAACTTAAAGATGTTAAAATTTTGATGTGTGAATATACGATTCTACATCTACTAATCATTAATTCAACTATGTGTTTTCAAAAGCAAAAGCCACCCCCATGTGTGTGTGTGTGTGTGTGTTTTTTCCTTCAGATAAGACAATGTCCAGTTTTGAAACAGGCAAAAATCTCATAGCAGTTGCAATCTGATGATAAAAAGATCTGTAAAGAAAAGAATCAGGTTTTATGATCTTTGTAAACCAAGTTAACCTCCAGTATAGACTATCCGGCCATGATCAGAAAAACATTTCCATCTTCGTACAGGAAGCTGAATCTACTGTTCCGGAATAAACTATTTTTTATTATGAAAAGCAAAGTGAATGCACATTGATTCTACTGAATTATCTTTGTACATGAAATTTGGAAAGAGCCATGGTCATTGGATCCTACAGACAAGAAAACTACGTGAGATTTACTCGCAATTTACAGCCACATGACATATCGAACCTCATAAAAGTTGGTCTCGGGAGTTCAACTGCTGTCCATCGGAATATCACTGGCATTGGGGTTCCCTACGCTTTCAGACATACTTTTCTGAGTCTGAACTGCACCGAATGTGAACCCGTGCGGAGGAATTTCTAAAGGTGGACGGGCAAAAATAGAAGTAGCACCAACATTACTGAAAACCTGAATAGGAACAGGGACTGGAACTGGATCATTGGATAGACCGAAGTTGAAGGATGGGACTCCAGCAGGTGGGAACAACGCAGGATTGATACTTTCGGATCCAAAGAGCTTTTGCTCATATTCCTGCAATTGCTGGTGAACAGCTGCGAATCACAGACAGCATATGAGAATGACAAGGTAATACCAGTTTTATGAGTCAAAAATAGCATTTATGTGTATAATATGAAAAATTAACAATATTTACAAGGTTATTCTAATATAAACATTACAAATCTATAATCCTTAAACTCAATTTCAATCCTACCAAAGAAATTACTTTACCCAAGCACAGCATACGTAGTTTACTCATGAATTCTCTTGGGTTGCAGGAAAAGTCGATTTGTCAGTTAAAAACTATGAAACATTATTCACCCATCCCATGCAATCTAACAAATACCAATCAGAAATTGGAAACAGATTGATGATAGTTTCAGCAGCATTATACTTTTCTCACTTCCACATGATTATTACATGACATTTTTCCTCATACAAATAATATCAGGTGTCACTCCTATATTCTTTTCAATTAAGCTAGTGACATTAAATTTTAACTAAAATTATGACTTGTTAGGTGATTTAAGTCCATGCTGGTAAATACCTTGACTTAACTCCACAGATGATCTCCGTTCTTTCACCCACTGATAGCTTTGCTGAAGCCGCCATCCTTTAGACTTCATTAAGTACGCTATAACAATAGCTGGCGACCTGCAGAAAGAAAATAATCATCCTCACAAACAGTTTCAAAAGTTCAAATGGGCATACACCAAAGAAAATAATCATCCTCACAAACAGTTTCAAAAGTTCAAATGGGCATACCCCCCCCCCCCGCCCCCCCAATCATTTGGCTCAATGCACGTATATCCCATCTCAAAGAGTAAAATACCCAACTTCCTCAAATAAATTATTAAGAAGAATAGAAAAATGTATACACAAACACGCAAAGCAGTTTATCTCCTATGTACAAAATAACAAGGTGGCCAAATTCTTATCTGTAGGGTAGCTTAAGGGAAAGATTCTAGAATGACCCTCAAATAGGTTCTTACAATATTGAAAATCCTATTTTGAGCATTCAAAATTTCTGGGATTAGAAAGAATGAAGCAGCAGTAAAAGTCAACCTGTTTTTTCCCGACATGCAGTGCACAAGGACTCGAGCCTTATCCCTCTCACATTGCGCTGCAAATTCAGAAATGAAGCACAGGTCAAACATGCCAATGAGAATAAAATATACAACATGTCAATTGGCAGAATCTGAGCTACTGCAATGCGACTGACAAACATTAATTAACTAGGCAAACTCTCCAACATCCATTTTGCACTAGGATAAAAGAGAATCATGAGCTGATATTGGCACAGTTAAAGAAAGGATTCATTGTGATAAAGAAAAAAAACTCAGAGAGCAATGAGTCTTAGAATAGGTTCGCTCCCCACTGGAGCCATATGGATTGCTTTCGTGGATAATCTTAGTAGAAGAGTCTCTAGGAGTGCCATGTGGGAACTTTACAACCACCATGGCAAGGTTACCAAGGTCTTTATCCCCATCGTCAATAGGATGCCAAAGTATAGAGATGTCACTTTTGCTTTTGTTCATTTTGCAAGTCCTAAGGACCTTTTAAACGCCATCAAGAAGGTTAACAATTCGGTGATTGGCCGGAAAAGGATAATGGTTGGGGTGGCAAAATACCAAAAGTTAGTCTCAGAAAAACCTGTCCGGAGCAGAAGCTGTTGAGTCGAGGAGGTCAGGAGACTCCACTAAGAGCTATGAAGACAGATCAGAGTCGAGAAGTTTCATGATGGGAAATCGTACAAAGACTCTTTGGTAGGCGACAGAAGGGTGCAAAAGGGCACCCTGAGTAGAAAAAAGAGTGGTTTAAAGGTAATTTAAGAGTCCATTAAACGTTTTCATCCCTACGGAGGAGAAGGAGTGGATTAGGAGGTCTCTAACTGGAATTTTCAAAGACTTGTATGATATTGAATTCTTTCAGAAAGCCATACACAATGATGGTTTCAATGCTAAAGTTGCCAGATGGGGTTATGCTAGGAATGCATGCATTATCACGTTCCCGTCTGAAGAAGAAATGGGGGCAGCTTTGGAAGAGAAGGTAGAAGAGTTAAACTTCTGGTTCGATTGGCTAATCCCGGTCTCCATGGACTGGGGGGTGTCGTTAGCTTTCTGTTCGTTGTCGTTGACGGGTGTACCTCCGAATTGTTGGAGTGAAGTATTTTTCTCTAGCTTGACTTCGAGGCGGGGGTTGTTGGTTAAGAATCAGGAGGAGACCCTTAAGAATCAGGAGGAGACCCTCCAGAAGATGGATTGTCGTGTTGCTCAGATGCTTGTTAGGGCGGCAAGTCCGTTCGACATTCCTAGTTTGGTAACTATCAAGACAAATGGCAGATCCTATTTGATTAAGGTTAAGGTTGAAATGGTGGAGGATTACTTTCCTGAAATTTTGAGAGGAGATGTAGAAGAGGAATCAACTGACGTATGGGAGGAAGATTCATCATAAAGTAATCATGGCGATGGTCGCAGTGGCTACGAGGATCGGGAAGTTCAGCAGACAGGATTGCCGTCCCAAGAAAGGGTGGATTCATGGCTCCAGGAGAACTCGACAGGTGGCCACCTAGGGAATGTCTCTTGAATTTAATATTACAGGTGGATCGAGGCAATTTTATCCCATGGGCGAATAGGGGGAAGTGCCGAATAATTGTGTAGCCCCCACTCATCAGGGTTTGTCGGGAGATGCCATCATGGATCATGAGAATGGAAGAGGTAATGCTATCATTCCTATTGGGCCTGATAATACATCCATGATAGATATGGTGCCCATTCAGGCTGATCCAAGTCATCCAGAAGGTGGGCGCCTATTGCATGGGCTTGGAGGGAGATCTAGATCTTTGGATCCTTCAAGAAGTAGTGGTAACGGTCACAGTGTTGTTTGGTACTCCCAAGAAAGAGACGAACCTCTGAATGTGGGTCATAACCGTTCTCAATCGAGGTCCCCATCTTTCCAATCTGTTACCTCTTCAATTCGAAATCGCCCTTGAGGAAGAAGTGCTTCAGCAGACAGAATTGAGAGTGGGTTTTATGATAAAGTTTATAGGATTAAAGAAAAAAGTGTTTTGCATGGACGAGTCCAGGATGGCTCCAGACTTATTAATCAACGCCAGGAGGAGGTGGAGAAAGCGAATGTTGCATGAGATGTCAGTAACTTGTTGGGGCTCACATCTCGTGGAGGCAAAAGAGCTTTTATTAATAGAGTGAGTAAATATGGCGAACGCTAGGTCTAAGGGAGGTGGGAGATGATCTTCTAGGGTTTTCCAGGTATTTATTAAAGTTTTTATGATAAAGTTAGTATTAGTATCGTGGAATGTTAAGGGTTTGGGGAGACGAGAAAAATCCAGAGCTGCCAGAAACCTGATTGCTGAAAAGAAGCCCTCTTTTGTGTTCATCTAGGAGTCGAAAGTGGAATCAATTAAAACCCACAATGCGCAGAAGGTTAGGAGGGAATTTGATGAGAGGCTGTGCTTGGTCCCCTACAGAAGGTTCAATGGGTGGTTTAGTAACTATTTGGGATGAAAACGTTTTCGATTTTCAGTCCAAACACATTCATGGAAGATTCATAGATATTAAGGGTAACTTTAAGAGCTCGTCGATACAAGTTTGTTTCATAAACGTGTGTGGACCATCAATTGATTTGGAAAATGAGTCATTCTTTGGGGAGCTTCTCTCTTTCATTACCCAGCTAGACTACCCTCTATGTTTAGGAGGTGAATTTAATGCGTATGTCCCAAGAAGAAAAAGAGGGAAAATCCCATAATAGGTTTTCTATGAGGATCTTTAGTGATTTTGTTTTGAATGTGAATCTGGTTGACCTTCCTTTGTCTGGAGGAAAGTTTACGTGGTGCAATAACAGGGAACTATCAACTTTTGTTAGGTTAGATAGGTTCTTGGTGGATCAGAGGTTCTTATCTATTTTTCCTAAAATCAGCCAGAGTCTCCTCCCGATATCCTTATCCGATCATAATGCCATACTAATAGAGAACAGCAACGTCAATTGGGGTCTTAAGCCATTCAGACTGTTCAACTACTTAAAGGAGGAAGGGTTTCAAGAGATGATGGAATTGGAGCCGCAGGAGTTTCAAAATGGCAGCAAGAAAAAGAGCATCTGTAGCATTCTAAAAAGTTCAAGAAATGCAATAAAAAGGTGGTCAAAAAATAATCACCTCAATTTGCTGGGATTAATTTTGGATTTGGAAAATCCATTCACGATATGGAACTCGCTGTTCAATAAGGATCCACTTTTGTTACTTTAGAGTCGGTAGCAAAGGCAAAGAAGAATTTATGGGAATTGTACAAGGAAGAGCAAATATGGTTCCAAAAGTCCCGTGTGAATTGATTCTCTGATAGTGATCAAAACTCCAGATTTTTTCACTAGTGTGCTGCAAACAGAGGTAGGCTGAATTCCATCAACTGGCTGAGAGTTGGAGATAGGATGATTTTGGACCCTGGGATAATCAAATCAAGTGTGGTGGACTTCTTCAAAGACGCATACAACCAGAAGCCTACTATAGAAGTTGAAAAGTTTCTCCAAGCTTTCTAAGGCACAAAACTCCTTCCTAGAGAGGCCTTTCTTGGAGGAGGAAGTTTGGGATGCTATTGCCTCCTCAAATAGTAATAAGGCACCAAGGCCCGATGGTTTGAACGTGGTTTTTTTCAAGAAGTTTTGGCCAAATCTGAAAAATGGGATATTGAGCTTTTTCAAGTAATTTTATAAGGGGAAAAACTGGGAGAAAGGGATTAATCACTCTTTATAACCCTCATACCAAAAAAGGTAAACTCGGAATGTTTGGAGGATTATAGGCCTATCAACCTTGTTGGGGGTCTAATATAAAATTCTCTCCAAGGTGCTCTCAAAGAGTTTGACTCAATAATTGACCCATCTCAATTTGCTTTTATTCCGGGGAGACAAATTATGAACTGCTCGTTTATTGCTAATGAGGGCATTGATTTCTGGAGGAAGAAAGGTTTAAAGGGGATTGCATTTAAGGTGGATTTTAAAAGAGCTTATGATTCGGTTGATTGGAGCATCCTTTTGAAAATTATGGAGCTAATGGGTTTAGGACAAAAGTGGTGTTCACAGATCTATAAGTGTTTATCAACGGCTTCTATCTCCATATTAGTGAATGGGTCCCCCTCGGAGGAATTCCACATTGATAAAGGTTTTAGACAGGGGTGCTCCCTATCCCCGCTGCTTTTCAATTTGATGGGTGAGCTTCTAAGTTTGATGTTGATTAAGGCGGTGAATGTTGGACTATTCAGAGGTTTTGAGATAGGCAATACTAAAAATTCCTCCATGCTTTCCCATTTACAATTTGCAAATGACATTTTAATTTTCTGCAATGCTTTCCCATTTACAATTTGCAAATGACATTTTAATTTTCTGCAATGCTTCCATCGGGGAATTGAAAATTGTGAATAAGGTTCTAATGATTTTTGAATTGTTATTTGGGTTACAATTGAACCTCTCTAAGAGTAAAATTTATGGAATTAATGTAAAAGTTGATGTCCTTAAGGAGTGGGCGGCATCTATCGAGTGTTCGATGGGTGCGTTACAGTCGGAGTACCTTGACCTCCCACTAGGGGAAAAGAAAAATGTGGTCTTGCTCTGGGATCCTGTAATTCACATGTTCTATAAGAAGTTGGTCGGGTGGAAGGTAGCTTCCTTTTCTCTAGCAAGAAAAGGGTGTTGATTAAATCGGTTCTGTGTTCCCTGCCTATTTATTTCCTGTCCATTTTCAGAATGTCGTCCTGCGTGCTAAGAAGAATAAATTCTATCATGGCAAAATTTCTATAGGGGGCATGATCGACAGGAGTAGGATACATTGGGTCAATTGGATTACAGTGTGCAAGCCTAAGAATTTGGGAAGGCTTGAATAACAAACCTGAATCTTTTGAATCAAGCACTCCTGAGTAAATGGGCGTGGAAGTTCGCTAGCAAGAAGAACTCGTGGTGGAAAAGGGTAATTTGTAGCAAAAATAATCTGGACCCGAGGTCCATTTTGGTGGATAGTTCGATTACTACTCAGATTTCTTGGATTTGGAAAGGGGTGGTGAAGTATTATACGGTTAGTGATGATTTCGGGAACTGTTTTAAGGAAAACGTTCATTTAAAAATGGGCAATGGGGAGGACATTCTTTTTTTGCAGGACATGTGGATAGGTAATAACCCAATAAAAGATTGCTTCCCGAGATTATTTGCACTTTCGACTAGTAAAAGGGGAAAAATCGTTGCGTTTAGAAGTAAGATTCCCTCGGGTTGGTGCTGGGACATCCAAATGAGAAGAACTCTCGCAGATTGAGAACTTAAGCAATGGTTAGAACTCAATTCCCTACTATATAACTTTTCGTCTAGGTCTTTTGAAGAAGACTATTATGTCTGGAGTGGAAATGGGGAGGGTACATACGTAGTTAAGTCCTGCATTCTGTAGGTTATGCAATAGATAAGTTAGTATTTTAATATAACACTAACTCTTAGAAAGTTAGATAGATAAGGATAACTACTAAGTAGTTCACTTCTAATAGAAAATTTACTCCTAACTTTTCCTAATAAAATATGTATTTTCACCATCCACGATATATAATAAAAAGAGTTCCTTTTCTTCTCCACTATGTTGTTTACTCTTTATCAACATGGTATCAGCTAGGTGACCGATCATTCACCTAAATCTAGCCGATTTTTTTTCTTTTTCTTTTTTTACCCTAAATCTAGTCGTCGATCATGAATTCCACCACTTCTTCATCAGATGTCACTTCGGAAATCCACATTAATTCACCACATTCTGATATTTCTTCAGCCTCTATCACCTGTCACTGATTGAATGGTGACAATTATATCCCTCACTCTCAAACTACTACTCGGCCAAAGAAGGGGAGACCTTGGTGTGACTATTGTAAGAAGGTTGGCCATCTGCAGGATTCCTGTTGGAAATTACATGGCAAGCCTACTGATGGGAAGTCTTCAAAACAGCATCAACAACGTTATACTCAAGAAAATTGTGTTGTGAATACTGATTTACAAGGAAGTTCGTTTACTAAAAAACAAATGGAAGAGTTGCAGCAGTTTTTTAGTCATTTAAACACTCATTCCCAATCAGTACCTGCAGGTAGAATTCCTTTTGCTACTTTGGCTAATACATCCACCACTCTTACTTGGGTTGTGGATTCTGGTGCAAGTGATCATATGACAGGTGATCTTCGGCTCTCTCACACTTTTCATGCCGACTCGTCTATCTCTCATATTCGAACAACTGATGGTTCTCTATTCGGTGTTGCCGGTCATGGGTCTATTCGAATAAATCAGGACATTTTGTTATCTTATGTTCTTTATGTTCCCAATCTTACTTGCAATCTTATCTCCATTAGCAAGTTGTCTGCCGATTTATGTTGTATCACGAAATTTAACTCTGATTTTTGTGAATTTCAGGATTCTAGCTCGGGGAAAGTGATTGGCAGTGCTAGGCTTTGTGGGGGTCTTTACCTACTTCCAGCAACTTTATTTTCCCACCCATCTACTTCCTACCATGTTATACAACAATTTCCTTTACCTTCAACCGATGTTATGTTATTGCATTTTCGTTTAGGACATCCCAGTTTCTTTTATCTTGCAAAATTGTTTCCACATTTATTTATCAATAAGAGTCCAAAATCTTTTTCTTGTGATATTTGTCTACTTGCTAAACAAACTAGGAGTGTTTATCTACCTTCTCCATATAAATCGTCCAAACCATTTACCATGATCCATAGTGATATTTGGGGACCATCTCGGGTCGCATCTTTACATGGGTTTCGGTGATTTATTTCATTTATTGATGATCACACTCGTACTACCTGGACCTTTCTCATGAAAACCAAATCTGAAGCTTGTGAAATATTTAAACGGTTCCATAAGATGGTTGAAACCCAATTTCAGTGTTCAATCCAAATGTTTCATTCTGACAATGGTAGTGAGTATTTTGCCAATGTTTTGGGTTCTTTCTTTCAAGAAACCGGGATTATTCATCTTACTTCGTGTGTCAATTCTCCTCAACAAAATGGGATTGCTGAGCGAAAAAACAGGTATCTTCTTGAGGTTACTCGGTCTCTACTTTTTTCCACAAATGTTCCAAACTATTTTTGGGGAAAGCCCTTTTAACTGCCACTTATTTGATTAACCGTCTCCCTAGTAAACCGTTACAATTTAAGTGTCCGAGAGATGTTTTTCTTCCGTTTTTTTCCTAATTTTAAACCGATGACTTCATTGTTACCCTTAGAGTTTTTGGTTGTACTGTGTTCGTTCATAACAATGTTCCTTTCAGGTCTAAATTAGATCCTCGAGCATTTCGGTGTGTGTTTTTGGGTTATTCATCGACTCAAAAGGGCTTTCGGTGTTATTATCCTCGTACAAAGATTCTTTATTACTATGGACGTTACTTTCTTTGAAAAAAACACTTTTTTTCCTTAAAACTGCTATTCAGAGGGAGTCATTTAATGAATATCAGTTTATTGACTCACAACAATTGTCACTTGATTTGCAGCCAGCTCTTTTTGATCAACCAGCACCGTCAAACCAGTTAAACCAGTCGAATAAGCCTACAAAATCGCTACAGCCAGACCAAACAACACTACCTAACCCAGAAAACATATCCTTGCCAAACCAGTCCACCGAAACATATTTACCTCGGCATAATCAACATATCACTTCGCCTCAAATACCTCAATCCGAGTTGTAGATTTACAAGAGACGACAAAAACCAATTTCTAAATCAATCCCTGAACCTAATCCCGATTCTCCTACACAGCATGGACACTGTCATGTACCGTAACCAAACGAGAATCTTTTGGAGAATGAAGAAGGTAATCAGAGTTCTTCCACTGAATTAAATGTTTTAATTGATGATAATGACTTGTTGATTGCTCAAAGGAAAGGAGTAAGAAAATGCAGAAATTATCCAATTGAGAGATTTGTTGCATATGGAAAGCTAACGCCTTGTTTTAAGAACTTTACAGCAAGTGTAGATAGCATTACTGTTCCAGATACGGTGGAAGAAGCATTGAAAGATCCCAAGTGGAAAAAGGCAGTAGAAGAGGAATTAAAAGCACTAGAAAACAACAATACTTGGATTATAGTTGATCTTCCGAAAGATAAAAAACCAGTCGGCTGCAAATGGGTATTCACGGTAAAATACAAAGCTGATGGTAGCATTGAAAGATATAAGGCGAGATTAGTGGCGAGATTAGTGGCGAAAGGATTCACTCAATCTTTTGGAGTTGATTATCATGAAATGTTTGTTCCGATAGCAAAACTAAACACTGTGAGAGTGTTACTGTCATTAGCAGTTAATGAGAATTGGGTGCTTCATCAGTTAGACATCAAAAACGCATTTCTAAACGGAAACTTGGAGGAGGAAGTATATATGCGAATTCCACCGGGTGTGAAGAGTAATACAGGAAAAGCATGTAGATTACTAAAGTCCTTGTATGGACTTAAGCAATCTCCAAGAGCTTGGTTTGACAGATTTACAAAGGTGATTATTCAGGATGGTTACAAGCAATGTCAATCAGATCACACTTTATTTGTCAAAACATCTTCAAACAACAAAAAGGCAATTTTGATTGTCTATGTTGATGATATCATTCTAACAGGTGATGATTGTATGGAGATAGAAAGATTGAAAAAGCTACTGGCGAAGGAGTTCGAAACCAAAGACTTGGAAACTTTACGGTATTTTTTAGGCATGGAGATTGCAAGGTCAAAAGAAGGAACAGTGATCAACCAAAGGAAATATATCCTTGATCTACTATCAGAAACTGGAATGAAGGGATGTAAGCCGACTGAAACACCCATGGAAGCAAATCTGAAGCTGAGAGAAGAATTGGGAAGTCCTATGAACAAAGAACAGTATCAAAGGCTAGTAGGTAAACTAATTTATTTATCACTTACTAGACCTGATATTGCGTTCTCTGTCAGTATAGTGAGTCAATATATGAATGATCCAAAAGAAGAACATTTAGAGGTTGTGAATAAAATTCTAAGATACTTGAAAATGACACCAGGACATGGATTAATTTTTAGAAAGAGTAATGATAGAACAGTAAGAATTTTTTCGGATTCAAGCTGGACAGGTGAATTAACGGATAGAAGATCTACAACTGGTTATTGTTCATTTGTTTGGGAAAATCTGGTTACTTGGAGAAGCAAAAAACAGGCGGTGGTGTCTCGAAGTAGTGCAGAAGTAGAATTTAGAGCAATGACACTTGGAATTTGCTAAGGAATTTGGCTTCAAAGAATGTTAACTGAGCTGGGGTTATGTGCCAACAAATGTTTGAACTTCAAAGTGACAGTAAATCTGCAATAAGTATTGCAAAGAATCCAGTTCATCATGACCAAATGAAGCATGTGGAGATTGACAGACATTTCATCTCTGAAAAGGTGAATGGTGGAACGGTGAAGCTCAATTATGTTTCAACGAAGAATCAATTAGCAGATATTCTCACCAAAGCACTTCCAAGAATTACCTTTGATGAGATTATATCCAAGTTAGGTCTTTTCAACATTTACTCCCCAACTTGAGGGGGAGTGTAGGTTATGCAATAGATAAGTTAATATTTTAATATATAACTCTTAGAAAGTTAGATAGATAAGGATAACTACTAAGTAGTTTACTTCTAATAGAAAACTTACTCCTAACTTTTCCTATAAAAAGATGTATTTTCACCATTCACGATATATAATAAAAAGAGTTCCTTTTCTTCTCCACTATGTTGTTTACTCTTTATCAACACATTCGCTATTGAATGGTATGGATGCAGCTGATATTTTATGGTCTAAACATGTTTGGCTTGGGTTGCCCCACCTCGTGTTGAATCTTTTGTCTGGCAGGTGATGCATCCGAAGTTGGTTGTTAAAGCTGAGCTACTTAAGAACAGTGTTCCTGGGATAGTGGATTCTCTTTTCCCTTTTTAAGGCTTGGTCCTGGAGTCAGTTTCACATCTGTTCGTTTCTTGTGATGTAGCGTGGGGGTTATGGACTAAATTCTTGGGGATTTGGAATTTATCATTTCTCATGCTCGATAACCCTTCTGCTCTCATACCAGCCTGGCTGGATTTAGCCCATTGTTCGATCATACGGACCTTTATTCTAGGGGCGATCTTATGGTCAGTTTGGAAATGTAATAACGAGATCATCTTCGATAAAAGGAACTTTACTCAACTCATTTTTTCTTCTTAACAAGATACAGGTTATCAACGTGGTTTGTTGCAAAATTTCCCAAAGTCTATTCCTTTTGACTGTCTTGTGGAGAACCCTTCCTTGGCTGATTCCTGGTCATGTAGACCGAAGACTTCCTCCTCCCTCCGTTGTGGTGCCCCCCATCACCAAGTTTCTACAAAGTGAATGTTGATGGTGCCATGGATAAGAATTGGCTTAAAAGTGGTAGTGGTGGCTTACTTCGGGACTCTGATGGTATCTCATTAAGGTCTTTCTCTGAAAGCGTAGGTCCAGGTCCTGCTATCTTGGAGTCTGGTTAGGGATCTAATAGCCGCCTCATCTTGGAGAGTGACTGCACCACCGCTTTGGACTGGATTAAAAAACATGGCTCATGTTCTGCTTTATTTGAATCGTTGGTGAAGGAAATTGTTTCTATTGTATTAGACAAGAATGTTATTGTTAGGCACATTTTGAGGTGTGAGAATTAGAAGGCATATGAATTCTAAATGTTATTATTAGATCATAATGAATTATTTTTCAATGCAAGGTTCAAGCTTGCTTCTTGGTTCTTAGCAAAGATTAAAGATGTTTGCATTTTCAAAGACTTTCTCATTAGTGATCCTTCTCTAGGGGATGTCTGCTCGAATTCTAAAAATCTGTTAGTTGAACAGATTCCTTGGTCCCTTTCTCCCAAAGGATTTCTAAAGCTGAATGTGGATGCAACCGTAAGTGGTGATTGGAAGACTAGTGGACTACGTGGTATTTTGAGAGATGAAGTTGGTTCGGTGCTTGGTTCTTTCCAAGAAGTTGTTGGTTCGGGTCCTCCTACCTTAATGGAGTTGAAGGCAATCAAGTAAGGTTTAATCTTCTTTGATTCCTTTCGATGGTGCTTTAAGGAACGTTTAATTATTGAAAGTAATAACAAGTTGTTTGTGGAATGGGTAAAGAATCTCGATAAATGTCCAGGGGTGTTTGTTAATATTGTTAAGGATAGGTTAAGAGTTTTGGAGGGTCTTATTCGTTGGGTAGCTAGGACAACAAATATAGAGGCTGATGGTTTAACTAAATATGGTATTGGCTAAGTTAGAGAGTTTTAGCTTGGGTGGTTCTTTCTTTTTGTTTTTCGGGCTTTCAGTTGTAAGGGGGTTGTTCTTGGATGTAGTCTACTCTTTGTAATACTTTTTTATCAATAATATTTGAGGCACTCTTTTCCTCCTTCCGCTGATTAAGGAATTCCAATAGGCGTTCCTTTAATCATGAAGGGGTTTTTTAACAATGCATGCTCCTCTTATCAAAAAATAAAGGTAGATGAATTAGCTAAACTGGGAATTGGTTGATGTTTTTGTTGTTTCTAGTTTTTATGTAGGAGATAGCTTACCTTGGGTAGGGTAATGTTTGTATTGTCCTGGTCCTATGTATTTCGATAACTTTTTGATTGGCAATAAATTTATGGGACACTCTTTTGCTCATTCCAATGTCCGTTGAGATACTCCTTAGTATTTCGATGGTTATGAAGGGGGTTTTTAACTAGGCCTCTTTTTCTTATTAGAAAAAAAAAACAAAGGAATCATGATTTAAGCAGAACAAACCATAAGAAAAATACCAAGTTGAGAAAAGCGTCCGAGACCTAAACTCAAATTTATCTTGGCCATGTTTCCCAATCGTGAATGTATAGAGTGCCTATTGAAGCACATGCATTTGACGGCAAAACACTCATAATTGACAATAGGAATCAAGAAATTTAAAAAGCAACTCATGATGCAACATAAAAAGGGAGAATATACTCAATAAGTGCTTCTCAGGACACTAGAAACAAAGTGCATATGTTATTGAGTTTGCTCAAACCAATATTGTGATGCACAGGAAAAAAATAATCCTACGCATGACAGAGGAAATAACAAAGTCGTGCACAAGAGAGGAGGTATCAAAGTCAAGCTTTTGACAAGACTCAAAATGAAAGACAAAGGTTAACTCACCTAAAAATTGTATTGCATCGTCAAATTGTAAACTTTTGTCATCTTGAAGGCAGTGATAGACAAATGAATTCTTATAGAGATTTTGACAAGCAGGTACGGTCTGCAGAGAAATAATGTAAAAAACATAAGGATATGCCATACAAGCAATCTACAATTTTTAAAGTTTGGTGTCTTCAATATGTATTTTAGCAGTCGCAAACATCCAACAAAGAGGAACAGGGGATAACCTTATGATAGGAAATAAAAAGAGAGTATCTTGACAATGTCAATCTTACCACTTTTCGAGATGTATTGGCACAAGAGCTTATATTATTATAATATTATCTATTTCAGTTTTATTAAACATTAGAGATATTCTAGAAGGCTAGGATTATAAGTTTACTTTACCTAGGGCTAGGATAATACTATCTTCGTAATCCTGGTATAAATAAGCTGTAAAATATTACAGCTGCAACTTATTCTTATTATTTTCTTAAATTATTATAAAGAAACGAGAGGTTTTTTAAAACCCTAAGTTAGCTAAAGTTCCATCTTATTTCCTAATCGTTTGTTCAGCCTTATTTCTTTCAATTGTTGCTGTTTTTCTTCTTAACCAGAAGATGCATCTATCAGTTTGCTAAGTTGAAATGTAAGATCCACAACATGAAAAAACATAACTCTGCAGTCACCAAAGTTAATCCCAGCTTCTCCTCATTCCAACTACATTATCAATTAAATTAGGTTCAAAACATAATCATCTCATCATTCTTTGATAAGAAGTTCTTAATCTTTGACCCGTTCAAACAAAAATTCAGATCTGTGTTCTTAGAAAAGGAAAACAGAATCCATAAACTTCTAAAATGTGTAAATCTAACAAACAAGCTTTCTACAGGCTGCTCTGCTTTGCCACCTGCTGGTTAATTCTAAATGTATGATGGCTCCGATAGAATCTTAATTTACTATCAAAAGGAAATCTCGTCACTTTGGTCAAAGGCACCCCAATGCATCTATTACGCTCTAGATATGATAAATTAGATCCAATACTGTTAAAAGTTTAATTCTAGACATCATTCGCCACTTTATCTTAGAACTGTCTGCCATTCTATGCCTATGTACCCAAGCAAATGGAAACAACAATTATCCAAATTAAAAGTTCTCAAGTAAAACTATGAAAATCTTACTTCACTTGCATATCTGACACTGCCAACAGATTCTCCTTTTAACACTCGAGGCTGAAAAAGACAACAATTGCTCTTTGGATTGTATGACCATCAAGTCTTACTATTATTCTAGTTCTAACTTTACTCGATTGCACTCGCACATCCTGTTCTGCTCTTGCCTCGTTCCAAAATCATATAATTGATTCTAAACTTCTTCCCTATGTTTCTAAATTGAGATAAAAAATATATATCCGTTTGAACTCATCCACGAGTTTATCCAATAAGTAAAGGCTTCACCTAGAGTTTCAATATAGATGTTGCAGTTGATCTTTTCTTCACATCCTTAATCCCCCAGATCACAATAAGACTTGTACAGGAAAACTGACATGGGAATTTTATAGATCAATAAAGTTACAAGATGTTACTCATACAAATAATTAGTTTAATACTCAATCCCCAACCCTACATTCCAAATGATTACAAAGAATAAATCACATCAAAGTTCAAACAGCAGAATAGAAACCTTAACATAAAAAAAAACCATCTCTATCTTATTCCAATCAGTAAACATCCATAAATAAACTTTTCACTAAATTACTAGCATTCATCAAATCCATAAGCAGAACACCAAAAGAAAAACAAATAATAAGTTGATATTAATACTATAAAGAAACATAAATAACAATGAAAAGAAAAGAAGAAGAAAGGGACTGACATTAAGGACGCGAGTGATCCCTTGAGTCTTGAGAAGCTCAGAGCGAGAGGCGTTATCGTAGCTACCCAAATAGAGAAAGTCCGGCAAGATCAGCGATGGAAAAGCACTGAGTTGAAGCGATGTTCTATCGGAAGAAACAGGAGGTCTGTGCCCACAAATCCCACAAACTTCCCCTTCTTCGTACTTGTGGTAGTGCCCGCATACCCCACATGGATTTTCCCTCTCCCTCTTCCTCATCCCCAAAACACTGAATAAAATAATAAAAAAGCCCCGATTTTCTGATTAAATACTGATGGAGGAAGCAGAAATCGAAAGGCCCAGAGTTTTGTTTTTGAATCAAAGGGCTCTTTAGTTGCATGAAAGTTCTTGTTGCATCGAGATATTGCTTGATCGAGAGAGAGAGAGAGAGAGAGAGAGAGAGTTGATTCAAAGGGATACTTGTTAGAAGCAAATTGTCGAGAAATTATCTACTTCACTTTTCTTAAAAATAATAATTGTCAAAATATTTAACGTAATTTATCACGCTTGAATTTATTTTATTAAACTAGGGAAGAGTCTGCGAGGCAGATCGTACAGAGTAACGTATTATTAAATTGATGTATTGAAATATATCATAAATAAATTTATTATGTAAATATTAAAAATATAAGGATTTATTTAAAATTATTTATTAATTAAAATTTAATTTAATTTTTAATAGAAATATAATTTAATAATGATTTTTATTAAAAAAATTAATAATTATTTGAGTGATTTAATTTGTTTTAGAATTAGATATTTTAAATTATTTAAAAGTTGAGGGTGGTCTTCAACATCGTCACTGTCGGAGTCGGAAGGTCGTCACAAAATAGTTAACAATAAATCTAATCTTGTCGACGCCCAATTTATTGTCACCCAAATCGTCGTCATTCGTCATCTCAGAGGAGCAGCAGCCTTTAAACTGAAACTGTTTTCATTTTCTTTTATTTGCGTTGGCCTTCGTAAAATCAATCCACACCGTCGGTCGGCCGTCTCCAACCTCCGGCGACCACCACGACCATCAGTCATCGTTAGTTTCCAATCACCGTCACATAGAAATTCCTCTGCAAGAAAGTCTCGATCGTCTTTTTCCTCTTTACATGACTGCTACAAGTAGGGTTGTAAATGAGACGAGATAGATCGTGAGCTATTCGAGATCGACTCGATCAAGACTCGATAAATACTCAGATCGAATGGACTCGACTCGAGCTCGAGCTCGACTCGAGCTCGAGCTCGACTCGAGTTCTTAACGAGCTGAAACGAGCTACTCGATATTCGACTCGAAAAGCTCATGAGCAGCTCAAAAATATAATATATTAAGATTTTATTTAAAATAAATAAATTAATAATAATATTAATATTTATGTATTGATTTTTTAAAAAAATATAGTAAGATTTCATGTATTTAAGGTTCATGTTCGAGTTTGAGTTTGAGGCTTTAATCGAGTTAAGTTTAAGAAATTGTTTTTTCATTTCGAGCCTTTTCGAGCTGCTCACGAGCTTCAGAAGCTCATGAGTTTTCAAGTCGAGTCGAGCTCCATTTCAGAGTTTTCGAGTCGAATCGAGCTCAGCAATACTCGAGCTCGACTCGGCTCGTTTACACCCCTAGCTACAAGTTTGTTTTAGATTTTATTTGTGAATGGTTAAATTTCATTTTAACTCTCCTTATTAGTGTATTATTTCTAAAGGTTAAATTTCATGGAAACCCCCCCCCATAATTTCTCACATTTAAATTTAGGACAAAAGCATATGTATGTTTTATTAGGCATGGCAAAATTACACTATCCACCCCCATAATTTTAACTGAAATGGTCAAATTTCATTAAAAAAAAACCCTCCATAGTTTCTCTCATTTAGATTTTAGACAAACCGAATGTTTATGTTTAAACAGACATGGCTAAATTACACTAACCACCCCATACTTTTATTTTAATTTAAATAGTCAAATTCCATGAAAACTTCCCACACTTTTCCCTGTTTAGACTTTAGACTTATAGGTTCTAAATCTTCTATAATTTTTAATTTATTTTTTATTTTAATAATTAATTACAAATTTATTCTTTAATTTTAAATAATAATATTATTAATATTTTAATTTATTCATTTATTTTTAACTCGATGGTAATAAAGTTGAATCTTAAAACTTTTTTAGTAGTTTGTTTTAATAAAGGATTATCAATTAAAAAATCAATTATTTTTTATTAGTATTAGTATTAGTTTTAATTTTAATTTTATTAATTGTTATCATATAATATTAATTTTAATTAGATATTGTTCATAAACAATTAATTTTTATTAGTATTAATAATAATATTAATATTCCAATTTATTCAATAATTTTTATTAGCATTAATTTCATATTATTTTATATCAATTGTTATCATTAATCTTAACAATTTGATATTTAATTTTACTTGATATTAGTTGTGATTATTTGAATCAAGATAAAATTAATTTTGATACGTAAAATTTAATATTGATCATTAATTTTAAATTTTTTATGTTTAATTTTAACTTGATATTCAATTTTATCATTGCTTTTGATTTAGTATTGGTTTTGATCAAATAAATTTGACCTTGGATTTAATAACTATTTGAAGTAGTTGATGTATCTTAATTTATCTCCTTCAGAACAAGCGAAGAGGGAGTGTAAGCGGGATATCAAAATGAATTCAGAAAAGATTAATATTGAAGTACATTCATTGTGATTAATTAAAAGAGTTGTATATGTTTAGCTTGTGGTTAAAATGTTAAGTTTCTCGTTACGAAAGAAAATTTAATTTTTATTTATTCCTTATAACAAGTTTTAAGTGTTATATTCGTTGACTCACAACGTTGAGTAGTTCTCATTACTGCACATAAAGTTTTTTTTAGTAATTTTCATTTAATACAATAAATAAAAGAAAATATAAAATGGATTCAACTAAAATTAAAGTATTTTTAAAATATAAATAAACTCACATGTATAAAAGTATCTCCGCATATATGCTTTTGTCCATTTTTCTTTGGTCTCGTATAATTCTTTTACCCACCTCCTATCTTCAAATTTATGTTTATTAACTAATTCAATCCAAGCTTTTTCAAAATCTAGTGGTGTTCTACACTTGTCAACGCACCTCATAAATCCATCGTGAAATTGATTATTACCATTTGATTTGACATTCCTCATAAATGTCATAAACATATTTTATGTTTCGCCTCTGGGAGTACTTGAGCAATGGCATTTTCCATAGCTTTATCTCCATCAGTAATGACAATAAGTGGTTTGTAGCCATCTCCAACTGTATCAATTATTAATAAACCCACACATAGGTATATTTTTTCTCATTTACTACCAATGCACATCCAAATGGAACTGTGTTTTGGTGATGATTAACACTAACCAAGACTACAAATGGTTTTTTGTATGCATTGCACTTGTAGATAGTGTCAAATGCAAGTACATGTCTAAATTCCTTAAAATAGATACGTGATATATCATCACACCAAAATAATTTCTTCAATTAAATTTCCATGTTCATCTCTCATATGTCTCACAATAAATAATGGATCAAGTTCTTACTTTCCATAAAGATACACCATCACCATTTCAACATCACCATCTTGCACTCGTTTGATCCTATGTACGTAGTTGTATAAATCTTTTTGTATAAATCCAACATTCTCAAGAGAACAGCTTCATTAATGAAATTTTGCATCATTTTATTCGGAGCAATTCCGGAGTTGTACATGGTATTAATTTTGATCTTATCTACCTCAATAATTGTTCGAAAAGGGCCTACAGCCAAATCATCAATGAGTATTACAAATTACAAATATATTAAAAAAGAAATGGTAAAAAATATAACATAATTGCACATTTATTTACCTAATATAAGACACTTGAGTTGGCTTTATCATTTCATGACAATGATATGCGTGGAATTTCTCAACTTTCCAGAATTTATATTGTTCGTTAAATATGAATTTAATAAATGCTTGACATCCAACTCTACTTATTGGTTTTGGTTCGTGTCATAACGTATCCCTCGGAGATTCGTTAGACTTAAAAATTAATTCGGGGAAAGATAATGAAATTTAGGTTTGAAACAATTTTATTTTAGAGTCGCCATCAACCTTTAAGTTAGGTAGGTTGAATACCTAAAATATCATTTTTAATGAGTTCACAAAAATCATTAAAAGACAAAAAATGGTATGTATTTTAACAAAAATTCATTTTTAAGAGTTCGGGAGTCGATTACGTGTGGGGAAGGGTGAGCACCCCCACAACGCCCAGGTTTGGTACCTAAATGATTATATGATGTCTAAATGTTGGGAAATTACAAACTTGAAAATATATTTAAATTATGATCCTTCTATTCATTCAAAATTTATTTAAAAAGATGTTAATTCTCTCAAACTAAAACAACATTGCCTTTCCAAATAATAATATGACGACAAATAATAAATGCAATGGACACAAAAATTAAAGATCACAAATATATTGTTATGAATTAAAGTTATTTATTTGACCCGAAAAATTATAATTACTTTTTTAGAGAAATTACATTGTTTTTTATGGACGATCCTTGAAAATGTACTTCCATTATAGTTAGGATATTTTTTCATGGATCCCCTCACAAAGGATATTTCTTTAATTTTATGGATAATATAATTTAAAAGAGTATAGTACTATTAAAAATTTAGAAATACTCGAATAAAAATAATTCTTTTTGTACGAACAATCATTGGAAATACACTTCTTTTATAGTTAGGAGACTTTTCCACGGATTCCCCTCACAAAAAAGATATTGCCTTATATATATATATATATTTAAATCAAAGAAAAATAAAATAAAAAATGGAACGAGATAAAATAAAATAAAACAAAATAAAACAAAACAAGATAATAAGGTAAAAATAAATAAATAAAACTATCGAATACAAAAAATATGACCCTTTGTACGAAAAATATTCGAAAGACACATTCCCTTATAGTTGGGAGATGTCTTCATATATCTCCCTCACAACGAAATTTATCCTTCTTGTATTTATAAAAAAGAAATACGGTGATTTATAATAAATAAAGTTCGAGTAATAATAATATAGATATAATATGAAAGTATGTACATGAAAGGGGTAGCAATAACAAAGGTAATCAAATTCGATTTTGAGTCGATAATACAAGTCAAGCATCGGTAGTCTACTAACATGAATAAGGGACTAACATGAAAACTTTATAAACTAACAATCAAGATTAAAATACCACACAAATACGACAATAAATAAATAAGGCTAAAACATAAACAATGAAGAATATATGCATTGGAAATAAACAAACCACCAATGATAGCGGTTAGCAGTTAGAAATTTTAGTTGTTAGAAACATTAGCAGTTAGTGGTTAGTAGAGTCTGAACCATAATAATGTGGATCGTACACCGGATCAGGTCATCACAAGGTTGAATAATAAATCAAACAAATTAATAAAAATAACAATTAGGAGTTAGTAGAGTCCGAACCATAATAATGTGGATCGTACCACGGATCGGGTCACCACAAGATCGAATCGAATATGATAAATAATAAATAAATAAATAAACAATGGTTAGAATGAAAGAAAATAAAATTCAGTGGTTAATGTGAGATAAAATAAAAGTTAGCAATTAATTCGAAATAATAAAAATGCATAGATCAGTGACCAAATTAAAAGAAAGCAAAGCAGGGGGTCAGAATCGCAATAAACAACACAAAAAGATGGATGGTGACCATAATGTGAAAGCATGGAAGAAATAGAGTGACATATGGATGATTAACCCTTAAAACAAGTACCAGAATGTAAAAAGAGCAGAAATAGGGAGGGTTTATGTGCAATTTACCCATTAACACAAAACAGACAAACCCTTTTGTGCGAAAAAACTTCGAAAGACACATTCCCTTATAGTTGGGAGATGTCTTCATATATCTCACTCACAACGAAATTTATCCTTCTTGTATGTATAAAAAAGAAATACGGTGATTTATAATAAATAAAGTTCGAGTAATAATAATATAGATATAATATGAAAGTATGTACATGAAACGGGTAGCAATAACAAAGGTAATCAAGTTCGATTTTGAGTCGATAATACAAGTCAAGCATCGGTAGTCTACTAACATGAATAAGGGACTAACATGAAAACTTTATAAAATAACAACCAAGATTAAAATACCACACAAATATGATAATAAATAAATAAGGCTAAAACATAAACAATGAAGAATATATGCATTGGACATAAACAAACCACCAGTGATAGCAGTTAGCAGTTAGAAATTTTAGCTGTTAGAAAAGTTAGCAGTTAGTGGTTAGCAGAGTCTGAACCATAATAATGTGGATCATACCCCGGATCGGGTCATCACAAGGTTGAATAATAAATCAAACAAATTAATAAAAATAACAATTAGGAGTTAGTAGAGTCCGAACTATAATAATGTGGATTTTACCACGGATCGAGTCACCACAAGATCGAATCGAATATGAGAAATAATAAATAAATAAACAATGGTTAGAATGAAAGAAAATAAAATTCAGTGGTTAATGTGAGATAAAATAAAAGTTAGCAATTAATTCGAAATAATAAAAATGCATAGATCAGTGACCAAAATAAAATAAAGCAAAGCAGGGGGTCAGAATCGCAATAAACAACACAAAAATATGGATGGTAACCATAATGTGAAAGCATGGAAGAAATATAGTGATATATGGATGATTAACCCTTAAAACAAGTACCAGAATGTAAAAAGAGCGAAAATGGGGAGGGCTTATGTGTAATTTACCCATTAACACAAAACAGACAAACCCTTCTCCTTTTTCTTTCTTTTCTGCGCTAGACCGGTCAAGGAGCTAAGATCAACTTCGGCCACCACCACGGTGGCACTCCGTGCTCCGAATCTTACCTACTCTGACCGAGAAGGCGACCTAAAGTAAAAAAGAAACGACTATAACCCTATTTTCTCTTTTTTTTGGCTCGATCAAAAACCTCAAAACATGGCTGCCACCTCTCAACTGGAGCTTAACAGAGCTCCATAACCGGCGTCAATGGTGACCCCCCGAAAAAAACCCCAAACAGCAAGAAAAAATTGAGTAAAGAAAAAAATAAAAATAAAAGTATAAGTAAAAAATATAAAAAGGTGGTCTACTATTCCAGTTTTTGGGGAGAGGAAAATGTTTCATTTGGCTCTCTTTTTTTCTACAAAACGGGGCCCCAATTTTACAAGAAAAATTGGTTTTTAAACTCTTCTAAAATAACAAATGGTAAAAATACAATCCTGGTCCTTTTATTTTGTTCCCTCTTTAATTTTCAAGTAAAATTAGGGTATTATAGTTGTACCTCTTTGCTCGTTTGTTGTGTAAACAAAGAAGAAACAAAGACAAATAATGGCCTAATTTTGTCTGAACACATTGTCAATCCATCTTCAGGCTCCAAGATCCCTCATTTTTTGCCTCGATCTTTCAACAGAATTATTTGTCTCTATGCCCATTGTTGCATGACGAGAATGTGTCAAAGACCATAAACACCAATTTTGTCTAGCTATGATGTTTGCTCTACATCTAGAGCTCCAATTCTTTGTTTGAAAATAGAGTATTTAAAGATGACATTGTTACTTCATGTTGAAGACGTCGGGTCAATCTGGAGATAATTTGGTGTTGAAGACGACACTGCTCATCCATGTTGAAGAGTTCTGGCAGCTTTTAGGTAAATTATTTGTTGAAGATGACATTATTCCTTCTCGTCGAGGAAGTCGGGTAAATCTGGAGATAATATGGTGTTAAAGACGACATTGCTCATCCATGTTGAAGAGTTTTGACCGCTTTCATATAATGATGCTCCTTCTCATTGAGGAAGTCTGGTCAATCTAGATAATTTAAAGATAACATGATTTCTTCGCGTTAAGGAAGTCTGGTTATCTGAAGATGACGCTGCCCCTTTGCGTTGAGGAGATTTGGTCGGTGGATGACATTGTTCCTTCGTGATGAGGATGTATAGCCATCTTTGGGGATAATTTGGAGACAATATAGTTCCTTCACGTTAAGAAAGTCTGATTGTCTAAGGATGACACTGCTCCTTCTCGTTGAGGAGATCTGGTCGGTTGCCAATGAGTCACTTGAAGATGAAATATTCTCTCCCAATCTTGGAATTATGGAATAAATTCTTTGCTAACTCTTTGAATTCCTGTAAAATATGCAACATTTGAGTGAAATCAAATAAGTGGAAAGAAATTTGTTTCTAGAGAAGCTATCTCAGGTGAGATAAAATTTTGTTTCGAGTGAAACATTTCAAAATTTACTTTTCAAGGGAAAAATGTCTCAAGCGAGACAAAATTTGTTTTTAGGAAAACAATCTTCAATGAGATTAATTTTGTTTCAAGTGAAACAATTTCACAATTTGTGTTTCGAATGAGGACTATCTCAAGCGAGACGAAATTTGATGTTTTTTTAAACATTCTCAAGTGAGATAAATTTTGTTTCAAGTGAAAGAATTTCAAAATTTGTTTTTCTATGGGAAACTGTATCAAGCGAGACGAAATTTATTTTTAAGAAAAACAATCTCAAATGAGATTAATTTTGTTTCAAGTAAAATAGCTTCAAAATTTGTGTTCTAAGGGACGATTGTCTTAAGAAAGACAAAATTTGTTTTGAAAGAATCAATCTCAAATGTTCGTGTCTTAAGGAAGACTGACTCAAGTGAAATAAACTTAGTTTCAAGTGAAAATTTTAAAAATTTGCATTTCAAGGGAAAACTATCTCAAGCGAGACAAAATTTGTTTTGAGAGAAACAATCTCAAAGGCCACAAACAGTCTGCTCCTACATGTTGAGGAGATCAAGTTGTCTTTAGAAGATATGATCATTCGCTCCAGGATGTCAAATATGTGGATGATATTGTTCCTTCATGTTGAGGACATCTAATCGTCACCAAACTTTCATTTCCTAAAAGATCAATAGAAAAATCATGTATTTATGAATGACTATCTTCCATGTTATGATGAATTTGATTTCATGTATTTGACTTGACTTTTATTTTGATAAAAATGGCTTTTTGAATTCGTCCTCATGAGAGGAGAAAATGACCTTGAGGGAGGAAAATTAGATGATTACCTCATGAGAGGAGAAAAATGTCTTTTAAGAATGAAATAAGGATTTCAGGGAAAAATAATCTTAAGAAAGACTAGATTGATGTTTTTAGATGAACAATCTAGAGAAAAACGGAACTAGTTTCTCAAAAGAGATTATAAAAACATTCTTACTAGAAGGGAAAACCTTTTTTATTGTATGCGATGATGAATGTATGATGCAAATGTGCAAATTCATGTGATGTGTATGTTTATGTTGATGCATGTTTTATTGATTTGTGATGGGAATGGTTGTATGAGAAATCTCCCTTCTATTCCTGATTCGGTTGTATGTGTTTTTCGCTAGAGTGTACCCTTGCAAACTTGACTCGTGTCAATTACTTATTGCCCCAACAAATTTTTTTGTTGATAAAATTAGCTTTATATGCCTGAACTTGTGTAGAAATCTAATAGAGTTTTCCTTCTTGCTTTGAAAAGAGAATCCATCATTTTAAGCTTTGGAGACTCTATGTGTACTGTTGCTCTATAGCGAGGAATCAAAGGCCATTTCCTAGAGTTGACTATCGCAATAAATGATGGAATATCATACTGCCCCAAGCTTAGAAACAACTGAGACACATCTATGCCAAGGATGATGGTTGGAACCTTAGAAACAACTGGAATTGAAGGTGTTTACTCAATTGCTAACATCGAATTCAGTCCTCCAAGCTTTGCATTGATTTTTAGAAGCAAGTTCATAACGTATTGATCGTTGACCCTAGTTGGAGCCATACACTGTGTCATTATGCCAAACTCGACAAGATTCATAAATATTAGGATTTTTTTATCAGATAAAACACAAAGGAGGAAGTGTGGAGCTTCAGGAAGTTCAGATTGGGTTTCCCTGATCATTTCTTCAAATTCTTTCAACAAGATATTAGTGTTTGCTCTGATTGGGCTCTTGACTCACCTTGAATAGAGGATCTATATGAATTGAATCCCGAATAAGGCTATTTGTATCACGTCATGTTGAGAAGTTAACGCCAGCCCATAATTCAATCTTAGTTGGCTTCACTAGTTTCTTACAATTAAGATTTCATTACTCACTCCGTGGCAAGAAAGCTTCATCGCTTTTAACCTTGGTACAGGAAGAACACGACCTTCCACTTGAGTGAAATTTGAATTTAAAAACCCCATATAATCGAATCATTGGTTCAGTGCCATAGTTATTAGTTCGTAAAATATTCTACAACTTATTCATACTTTCTTGTGGCTTTTGCCTAGTTTTTTCAACCTGGGAAGCTCTTTATATGATGGTCGGAGCTTTTGAATAGCGTTGCAAGGGAATTAAAGAACAAAATTTAGTGGGAAAATAAGACGGATGTTTTGGCTTGCGAACATTAATGCATGGGAAAGCACCAGAATAATACAACTGTATGTTGTGATGATAGACAAAACAATCATATATAGCAAGCTCCATTGTCTCTGCTTCGCCATTTTCGGCCTTCACGTATTTCTACCTCATTGAAAATAAATATCTGCTCAGTTCAATGATCTTCTCTTCCTGGAAGATACGGGCCTTCAAAAAATACCCCAACATTTATCATTTTTTGCTCCAATATTGATTCTAACCTTGAGATTTTGTGTTTGGGAGACATGTGTCAATTATCAAGACCCACTCCAGAGAAATTATCTTGTTTGAAAATGTTTTTCTTCTTCTTTTTATTTCAAAAAAATTGAAAAATATCAATTAAAAGAATTTTGAAAAATGTTTAATCAATGTCGACACCGTTTTTTACCCGGGCAGGGAAATACTTATACCAAATCAGGGATTTACTCTTTGAAAAGCGTTTCGAAATGTGAGGAGTCACCACCAATCATTTAAGGTGAGATTGGGACACCGTAAAAACCGAGTGATTTTAATAAAATATTCTATTTTTATCAAAATACCATGTTTTAAGGTATGCGAAAATCCAGAAATCGGGTTTGGGAGTCAGTTATGCGTGGGAAAGGATTAACACCCCCACAAGCGCCCAAAAATTGGTACCTAGTTGATTACCCTATATTTAAAATAAAAAATTTTGAGTTTGATCTTTATTTAATTTGAAAGTTATTACGGATGCAAAGTTGAAAAGGGTATTCGTTTATTGAGACCGATAGCATTCGCTCCCAAGAGTAAATGCGGGATATCAACTATTGTGCCTAATAACCGAATATTACCTCATTTTTTAAAAATCATGCTGAGGTCTTTGAAAATGATGTCGACCTATTCCGGGAATCACTAGTAGTCACCCCCTGAACATACTTGTGGGAGATATACCATTAATTCCCTTATAAGTGAACATTGCCTTAGGTTTTAAAAAAGCAATTAAACAAATTTTTATTCATCCTAATTATGCTAAGGGTAAATTAAGGCTTTTTCTAGCTTAAAGCGTCAAATTATGAAAATTAAGAAACCTAGAGGATTAAACCTAAATGTAGGCTATAATATTTACCCTATTTGATTTTTAATCAATTATTGAATCGAATAATTGAGATGGTCCCTTGAGCATTTATGCGAGGACCAACTTGAATTATTCCCTAAATTAAAAGAGTTATTTTGAAATTATATAAAGTAGAGGTTCTAACATTAATTTAAATTAATTTTAATCAATATTGTAATTCGAATAATTAAATTGGAACCTCTAGCAAAAGCGAGGACCAAATTAAGAATTCTCCTAATTTAATGACTAAATATGAATCTAATAATTAAAAGGTTATGGACTAAATCTAAAAAAATGATATATCAAGGACTAAATTAAAAGAATATAAATATTAAAGGTAATTAAAATATGTAAAAGGACTAAAATTAAAGTACTGAAAAATTAAGGGTAAAAAATAAAAGATCACAAATTTAAAGCACATACAAGGTAAGGACTGAAATTAAATAAAGAAAAGTAAAAGACATAAATTTAAATGTGCATAAAATTAAATAACATAAATAAAAAGTGAAAATAAAATAAAAGTTAGTATTAATTTTAATTTTTAACTCGGGCCGTCAATAATACGAGTCGTACCCCAAGTCCAGTCACCTCAAAGTCAGATTATCAATTAATATTCATATTTAAATTAGTAGGGACTAAAATGAAACAAAATAAAAATAGTGGCCAATTACAAATAAGCAATCACTAAAATGAACAAATTGCAACTATCATATTAAATTCACAATAAAATAAAAGGCAGAATCCAAATAATGGCTAAAATGAAAAAAAAACGTACAAAACAATGACTAAATTCGAATAAATCATAATAATAATAGTGACTAAATTAAAATAAAATAAAACATAATGATAAAAGTGTGATAAATTAGAAAAGAGAGATCCAATGACCAAAATGAAAAAACACGACAAATATTGGGGGACCAGAGAGTAATTAACCCTTAATTTTGGCGCCAAAAGCATGAAACACACTCAAAATGGAGGACTTGAAGCATGACTTACCCAAAAGTTTTAAAACTAAAATTTCCACCTTTTCTCATATACAGAATCATGTGAACCAAAAAGTTTTAAACCCCTCCTCCATCTTTTCTCTCTATCTCTCCCCATTTGAACCAAACGACCACCATACCTCAACCATCAAAAACATCGTCGGTCACCACCTCTCGATCACCGTGGCTACCATGGCCACCACCTATGGTGGCCGAAAAAAACTCCAATTTCTCCATAAAAAATGACCCCAAACAATCCCCCATAAAAAATGACCCCAAACAATCCCAAAGCAACTTACATATTCCCATTCTCTTCTTAAATCGAGATCTAGGACAAAAAAAACAATACCCTACTCCGAACAGTCGACGAGGCCACTGACGACCTCTTTGCGCTCTGACAAGGCTATTCTACCCAAGGTAAAAGAAAACTCTCCCCTTATTATTTGTTTTCTGTTTTTAGGAAATAAAATGGAATAATAAATAAATAAATAACCTCGAATATGTTTGAGTTCTTTTTTTAATTTCCTTAAATCCCCCTTACAATGGTTTGATTTTTGGGCTTTATATAAACCCATTTTTTACATGTAAAACAAATAAAAATTTTGATATATTTATTTATTGTTGGTGCAATTGGATGGTGCAATTGGCAGGGGATGGGCAACAACAGTGGCTGGTGGTAGCAGGCTCGGTTGGTGGTGGCAGCAGGTATGACAGGGGGATAGCGAACTTCACCCAGGATTTGGTGGAGCAGGGTAAGGCTACTTTAACTTTTAATTTTTATTAGGTGAAAATTGGTGATTACAACTGCCCCTCTTTGCTCATTGCTGTGAAACAGGAATATAGCAAAGACATAAGACACCAATTTTCATCTGTTTGGTCCATCAATGAACTTCGAGCTCCAAGTTATTCTCATCATGATCTATCCACTAGAAATGTTCGTCCCTCGAGTGAGGCATCGTTGATTCGAAATGTCGTGAATCGAGAAAAGGAAACAAGCTCTTCTTTATGAATTCTCTACTGGAAATGTTGGTCCCTCAAGTGAGGCATCGATGATTTAAAATACTGTGAGTCTAGCCAAGGTTGAATAATTTCTTCTCATGAATTCTCTACTGAAATGTTGGTCCCTCATGTGAGGCGTGGATGATTCAAAGTGTTGTGAATCGAGCACAGGAAATGTCATCCCTTCTGGTGGGGCATTGCTGATTCGAAATATTGTGAATCGAGCAAAGGAAATATTGATCCCCCAAGTGAGGTGTTATTCGTTTTAAGAAAACAATCCTAAGTGAGATAAATCTTTTGTTTCGAGTGAAACTATCTCAAGCGAGATAAAAATCTATTGTTTCAAGTGAAACTATCTCAAGTGAGATAAAAATCTTCTGGTTCGAGTGAAACTATCTCAAGTGAGATAAAGTCTTCTGTTTTGAGTGAAACTATCTCAAGCGAGATAAAATCTTTTGTTTCGAGTGAAACTATCTCAAGCGAGATAAAATCTTCTATTTCGAGTGAAACTATATCAAGCGAGATGTTGATCCCTCAAGTGAGGCGTCGCTGATTCGAAATGTCGTGAATCAAGCAAAGGAAATGTTGAAAACATCCTGCCCGAAGGTCTTATGGATGGCCCGAAGGACTTATCATCTTGCTCAAAAGACTTATAGATGACCCGAAGGATTTAAGCATCATGCTCGAAAGGCTTACTCATCAAGAAACCCTTGAAAATCAAGCTTAGTTTCTTAAAATATTTTGTTTCGAGAGAAACTATCTCAAGCAAGATAAATCTTCTGTTTTGAATGAAACAATCTCAAGCAAGATAAAATCTTATGTTTCGAGTGAAACTATCTTAAGCGAGATAAAATCTTCTGTTTCAAGTGAACTATCTCATGCGATATGAAATATTCTGTTTCGATTGAAACAATATCAAGCGAGATAAATCTTGTTTTTAAAAACAATCTTGAGTGAAATGAAATGTCTTCTTTCTAAAGCGAGACAAATCTTGTTTTAAGAAAAACAATCTTGAGTGAAATGAAATATCTCGAGTAAAAACTTTCTCAAGCGAGACAAATCTTGTTTCAAGAAAAACAATCTTGAGTGAAATGAAATATCTTATTTCGAGTAAAAACTGTCTCCAGCGAAACAAATCTGGTTTTAAAGAAAAACAATTTCAAGTGAAATAAATTTTCTGTATTAAGCGAGACTGTCTCAATCGAGACAAAATTTGTTTGGAAATGTTGAATCTGAAGATGATTGCTCCCTCTTGCTGAGGTCCTTGAAAAAGATAAGATTTCAAGAGAAATTTTAATGGTACCCTCGTGAGAGGGAAAAATTAAAGTTTTCATTGCATAAGATGATGGATGTTTGATGCAAATATGCAAATTCATGTATGAGTAATGCATGTTTTTCTTGATTAATATAAATAAAAAGGTGCTCATGCAATCTTGGTTCTCTTCTTGATCTGCTCGTCTTCATTCCTCCCACAACATGGTGTACCGTCGCATTTATTTGCAAAAATATGTTTTTCTCGTTCCCTAACATTCCAATTTTTTGCCCCACTTTTTGATTCTGAACTTCTAGGTTTGAGGGACCTTTGTCAATTTCCAGGCTAGAACTCTCCAAAGAGATTGTCCTGTTTGAAAATCTTTTCTTTCTTTTTATTTTCAAAATGTGGAAAGTTCGTTTAAAAAATATCCTTCTTTTAGGCTCACAATTGGAGCAAATCACAGAACATGAGTTCACTAAATATCAAAAGAAGAAATAACTCTTTTAATCTTTCAAAGTTATACCTCTTTGACAAGTGTCAAAATGATGAGTTGGTTTCAGGTTAGCTCCTTAAAGTTTCTAAGGTTTCAGTTATCGAAATGTCATTTTTTCTTCGGTCCTTGTGAACCTTACGACATGCCCCTCTTCTTTTGCTTGGCATTTTAATCAGATGTGGACAAAATGACGCAACTAGCATAATCAATCACTAGACTTTCTAGAACACTTCTATTCCGGTTCTTTGAAATCTTTCATTTGTTCAAGCTTCATAGACTTCCTTTAACAAAGATAGTACATGGAAATCAGTCTAAACATAAAATTCCTCCATGCTTGTGTGAGGTTGACTATAATAGGTGTTCATCGATTCCCTTAGTCCATTTTCATCGAATCTCATTATTAGATCAACTTGATTTAATCTTCCATTGTTTATCTAGATGAATTCAGCTTTATTGTATATGTATTATAAGCACCTTTATTAGGCTAACTGAAGGGTTCGTCTTATCACAAAATCTTCGACTTGACAATTGCAGTGGAGCAAAAACCGAACTGATGAGTATCCGAGTAATGTCATGGTTCGAATACAATTAATTCATAGAGCCAGGGCTTTTGAGTTATCTCTGTAACCAATTGCTTTAGTAGGATAGCTCAACTTTATTGTATGATAATAATTTATTAACCTTTTGAGTATTCAGATTTAGAATTTCTTAAGCTCATCGAGAAGACCATGTTATAGTCTAGGTGTCTTTGATGGTCAAGAAATCTCACATTTAGAGTTTAGTTCCCAAACAACTGACCTAAAATAAATTTGTCTACTCTACCATTCCATTTGCGAAGATTAGTATCATCACTGAACGTCTTCAAAAGAAGTGTAGTCTATGCAGTTTTGTAATGTCATACACAAGAGATGCCACATGTGTTCTGCTTATATTCATACCTGAATGCCAAGCCTTATGATCATTTCCTCGTGAGAGGAGAAGACTATAGTGGTCCCTGTAAGAGAAGGGTATGGTGTTCAAATGTATCATCCGGGGTAAGGTCAAGGGTCTTTGTTTTATTAGTTTTCAATCTTGTCATTTTGTCAAAGATCTATAATTTGATTCTTAAAAGAGTCTTTCATCCAGTGGATATTTAAAGAGTTTCGAGTCTGAAAATTACTCATTGCTCATAACCTCAGAAGGTGGCATTTTATTTAAAATGTTTAATTGTCAAGTGACTTACAAACTTTTTAACGAAAAGAGAAAGAAAAGAAATTCAAATAACACAATATACGAGTGCATCAAAAGTTCATAGTGGCTGTAATTATTTTTCTTGGTTTGCATTAGAATGCCCCGTTATTCATTGAATGTTCATGCCCCTGAATCGATTAAATTCTGAACCTTACGCTTTAATGCCCCACAATTATCAGTGATGTACCTTGAACTTCTGACGGTGTTAACATCACGTCCATAGCTCTCGATCTTTTTTTTTTGTATGAATAAGGTGACTTCTTCTTACCTTGAAACTTTTATCGCAAGATTATTCGTGAGTTACTCTCAGGATCCATGATTAATGCAATGTATACCATGTAATGTACAATGTATATATACTAATATAAAAATGTAAAGATGCACATGTAAATGCAAAGATGCAAAAAAAATGGGAGTGCAAAATGCGAGATGTGACAAGGAATTGATCCAAAAATAATTGTTCCTTAAATAATTCTCGAGAAACCGACAATTTCTAGGTACACAGGGAAATGAAAATCTGGTCCATCTTCAAGTTGTCCAACTCCTACGAGCATTTGGGTATTGTATCATCTTCAAAGCTTCTACTTTATCTCCTACTTTCAGAAATCTTTCGAGTTGAATCGTAATCTTCAAATGTTGGCTTCAACATCGAATCTTCTTGAGCCCACATTGTTATCTTAGTAGGTATACGTTCGGCTTGTGTTCTTAATAGGTAGACTCTCTCTTGGCGCTTCTCGATCTACGTAGAGCATCTTCGAAATTCTTTCGATCCCAACGAAAGGCATTATTGTGGCATAGTTTTTCAAGAACCTTCTAAATGATCAGTTATTTAAGGGATCAATACCTTGAATGCTATGTCATGTTCATGCAAAAATGCAACAAAACCAGACAAAAGGAAATCAATGTTAGTCAGAGAAACAAGACAAAAAGAATCAAGTCTGTTGAAATGATTAGTCAAAGAAATGTAATCTTAGCCAAAATAATTAAATATGAGTCAAAGTTAAGACCAAAAAATAAAACATACAATGGAAATTAATAATACTAACCACATGTGTTCTAATTCTCCTAGGTTATCCACATGGCTCTAGCAGGGTACGTTTACTAAATTCTCTGCATGAGGATGGATTCTAGCAACGGGTTCCCAAGCCATATTTATAACATGCTAAGGTTAACCCCGATTATGGCTCATTACAGACTTGCGAATTGGGTTTAGCTCAGAGGATCACACCACTAAAAGTGTACCTCGGATTTGATATTCGGGTAGGCAACTTAGGATGCTTTCCAGAGATACTTTATCAGACCCACACAAGGAAGCCCAATGCTCATCGTGAGGTGTGACGTTTCTCCCTACTTAGGTGAACCGGGTTGGAGAACGGGTTTAGAGTTATGATATGCAATAATCTTAAATATTCACAGAAGTTTAAGCATTAATTAGAGAGAAAATATTTTTTTCTTTTGAAATAACATAATGAACTGTAAATTAAAACAAGATTGAGCTCATAATTTCCCAAAATCCTAAATATAAGGTAACCAACTTGTGGATCGACTCTCAATTTGTTTTAAAAAAACAAAACGTCCCCAGCAGAGTCGCCAAGCTGTCGACACCGTTTTTCGCCCGAGCGGGGAAAGACCGATACTGACTTGGGGGTTTACTCTTTGAAAAACATTTTGAAATGTGAGGAGTCACCACCAATCATTTAAGGTGTGATTGGGACAACGTAAAAACTGGTGGTTTTAATAAAACATTTTATTTTTATCAAAATACCATGTTTTAAGGTCTGCGAAAATCCAGAAATCGGGTTCGGGAGTCAGTTACGCGTGGGGAATGATTAACACACCCACAAGCGCCCAAAAATTGGTACCTAGTTGCTTACCATATATTTAAAATCCAAAATTTTGAGTTCAATCTTTATTTAATTTGAAAATCATTACGGATGCAAAGTTAAAAAGGGTATTCGATTATTGAGACCAATAACATTCACTCCTAAGCGTAAATGCGGGAGATCAACTATTGTGCCTAATAATCGAATATTACCTCGTTTTTATAAAATCCTGATACAGTCTTTGAAAAGAATATCGACCTATTTTGGGAATCACTAGTAGTTACCCCCTGAGCATACTTGCAGGAGATATATCATTAATTCCCTAATAAGTGAACATTATCTTAGGTTTAAAAAAATGCAATCAAACAAGTTTTTATTCATCCTAATTAAACTAATGGTAAATTAAGACTTTTTTCTAACTTAAAACATCAAATTATGAAAATTAAAATAACCTAGATGATTAAACCTAAATGTAGGCTCTAATATTTACACTATTTGATTTTTAATTAATTATTGAATCGAATAATCGAGATGGTCCCCTGAGCATTTAGGCTAGGGCCAACTCGAATTATTCCCTAAATTAAAAGAGTTAGATTGAAATCTATCTAAAGTAGATGTTCTAACATTAATTTAAATTAATTTTAATCAGTATTGCAATTCCAATACTTAAATTGGAACCTCGAACAAAAGTGAGGACCAAATTAAGAATTCTCCTAATTTAATGACTAAATATAAATCAAATAATTAAAAGATTATGGACTAAACCTTAAAAAATGATCTATCAATGACTAAATTAAAAGAATATAAATATTAAAGGTAATTAAAATATGTAAAAGGACCAATATTAAAGTACTGGAAAATGAAGGGTAAAAAATAAAAGATCATAAATTTAAAGTACATAAAAAGTAAGGACTTAAATTAAATAAAGAAAAGTAAAAGATATAAATTTAAATGTGCATAAAATTAAATAACATAAATTAAAAGTGCAAATAAAATAAAGTTAGTATTAATTTTAATTTTTAACCCAGACCGACAATAATGTGAGTCGTACCCTGAGTCCAGTCACCTCAAAGTCTGATTAGCAATTAATATTCGTATTTAAATTAACAGGGACTAAAATGAAACAAAATAAAAACAATGGCCAATTACAAATAAACATTGACTAAAATGAACAACTTGCAACTATCATATAAAATTCATAATAAAATAAAAAGAAGAATCCAAACAATGGTTAAAATGAAAAAAAAATAACGACTAAATTCAAATATATCAGAATAATAATAGTGACTAAATTAAAATAAAATAAAATAGAATGATAAAAGTATGATAAATTAGAAAAGAGAGATACAATGACCAAAATAAAAAAAAAGGCAAACATTGGGGGACCAGAGAGTAATTAACCCTTAACTTTGGCGCCAAAAGCATGAAACACACTCAAAATGGATGACCTAAAGCATGATTTACCTAAAAGTTTTAAAACTAAAATCTTCCCATTTTCTCATATACAGAATTACGTGAACCCAAAAGTTTTAAACCCCCATCCTCCATCTTTTCTCTCAATCTCTCCATATTTGAACCAAACGCTCACCATACCTCAACCATCAAAAACATCGTCGGCCGCCACCTTTCGATCACCGTGGCTACCATGACCACCACCTATGGTGGCCGAAAAAAAATCCAACTCCACCATAAAAAAAACAACCCCAAAGCAACTCTCATATTCTTCTTCTCTTCTTAAACCGAGATCTAGGACCCACAAAAAACAATACCCCACTCCGAATAGCCGACGAGGCCACCGACGACCTCCTCGTGTTCTGGCAAGGCTATTCTACCCAAGGTAAAAGAAAACTCTCCCCCTATTATTTGTTTGTTGTTTTTAAGAAAAAAATGAAACAAAAAATAACAAAAAAATGAAAAAAGAAAGAGAGAACCTTGAATATGCTCGAGTTCTTTTTTTAATTTCATTGAATTTCTCCTACAATTGTTTGATTTTTGTTATTTATAACAACCCATTTTTTACATGTAAAAAAATGATATATTTGTTTATTGTTGGTGCAGTTGGCAGGGGATGGGCAACAACAATGGTTGGTGGTAGCAGGCTCGGTTGGTGGTGGTAGCAGGCTCGGTTGGTGGTGGCAGCAGGCATGACAGGGGGGTGGTGAACTTCACCCGGGATTTGGTGGAGCAGGGTAAGACTACTTTGACTCCTAATTTTTATTAGGTGAAAATTGGTGATTGCAATAAATTTTTTTAAAAAAAATATTGCCTCTTTCTAGGTTTCACAATTGAGACAAATCATAAAACAAGAGTTCATTAGATATAAAAGAATTAATTACACTTTTAATCATTCAAAAGAATTATAACTATTTGACAAGTGTCAAGATTAATGCTAACTTTGAGATAGAGTTAAGTAAGGAAAGGATAAGATGTCTCAGGTTGTTGTCTTTGGTCGAAGGTTTGTCATTCTCATTTCTTTGATGTTCACTGATCTGATGGAGTAGCTTATGTGCTTATTTATTGAAAGTGTTCTCTGGCTCTCAGCTCTCATGAGCACATTCGGCTTGTGCCATGTTTTGTCAAGGGATTTGTGAGATCACCTTCTATACAACAGTTGTACGATCTTTTATATTTGAGCCGCCTTTTCAGGTTTTCAATTCGAATCCTCCTTTGGTTTCAACACGTTATTCAAAATTTTATGTCTTGAACCCCCTTTGTCATTTTTCTATCATGCATTAAAAATTTTAGAAAACCTTTTATGAATAAAAGATTAATCCTGACGGACGGGATGAAATCTGAAGATAATCTCTTATGTTTAGAAATCATGTATGATTAGAAGGGTCTTTTAAGGAACGTAATGTAGGCTATGGTTCACGGTTATGAAAGAAAGGGATAAATTGTCCCAAACAAGTGTTTAAGGGTAATTGGACCAAGGATCAATTCATTCTGATGCCTTCAGTCTTGTATTGCTCGATTTGAGTATGCTCATATGTCTGGTAAATTGATTCTGGAATGATTGTACTTGATCAATCTTATAGTTTGAAGCTCAATGTGTCACTTGACTCGAGGGACTCTTTGCATGTGCTTCTTGTTTTTTTCCTTTGCTTTTTGCTTTTTTTCTTTCTTTTTTTCTCTTTGCTTTGATTTGATCTTTTCACTTTGCATTTTATTGGGGATAATGAGTGACTGAGAAAATATCTACTCGAATTCTAGGATGATCCACATCGACCGGGTCGGTTCTGATCATTGCTCTATCCTCTTGAAAACTACACATGGTCAGCAGATGAAGAAGGAAATACCCTTTAGAATGATAACCGCTTGGCTAGACCACCCCAAATTCAAAGAATTTTTGCATAAGGGACACATATGACAACATTTCTTCTAATTTGGAGAATTTTCAAGGAGAAAATTGGTGATTGGAACCATAATATCTTTGGATTCATCGGAGTCAGAAACAAGAGGATCATCGCAAGACTTGAAAGAATTGACAAGGCACTGCAAAATAGATATTCGAATTTTCTGGTACATCTCGAGGAGTCAAAAAATGAGCTAGAAGAAACTTAGGCAAGAGGAATTACTATGGTTCCATCGAGCTAAAACTAATTGGATCCACTACGACGATAAAAATACAAAATATTTTCATAAATGTGCGGCATCTAAATAAAGAATGAACTCCATTTTAATCCTTAAACTCCCTTTTAAAACTATTTCCACCAACCAACAGGAGCTATTGAAGCATGTAGTGGAGTACTTTAAAACCCTTTTCTCAACCTTTACGAGTGAATGAAAGAATTATAAGGTCAGGGGTCAATTTCCAAATTTGAAAACTAACCTAGTGAGGAAATTGGAACCTACACTGAACAATACTAAAATTAAGAAGTCAGTATTCGACATGGGTCCCTTCAAAACACCGGGTGCGGATGGAGTCCATGCAGTTTTCTACCATGAAAACTGGAACATACTGGGTAAAAGTGTTTGCCAACTTATTAAAAGAATTATGGGTGGAGAAGCTATGAAGGAAACGATCAGTAGAACCTTAATTGTGCTTATTTCCAAGATTGAAAACCCCACCCTCGTCTTCCAATTTAGGCCAACAAGTCTCCGCCAGGTCACGTACAAAATCATCACAAAAGTGATAGTTAACCGCCTCAAACTGATGTTACCTGAGATTATCTCGTGCAACCAGACAAGTTTTATCTCATGCCGATCTATCACAAAATATCATCCTTACTCAGGAGACCATTCATTCAATATATCATAAAAAGGAAAAAAAAAGGTTGGATGACGATTAAATACGATTGGAAAAAAACATATGATCGACTGGAATGGAAATTTATAGAAGATACATTTCAGGACACCGGTTTCCAACGAACCTAAGGAATGTGATCATGGGCTGGGTTAAGTCAAGTACGACGCAAATTACTTGGAATGGTACTTTATCTAAGGCCTTCAAACCTTTAAGAGATATACGACATGACGATCTATTATCCTTATCCCTGTTTGTTATCTGTATGGAGAAGTTATCACATACAATAAACTCGGAAACAATAAATGAAGTTGGAACATGATTAAATTGTCTAAAACTGGATCGGATTTATCGCATCTTTTTTCACTGACGATTTGATTTGATTTACATAAACCGATAAAAATCAAGGTAAAGACATCAAATGTGTGCTCCAAGAATTCTGTCAATGCACTAGTCACAAGATTAGCATAACCAAAACGAACATTTTCTTTTCCAGAAATGTTTCAAACCATGATAAAGAAAAAGTCAACGAAAGTCTTGGATTACAAAAAGTCCACATCCTTGGCTGATACCTTAAACTGTCACTGCTTCACGAGAGTCAGTAAGATCACCTACCAAAAAGTGCATGACCACCTGACGGGATGGAAAACCAAAACCCTATCAATGGTTGGGTGTGTTACACTAGCCAAGACTTTGTTATCCACAATTCCTTATTACACCATGCAAACAATGAATCCGCCAATTACCGTCTGCGGGGAGATTGAAAGATTAATTATAAACTTTATATAGGGTCAGACCCATGAACGAGAAGGTGTTCACCTAATCAAGTGAGAACAATTATGTAAACCTTTGAAGGAAGGGGACTCAGCTTAAAGGTTCTAAAAAAGTAAAATGATGCATTTCTAACGAAGGTTGACTTCCAACTCATCACGAAACCGGAGGAGCTATGAGCAAAATTTTTTGCATAATAAATATAATAGCGGATCTAGAAGTATTTTTCAAGGTGAGTACACATATATATTAATTACACAAAATTTTGATAAAGGGTGGATACAACTAAAATTCAGGGTGGATACACCCTTCACTACTCTAGTAACAATGATAAATCCCATATCATATTTATAGATTTTAGTATTCGTCTATTGTTGATACATGTCAACATTTTAGCTATCAATCTTATAAATGTTGAGAATATTTTATAGATAATTCCAGATATAATATAAAATATCACAAATATTTAGATTATATTATGAATACTTTTAGATATATATTATTTTATTATTATTTGAGAATATTCTAAGCATTTTAGCTTTTGTATTCGTATCCGTTAGATATCTGATATGACTTACAATATATCTTGGTACAATCTCTTTATCTTAGCTTGAGTTTCTTCTCCTGCTTCCCCAGTCGAATGAGGCAACAATGTCGACCCTGTAATATATTCAGAACGTTGAGATGTCTCGTACAAAATGTTATAAATCAGAACCGAAAAAGTTATTAGTAGGAGTAACATAACATGTTGCACTAAAATTTTATACAGGGTAAGAAAATGAGTTATAATCGGTAAATGTTATGGATATTATTAACATTTTAGGTTTTGCCAAAAATGTTATGGTTAATTAAGAAATAGGTTATGATATGTATTATTAATGTTTTTATTAATTATTCAAAAGTATTTATAGATTTTAATCATTTGATTGATTCAAATATATTATTTTAATTTTTGAAATGTATTTATTAATTAATGTTATGAAATATAGATTTGATTTAGTTATTTGATTATATGTTAATTTAGTATTTGTAATTTTTAATTCTTTGATTTAGTATGCATAAATTTTTTTATTTGATTTAATATATATATATATATATATATATATATTATTTTGATATTATGTTTGATATATATTAATTAATTCAAATATAATATTTTGATTTATATAAAGTTGCTCACTGTCATTTGATCCATGTGGTCTCAAAGAATCTTTGTCCACTCCCTGTCGTGAAGTTGCTCACTGTACGAATTTAAGGTCGGAGATATTCACCATCATAAAAAATTCTCAATAAAGATTTGATATTTCCTGTAAATTTGCTCTATTTATTTTAGTTTCATTTGTTAGTTATTCTCTATTTTTTTGCAGGTTTGTAGACTTTTTTTGTGCGAATATTTAGGTTGTGTTACAATTTTTTTTATAGATTATAGTCTTATCAAGTTATTGGAGTTTTTATAGATTAACCCCGTTGAAATTTGAGAATAGGTAATAATTTTGTCATTTTTCAGTATCGGGTATAAAATGAATTTGGAGGGGATTGGGGGTTGGGTTGACCGATTATGGTTGCCATTGGGGTTAAGGGTATTGTATCTAGATTGTGTATTAAATTTGGGTTGTATATTTGATTTGATTTTTAACTAGATATATTTTTAGTTTTATCTTGATTCGGACTTGATGAATGGATTTTTAAACTCAATCAAAAATAATTTTTATAATAGGTATTTTTAGTTATCTTTTGAGCATAAATAAATCAAAGGTGCATACAAAAAATTTAGGATAGACACAAATTAATTTTAGGGTGAACACATGTATAAAAATTGAATACTTAATAAACTAATTTTAAATTTCAGGTTGCCCACCCTAAAAAGCATATAGCTCCGCCCCTGAATAAATATAAAATTAAAGAGGTGTTCCTGAGTCTATTCAGAGGCAAAGAAGTCTCCACCTCTGGAAGGGCTTGAACGAAATCTGGAAAATCTTAAAGAGGTGTTCCTGGGACCTCTCTAGACTCGTTGCGATGCTGCAAATAGTATGAGGGGAAGTACTCAGAAGGTGAAGGAAATGGTAGATGAGAACAGTGCCTGAAAATGGAACATAACAGGGCAATTTTTGCCTGAGGAAGTAATAGAGCATATTGAAGCCATCCCAACCCCAAACAGGAACGATCTAAAGGATACAATAGGATGGAAAGGGAATGAAAATAGGAAGTTCACAATTAGGTCGGCGTACAAAGCCATGAGTGCTGAGGAACCAAACCAAATTGATGAAATCTGGGGGATTTTAGCCAAGCACCAGAGTCTTCCTAGGGCTAAAATATTTCTCTAAGGAAAACTCCTTGCCAATGCAGAACAGGTGCACAGACATATGACCTCTGATGGAAGCTGTCAAACTTGCGGAGCACCGATGGAAGACTTACATCACAATTTTCAAAACTGCCAGGTCCCAAACACCCTTTGGCGTCAACCGATCAGACCAAGCAAGATAGACGAGTTCTACTAAAGCAATATACGAATATGACTTAAGGACAACCTTCAAAACAAATACCAGCTGGAGAACAAAGCAGGAGAATGGCCCATTTTCTTTGGAGTGATACTTTCGACCCTTTGGGGGAGGAGGAACAAAAACATATTTGAACCATACCCCTTAAATTTTTTAAACATTATAAAGAAATCAATTGAAAGCACCGAAAATTAAAGCAATTGTATTCGTTTTAACAAAAGAACATAAAAACACACAACAATTTAACACTTGTAACATTTCTATTTTGACAAGCAGAAGAAAAAAAATCAATTAAGATAGAAATATTATAAATATTTGTTATTTGTATTATCACTTTTATGTATTAAATTTTTATATGGTATTTATCTTTGCATTTATAAATATAGGATTTGAAGAAATATCATATACATTATATTTAGAAAATAATAAAAAAAAATTCATTTAGTTTTCTTTGTCTTGTAAGAAAAAGATTACAACATTAAAATTCAATAGAAATTTTAGTAAATATAATTTCATAAGAAAATAAAAATAAAATTGTAATTGAATAGTTAATATTAAAATTAGACTTAATAGCTGAATTCGGTTTCTTATAAAATTCGGGCAGGCCTATATTACCAACTTTGGTATGTATATAGGACCACCCTAAAAAGAAAAAGAAAAAAAGTATGTGATAATTAATAGACGTAGATCTATACGGTGACGTTTCGAAGCTCGGGTTTGGCCTTTGGTGACGACCGACGAAGAATCATATTCGTCTCTATAAACTTCTCTCATCTTCATCCCTCCCTTAGTCTTTACGCTCGACGCAGCAGAAGCAGAATCCAAAAGGTTTTTCTTTTACTTTATCCTTTTCTTAATTTTTCACTATTTTTTATTAATTTATCGTTTTTTTCTTTGTTTCAGCTTTTCAGTAATTAATTGTGATCATTTTATCTCCGTATTAGTACCGTAAATTGATCTTGATTATATTACTCCTTTTCCCCCTTTTTCAAATAAGTTAACTTCTAGGGTTATGTTGTGATAATTGAGATTCTGTTTGATTTGGTTGTTTTAATTTCTTGATCATGCAATTCTGATCTTTCAGCTGATTAAAGCATGTTTTCTGCCCCCTTATTATTTGTTTTATATTCACTGTATTTTTGTGCATTTTTTCTATTTAGTGAGCTGCACTTATGGCTATTAAATCGAAGGCAAGTAATTTCAAAATTTTAGTTAGTACCCGAGAAATTTTGATTCTGAGATGGGATTTATTCGATTTTTTAGTTGGGCGATAATGTTTCTTTTGATACCCACCCATATTCCTTTAAGGTTTGCGTTCAAAATTTCATATTGATTTTATGTCTATATTTTCTTTGCACTTGTTTCTATTCCAATTTCATTAAATCGAATTTATTTATATTGCAATAATTTCATATCCCATGCATCTTGATTACTTGGCTTATGTCAAGTATCTGTTTTTTTACTTAGGCACAACACAGTAATAAGAAACCATGCCGAAGAACAAGGGAAAGGGAGGAAAGAACAGAAAGAGAGGAAAGAATGAAGCAGATGATGAGAAGCGTGAACTTGTGTTCAAGGAAGATGGGCAAGAGTATGCTCAAGTGCTTCGGATGCTAGGCAATGGTCGGTGTGAAGCCATGTGCATAGATGGCACAAAGCGCCTTTGCCACATCCGTGGTAAGATGCACAAGAAGGTTTGGATTGCTGCCGGTGATATAATTCTTCTCGGGCTTCGTGAGTATCAGGATGACAAGGCTGATGTAATCCTCAAGTACATGCCTGATGAAGCAAGGCTCTTGAAAGCATATGGTGAGCTCCCAGAGAACACACGTCTCAATGAAGGCATTGTTGACGAGGAGGACGATGGAGGTGCAGATGATTATGTCGAATTCGAAGATGAAGATATAGACAAGATCTAGGGTGTTGGATTTGATGATGTTTGAATAATGTATTTAAGTTATCCATAAGCATAAGCTTGCATGTCATTCTTAGATGTATGTTGTTAATTTTAAGTGTGTTCCATATCTCATGATTACTTTTACAGAAGTGATAATGAAATTTAAGCTTTATATGAGCATTTCCTCCCATTTTTTTTATGTTGCTACTATTTGATACTTAAGAGTTGACACTCAGGCATTTACAGGATGAACACAATGGCTTAGCGACAGCATTTACAGAAGAAATGTACCATTTTCTTGAAGCCACATATAAAACAGAGTAAGCACTAGCAACATATTTTACCCTTTTAGCAGAATAAAAATCCAAAGATCAAGAGGCTAAAGGATCTGGTGACTGTTGATGGTTAGCGTTGATGCATCAATCATCATTGCATTGATTTCTTTCAGGCCTCATTATAGCTTGCTCTTGTGCCATCTTATATTTTACACTCTCCCTTGAACCTTCTTTCTTGTTCACCTGCAACAATATTATAATCAAGTTGCATCATCGAAACCGGGAAGGGAACATACATCTATTAGCATCAAACCTTGCCAGATTCCTTTGATGGTTGATAACTTGGTACAGTTTTTCTCCTCGATATGCTTCGTGTAGCTTTAAGCCTGTTTTTTGGCCGCCTGGATTGATCTTTTTCCTTACAAGTTGGTGCTGGTAAGGCTTCTGGTTGTACGGATACTTCATTAGATCCGCAACTTTCTTTCTCGTCACCTGCTGCGTCTATAATTCCTTTCCTGATAGCAAGTTTGTTATTGTTGTCTACAGGTTCAAATGGTTTTTTTGTATTGGTTTCTCCTAGTGAGCTATCCGGAACACGGGTTGCCATCCATCGTTCTAGCCAGTTCCAGCTCAAGCTCATGTTCTGTTCCATTCCATCAGGTTTTGCTTGTTTTCTCTTCGAGCAGATTCGCAGCTAAGAATGGAGTTTCGATAAGTTAGACCAGTTCACAGCCTAAACTTGCATTCTCATTTGTTTTATAGGAAAATACAAAGCTAAGTAGCAAACCTGTTGCGAAAAAGCATAGGCCAGAGCTCTTTCACGCCTGGTCATCGCTTCCAGTTTGTTCTGAATCCTCATTTTCGAAATGTTACTACTCACCGTGCTATCATCCCAGTCTTCCTGTTATTTCAGTTTTGTACAAAAAAGTTAAAGCAAAATCTGCATTATCTAGATTTAAAGACAATTCAGCTGTGCACTTGAGAATATCAAGATCATCACTGAAACTGGGTTCTTATCATTTCATGAATTTGATGGAACCCAGAACAACAAATATGGGTTACTGTTTGTGTTACCTTTATCCTCAGAACCAGAGCTTTGGGTTTTTGTTGAACTCGGTGATGTACTCCTTTGCTTTCATCTTGAACTGAGAAAACTTCCACAGAATTTCCAGTTTGAACTTCAATAGACGTACTTATAGACTCCCTGCTCGGACTTTCGGTACTGGCTGGAGGCTCCTGTTTATCACCCCCTCTTTTGATCTCCATGTATAGACGCCTGGCCTAAATTTCAAGAACCAATTCAGACTTTCAAATTCAATAAATCGAAGCAACTCGAGCATGCCAGGATCCTAAACTTTTGCATGAAACTACAGACTGTCGTCAAAACAAAAAGATATGAATTGATCGATTTGCGTGGAGAATCAAACCAGAAAGTTTCTAAATGCAGACTGAATAACCATGGCTGCATCTTCTTCATGGAACAATTTGGAAATTGGGTTATGGTTGCCGTCTGGTATATTCGGCTCGGTCTCATCGCTCTGATTTTCTGGCAAGTCCATTGATCCCTCTGGTATAGGCTGAGTAACAGTGGCTTCAGAGCTCTTGACTGAACTTGAATCTTCCTCTGCAACAACTGAACTGAATTCATCACCACAAAGGTATGATCGGACCGAACCCCATCTTTTCTTATCTGTCACATTACTTCTTGCCTAAAAGGATCAAAGACGATAAAAATTTAAGCAAAATACTGCCATATGAGTTCATTGCTATATATATATATATATATATATATAAACTTACTAAGTTTGTGTCTCGAGGAGTCCCAAAAGACCTGTTCCTAGAGAAGACACTTCTAACCAGCTCTCCGGTGATACCCATGTCTCAATTTCTGAACTGAACAATTCAATGAGTAAACTCCTCAAATGGGTTGTCTGCAATTATATTGAGAACCACTGGAGAATCCACGAATCATTATTGGTAAAAAGAAAAAAAATAAAGCTGAAAAATGAGTTGACATTCTCCGGTCGGTTTAATACAGGCTTCACTGAATAATGATGGAAAAATACAACTAATAAATCTTCTGTTTAGAATTACATTAATGCATATGATAGCTGTAATTAAGATTAAAGAAAAACATCTGTTGGCTTTAGAGCTGGAAATTAGTTCTTTAAATTGGAAAAAAATAATAATAGAAATTCATGAAAGTAAAGATCAGATAGAAAAGACTGATTTTGAAGGCATGCTTAGTTTTTTTTTAAATGACTTTTCTGCACATGTCTTGAATCAGATTGGCCTAAAGAAAGTTTGCTTGCTTCTGGGGTTATGTCTGTTGCTTTCTGGTTACTGTTCCTAACCTTTCAATATTTTATTTATTTTTAGTAGAGTTGTTCATTGGTCAAATTTAATTGAATTCAGTCGATAAAATTCAAAGCTCCATTTTTATTTCTTTTCCTAAACTCTTAAATACTTAATATTATTATTTTATAATTTTAAATTTTAAAATTATTTTGTATGATATATCAATTGATTTTATTATATTCGATTCCGTTATTTATTCAAACATACTATTGTGGTATATAAATCAAAATTTCAATTACAAATTAGTGTTTCCTTTTCCATGAATTGTACCCGGAGTACTAAAGTAGGGTTGAAGCTGGAAAAAAGGGGCCATGAAAATTGAAAGCAATGTGCAAAATGGTCCTACAAGATTAACTCTTCTGTGTTGTCCTATTTCTCTTTCTATGTTAATATAATTCATGAACATCTGTGGTCGCAATGAAATATGAAAATCCACCGCTTCGTACTTGTTTAGGCTTGATTTCATTAAAATTTAGATTCAAAATAGAAGTGATTTAAATTTAAATCTTGATAAGTAAAGTTTAAATTTGAATAAAACATTCCCTAACGTTTCAGGTACGATCCATCCTGAAATTACAGTAGAGTGGATTGCTTTTTAAAGTTTTACAGATTTGATCTATCGTGCTAGTGCAAGTCGTAGTGGGGTGAATCAAAGTTTTACTCATATTCATCTTGGACATATAAAATCATCATATTTCTTAATCTTTCCTCTATTTCCATTACACACCAATAAACGAAGAGTGGTGGAAATAATAATTCATTTTATCCGATCATTTATTTTTATTTTCATTTATCCCTCTCAGATAATAAATGAATATCTTATTTATTTGTTTTACAACACCCGAACAAAAAATAAATCTGTTACCCATCTAAAACTCATTTATAATCAAGTGAAATCAAATTTCTTTCACCAAAGTTCAATCCATAGAATTCTCCTCGAGAACATATACACAAAAATCAGATAAAAATAGCACTCGAACTAACTAAAAGATCCCAAAAATCTTTGAAAGCTCTTGGTTTGGGTTACATACCCAAGTCTATTCAAATACTCTAAGTGTCTATAAGTGTTTGTAGAAATTAAGCATGAACACAAATGCTAAACTCTGTTTAATCAAATGAGAATACGCAGGGATTTAAATAGCGTTCGCGGTCACGTTTTCGGTCCCGTCGCGTTTATCGCGGTTGCGGACATAACGGATGCAATCGCGGTCACTGCGGGTGTCGCGGTCGTGAATTTTTTTTAAAATTCGCACAATTTATCCTAAAATATAATAATTATACTTGATGACCCATTTTTCCATCATACATTTTAAGGTAACAACATATGCTTCTAACTTATAAACGGTAACAAGTTTACCACATTTTTTTTAATTGGATTCTTAATCTAATTTAAAATCCAAGATCCATACACCAAAATACAGCATCAAATCCAAATTATAAATGGTCCATTGCTTTAACAACCCAAAAATTTAAATACCCAAATTGAACCCCAAACCCAAATCCTTTCCTTGACCTAGACTAAGCCTTTGTCTTCTTCTCCACGACAACACCCCAACAATCCTCGTCAGCAAACACATGCAGAGAGCACCAAAACAAAAGAAAAATTAGAAAGTCCCAAAAGCAGCATGTAATTCTCAAACAAAAGCAAGAAACCTTGAAAGCATAATCCATAAACAATGCAAATTAGAGCTTCAAAAAAATGGAGGAAAGTGACAGCACATACCATCATCAACAAGTGAAGAAGAAGATGAATGAGCATAAAAACGAAGACTCATTTGCTTATCGACCAGCTCTCAGCCATTGGTAAAAGCCTTACTTACTTTCTTTGGCGTTGCTTGCTTTTCTCTCTCTTTAATATTTGCTCTATTTTGATGATGAGAGCAAGCTATGGCAGTGGGTTTCTTTTACGCGAAAACTTGTGGATAACGGGAATAGCGTCCCGTTGTCGACGTTATTTGCCGTTAGACGCTAAATTGCGGCCGCGAAAGACTGTTATTGTTGTGATTCTGCCACCTATCGCAATTTTTCCGATTATCGATTTCGGACGACGGCGCTACCACGAAATAGCGGCCGCTATTACGGTTGCGCTCCGCTTTTTGATTCCCGGAGAATACGTGTTGTAATTCTTTCTGTCACACCTCAAATTAGGGTCTAATTTTTTTTAAAAAAATTTTCCGAGGATTAAATTAAAATCTTAATTAAATTTGGGGACCAAAATGAGATTTTAGTTAAATTTATACTCAAATCAGAAAGTAACCAAAGCCTTAGGACTTATAGTGGAATTTATCAATTTTCCTTTTTTGTTGGGTTTAAGACCCAAAATTCAACCGTTTCCATTTTTCTAAACTCATTTTCTCTCTCTTCAACATTTTCTATTTTAGTAAAAAAATTTTAATCGATGTTTCGTCGCCGACTGTTGTTCCGTTTTCGACACCTCTCGTATCATCGTGTTCCTTGTATCGTCCCGAGTTCACCGATGTCCATCTTGTCTCTATTGCCGTCGAAGATCAAGTTTATGACGTTGCGAAATCAAGCTCTCCGTCGTTTACTGTTGTGAACTGAGGTTGGTAAGTACCTTAAAATGCTTGAAAATAAATTTTAGGATTTTTTCGACCCCCGCAGGCACCGTACACGCCCCACGCGTCGTCGCTAGGCATGGGAAAGTCCCACCGCCTGGTGGGTTTTTAGAAACGGGCCGACACGATCTGAACCGACCCGATGCAACCCAAACCGAATCGGTCAACCTTTGACCATTGATCGTTGATCGTTAATCAGTGTTGACTTTTTTTTGAAAATCTTCATCTTGACATTTTTCGACTTCTTGAGTCCGATTTTATGATATGTTTTGCCAAATTCTGACCCTGAAAACCTTGAATTGAGCCCGTTAATTCGAAAATGCTTAGTATTTTTAACATTTTGCTTATTTATTTGAGATTTGGTTATGTAATTGATTTGAGAAAAATATTTTTATGAAGGTGTTCGTGTTTCTCCCGACTGAGGGTCGATTAGATCCTGTGCTTCCCGTCCATTATATTCGCTCGATCTGCGTTTTCCGAGAGTTACTCGCATGTTTCTATAAATTGTTTAAATAGAGGTTATTATTATTTATATTAGGATTACGATATGGATTTTTCGATTCGTAGGATCTAGCGCTGCCACTGATCTTGATCGATAGACTTTATAGTAAGCTTTCCTATCAGATTACTCAGATTGGTACATGTGTGTGCCATGATGGTATTATATTACTGTTTTAAACTATTTATCTGAATTGTTTTAGATTTCTAATGATACTGAATATTTTTACGAGACGATACCTGATTTTCTGAATATCAGTTATCTGATATTTGATTTACTGGATATTTCTGATATGATCTCTAATTATTGTATTTTTGTATCTGATTTCTTAGTATGAAATATTTTCATGTTTTATTGGATAAAACTACCGTTTTCACTTGAATACATACATGTTTATTATTGTCATTGGGGGTATTATTGGAGGAAGTATATAAGGCATGATCTATGACTTGTAAGACCTTACCGCAAACTCCTCTACTTTGTGCACATGGTAAATCCTTATTGCAGGTCCTTATACTATATGTATAAGGTCCTTACCGGGTGTACATGTAGGTGTATGATTATGGGGAACTTACACATTCTGGTGATCGGATGAGAGTAGTGATCATATTTTAAAAACATGTTTGATAAATTTCTTTTTACTGAAGTATTTTATCATCATGTTTTATACACCGTAAAGAGCACACTGGGCTTTTTAGCTTATTCTGTAAATTTTAACTTTTTCAGACAGTAGTAGATCGTAGAATAGCATACTTGGAATTAGGAGAACCGACTACTCCTATTATTTTACCACTGTATATCTCTAAGCCTTTTTGTTGTACTTTGGTGCCACATATTTTTACTACATTCTCGATATATATGTATTACCAGTATTTTATTATGTGTTAACAACGTTTCCGGAATCAAATCAAAGCTAGTATCGCAGTAGGTACAGGGAAACCCAAAAATCAAACCTAACCTTTCAAAACTATTGACCAATCATTATTATATATAACTATTTCCTTAAACTATTATATATAACCACTTTAATTATATATAATCAATGTAGATGGTTTAAGCTAAAAATAAGTCCTTAAACTATGTCCATTTTTGCTTTAAGTCCCTAGTTAAAACAAATCCTTAAACTATTATATATAACCACTTTAATTACTTAAAATATTTTTGTCTAAAAAAGCCCCAAACTATGCCCTTTGTTTGCTTAAGTCTTCAAATTGCATTTTAGTAAAAAAAAATATCTAACTTTGTGTAACATGCAACATCATATTATATGGCAAATTTTTACTAAAAATATGATAGGACTTAGAATGATTAAATATAGGGTAAATTACTCGATTAGTGTCTAAACTATCAGTTTTGATCTATTTTAGTACCTAAACTTTCATTTGTTTTCAAAATCATATATAACGTTTAGTTTTTGTTTCATTTTAGTACTTCATCGTTAAAAACTTAACGGTTAGGCTCATCGATTGTTGTGGCTATAGTCGTCGGTCGTTGCATCTGTTTTTTATGAAGCCCAAACATTCCAGCTCAAATCTTTTTTATCCACTGAAAGTGATTTCGATCTTCGTTTCATCGGGAAACACCTCAATCTCCCAAAATCGATAATGGACTCTTTGATTTATTCATCCTCTAATCTCCGTGATCCAACATCCAATGGGCCTAAAACTAGACTATGTTGGTCGACTTGTCATTATCTCGTGGTTCATCGTTCGGATTGATCGTCCATCCACCAGAGCTATGCCACATCAGCCTATCCGTTAAGTTTTTAATGACAAGATACTAAAATGAAACAAAAACTAAACATTAGGTATGGTTTTGAAAAAAATGAAAGTTTAGGTGCTAAATCGATTAAAATAGATAGTTAAGGTACTAAATGCGTAGTTTACCCATAAATATAATAGTTTAAGAATTTATTTTGATAAGAAAATAGTTTAAAAAGTAAAAAGAGGTATAATTTAAGGTTTATCTTTCCTTTAAGCCCGTCTAGATTAAAAAATTTTATTTATAAAAATTTTAAATTTTAAATCTAAATCTTTAAATTTTAAGTTTTAAATGGATAAAATTATGTATTCTAAATTATAAAACATTTGTATTTCAAATAACTTTATTTTATTGTAAATTATATAAGATTTAATAATATATCATGTACTCTTCTTTTGAGTACATATAAATGTTTCTCTTTAAAATAAAAAAGTTAATTATTTTCAAAATAAAAGAATCATAAATATATAAAATATGAGGTTAAAATAACTTATCATAACCTAAAAAGAATAAGTATATGTATAAAGTTGATATAATTAATAAAAATTCAAATAAAAACAATATTATTAACAACAGTGAATGCTATTTTTATAGGTTCTCAATTCAAGTAATTGCGTCTACAAAATGTTTATACATTGTTAATGAATTAATTTTTTTTTTGAATAGATATAATTTTATAACCACTTTAGACAATTTAAAAATATCAATTTATTACATGAGTCAAACTAAAAAGGATGATTTTATTCTTAGAGGTCTTGAGTTCAAACATCAACATAAACATGATATATATATTTTTCGAATTAATCACTGGTATCCGATATATCGACCGACTAATCCAGATCGAATATTGCAGAGGCGAGGACGACCCTCCCAACCCAGTTTACTCTATTCGCAACCGTCATGATTCAAACCATTTAGCTTAAGAGATCTACTACCTCATCTCAATAGACTAATTAATTATTGATTGATATTTAAACGTTCGTTACTTGTAATTGCGGTAAAACGGAAGGAACGAATACAAAGGAACGATGAATGTCATTAAATGTGAGATATATGTTTGAGAAAAAAGCAGCCCAACGTGTGAAACAAAAAAGGCCATTGAATTGAACCCCAAAAGACGAATAGAAGCGTTCACAAAACCCTTCGATTCCACCTTTGAAACCCCCCCATAAGGGAAACGCTCGTACTCTTCTAATTCTTGCGAACCACCACCTTCCTTTTTTCTCAGCCATCTCTTCGTTTGCTGAAACCTTTGGTTTGTGAAGGAAATTAAGGCGTAGCTGAAGGTTCAAAATAGTAATGAAGAGGAGGAAGAAATTATGGTTGCCTGCATCATTATCTCATATTCAAGTGTTTTCCGGTAGCCTTGAAGTTCTCTTTCACGGCAGCCAGTGGTACACTTCCAACGGCGTCGTTTTGCTCGGAAGAAAGTAAATATATTGTCGGTTTCAACTTTGGAGGCCATTAATTTATATTCCCGTCGTCGGGAATCCGAAACACTTGCAGCGGCGTACACGGGAAAGCCAGGCATTTCCTTTATTTTTTTCCTTCTTCTCTTTTGGGTGATTATTTTTCTTTCTTAATTTTGTAATGAGATTTAATCTCTGCAAAAATATATTTAAATCTACGATTTAAAGTTATCGATTCCACCATTAAAATAAATAAATCAAATGACATAGCTTAACATTTGGTCTGTTTTTTTATTTAAAATTATCAATTCAATAATTAAAATAAAGGGTAAAGTATAAAAATGGTCCCCGACTACATAATGTTGTTTCGTTGAGTCTCTCGGTTATCAAAAGTTAAAATGATCCCTAACAGTAGAAAATTGTTTTGTTGAGTCTCCTGACTATTAGAAGGTACAAAATGATCACTTGACTATTTATATATTCCAAACTAATCATATTTCATTAAAAAAAATTGACATTCGTTTGAGCTATGCGTCAACATATTGATTGAGATATGATAAAAATAATATTTTAACGATGTCTACTAGCATCCTCGTTTCTTTCAAGCAGTGTAAACGGATAATTGATCTATAAAATACAACTCAAACGATTTAATGACTAAATTTTATCATATCTCCAGCTCGGACGGTTGTTAATTTCTTAACTAAAAATGATAGTTTGAAACAAATGAATAGTTAAGTGATTATTTTGTAACTTCTAATAATCAATGGACTCAATAAAATAATATTGTATAGTTGAAAAATCATTTTATAATTATAATACTCGAGAAATAAAAAAAACATAATCCTATAGCCGGAGATCATCTGTATACTTTACCTTAAAATAAATGTCGGAAGTTTAACATTTTGGTGTTGGTTTAAGAAATATTGAGAAAATAGTAGTCCATCTATTTATCTACCTTTGTTCTTAACATTTATCATATTTATAGCAATGAAACAATAATTTGGAGGTCATCACTATATCAAAATATATTAAATATTTATTTATTTATAATATTTAATATATTTAATATATTTTGATATAACATTATTCATATTTATTTCATCAGCGGCGTCGCTTTCACCAATAATTTTTAATTATTTATTTAAGAAAACTCTACATACTTGGTAGGTTGTAATAGCTCAAAATCATATTAGCACCTAAAACCAATAATTAAAACATGATTTTTATGTAAAGCTTTTATTAACCAATCCGATATTTCATAGTAGCTTTTATTTTTTTTGAAGTAATTATAAGATAATATATGTTCGAAATATTTTTAATTATTTGATAAAAATACTCCTATATCCCTACAAACATTTTGTGTTCTGAGTTGAATTATTATTTTTATAATAAAATTAAAATTAAAATTAAAACATTAGACTTTGAATGTTGCTGACATGACATTTGATATAATAATCAATAAATATTTTATGTATTTTTTAATACTTATGATTTTTAATTATTTATTTACATAATATTTAAAATAAATAATACCATATTACAATGAAATTCATATTGACCATCGTACATAATGTCACCTCATAATCCTTAAAAAAATATTTTAAACGATTTGAAAATAATTTGACCTCTTCAAAGATTAAAAATCAAATTTAACAAAAACAATAATTATCAATTTAACAAAAAAATATATTAAGGACTTAATTTTCTTTATACCATATTTATCATAACAAGAACACTGTTCTCCTATCAATTGTCAACATAAATTCTTAACTCCAAAACTAAGATTAGGAATCCGAACATGTCTTTATATCGGATTTAATAAACAAACGGAAAATTGCACCACCATCACTTAATTATTAATAAAATTAAAATAAATCATACAATTTTAAAAAGTCACAAATGAGCCATCCAATCAACCAAATGTGATGAACAAGGTATTCGGCCATTAAAAATGAAACCAACGTTAGAAGATGTTGTTAAGAAACATTTGTAATGATTTTCAATGGGTAAATTATACTATAAGACACCCATCTATTAGTAAAATTACAATTGAATCAATCATTCGTTTATTAGCAAGATTACAAATTAATCATACAATGTCGAAAAAGCACAAATAAGTCACTCAATTGAGTATGATAAACAAGTCATTAGGCCATTAAAAATAACACGGGTATGTTGGGAAACATTTTTATGATATTTTATTGGGAAAATTACACCATTGATAATCTATTTATAATCTTACTAATAATTAAGTGATTTATAGTGTAATTTACCCTATTTTTCATGAACAAAATATTTTACATCAAAAGTCATCTGATATTTAATGATTTAATGACATGTTTATGACAATCGATCAATTAAATAATTCATTTATCATCTTTTTGGAATTGGACGACTCATTTATAATTTTAGTAATAATTAACATATGATATAATTTACCATGAATAAAATCTAATAGAAAGAAAAAGATGAAATTATAAATTAAATAAAAAATATAACTCTTCTTGCACTAGCATGCATCAAGCAGTAATCTAAATAAATACAAAATAATACCTATTTAAATATAACTTTCAATTATTTAATATTGGACACTCATACTTTTATAATTCTTGAAGCTCGAACTCAAGACATATAACAATAATTTATTTATCACTGAAGTCGTTTGGAAGCTATATATATATATATATATATATAAGTTTACCTCAAATAATTATTGATAATTTTGTAGTTTCATGGAAACAGCTAGGGTGAGTGGAAGCAACGAGTCGATTGCTAATGGCGTCGAAGAATTAAGAATCGGATTGCCTTTTACCACTAATTTTAATTTCTACGTTTTCTGCATTTCTTAAAAGGAAACACAACATAATATCACTGACTCGTGCACCGTAATTAGTTCTTAAAAGACTAATATGATTGCATCCTATTCCCATATGGTTTTAGTTGTAGGTTAAGTGGGAGGATTAGTTCGGTCCACTAACTCAGCAACGCAATTTCTACTCACTGGGTTTTGCTTTCTTGACGAGGAGCTGAGAAAGTGGTTTCCATATACCTAAACGTGTACTCTGTTTTGAACCCCCAAATTAATACGGCCTTTTCCACAGCCCTCGACACCGCTTTCTTGACCATGTCTGTGGTCTAGAGATGATAATTCCATATCGATGCACAAGTCATCAGCTTGCAAAGCAGTCCCATAATGTACTGCTGCCTCTGGCAATGCATCCATATGAACAGGTCCCACATGTTGCATCTCAATTACATTCTTATGGTTCTGCTGCTTTGACAACTCATTGTTCTTCCAAATACTACTGCTTCCAGGAAACTGACCTTGCACGTGCTTTCCTCTGCTTCCTTCGGATTCGAATCCATCGTTCACTTCAGGGACACCATCCAATATGCTGGAAATACCTTCGAAAGCGAATACGTCTTGTGAGAAATCGGCATAGCAATCGTGTTTCTCCTGCATAAGCTAATTAAATTCAATATCTTTGGCATTGTGTTCATTTCCATCCAACTCTTCCGGACCATAATATGCATGACCTTGCTGTTGTGATATTGCCTTGTGCGGAGGTGCTTTTACATTCCATTGTTCCAACTGCTTATCCTCTACATCAACTGAACCTGGTAGGTAGAATGACTGCGGAAAAAAGATATGTTGAAAATAAATCTAAAATCAAAGGGAAGTAGCAAAGAGAGAAGCTAAAATCTTTACGTGCCTTGCCAGATAGAACTCGATCATCCTCCCAAATCAAATCATAACCTTCTTTCTCATCAAGTCTGTTAAAATGAGAAAGAAACAATACCTTTTGAGTACAATTTTTAACAGTTTGAATAAGGTTATAAGAGAAGCCTTTACCTTTTAGTTTCCCTAGGAACAATAAGAATAATAAGCTTTGGTCTGAAGGTAAGAGCTTTGCTAATGAACTTGTTAGCACGAGATGCCTTGACCCCAAAAGGGGGATTCAGTCCCATAATCTACTTGAAATGTCAAAACAAGAATATCAAAGAGAGAAAGAGAGAGCATACGCGGCATCTTCCTCTTTTTAAGCTTCTTACCAGTCTAGAACCGTTTGGTAATTCGTCTGGGTTCACACTCATCCAATCTCTCTTTTCAAAATTGAAGTCATTCTGCAACAAAAAAGGATTGGGAAACCCTTAAAATGACATTCACTGATTAAAGAAAGGGGAAATAATGAACTGCAACAACCAGGTAATCTTTTAACTGTTTCAGATGTCAAGTAAAAGAACACAAGCCAGTGATGATCGTATAGCATTACAGAAAACAAACAAAAATGCAGTTCTGGCATTTAAGAAACAGAGCCTAAATAGCAGATACATCTGTTACATAACCAAAGGAGGCTGAAAAACACCAACAAAATCAGTAAGCATTATCAGTCAAAAGGACCTTAGATAAAAGAAAGACTAACTTTACCTTTGGCTGAAAAAGATCATAATTTTTAAATATGCAGGATTTCCCAACTTTCTCTAGCTTCTCTTCCAGTAAACAACTGAAATCATTGGAACCACAGCAGAAGTCGACTATCTGCTCCAGTAGAGTTCATTGTGTAAATAAAATGATCATATTGACATAACCATGATAAATATAAAAAGCAAATCCAGTAATTAGCGAAGAAAAAAAAATCGAAGTCATAAATTGAGAGGGACAAAAAATGCCATAAAACATGATCAGGCTTTTTAAGCCATTTTTATGACCACCAAATATATCCTGAATAAGCCCGTCCAAAGGAACGAAAATTCAGATCCCACTGACCATTTTAAAATTTCAAGTCAGTGGCATCATTACCTTATACGATAACCTTCGATCTTTAGATGAGTAACCAAATTCCAAGTAATAGCAAGTGTGAAATAGGCCAAGCTAATTTCTAGTCGAAGTCATTGCATTCCCAATTTCACATTTTCAGAAGTATGATGCTTACATATCATTTATTCCAGCATAAATTAATATCCCCAATTAATCTCAAACTACAGAATGCCTCCTAGAATAAATAATCAAGCTTTTTGAAAACTGAGCATAGCAAGCAAACAAAAAAATGGGATGATTCTATGAACTGCTTTAAGTGATACATGCTGAGAGAATACAAAAAAAAAAAAAGCATTTACAGTTACAAATATAAAATTTAAGAACTGTTGAATTTCTATCCAGCTTTTAAGAACAATGTAATTTTGCCCATTGGGTTCTGTTTTTTCACTAGGAAAACCATACATTGTGTGCAATTATGAATGCAAATAAAGTGAGCTAAGGCCAAATGAATAACAATCTTACAGTATCACCATCTTGTACATACAAATGGAGCCTATCAACAATCTGCAGAATAAACAAGTGATATTCGCTATGTCATAACCCTTTTTTTTAAACAATTAAGTATTATTTAAAAAAAACAATTATTATTTTTTATTTGAAAAATTGGCAATTTTGACTTAATTTGAATTAAATTGAATAGGAGTCGCCATTGACCTTTGAGCTAGGTAGGTCGAATACCTAAAAACGTCTTTTAAAACAATTTTAAGAAAAAAATCGTTTTTAAGACAAAAACCGGTCTGCGCTATCAAAGATTCAATTTAATGGGTCCGGGAGTCGATTACACGTGGGGAAGGATAAGCACCCCCACAACGCCCAAAATTGGTACTTAATCGCTTACACGTTGTCGTAATGGCGGAAATCATGAATTTACATCGATCATTAAAGTATGATCCATTTATTAAAGTTAAGTAATTTGCTTCGAATTATTTGTTAGAGAAAATTCTTTGACTTGAAAAAGAAATCTCGGGAATCGCAATCCTCCATCGGGAAAACTATCACATCTATTTTTTTTTGTAAAAGAAAATTCTCTCCTCGATTTATTTAAAAATATTAAAACTGAATAAGAAAACAATATCAGAATTTTACATGAAATTATCTAAAAAACATGAATGGTCAATACTTAAACTTAAGTAAACCAAAAAGAATTAAAATAAAATAACATAAAAATAGAATAAAAATATTACTAACATTTAATACATAAAATGTTCGATTATTTCAAATTCACCCGTTTGAATATAGTATTGAATCACACTACCTCTATAAGGTTGTGCTTTTCACCCCTATTCTACGACGAATATTATTGAGAATATTCAAATGACATTAGAGCAAACTGGTAATACCAACATAAAAAAATATAGACACATCAACAAAAGAATTTTTTATAAGCTAAAATGTTGTGAATGTACTTAATATTATATAGATATGCTAGGTTAAGATTTATGTACATATGCATATGTAATATGTTATAACATAAAGTACATAAATAATGATAATAATGAAATTGTCGCAGTCCTCTTTCGGGTGCGCCCGGAATTGGGCTTCAACTTAAAATAATGGGTTAAAGTCGCTACCGATCATTTTAAAAATAATTAGGTTGATCAGACACCATCTTACCTGATATGCGTTTTACCAGAAATGTATCGGGTTCGGGAGTCAGTTACAGTCAAGAAAGGATTAGCACCCTTGAACTGCCCTTTCGATACCAATTAATTTGTCGGTTGTCTTTAATTGAGAAAATTTAAATTTAAATTTAAAAATTTAATTCGAATTAATTACCTTTGATCGATTAATATTACTACTGAAAAAATGTCAAAGATATGTGAGATGTTAGAATAGAAAACATCAAATAAAAATTAATTAAATAAAAGGGAAAATAAATCAATCAATCAAAAAAAGAAAAAATGTTATATATAAAAATGTTTTAAAAATGAAACAAATGGAGAAAATGTTAAATTTCAGAGAAAAATAATAATAAAATAAAATAAAAAAATATAAAGGACATTAAAAGAGGGAAAAATGAAAATAAAAAAGTGAGGGATAAAAATAAATAATAAAATAAAAAAATTATAATAAAATGAAATAAGTAAGAACATCGAGGACTAAACAATAATTAACCCTAAACATTCATGCCAAATTAGTGACCAAAACAGAAGATACACAAATCTAGGGGTCAAATTCGAATATTAACACTAAAAAATAAAACATTAAAACAGGACTAAAATGTAAGTATTGAAACATTAATGCTCAAAATAAAATAAGGTGAAAGCTCCTTAAGTGGATGCAACATAACATTATAATAGAAGAAGGACTTGAATTGCAATTATCCCATACTCTGAAAATACACGAAAAGTCCTGGGGAAAACAGCGTCATTTCTCGTGGACTATAAAAGCCTAGAGCTAGGCTTATTTTCTCACTTCCTCCCTTATTTTGCTCGTTCTCCCAAAAATAAAGAGATAGAGAATTGAGAATTCTCTCAACCTCCTTCATAGGAGGGAGACCGCCCCCAGGCCGACCGCCGCCAACCGTCGCCTCTGACGGTCGAAAAAAACCAAACTCACCCACATTGCTCTCCTCAACACCTCGATACCAGATCCAATCTCGAAACAGTAAGATACCCTATAAATCGGAGTAGATCTAGCCTAGAAAGTTTTGTTTTTTACCCTTTTCGACGAAAACTCTTCGCTTTTCCGATGTTTTGACGATCTGGGTCCCTTGGCCTTGGATGTTGTATTCAGTCCTTGGTTTTTTGGTTGTTTTGTGATTGGTTTTTGCGTGTCTTGTGGTTCTTGGTTTTTTCGTTATTTCGATGTATTATTGCTTTCGATCGTTACTGTTGTGGTTCGACGATTTTGTGGTTGCCTTTTTCTCGAATGTTGTGCTATGTGTTTTGGTACTGTGATGGGTTTTGGTTTAATGTGTTCCCTGTTTGACCTCCACTATGGTTTTTATAGCCTCGGTTATGGCTATTTTGAGCCCCGAATAGGACGAGGTCGTGGTTGTTATTGGTTGATCGATAACCCAGGGATGGTTCAGTCCCGGGGATTTCGGTCGAAAATTGTTGGTTGTTGGCGCGTGGATTACTTCGCCTGTTGCGGCGTCTTTGGATGAGTGTGAAACCCTAATGAATATGGGCTGGCTGGGTTAGGCCTGCCTACCCAGTTGGGCTTCCCCTTGGACTGTTTGAACCCTGGACTAAAAAGGAGATAAAGGAAAAAACAAAAATTAAATAAACAAGATATAATATAAAAATAATAAAAAATAAATATAAAAATAATAAAATATATATATATATATATATATAATATTATATTTCCAAAAATAAAAATATTTTAAAAATTATATATTATATGTTTTCAAAAACCGATTTTAAAAACTATATAATATATATGTATTTTCCAAACGTTTTTTTAAAAACTATAATATATATATATATATATATATATATATATATATATATATATATTTTCAAAATGTTTTAAAAACTATATAATATATATGTTTTCAAAATGTTTTAAAAACTATATATTATATATATTTTAAAATGTTTTAAAAACTATATATTATATAAGTTTTCCAAATGTTTTAAAAACTATATATTATATGTTTCCAAAATGTTTTAAAAACTATATAATATATATGTTTTCAAAATGCTTTCAAAAACTATATATTATATATATATTTCAAAAATCATTTGCAAACTATAATATATATATATATATATATATATATATATAATAAATAAAAAATAAATACGAACGAAAATGAGTGTCTACAGCTGCCTCTCTTTATCTTTTTTCGTGGAACGAAAAATAGGACAAAGATAAAATGACACAAATTTTCGTTTGGTGGAGTTGAAAATTGACTCTGATATTTTAATTAAGAATAACTCCATGTCGAATTGAATTGCGAATGACTCCTCTGTCGCGAGGTCGAGTCCATCTTGAAATGGAATTGAAGCCGTAGTTCGGAATTTGAATCAGAATGTGGCTTTTCGTTGCCAAATTATGGTCAACTTCGGTCTTCTTCTCGATTTAAAGACATTGATTTAAAAATCCGACTTTTCGTGTATTTTCAGAGTATGGGATAATTGAAATTTAGGTCGTTTCCCATAGACTATAAAAGCCTTGAGCCAGGCTTATTTTCTCACTCCCCCTCATTTTGCTCCTTCTCCCAAAAATAAAGAGAGAGAGAATTGAGAATTCTCTCAACCTTCCTCACCGGAGGGAGACCGACCCCCAGGCCGACTGCCGCCTACGGTGGCCGGAAAAAACCAAACTCACCCACGTTGCTCTCCTCAACACCCCGATACCATATCCGACCTCAAAATAGTAAGATACCCTATAGATCAGAGTAGATCTAACCTAGAAAGTTTCAGGTTTTACATTTTTTTGGCGAAAACTCTTCGCTTTTCCGATGCTTTGACGATCAGGGTCCCTTGGCCTTGGATGTTGTATTTGGTCCTTGGTTTTTTAGTTGTTTTGTGATTGGTTTTTGTGTGTCTTGTGGTTCTTGGTTTTTTCGTGGTTTCGATGTATTATTGCTTCTGATCGTTACTGTTGTGGTTTGACGGTTTTATGGTTGGATTTTTCCCGACTGTTGTGTTGTGTGTTTTGGTACTGTGATGGGTTATGGTTTACTGTGTTCCCTGTTTGGCCTCCACCGTGAATTTTATAACCTTGGCTCTGGCTATTTTGATCCCCGAATGGGACAGGGTCATGGTTTCTACTGGTTGGCCGAAAACCCTAGGATAGTACAGTCCCAGGGTTTTCGGTCGAAAACTATTGATTGTTGGCGTGTGGCCGCCACACGCGTGGATTACTTCGCCTGGTGCGGCGCCTTTGGATGAGTGTGAAACTATAATGAATCTGGGCTACCCGGGTTAGCTGGCTGGGTTAGGCCTTCCTACCCGGTTGGGCTTCCTCTTGGATTGTTCGAACCCTGGACCAAAAAGGAAAGAAAGGAAAAACCCAAAAATTAAATAAATAAGATATAATATAAAAATAATAAAAAATAAATATAAAAATAAATAAATAAATAAATAATATTATATTTCTAAAAATAAAATATTATAAAAATTATATATTATATGTTTTCAAAAACCGATCTTAAAAACTATATAATATATATGTGCTTTCCAAACGTTTTTTTTTAAAAACTATATAATATATATATATATATATATGTTTCCAAAATGTTTTAAAAACTATATAATATATATATATTGTTGGGATTTTACGGAAGCTCGAATCGACAACCGTAAGGGTTCGCCAAGAGGGGTTGAATTGGTTTTTGTGTTTAGGGAGTAAGGAGATTGAAAGATAGAAAATTGCACAGCGATTTATAGTGGTTCTACTTCTCAACCAACTCTACATCCACTACCTTAGCTCCTCACCAAGGATTTTCTAATAAATTCACTAATTTGTTCTTTCTTTTTCAAGGACAAAGATATAACCTTTACAACTCCCTAATTTTCAATGGCTAAACTAGAACCAATCCCTAGCTTTTAACATGCTCAGCAAGAACCAAAACCCCTTTACAAAAGGATAAAAGAAGTAAACAATAAAACCTCTCTAAGGTAGGTGTTTACAAGATTTAAGCTCACTAGAACAATATTTACAAGAGAGAATGAAAATAAGAATGAAAAAACGCTTATCTTGTGTTTGAATGCTTGGATAGGTGTTCTCTATGTTCTTCAAGTGTCTTGAACATGTATTTATAATTTGGAATGAATTTGAAGACGTATATAGCCATTGGGGATGTTTTGGAACCGTTGGGGATTCATTTTCTGCAAAATAAAACTGCCCATAACAGGGTGTATCGGTACACTATTAAGGTGTATCGGTACCCCTTCATAAAATTCAAATTTTATAATCGTTGGGCTAAAAATACTGTAGCAGTGTATCGATACACTGTAGAGGTATCGATACAGTTTCACATTCGATGTTTCTGAGGATCGGTACTATTCATTATTGTTCACACATTATCGGTACTATTCATATAGTACAATACTATTCATAAAAATATTTTTGTGCTCAATTCCAAATTAAATGGACTTTGAATTAATTTTGTAAATTTTGAAAACTTTGAATAAATTCAATTCAAGTTCAAAAAACATTTTGCCATAAATTGGTATATCAAAACATAGTTCAACATATATGTTTTCAAAATTATTTATATATATATATATATATATATATATATATATATATATATATATATATATATATATATATATATATATTTAAAATGTTTTAAAAACTATATATTATATAAGTTTTCCAAAGTTTTTAAAAACTATATATTATATGTTTTCAAAATGTTTTAAAAACTATATAATATATATGTTTTCAAAAACTATATATTATATATATATTTCAAAAATCATTTGCAAACTATAATATATATATAATAAAAAATAAATAAAAATAATTAAATACAGACGAAAATGAGTGTATACAGAAACAATCATAATATTACGCAACTGATAAAAAATAAAATGAAGTTATGCAATAATTTATTATATATATATATTTCATATAAACATGAGAGGGACCGAAAAAATAAAACTAAATGAATAAGAACAAAATCATAAACAAAATAAATGTAAATATGTATTAAACCCATGGAACCTTACTTAAATAACAAAAAAAGTAACCAAAATGAGCTCAAAATTAAAATCCAAGATTAACAATTATTTTATAACACATTGCTTAAGAACTAAAATAGGAGACATGAAAGCCTTAAAAAATAAGTGATAAATATAGTTGGATTCATGAACGCATAGACTAGGATCAAAATATACTAAAGCATAAACATACAACCAAAAAAACATTAACTAAAATAAACATACAACAAGTCGTATAATGAATAAAATGCAAATACAGAGAAATTCGAAGCTCGAATCAAGAGGAAATAATTTCATTCAGTAATTGAATGATGATATTATTATTATTATTATTATTATTATTATTATTATTATTATTATTATTATTATTATTATTATTATTACTACTACTACTACTACTATTAATATTTTACTCATTATCTTTCTTTTAAAACACCTTAATCCACCAAAATTCTTTCTTTTATTTTAGTTCTCCTAGAACTAATTAAACATCTTCTTCAACACAAACTCTTTTCCTCTCCCTATATAAACCTACTGATTTTTCTTAATCTCACAAATCAAACGAACCACTTCTCTTATTTTCTTTAAAACTATTAAAACCTTTTTCTTATTTTCTTTTCCCTTCTTGCTAACCTACCGTCGATTGCTAAACCTACACCATCACCATCGTCGACTATCATGCACCATCTCTTACACGCCATCGATCGCCGCCGCTCGTAAACCACCAAAAGTGTCACCGATTAGTATTTCACGATCTTTCCTTTCTTATTTTCATCTTTATTCTCTAATGCAAAAAATTCAAGATGATGAAAACAAGAAGTCAAAGATCCGCTACTTTGGAATTCAATTTTGAACCAAGCAATTCCAACTCTGCTCAATCTTCTCGACCTTGCAACAATTTCGAACCTTCAAATTCACGAGAACATCCACCTTCACCGATATCATCACATTACCTTACCATACCATCTGAAGAAGAGTTGCAAGGCTACTAGAAATTCAATGACAATGAGCGAATTTGATTTAATAATATATGGAGTCGAAACTTTTAAGCTTGTAAGTATATTCCTACTCGTACTCCAGATAATTTGTATCTGAGACATTTCATTACACATTACTTCAATGCTATTGGCTGGACTTCATATCCTGAAATTAAATGTGGAACATATTACGAATCGGTTCTTGAATTTTATACCGCATTTAACTTTTTGCCACATCGAGTTGTTAGCGTGAATTCCCTAGATGTTATATCATTTTGCCGGTTAGGAAAGTACTTTAGGATGTATATTTCTGATTTTAATTTTTCCATGGGGTTCATTACAGATGTCACAGACCAGAGCTATCTGACATCTTTACTTGAAATTCCACAAGATTTTGACACAGACTATGCCTACTCCATGTTGATCGATTCTTCAAGAAAAACATTCAATACACAAGCGACGAAAGGGTGTCACATCTACGATCTGTACTTCAATACATCCACAGATTTCTTGCATTCAACTACTCAGGGAATAACGACAATACACCTAGTTTGAGCAAAGTTGAAGTGTTCTTACTTTGGTGCATGCTTACCAGCATCAAAGTTAACCTAGGATTTTGGTTCACATGAGCTTTTGAGCGTGTTGTACACTCTAATCAACCATTGATTCTCGGCCCTTACATAACTCATCTCACATCTAGACTTTTCCCATGTTCTTGTACTACTGAACAATTTACTCATAGTTTTTCTATGGATGGTTTAGATCTGCGATGCTTGGACATGATGGGATTACTTAATGGCACACCTGATGCACCTTTCATTGTACCTTCCGACACCACAACACCTCGAAGCGTTCGTTTCTTCCTCTGAAGACATGCACCACCTTTGGCGCTGACAGATAATGTACGATCAAACATGCAATATCAATTTAACGAAATTCACGATCTTCTCAACTCTTTTGAGTCCACTTTTGCCAATATTCTCTCCTATCTCAGCCTGGATACCTCTAGTTGAAGTCGAGGCCGTCACTAAACACGTGCAATATCGCTATTCCTTCTCCTATGCTTTAATATACATATTGGGACAATATGCTTTAAGTGAGGGATAGAGAACATAGAGAACACTTACGTCGAATTATCTCTCGCTTATCTACATTCTTTAAATTGAGTTGCATTGATTGAATTGCTGAAATCTCTTTTTATAAATTTTGAATCTTGCTTTGTCTCATTAAATAACTTAGGAGTTTGTGATCACACTTTTATCAGATTTAGGGTGCATGATAGTAAAAATGGTATGACTAGTATTTTTCTTAAAAGTTTTATTGGATACTCCATGAATCCTTTAGTTGATATGTTTCTTGACTTGATACACATTATCCCTTCTTGTGAGATTAGAGCCTAAATAAACATATCTTCTTATTCTTGCTCATTTGTTTGATTGAGTGTTCCAGATTAATTTTAACATTCTAGAACTTGTGATTAAATGCATATCGAGACCACATGTTGAAACTTGATGCTTTAAAATGATTAGTGAACTTAGGATTAACCCACTTCTCTACCCAAATGGCCTATCCTTTCATTTACATCCATTAAGGAACCAACTTTGAGCCTTTACCCTTTTCTCTACCCAAATGGCCTATCATTTCATTTATATCCATTAAGGAACCAACTTTGAGCCTTTACCCTTTTCTCTTTTTTTTTACCACATTACAAAACCTTCGCCTTATTTATTTGTTTCTCCTATCTTGTTACCCTTGTCAAGATATGAGATAGATTTACTCCACGAACAAAAAATTAATATAAGAAAGAGAAAGCAGTTCATAATTTTTTTTTGGATCAAACAAAGCATTCGAACAAAAAATAAAAGAAATAGCAAAGAAAATCGCAAAAAAAGGAAAGAAAAAGAAAAAAATTTATTTTGTTATGCTTCCTCGAGAGTGTTTACTTTGTTGAATTCGTGGCTTGAACTCATATATTTTACATCTCTTGTCTTGACCTTTGAACCCAATTTTTCAGCCTTTTCCCTAACCCAAACTAAGCTCTGTTACAACCTTATTAAAGATCCTTTTGATTATATGCATCTTGTTCGAACAGGTGGTGGAGACTTGACTTTCTTACAAGCTTATGGTAATGTCCTTATTAATCTCGGTTTTGAGCGATTTCTTTTACCCTAAACACTTTTAGTGATAATGAGTGAATCCTTGGAGGTAGAGTCTTGTTGCATTGAAATTGATAGATAATTGGGATGCCTTAGCTTTTACTTAAAATTCTTTTTAGTTATGCCTATTTGCTTAATTGTTACCTTGCTTCTGATACTCGATGTGATCATTAGCTTGTTTGGTTTTCCTTGGTACACTGTGAGATAAAAGATTAATGATTTGAGATTTTTACAATTGATTAAGGCATGCTTGAGGACAAGCTTTGAATAAGTGAGGGGGAATTTGATGAGTGTTTTATTTGGTTAATATTTTGTTATTAATTAAACCGTGTTATTTCCTTTTATAATGCTAATTTGGGATGTTTTCTATTTTTTAGGAAATAACAATTAAAAGGCAAATTAAACAGATGTTTCTACTTATTTGGGAAAAGTCGGTGCCAACTCAAATTTAAAGGTCGATCCAAGCACAAACTCTAATTAAATATTTCAAGTATCAATATCAAAAGAGGAAAGTAAGGTGAACCATAATTCTTTAGGAATTTAAAATTTGTAATTGAATTCAAACATTTGAGATTTTATTATTTTATTAAGAATTTAGTTTGCATAGAATTTTTATTTAGGATTTTTTATATTTATTAATTAGGATTTTAGTGTGTTAGAATTAATCGTTTGAATATTTTAAGAGCTAGTATTTTATTTTCATCAGGTTAACTCAAGACAATAAATACCCCTATGGGTGAAGCTTGAGGGGGTACAAGTTTAGAATTCAGTATAGAACTGATTCTTGCTTTTTCTTTATTTCAGTTTATTTCAATAAAATTATTTTTATTCTCTATCTACTCTCTTTCTACACGCCAAACATGATTTCTACCATGCTTGACTAAACTTTTCGTTAGCTAATAGTTGAGCGACAACTCAATCCAGTCTTGTGAGAATCGAAAAGGTATGTAACATCTTCAAAATTTTTTTCTTTATTTTTCTACAAACAAGGAGAGGCAATCGGCATTTCTTCAACATCTCAATATCTTCAATCCAAGAAGTGTATAGATCACTTTGGAAATAAGTTCACAAGAGAAAAGAGCATGTTACAAGGGTTGGGTCTTGTAAACTATAACCAGAAAGTATCCGAAGTAAAACCTATTTCAGTGTTCGAGATGGATTGAGGCAAAGAGAAGTTGGAGCTATTTCTCATATTTATTATTCCTTTACAATTTGCTTTTCTCAATTTTCCTTATTGTTTGCATCTTAGTTTTACTTTATTTTTATTTTACTTTTTTACTTTAAAATCCCCCTTTCTTTTTAATTTACTTGTTTTACAGGTTTCTTGGTTCAAGATCAAATTGAATTAGAATTAGAAATTTCCTAATCCATGTGGACCAACACCCTTATTTTCTATATTACTTTCTTAGCATAATTATCCGGAAAAAAAGATTATTTATTTGACAATTATAACGCTTGTCACCGATCATCAATGATAATTTTATCTTTTCGCTATCATGCAATATCATGCATTTAATTTTGTTCAACACAAAATTCTTTTTTGTTTGATTCAATCAAGATGTGTTTACAAATAGTGCATCATTTGACACGACAAAAGAAAATCAATTCATCTCTAAAAATTATTAAACCATGCAAAACATAAAATTTAATAATCTTTCTACTCTTTCATCAAAATAGGAGAACCTTGTAAATTTTTATACTTCCATCCGTCACAAAATGAATTTGGTATTACAACCCAACAATAGAATTTCATACTTTAAAGATGTCAATATTGTGATTAAGATATACAACTTAGATATTCTGATACAATTTTTTAGAAGATAACGACAAATATAATCATCACATAATAAAATAAACAACAAGAATTTACGCGAAACACTATTTTAGTAAAATTCATAGGTGAAAGAGGAAAATTTTTCACTAATGTCGAAAATAAAAAAAATAAAGGAATATATACTTCTCTTTTAACCTTAATACTAGTATCTATTTATATTAATTATTACTTGATTATAAAAAATCAAGACCATAAATATACTCTAATTATGTTTCACACTCTCAATTAACATAAAATACAATAAATGTTCTACTTTCAACCAAATTATATCTTTTATTTTCTTCAATCAATTTACATCAAATTAAATTCAGATTAATTAATATTAACGTATCACAATGCTCAAGGTACAAGAAAGCAAATCAATTTTTATAGAAGGAAATTTCTTCTCTTAAACCCTGGAGGTTTGCTGACAAGATAACAACAGAATTATAAAAGTATACAGTTATTTTAAACCATAAAAATCAATTGGTAAACATAGAATTAATGTGAAACCAATTCAAGGTTTCGACATGAATGCTTATTTTGAACCACTAAGCCGGCATTCCCGGAAACGCAAACTCCTTGAATGTCCCACACCGTGGATCGTAAACAGCAAGAGCTCTCCTCTCGTACTCCAACAAGATATCCCCACTTCTCAACACACAAAGAGCTCGAACAAATAAATTAGGAAAACTATGTCCTGAATAACTCAAGTATTGTCAGCACTCTTGTTGTATCAATATCGGGGGCACATAACTCCCAATGCTAAACTCTTTGATCCAAGACTCTTTCACACCGTAATCCGTATTCCTTCAAACCCAGATCTCCAACCGTCCATCCCCATCATGAAACGCACCGGCCGACAGACAACCTCGTACAACCAACAGATGACACAAACACATGTCGGAGCCCTCCTGGCTGGAACTGCTCGGTTTCGAGATCGAACGATATAAAGTAGCTAGCCATGGTGTACTTGTTAGGCATGGAAAGCCATTGGAATCTCCCATTTGCCAAAGCCTTGGATTCCCACTTCTTCATGAAGTGGATTCTAAATTTCTCCATGAAGGGGTTCCGATCGTTAGAATCTGAACCTCCCATTGAATCAACGTTAATGGATCTTCGTTCGGGTGGTCTCTTTTCAATTTTCTTCGAAACACTAAATGGATCACCTTGTATTCTTTTGTGGTTCGACGAAAACCGAACCCCAAATGCCCCAGTTTCGATGGATACTGGACCAGTTTGGGGAGCTCCATGTAAAGCCTGGTGAAAGGGTTACAGATGAATACGTTTCGACTTTCGAGAACTATCACGCATGCAAAGCAAGCCGTTGCATGAATCTACCATGTACATGGGCGGAGTTGTTGGAGTGAGGAGCTTCTTTGAGATCGATGAAGTGGCGTTGGTCGGGGTTTGGCCAGTTGCTCTGTAAAATGAAGCTGGGATCATTGTCGGCCTCAGCCATGTGCGACTGGGGCTTGCTTATGAGAAATGGGTCTTGAATTAGGGTTCGCCAAGCTCTGCAATTCATCTTTGAATTCAGCAAAGATATTATGGGAAGCCTGGATAGTATATGGACGACGGCTTCCTGAGGAAGACGATCCATCATGTTTGCTGCTGCCTGGCCTTTTCTTCACAAGTTTGCTCTCTTTCAGGTTCAATGCCGCCATGATTAAGAAACACAAACAAGTAATGGAATATATATAATCCAGTAGAATACATTTGGCGATCAAAACAAAGTGGATGTTGAAAATCTCTAAACAACAATTTAATATTAATATTGGAGTTTGAATCGAATTAAATCTGACTCAAGTTGATTGGAGAGAGTAAAAAAATTAATTTGATTGAAAGTGTAAAATATATTTTCTTTTACGTTGATCAGTAGTAGAAAATACTTTGAGTTCAACTAAATAAGTTTTCTTTGTAATCAATTAGCTTATAGTTAGGGATCTAAAGTTCATTTTTGGTACGGTAGTACTTGAAATTTCAATTTTTACAAAATCAAACTTTGGGTCCTTGGGGTTCTAAAATAAAACAAAAAACTAAACTTTAAGTATGATTTTGTAAAAATTGAAACTTCAGGTACTAAAATGTACCAAAAGTAAAACTTTAGATACTAAATGTATAGTTTATCCTATACATAAATACTAGAGGTTAGGGTTAAAAAGTAGGGTAAATTATGTATTTAGTACCCGAATTATCAGTTTTGTTTATTTTAATATCATACCTAAAGTTTAGTACATGAACTATCAGTTTTGGTATATTTTAGTACCTGAACTATTAATTTTTTTCAAAACCATACCTAAAGTTTAGTTATTGTTTCATTTTAATACCATGTTAAAAATTTAACGTTAAGTTTTGAAACAAATTGAAATTTTAGGTACTAAAACAGACAAAACTGATAGTTTAGGTACTAAACACGTTAAGTTTTTAACTGTTGTATACTAAAATGAAATAAAAACTAAACATTATGTATGATTTTGAAAAAAAAGTGAATGTTCAGGTACTAAAGCAGACCAAAAATGATAGTTTAGCTACTAAATGAGTAATTTACCCTAAAAAGTAAGTTGTTCAATGAGCACGTTTATGTGGTCAAGATACACTCATCTTTTCTTGTATTCTCTTAGGTCATGAGTTCTAGATTCGTTAGGAACACTTTCCTTCCTTCCCCGAGAGTCCACACTTCCCCTCTCCTAGAATTTTTTTTTTGAAAAAAATTAAGTTGTTATATGAGATAGGCATAACTGAAACACATTAAATCTCATTTCTTATTTTATATTGATCTTACATTATTTATTTTACCGCTTATAAAACCCTAACAATTACAATAGAGGCATTTTATTAAAAGGGACTGAATTTTACGGAGCAATGTTCCACCTACCAACATAATGAAGAAACCATTTAACGGAGCAATGGCAATATTGTATTTGAATTTTAATACCAATAACCTAAAACCTTATTATTCCACCTCCTGAAATTAATGCAGCAAGTGAAAGCTTCCAAGAACTATGAGAATGACAAAGCAAGTACTTTCCTCTATAATCTGTATTTGTGATCCAAAACAAAGACCTGTCAAATAATATTTCAATCATGTGTATGGGAAAACGCCATGAAAGCCGAATGGTATTAAGAGAGAAGAGTTGGGAGGCTGAAAGACTTGGAACCTCAAAGCCCAAATCACTTTGTACCATGCAATGTGGTGTTAATTGATGTTGCGTACGAGTTGTTGGAATTGAGAAAAAGATTAATGCATATTTTGTTAATATGAATGGAGAGGGTATAATATCAGATTATTGGGAACAAAAAAAATCATCCATTTCAGATATAAAGTGTGAATGGAGAAGGAATCAGAATCTGCAGTAATTTATTCAGAGATGGGCATCCCTTTTAATGTTTCACACTAGTAAATCTACAAGAACCTTAGTTACAATCTGACTGAAACACAAACTCAAATAATGGAACTAGACATGGAAAAGAAAACAAAAACCAAGGCATACTTTGCCACAGCCATGACAGAACATAAAACCTAGGTAGCAAAATAATAACCATTAGTAGTCTAATATCTATATGTATCCCCGCCTGACGCGAGATGCATGACCATTTTCTGTCTACATCCCGGAATCTGATTTTACATCTCACTCACATACCAAAGGAAAAAATAATAAATAAATAAATAAATAAAAGAAGCTCTAACTCGAACCTCAAACCTGAACAAAGGATATGGATAATGTCCAACTCTAAATTCAGTTCTCCAGAACAGGTACTCTAGTTTAGCTTTAGATAACTGACTTTGTTGACTGAAACATATTAATGAGGGAAATGTGCAAAATTCACAGATCACCTGTCTCACGAGATTATCTTCACCTACAATATTTGCAATAACCAAAATAATCTTCTAGGTAGCAATTCCTGGAACCAATGGAAAATCAAAGTGTGTAAGTGTAAAGAAACTAACTCCAGAACGCTGAATTTATAAAAATGTTTTAGAAACTATGTTAAGAAGCATGTTTTGTTCATTCAAAGGAACAAGCCAGCAATTGCAAGGGCATCAGAGATTTCAAACTTAAATTATAATGAAACTAAAAAATAGGAAGGATAGACATCAGAAGGCATAATTTATTCCATCAGCAGGCAGGCAATTATATTACGAAGGGCAGAAAATAGGAATCATGAAAGATAAAACCTTAATATAGACTGAGCCTATGACCATTTTCATTAGTCAACAAGCAGATTCTCGAAGAATTTATTCTATCATATGCTAACCATCTTTGCCTCAGGCCATGGGACCCATTTAGCGTTATTAAAAGAACTTCTGTTATCAAAGAAATCCAATTCTAAAATAAAACAGGCCAGTTTTACAGTAATCTGCTTGATTATAGTCCTGGATAAGATTCTTGAGTAGTTTCTTCCATAGATGACCAAGAAAGAATGTTCGCTTTCTTTTCTTTTCCCTTCTTTTGAATCCAGTGGGTGAACTGGATGATATGAGTGAAATCCTTCAAACCTATAAATCTTCAATTGTTGCTGAAAGCCAGAAGTTAAAACTTTAGAACACTCCATCTCTGTGCAATGCAAGTAGGGTTTAAACTTTGGCTCCTCCAATGATCAACTAAAATATCAATCTACTCATTCAAAATTCCATGCAAAGTAAACTACAGGCTAGAAAATATGCATTGAAGTCCTACATCAACTAACAACCTAACCATTTTTTTAATTCTACTTTTGTTAATACAAATTTCACAATTAAGATGTGAAAGTAAGGAAGGATGAGAAGCGCATTCCAGTAAACAAAGATCAATACCAAAGGCTTGTTGGTAAGTTAATTTATTTATCCCTAACCAGACCAAACATTGCTTTTTCAGTAAGCATCGTGAGTCAACATATGAATGACCTTAGAGAAGAGCACATTGAAGCAGTCAACAGGATTTTAAGTTATTTTGACACCTGGATGCAGACTGATTTTCAGGAAGAATGAGAACTGCAAGATAGAATTTTTTTTCTAATGCTAGCTGGGTTGGAGAGTTAACCAATACAGGATCCACGAGTGGTTACTGCTCATTTGTATGGGGAAATTTGATTACATGGAGAAATAAGAGACAAAATGTGGTGTCAAGAAGCAGTACTGGAGAAGAATTTCAAGCACTAGAACTTGGAATTTGTGAAGGAATGTGGATGCAAAGATTGTTGAAAGAATTGGACTTCGATGGACAGTTCGAGGTAAAAAACGACAACCAATTTACCATCAGCATTGCCAAGAACCCTGTCCACCATTACAGAGCCAAATATGTGAAAATTGATAGACACTACATTTCAGAGAAGGTCAATAACGGTTCAGTTAAATCAAACTATGCTCCTACACAAATAGTTTGCATATGTCCTCACCAAGGCCCTTCAAGAGCAAACTTTGATGAGCTAATATCCAAGATGGGAATCTACATACCCACCAGCTTAAGGGGAGTGTAGATTGTAACCGAATAAATTAGAGTTCGATTGCAATTTAATTATTAGAGTTTTATTTTATTTTTTTCATTTTGTACTCTGCATCTTATCTAATTAAGAGATCAGATAAGATAAAATTAGATAGAATATTAATTAGAATAAGTTAACTTCTAACAGGACTCTAAGTTAGAGTAGTATACCTATTGTAAATCTGCCTATATAAGACCTAACATATGTAGTCATTTTCAACGAGAGAAATAACTGAGAATACATTCTCTTCTCTGTTCCAAATCGTCTTCTTTATTTTCTACAAAACTAGTGACAAATCAGGAAAATATAGTGATGTAGGTAGCCCTCTGTCAATATCATGAGAAAATGAGTAGAAGTTCATGATCAATGCCATATCGGAAAATACAATGCTAAACTACACCAATGCAAGACCAAAATTCAACTCATTTGTGTTTTCCATTTCAATTTCTGGCATCCTTCTGCTCTGAGCACTTAATGAATTTTAAGCTTTAAACCCAAAAACACCATGATCAAGAGAAAATATTGTCAAGTATGCATTAGACCACCAAACCCGGTTAACATGGAAGGAAAAATAAATGTAAGGAGAAAATACAAGAAGAGAGCTCAAAAGCAGTTGCTTCATACATCGCTAGCCCAAAATAGGCACAAAAAGTCAAAATCAAAACACTAAAAGCTAAACTATAGAAGGCGGGGCAGAAGAAATATGTCCTTATAAGACACATAATTCTCTACATAAAAAATTATCTCAGATTGAAGAAGTCTAGTGAAGAGGTTAGTAAATTACAACTATGCTTCAAACCTTAATAAGACTGAAGATGATATATCAAGGAATGAATGATTGATCACAATTCAAGTAATGCTTGGCCTAGAAGATTAGAAAAATATAAGATCATCAATAAGATGTTGAAAAAACAATAAATGATGTGGCACAAGTTAGAAGGAAACAAAACAAGTGCATTCAAAACCTTCTGATTGCGGCATAAACTTGGGAAACACTAGGTCATAAGCAGCCAAAAATAACCAATTCAACTTGTATGAGGGCAAAATCAATAAAAAACTTGAGTGTTAAACAAAAAGATAGGTGCAAAATGTTTTGGTTTGTTTGTGTTCTTGTTACTTTATGATTTGTATCTTTGTAAAACAATTATTTTCACAGAACATATAGTACCTTAAATCTGTGTAGCATTAATTAATGACTCAACAGAAAACTTCATTAACTACTTTTCTTTCGTTCCCTCTTAGGAGATTCAAAGATATATTAAATGCTACTAAATTATACAACCAATTTCAAAAAGGTTACAGAAACTGTCAAATGTAAATAACATACTCATTTCATATAAACCACATTTAGTTAATAAATGAATTATATGGCATTATATCCAAAAGTTTCCTATCAATCTTGCCAGAGATAATTCTTCCAAAACTAGCAGGCCGGTAATGCAGCTATTAGGAAATGAAAGATCATATTACTAAGAGGAATGTGTTGCCAAATTTAACACCTAGCATTCAAAATAGATAGCCGAGTTATATGAAAGTTGAAGGTTTTTTCTTTCATTACACTTCAACAGCACTAAAAAAGGATCGTGCTACTAAACGCCTATGAACATCAATATGAATTTGTAAAAACATTTAAATAGAGGTAAGAAATCTTACCTCTATTTGATTGTCTCCTATTAACGCTATAACCACCAACATAATAACCAGGATAACTTTTACCCGAAACATCAGAAGTGGCACTACCAAGTACATAACCAAAGGAACCAGAACCATCTTGATCAGATGTTGAAGATCGCCAAGTGGTATCCCCATAAACTGAAGCACCACCATAAAGATCTGCAAAGGCTCCATCGTAACCACCATTTGGTGCAGGATATGATCATGTTGGCACCACATTGGTCCCACTGTTTCTCCCATACCCTGCTGTCCCCAACCAAAAGCTGTTATTACCACTTCCATAGGCAAAATTCACACTATTACTAGAAACATTATTCCCTCCAACTTGACTGGAAATTGAAGAAGAACCCCAATTAATTCCACTATTTCCGAAGGAACTTCCTCCCATACTACCACTTCCAGATCCCATATATGCTCCAGAACTAGCAGCATTTGTGTTATAATTAAGCCCCCCGTTTCCCCAAAGATTCCGAGTCAATGAGCTGAAAAAGGAAGTATTACCTCCAGTAGTCCCATCAAACCCACTAGGACTACCAAACCTATTTGTATTACCAATATAATAAGGGTTAACACCCCATCCATAGTTCATATTAGCACTAAAATTTGTACTGTTTGCAAAACTTAGATTCAAGCCTGGCTCAAAGTTCATGCCCATTCCATAATCAGAACCAAAAGGAGGCAGCCCACTTCGACCACCTGCCACCGGACTGAATCTACCATCCATCCTAAGTCCATAGCCATCAACACTGCTTGGTGTATATCCCTGAGTGTAACCATCAAGAAAGTCATTAAACCTATTAAGACCATAGTTATATCCACCAAGGGGGCTACGACTGGGACCCGGAGATAACTCTTTGGGAACAGCTCGTTTGACCTCGACCATTTTACCATTCAGTTCATGGAAATTTTTTAGCAAGACTTTGCCCACCGCCTCTTCTGAATCATAAGTGATAAATCCGAAACCTCTAGGCCTTTGGGTTTTCTGATCATACATCACTACAACATCTGTGATATTCCCAAACTGATCAAAATACTTCTTAAAGTCGCTCTCTGTGACTGTAGATGCTAAACCACCTACAAAGATCTTTCTTGCGTGACCTGGACCAGGTGAACCATGGATGCTACTAGTGCTTCTACTCATAATGTTCTGATCATCCCTGGGAACTGCCTTTTTTGCCTCCACCTGCGCAAAGGTAACTCAATGATGAAAATAAATCTTAAACACCACAAACTGTTTCAGCACAATATATGTAATTACACTAAATAAAAAGAATTAAAAACATAACCAATACCAATTGCAAAGAAAAAAATAAAAATGAGGAAGCACGATCGCTCTTGGCTCAATTTTGAAATTTAGTTGGACTCAGAACTGGAATTTTATGACTTCCTGCAATTACAATATTGGGTTGATAACTCCGATAAAGGAATTGAATCTACACCTCTTGCTTCAATAAGCTAAGAGCATCAATAAATAGTACATTACACGACATTAATCTATGAAGCAGGGTTTCAAATCGCGGTCACGTTTTCGGTTATTTCGGATTTACCTTGATTGCGGCCTTCGCGGGTAACTCGGACGGCGGCGAAACCGCTATATCGCGGCCGAAATCGTGGTCGCGGACCGTTTTTTAAAACCCTGCTATGAAGTAGTGCTTAAAGATAAAAACTTACCATCCGGCCATCTATTTTGTGTTTCTCCAAGATGACTCTCTCAGCGACAGTCGGGTCAGAGAAAACAACAAAACCAAAACCACGAGCACGTCCTGTGGTCCGATCCTTCATGATCACTGCCTCTACCACTTCGCCAAAACTACTGAAATACTCCTTGAGACTCTCTTCATTGGTGTCCCAAGATATCCCACCAATAAGTAGCTTACCATTCCCAGACATCTTTTTCTGCATTAAAGAAAAACTCGTTCTGTCATTACAAAGTCCAAACTATCACAAATGGAAACCAAATACTCACTTTAACATAAAAGGCAAAATTCATAACTGAATCCAATGCAAACCATAAAAATTCCATTACAACGACAAAGACCAATAAAAAGCAAATAGCATAGCATCAAATTAATGATAAAGAATCAAAATTGCGATTGTTTTTACTAAACCAATCCAATCAGGATAATGCAGATACAATTCGATACCCTTTATTGTAACAAAAAAAGGTGTAATTTGACACAGAATGAAATTTTTTTCTCTGATCCTAAATTTAGAAACAAAGAGATCCTTCGACGATCAATCAACCGACCAATCCATAATTTAACTTCACCTGGAATCCAGAAATGAGAAGGCTAAAAACAAACTAAAATACCCAGATAAATGATCAATCCGAAGCTGGACATAGCTGCAAATATTTATTAGAAACTTAAGCAAAAGATCGCAAACCCAAATCCAGATTCGTCAAAAAGGAATCAAATGAAACCCAAGTACCAAATCTTGCAGAAATATAAGATCTGAGAGGAGGCACGATTAGAAAAAGAATAGAGGAGGCTAGTTTCATCCTCTTTCTTCTCTTCTATTTTCCCTGCCCCCTTCAAATAACTATAGTTTCCTCCTGTCAATGGTGTTCTTTCTTGCAAAATAATCTCAATCCTGATTTCTTTTTTACTTTGCAACCCAAATTCAAATTTAGTATTGATATAAATTTATATTCAATAAGTGCAACAAATAAAAAATAGAAAAAAATAAGAGAGAGAGAGAGATTATAAAGTGAGAAAAAAAAAGGAAGCTTTACAGAGACTCCTTCGACGAATATACATGAGAAAGGTGGTGTATGGTTTTGTAGAGGTAAAAGATTTGTAGTTTGTGAATTATATATGTATGTATATGTAGCAGAAGAGGTGAATCAAAAGTTTATAGTCTGTAAGAAGAAGTATGTTTGTTTTTAACGTCTGCATACTGCTAAAATAAACTGAAATATAAATAAATTGATTTTTTAAACTTAAAAGAGTTTTGTAATACTGAAATTTAAATAATTTTAATTTTACAATACTGAAATTTAAATAATTCATACAACTACAATAATAAAATTTTTATAAAAACAAACATCACTTTATTAATTCTATTATAAGTATCACATAATCACATGTATTATTAGTTTTATAAAATAAAATTTATAAATGATTATTAAATTATATGATTTTTTAAACATTAAATTATCTAAAGTTATATAATAATATTAAATTTTAAATTTTATTATCATATGACACAATAACATTAATTATCATTAAACTATTATTAATCAATGAATCATACACCTCTATTTTTTTAAACATTAATTATCATTAAATTATTATTAAATATGCAATTATGTAATACTTTTAATTTTTTAAAATATATATTCATAATTTATTTTTATAATTATATAAATATTTTTAGAAAATATTTTTTAATTTATCAAATTATTTTATGATTATTTTTTATTTAATTGTGATTATATTTTAAAATTTTAAAAATATAATTTATAATTTTATATTTTAAAATCTTAATTATCAAACAATGAAATCATTTTTTATTAAGCAATGTGGTTTAAATACTTACATTTCATATAAAAAGTTTAAATATAATTTAAAAATAACAAATCCAAAAAATATTATATTTAAACTTAAATCAAAATAATTAAAATAAATATAAAATTTTAATAATATATAAAATAATTTATATGATATAAAATTAAATATCTATAATATAATATTAAAAAAATAATATTTAATTTATTTAAAAAATTAATAGTAATATCTATAAATATAATATTAAAAATTTAATATTTAATTTATTTAAAAAATTAAAATTAAAATTAAAATCAAATATAATATAAAATCAAATTAAATATAAAACCTCTTTGAAGATGTTAGAATACGTCTGCAGACATAAGGTCACGTCTGCTCCGCGCAGAGCACGCGCAGACGTTAGAAGAACTTCTGTCTTCTAAAAAAACAAACGGTCTGCGAAGTTCAATGTCTGCGCGTGGTCTGCGTGGCACAGACATAAGAGCTTTGAAGACTTTAAACAGTGAAAATAAACACTACCAAAGTCTCTGCGATGCAACTTCATTTTTTTTTCTATTTCTTTTATATATTTTAACAATTTTTGTATGATTTTTTTTATTTTCTGAAAACTAAAATGTTTTTTAGTAAATAAAATATTAAGCTATTTGATATAATAAATTTGGTAGGAGATTTGCTTGTCCTCCTCCTTTTATACTTATTGGCGATAATTTACTCTACGTCGCGTCTTCGTATACGTTAATGCTGCTTTGCATGCATGAATGTTTTAATACACGCAGTTCCACTGAGTTATTGTGTGGGTTCATTTGCAATTGAATCAAAAGGTTTGTTTTCGTTATATATTTCTTCATCGATGGATTAAGATGGATGATTTAGTAGAGAAATTCGATTTATTTGGTTGCTTCCATTTTTGGTGTCCGAATCAGTCCTTAGTGAATGTTTTATTGTTTTGTATAAACTATATAAATAGTCCTCAATTATATATTGTTATTTTGTTGAGTCATCTTATTTTTAAAAGTTATAAAATGATCCCTTGATTACATGATATAGCTTTGTTGAGTCATCCGACTATTAAAATTTATAAAATTATCACTCAACTATTCATATGCTCCAAACTCGTCATTTTCCGTTAAAAAATTTGTGATCGTTTAAGTTTGACGTTAATCTGTTAATTGTAATATAATAAAATCTGATCGTATAAATGTTTGAGTTGTATTTTATAGATCAACTTTATGTTTATATTATGTCATCAAGTCAGTACTTGAAAGAAACGGTGGTGTAAGTAGACATCATTAAAATATAATTTTATCACTTAAGTATGTTAACGTTCAACTCAAATGGACATCAAATTTTAACAAAAAAACACGTTTAGAACACATAAATAGTTGAGTGATTTTTTTATAATTTTTACTAATTGAAAACTCAACAAAATAATATTTTATAATTAAAAAATTATTTTGTAGTTCTTAATGGTCAATGAATTCAACAAAATAACACTCTATAATCGAGTGATTATTTATATAATTTACTCTATTATTTATTTCAGTTATAATGATAAATGAAAACTAATACACTTCTCTGAAAGGTCAATTCATTAATCTCCCTCCATTCAATGTTAGCTCAAAAACATCTCTCACCCCAAGCATCAGTTTTTTTTTCTTCCTTTCATCCTAAATTTCTTTTATCGATCAAAATTAATAATTTTTTTAATTATAATCGACAGTGTTTTAAGAACTAATAAACGATCTCTTCTATATATATATATTCAACATCACCATGAATTTGTGTCATCCCATGCTCACATATTCTTTTTGTATGACCATACCTCCCACACAAATAACATATTGTCGACAAACCCTCACACTGTGTTGATGAAATCCATTGATAATAACTTGTGGCTTATTTGACTCAATAAGCATAGGTAGTCGAGTACACTTCCCTTTCTTTTTCCTTCAATAGTATTATAATATATCCTAATAATATTGACACCAATCCTGTAATGATCCAAAACATACTTTTGGTATAATACCTAAATGGTAATTTTGGCAATATCGCTTACAACAGAATGTTACAAGTATAACAACTCGAGACAAAATAAAAAAATAAAAAATAAATATTTTATTAATAATTAAAATGTATATTTTAGAATAAAAAATCTAATTTCTGACTTAATAATGAATTTGAAACTAGTTCAGTGTAATAGTTACACAATTTGCAGTTTTCTTAAGATAATTTTTTTACTACTTTTTGGTGTTTGATTTCACATAGAGATGGATCCACAACCCAACCATGTCCAAACATTCATGTTACCTGTTGGAAATGTTGGTGGACATTCGATAAACTTATAACTCGTACGATAATATTAATATGAACCAAAATGATACAATCACGAACAATAAAATATGACACTAATTACGACTAATTTACAAACACTACACTTAACTAAAGCTTTGCTAAGCTCTCTCAATCTCTTGATTTTCTACTATTAGCTTTCTTCACTGATACATACTCATTACATGAACTACACTCACATATATTTATAGTATGCTAAACCGCCTCAATTTGCCGCCAACCATTACTCGCCGTAGTGGAGTTATACTGCGTATTTATTAATTTGCTGCCATCTTTGCTCCATAATTTTGCCACCTCAATTCTTCATTTCTTAATAGGTAAGCATTTCACCCTTTGTTGCCAAATCACGTCATTCTCCAATTACTTTGTAAATGCCACCTATATGCTTTTGTTGTCAATCTTTGACACTTTTTTGCTACTTCCATATAGTTTTACCGATATATAAATCTAACTTGATTCTAACACTATCCCAAATTTGATTTTCCATTCTGAGTTTTTTTTAAGTATGTGAAATACACCTGTTTTCAATAGCTTCATAAAAATATATGGTAATTGATCTTTGATTCGACAGTAGATTAATTCCACATTTTTGTTCTTTACTTGATCTTGTTAAAATGATACTTTGTATCAATGTGCTTGCTTCGATTATGGGAGATGATATTCTTTACAAGAGAAATTATAGACTTGTTGTCGACATAAATTGTAGTTGGTTCTTCTTGTGTCAAGTTTAACTTGTTCAAAATATTCTTCAACCACATTGCTTGGCAAGTGCATGTTGCAGCGACTACATATTTTGATTCACATGTCGAAAGAGTTACTGTTTAATACTTCTTTGAAGACCATGAAAATACTACAGGACCAATTTGGAATAAATATCTATATGTGCTCTTTCGATCATCCAAATCTCCCCCATAATCAATATCAGAATAACCAACTTCGGATTTTCTGAATGTAACACCCATAGCCCGTATATATCTCGATATACGAGCCAAAGATATCACATCAACTTAACAAACATTCACTGAGCATAAAGGATTAAAATCTCATTTCTTTTTTTTAACTTTCACTATTTCTACTTAAAACTTTTACTTTAATCGTATAAAATTGTAAAATTATGTTTAATAATTGAAAACGTGTAACCCCCTCATACCGATGCGGGTAACCCGATCCGATCTAAGGTGTCACATTAGGGCCACCGGAGCGACCCACTGTAAAAATAGTTGAAAATTTTAAACTTTTCTTAAAACATGTAAAATCATAAAATCATAAAATGATTTATTTTTATTCAGAAATAAAACAGGCTTTTCAAACTCAGATATAAAACAAAATACAATCTACATGCCCCCTAATCACATGTACCATACTCTGCAAGCAACGCCGGAAGAACTCCCTTACTGATGTTGATAGCTGTACTAGTACAATTCTTTTAACCTGTAATGATGAGTAATAGAGTGAGCTTCGAAAAGCTCAGTAATACAGAACTACCAGATGATGCTGCAAGACATGTCGATAAATGGAAAGCCATATCATTTCTTATTTAATCAAACGTATACCGGTTTTCGGAATAATCTGTAGTTCCACTGATAGTTCAACGAATAGAAGCCATGAACATCTCAGTTCATAGGAAGCATTCATAGTATCACATTTTCAGGAGATCGAATAGGATGTCTAGTGTGTTCCAACAGTACGATAAAATCATAATAGATACACTAATCAAATGATAGTTCAGTAAATCTCAAAAATCATACTGTAGTGGAGCTTTTTAAGCTCGTATTTTAAAACCATCGTATAAAGAGTTAACCTAAGGGAACATCTTAGGGCATGAGAGCCTACCCAAGAAAGTTCGGGGCCACGAGGCCTACCTAAGGACATATCTTAGGGCCGCAGGGCCTACCCGAGAATGATCTCAGGGTCGTAGAGCCTACCTAAGAGTCACATTAGGTCCATAAACATTTTCCAGCTTGATCAGAGTTGTACTTTACAAATCTGTATCTCCAAGATATAATTTATACAATGATACAATTCTATAAGCCATCATCATTAAGTCGGTGCATCCATAAAACATATCCATAGATTTCAGTGTACCTCATGTTAAAACAATAAAATAATTTATTAAAATATAAGGAACACACTAGAGAAATCCCAATATTTATCAGAGACATTTTGTAGTTATCAGTATGGATAACATGAACTTGTGCAATTTGATCGAATTACATGAGCAAGAACTTATTGAAGAGAATCGATTTCTAACCGATCTAATCAGACATTTCAGATTGATACTGTAGAATTCCACTATGTTTTCATGTGCATAAAAAATGTTCAGGAACCTTTATATATAATAATTCTAGATTCAGATTTACTGAGGTGGTGTTTTTTTTTTGCAGAGGTAAAAGGTCTGCAGTCTGCAGACCACATCTGCAGGCATTTGCAGCAGAAGAGGTGGACCAAAAGTCTGCAGTCTGTAAGAAGAAGACTGTTTGTTTTTTAACGTTTGCAGACTACTAAAATAAATTAAAATATAAATAAACTGATTTTTTAAACTTAAAAGAGTTTTGCAATACTGAAATTTAAATAATTTTAGTTTTATAATACTGAAATTTAAATAATCCATGCAACTACAATAATAAATTTTTGAAAATAAATCAATCCATATTTTAAAATAAATCAATCCATATTTTAAAATAAATCAATCCATATTTTAAAATAAATTTTTCCATATTTTAAAATAAATCAATCCATATTTTAAAATAAAATTTTAAAATAGATTTAAATAATTTTAATTTCTTTGAAGAGGTTTGAAGATCTTTGAAGACATAAAACCATGTCTGCACCAAGAAGACCTCGCGCAGACGTTAGAAGAGCTTATGTCTTCTAAAAAACAAACGGTCTGCGAAACCCAATGTCTGCGCGTGGTTTGTGCGGCGCAGACATAAGAGCTTTGCAGACCTTGCACAGTAAAAACAAACACCACTTGAGTGTGATACCATTACCCAAACAATCAGGGGTATTCAAGAATATACTTTGAATTCATAAGATTTCAGCCCAATTGAACCAAATGAGGTATTCAGAATCTTTTCCTTCAACGTTACTTGCATGTTCAGACCTGACCGAAGTGATGTGAGATGAAGATATAGAAACGAAGATTCAAGACATTTACGATTTATATCGATCGATCGGATTATCAAATAACTTGAGTTATACAACTAACAATTCTTGTCCATTGATCACCTTTAGAGTCATCACCGAATAGGTCTTAAGGAGAGTAACAGATATTCTAAAGGTCTTTATTTCATTTCCATGTTTCAACTATATAAGAAAATACGAACATACTTGATTCATGGTTCATGATCCATATGGACAATTCATCATGTAAATTCAACAGTGTTTCAGACTCATCCAATCCCTTATTTAATCCTCATTAATTGAAGTAACTTAGTTCATTTAACAATCAATTCTATCCCGGTTACTTCAAAGTTTTCCAGAGTAATTCAGACATTTTTGAATTCTAGATACATATTGTATTTCTGTTCAGTTTAATTTGGTCTTCGTAGTTGATTTGTCTAATGAATATCCACTTCTTAGTACTGAATGCGATCTAAAATTGAGTTGAGCTGAATACTTCCAAAATTATCATCAAGCCAAACTTGAGAAATTGAACACGCATTCAAGTGACATCTATGTCATTCTGGTACTGATATAACACTAGCATCGGTTGCTCGACTTAATATGCGATCCATAACATTTAAGTGCAGTATCACACCCATGTTTATTTGGATTTCCTAAATTAATCCAAGACATCTACTTAGTCTAGGCCATAAGGGTATTTTGGTCATTTTGGTGCTCAATGTTTTTCCATTCATTTCAAAGTTTGAGGATATCCCTTCATTCCTGGGCTTGGTGATATTCTTGAGTCATTTCCATTCCAGAGGTATTTTGGCCATTTTACAAATCCAGTGTATTTTAATCATTTCCTTCCGTCTGATCTTATTATTAAATTCAAACTTATCATTTATTTCAGTCATTTCAAACAATTTTGAAAAAAGAACACCCCCGATAAATTGTTCTTCAGTTATTTACTCATAACTCGGATATTTTCGGGTCAAGTTCCTTCTCAGATTTTACAACAAAATATCAGGGATTTTTCTGCACAAAGACAGGATCTTAACAATCAAATCCGTAATTTATCGAGTTAAGTATGAATCCTCAAAATACTTTTTCATTCAGGGTCAACTCGGACTATTTTTTATCTCTCAAGGGCATTTTCGTAATTTCTTAACCAGATAATTTCAGTGTTATCTCTTAATGAAAATAATTATAATTTAGAGATTCTATGCTTAATTGCTTACCCGAACATTCTCGGATCTTGAAATGATTCTTTAACAGACTCCTAATATATTACATAAACCCTATTGGGGTTAAAAACCGGTTATCCAAATTTTCCAAGCAAAACTAGCATTTTTTATGCACAACTGTAGTTTTATCAGATCAATATATCTTTTTAGAATTATTAATTAACTTTCAGGGACAATCATTGTCATTTTCCAACATAAGGGTAATTTCAAAATTTTACCTAATCGAAGTATTTTCATACCTTATCAAATGAGACAAATTATAAATTACACATACAGTGCTGATTCCTATATCACTTAATCTCATAACTTGTAATTAAATTCAAATTGTCCTTCAATTTCTTATATTAGTCATCTGATCCATATTTAGTTATCACATTTTTACCGAATTCGAATCAAGCGTAGAACTTCATTAATTACACATATGAGACCAAACATCTCCATTCATGCATTTACCAATAGCAACATGTTCTATAAAGCATAAAAAAGGTAGTAATGTATTACCTCGATTTTAATGTCATACTGATCGACCATTTAAATTCCATTTGAACGTCCTTGATTTTGAAATCAACTTCCAATAATTCCTTAGATATATATCAAAAGAAATTTCATCAAAACCGTAGCTTAATTATGAAAAATAGATCGAATCGGTTTTAAATCAGTGAAAAACAGCTTACCGGGTTCGAATTTAGCGAAACGGACCCAAAAAAAGACTCAGAACATCAACAAAACCCAAAATATTACTTTTGAATTCCAGCTCGCCAACTTGATTTCTAGCTTCCAATCTTTTTCTAACGAATACGGACAATCTATCGTACAAATAGGACTTCAAATAATTTTCCTCGCCATAAAAATAACTTATTAGAATCTAATTAATAATTTGGGGACCCAATTGTTAAAACTAAAAACTTTAGGAGTCAATATAATTTTTAATTACTAAAATTAGGGACTAAATCGATCTTAATAAAACCATTATGCCATAATCATAACAATATGAAAGCTAAGAGACAAGGTTGAACTTTTAACAACTTGGATGGTTTACCTTGTAATTATCCATTTCTCACTTCCATTATATTTTCCCAATTCCACGTGCTGGAATTTCTTATTTACTTTCTTCAATTGGGTACCCTCTGTATCTAAGAATTCCTTCATCTCCATCTATATAAGAAACTGACGACCGAATGGTAGCAGTATTCAAGTCATCTTTCCCTGTCGTTATCTTTTTAAAATCAATAGCTTTGATGGTGCCTTCAAAGGAGACATGAACCTGGTACTTCTTCCCGGTTCGCTCGTCGATAACGGTTAAAGAACCACCGATAGAGCAAGGGCGGCCTGAGCCGATACGCAGTATGGGTCGAGGAGAAAGGAATTCAGGTTGGTGGAGGAGCAATCAAGAGCTACCAAGTGACCAGCAAGCACGGTCAAGCGTGCCTTGACTTTGGAGTCTTCCATGGATAAGTATGGAACTTGTGTTTCCATTTCCTCATAGTCATCCCTATTATTGGTTTTAAAACCCAACTACCCCATAATTAGAAAATATATATGTATTGTGTGGCACTCATTATTTTTAATAAAATAATAGTAATAATATTTGTCAATCAAACGTCAAATCTATTCATAAACAATGTCAATCTCACATATTCTAATATGAAAGAAATCTAATTTCATATTGGGATGTGATAAAACGAATCTGATTTCAATCAGTAATTAGGTAATTCAGTGTTGATCATAACTATATAACACTGTCTAAATACTACTTAATTTAAAAATCATTTAAAACATAACATTAATATTATTCATTCATAAATACGATTATAACTAAAATTAGCCAAAACTAAAAATAATCCTAATTTACTATTACAGACTTTTTTAAAGTAAATTTAATAAAGCATATCATCAGATGTAATGTGCATACCACTAATAAGTCAATGATAGTATGTCTTACTGATTCTGTAGGTATGTTTGACTTCCAAAAGATGCTCAAAAAGCTCCTCACTTCATGTCCTTTTCTATATTCGAACCTACACATCAAAATCATCACGAGTTAAGCAAAACTTATTGAGGCAATTTATCTAAAGTGATATAAAACATAAATTTCGTAAAGTATATAACATAAAACTGTAATTTAAATAAAAACATTAAAACTTTCAAACCGAGCTAGTCAAGTCGTTTTCCGCTTGAAACATGAAAATCACCATCTAATGATTTTATAAAAATCATGTAAATCAACATCAAATATCATAAACAACTCATGTTATTTTCATTCGAACATATTTCAGAACTTTCATTTCAATTTCATATTCTTGTCATAACTTTCATATTTATTTTTATAGCTCAATATATATGTAAGAGAATGCAAGGTACGTGAGTTTGACAAGTATGTGTAATAAGCACTTCAGTGTCGTCATCAAAATCAGAACATATAAGCACACACAGTGCTATCACATCAGAATCATAATATGAACACAAAGTGCAATCACATCGAAGATATACTAGTGTACCCACTGATAACACCACAGTATATCATAATCATAATCACCCTATCTCATGGCATGCCAATTGTACCTATGACTCTCAATGCAACATACAATAGGCTTTCAAATCATATCATATTCACTTATATATCAACATTCCAATTTAAAACCATTCTCGAATCATTATTACTAAAATCATCGCTTGGGCAATTTATACCCAACAATTATCGGTTATATAAAATACTTTTGGAAATTCATACCCAAAAATCACTTTAAAATTTCATTCAAATAACTTTCAGAAAATATCATATATATAAATCTTGGGTAATTCACACCCAAATATATCATTCATAAAATATTTGTAAAGCATTATGAAAATATTCCATAATCAAAATTAAATCATACTTTTTAAAATAAAACATATGAGGTTGACTTATCGCAAGTCTTCCTCAATCTGAATAATTAAATAAATAAAGTGAAACCACATTAATACTTTATATACAAGTCAATGTTTGTTCGATAACATAAATACAAATTAAATGGACCCACCTTTGTCTCATTATCGAAACTTCTCCAAGATAATCTTCTCAATCCTGCATCTTTTTCTTCCCTTTTGAGTTACTTGGATCACTAGATTTATCATGGTCTAACAACGTCATAAAATATTCAAACTATATGTTAATATCGAACTAACATAATTTAAGCTTAAGTATTAATTCAATAGAAATAAAATCGATATAAAACTGAATCATACTTCCATCATAAATTCAAACTTTTAAAACACACTCTTTAAATTCCATAAATATTTATTTCCATTATCAACCCTTCAACTTTTGCTAATTTACAAAATCAAGCCACTAATTATAAATTCTTCCTAGAATTTGTCTTAACTTTTCCATTAAATTCATAATAACCCTTTATCATTATGATCATTCATGTTAATTTTTCTAAAATTTCAAGCACCTTATTAAAATATTCAAATCAACACTTAAACATTCAGATGCTTACAATTTCATCATAAACTTTCTTAGACTTTTCAAATTCAACCCTTTATTTTAATAAACTTGTAAAATGCTCCCAACTTGTAATCAAACTCTAAAAATCAGCATACTGATAAAATTTCCAGCATTGTGCTATTTTAACCAAATGTTACTTTCACATTTAATAAACTTAAAATCAAGTCCCTAAACTTTAGGACTTTTCGAATTCCACCACTAAAATTTGCCAAACTTATAACTTGGTCCAACCAACATCCAAATTTAAAATTCCAGCATGTAATCATTATAATTCAACATTTTATCATTCAAATACTCTAACTTTCCCACAATTACCTTATAATCTTGTAATTTTCAAACTTTACGAAACAATCTCTAACAACTCAATCAATATTCAACTTGATCCAAAACACAAATCCAAGCACATACAATCATTGGTATACTCAAGCTAAGCCCTTAAAACATTTTTATATATTTTTCCCGTATTTCCTCTATATGGTCGAAACTTAGGGGATTAATTTCCCAATATCTAAATTTTGATTCCATCATGGATTCCTCACCCAAAATTCATTTTTCTTCAATTTCAATCATTCTCAATCAATTTCATATCAAAGTATTTAAATTTAAAAATTTCCTAAAATTTCCCATAGTGGCCAAAAAATTCATTTTTAATCCCCCAATGATTTCAAATCAATTTTCATGCTTGATTTCCATTCTATAACAATACTAACATCTAAATTCAACCTTATTTCATTAAATTCACATCTCCCCTTCATCCACCAAATTCACAACTTCCCAAATCAAGCATGAAACCATGAGATTTTACTACCAAATGAAAGAGAATTTAATTGAGATTATTTTTATATTTCACACTTTAGTCTAAAATCTAATTAAAATGGACCAAAAATTTAAATTAAAAAAAACTCACCTTTGGCTATGGAGGTTCGGCAGCTTGCTGGAAGAAAGTTGATTTCTTGAAAATTCTAAGCAAATATCTCCTAACTTAGACTTTTAAAATCTAATTAAATTAAATTTTTAATTCAATTTAATTTAAAAGTCTAAATTTCCCTTAATAAATCCCTATTTTTACCTACATGCCACTCTTTTAATTTTATTTTAATATTCTTAAATTGCTATAAAAATAGCATCTCTCAATTTCCCCATTTGACCATCCAATTTTCTAAAATTTAATTTTAGTCTCAAAATTGCACTATTCCACTTTATAGTGCAATTTTCACCAAATTCCACCAATACAACTTAAATTTCATAAATTAAAAATATCCATATAATTTTTCTAACCCAAAACGACCTTCCTTCAAATTTTTATAGACTTTCAATTTAATCCGATTATCCAAATATACTTATGATATTTGTCTTTTAATAAACTTTTATACAAACTCCAAATCAAAATTCTGAAACATACTAAAATAAATGTTTTGGAATGAACTACTTATTAATATACCCAAAATCTAACTTTTAAAAATTGCATTTTTGGGTCTCTAAACTTTTACAAAGTTTATGCTTTAGCCACCAAATTTTCAAAACATATATTTTAGTCACTAGTCAAATTTTGGGGTATTACACTGAATGTGTGTAAAATAAACCATGATCAGTCGTAACTTTGACATATCTTAATATTCTCTTCGCTGTAATCTAGTGATATTGTTTTCTCTTTTCCATGAATTAGCTCACCAATCCCACATCATATGTAATGTATGGTCGTGTGATAGTCAGATATCTTAGACTTCCGACAAGACTTTTAAACAAGGTTGGATTCACCGATTCCCTTGTTGAATTTACACTTACTTTCATGCTTAATTTTGCTGGAGTGGCTACCGGCTTGCAATCTTCTATTATAAATTTGCTTAAATTTGCTCTGCGTACTTTTTTGGGAAATAAATATTCCATCTTGTATTTGTTTCACCACAACTCCAAGGAAGTATGACATTTCACCAATATCTGTCATTTCAATTTTTTTAGTCATATCTTTCTTGAAATCATTAAACATACTTGGATTGTTTCCCGTGAAATCATGTCATCCACATATAAGCACATGATCATGATACAACCATCTTTATTTTTCTTTGTATATAAGGCATGCTCATATGGACTCTTCATGAATCCATTTCTCTGGAAGTATTAATCTATTCTCGTGTTCCATGCTCTTGGAGCTTGTTTCAATATATACAAGGTTTTCTTCAATCGGTAGACTTTGTATTCATGCCCTTTTTTAATGTATCCAGGTGGTTGCTCAATATATACTTCTTCTTCTAGGTAACCATTCAAAAATGTTGAATTCACATCCATCTGATAAATTTTCCATTTGTTTTGTGTTGCTACTGCTGTGAGAAGTCTAATCATCTCGATCATTGCCACTAGAGCAAATATTTCGTCGTCATCTATTCCTTGTCTTTTCTTATAACCTTTGGAAACTAATCTCGCCTTATATTTCTTGAATTTTCCTTCCTTGTTGGTCTTCGTCTTGTACACACACTTAAATCCAATTGGGTTATGACCTTCTAGTTGATTGTTTAACTCCCAAGTATCATTTTTTTTATTAATGAAATTTCTTCATCCATTGCATTCTTCCACTTGTCATATTCAACCGCTTCTTCATATGTTATTGGGTCATTATTTGTAAGTAAGCAGAATAGTGAAACATTATTTAATGCTTAATCATTATAACTTTCTGGAATTCTTTTCTCCCTCGTAGATCTTCAAACTTCTTTGGGAGGTACTTCAGGATTTTCTTATCCGTTGTTACCACTGTTGTTGTTGCTTGATGATGATGTAGTTGAATTTTGTTGAGGACCTTGATCATTATGTTGTTTGTCTTGATCGATAAGAACATCATCATCTTTATATTCATCAAAACATAGTCCTTCAACTTTCTTTTCCTCTTTGCTTTATTTCCAATATTCTACTTCGTCAAACTCGACATCTCTTGAAATTATTACCTTCTTGGTAAGATGATTATAGAGCATGTAGGCTTTGTTACTTTCATCATAACCAATGAAAATATATTTCTCTCATCTGTCATCATGCTTCTTTCTTTTTTGATCAGGAACATTGGCGTATGCGATGCATCCAAAAATCTTGAGGTGTCCAACTCTTAGTTTATGACCACTCCATGCTTCATTTGGCGTCCTATACTTCACACTCTTTGTTGGACATCGGTTCAGCAGGTGAATTGCACAATGAACAGCTTCAGCCCAAAAATTACTTGGTAGATGCTTACCTTTTACCATACACCTTGACATGTCAAGGACAATGTGATTCTTTCTTTCAGCTACTCCATTTTGTTGAGGAATGTATCTAATTATCAACTGATGGATAATGGCATGCTCTTTGTAGAAGTCTTCAAATAAATATGATGTATACTTGCCTCCTCTATCAGATTTGTGTATCTTTAAATATTATCCACTTTGTTTTTCTACCATTGCTTTGAATTCTTTCAATTTCTTCAATGCTTCAGACTTTTCTTTTAGGGTATATATCCAAATTTTTCGACTAAAATCATTAATAAAAGTTAAGTAGTACATGTTATCTCCAAGTGATGGTATGTCATAAGGGCCATATATATATGTGTGTGTGCGTAATCTCTAACGGTCTTTGGGCTCGCTAGGATATGCCAACTTCGAAACATTGTCTATGTTGTTTTCCTTTTATGCAAGCCTCACACAATTGATCTGGAGGGTTGATTTCTGGCATTCTTTTCACCATACTTTCCTTTGATAACAATTTTAGGCCTGAGAAACTAATATGCACTTATTTTAAATGCCATAACCATGAATCATTTTTAATTTTTGTCTTCATACAGTTGATTTCTCCTACCTCGATGTCGATGGTAAAAAGATAATTTCGAGTCATGACTTTTGCAACTAATTATCCTTCTTTATTTTTGATGGCGAGGGAGTGATTCCTCATCTGAACTTTATATCCTTTTTCTAGGAGTTGACCATGACTGATGATATTGCTTTTCAAAGTCAATATGTAATACACATCTGAGATATATTTCTTTTCACCATTCTTTTATGTGACCATAACTTTGCCTTCATATTTGCCTTTGAATTCTGTATGTGAGTTGTCTCCAAATGTTACTCGACCATGGATAGTTTCATCTAACTTCACAAACAGCTCCTTTCGGCCACACATGTGATTGCTAGCACAATTGTCGAGATATCAAATATTTTTCTAGAATTCACCATTTATTTTATGAGTAAGAAAAACATGGGATTTTTCAACGTTTTCTTCTTCAGTTGCTGCAACATTATTTTTTTCTTCTTGATTCGGAGATGATCTACACTCGTAACTAAAGTTACCATATTTATTGCAATTATGACATTGTACTTGTGATTTATTTCCTTGTTGATATTGACCTTGACCTCAACTTCTAAATCCTCGTCCATGGCCTGATGTTTGGTTGTTTTCACTTGATTGAGTGATGCCATATGAACAACCACCACGTCCATGAGTTTCTTGTCCACCTCTAAATCTACCACGATAAACATAACGGCCTCATATGTAGCTGTTGCTAGCTTCTCCTTTGTTGACATTCATCTTACTTTGCAAGGCTTGCTCTAAAATTTCAGTATCTTCAATTTGCTTCATCTTTTGCTCATGGGCTTGGAGTGAACCCACAATCTCGTCAATAGACATATGAGATAAATCTTTTGATTCTTCTATTGCCACGACCACATAATCAATTTTTTTGTATCAGAGATCGTAAAAAAAATCATCACTTTGACTTCATCGAGTTATTCTCCATTTATTTTTATTTCATTTACCACCGCTTTCATATAGTTGACATAATCATTTATGCTTAGTGTATTTTTCATTTTCAGCCCTAAGCGATTGTAAATGTTCCTTTTTCAACATATTGAAGACATTTTTACAAAATCTCTCACGCTTGTTTTGCGATCTTTGCATCAGAGATTTTTTTCAAAGGTTGATTCTTCAACTTCTTGAAAAATAAATAACAACACCCTCTTATATTTCTTACGGGATTCCTTCAAAACCCATTTCTCTTCATTTGTTAAGGTCGTTTATGTTGTTGCATTCTCAGGTTCAATATAACATTCTTCAACAATATCCCAACAATCTTGGAAATCAAGTAGCACCTTCATTTAAATGCTTCAGTTGCCATAATTTAACTTTGTCAATCTCGAGATTTACAATTATATCATATTGGTCATCTTCACCACTGCATAAATTCAAACCAAGTTTGAACCTAGTTTGATACCTTTCGAAAAGATTTTTTTCTTAAAAAAGTGAGATTTCGAAAACCACGCCAATTTTAAATTATTCTCTTTTCGATTTAATTTTTAATTAAAAACAATGTGATTTTAGAAAACCTCTCGTTTCGAAAATTTTTTGGGATTCCTTTCAAAAAATAAAAACGTATGGTTCGAAGAGTCGCCACCAATCTTTGATTAGGGTGTGATTGGATACCTAAAAATATTTTGTCATTTTAAATAAAAATTAATTTTAAGTAAAATAACAAATTGAGGTCTGTGTACCAGAAAATGAATTCGGGAGTCGGTTATGAGTGGGGAAGAATTAGCACCCCCACAGCGCCCTAAATCGGTACCTAGTCGATTAATTAATGTTATTGCAATGAAATTTACACGTTCGATTTTAATTTGATTTATGATCCCAAAAAAACAACATATGAATTTTACAATGTTCAAAAGCACCAAAATAGATTAAATTAAAATTACTCAGTCATTAGAAAGATAAAGAATATTCGATAATTTAAAAATATCGAGACAAGATCTTAGATAATTTCTAACGATATTTTCTCGACAAATTTAAATAGTCGAACATTTCTTTTTCTTTCATTCCCAAATTTTAAAGTGAAAAATCAATTTTTTGGGTGTCAATGATGGAATACACTTATAATTTAAAATCGTTGAAAGCAACTTTCTAGTGAGTTAAGAGAAGTCCTTCCGACAACTTTGAATTAAAAGGATATTACCCTTAATCCGATTATGTAATTAGGTCGAGTTATGCACGTGAAGATAACGTACATTTATAAAGATGATGCCATGTAACTAAATTTAAAATCCAAAAAAAAAATGTTCACCAAGACAGGGCCTTCATATACTAGGACATTTAATGATTCCTTACAAAACATATATATATATACACGTGCACATCATTTACGAAATGACAATTCACTATATATATATATACATATATGCCTAAGTTATAAGAAACATCCACTGCATACAAAACCCAATTGACATGCATACAAATGATATACTGCACGCAATACAAGGCCTATGGCATATGATAATGCATGTATGCATACATACGAGGTGAGGATGATGTAACGGGATTAGAATGAACAAGCAGTGGGTATACTACTATAAAATGTAAGTTTAAACTAAACATAAGGACATAAACGAAATGTTAACAAAGTTAATATCCCCAGTATCAGATTAAACCAAGTATACAGACAGAGTATAAATCTATTCAAACCAAGACAAAAAAGAGAATTTAAAATAAAATAAAAATAATTGTACTTAATATGAAAATTTCCCGTTACATTAAATAACAAAGAGTGATTGTTGAAATGAAAGATGAAAATGAAAAAAGTTGAATCAAAAATCAACGTATACACTTTTAAAGGAAAATGAGACTAGAATGAACTCTTGGAGACATGCAAAGGGCTGCAATAATGAATGTACCAAACCCTTGTAATCACATGTGCCTCTGTGGGCTATTTTAACGAGAATATAAAATATACTTATTAGATACAGAAGTCATACAAGAAATAACCTAAAAGACAACAAAGAGGGACCCACACCCAAGCTAAAACAGATGGAGCTTGAAAGGGTTTTAATGAAACCGTCTTTCAGGTTTTAACATAAAACTAAAACATTTAAATCGCTCCTTTTTTTTTTCCTTTTACACAGCAGTTTCTCCTCTTTAAAGCCCCCCATCTCTTCCTTCACTTTCATTTGGATACAATCAAGAACAAAGACTCTACCCAACCTCAAACAATACTAGAACGAAGCCTAGTTTTAGAGGTAAAGACACTACCTTCGACAAGTTGTGAACGTGGTGATTCCAATTAGCGACGAAAATGAACGAGGTGAGTCTTTTTTGGGTTTTTCTTTTTCTTTTCTCCCTGGTTCGAATCCTCTCCCATTGGTGATGATTGTTTTTTTAGTTAATTTATGGTTTCTGTTTTGTTGGCCGAGAGCCCCCTGATGATCATCCCTCTATCGTTTTTATGTTCACCTCTTCTCCTCGTCTTTTCTGTCTTCTTCCTTTTTTTTCTTTCATTTCACCGAAAGTCCCTTGTCCTTTTGTTTGATTTGCTTGTGTTTGGTAGGATGCTGATGTGTTTAGGTGAAAATAATGATATTTTCGATGGCTAGTTGATTTTTTCCTTTGATAATTCGTGCATATCAGCTTCAATGGTAGCATGCTTGGCGGCAGTGACTTAGTTTGGTGATTGGCTCATGCACTGATGGAAACCGGTAACTTGAACGGCGGCTGGGGTAATGGTCATTGGGTTGGGATGAGTTATAGGGAACTTGTAATCTGGGTCTTGAGCCTGTAAAATATAATATGTAATATTAATAATAATAATAATAATAATATATTATTATAATATAATAGTTATAATAATAATAATAATAATATAATATTTATAACCCGAACAAAAACGGGTGTCTACAGCTGCCCCTCTTTGCTCATTCTTGTGTTAACAAGAATATGGCAAAGATAAAAAAAGACAGTGCGTTTTTGTGCAGTTCTTTCTTCATGCTTTGAAACTTGATGAGGGATCTACTCTCTCTTCTTTGAACAAAATTCGACTAGTTGGTTTGCTCCCTATTGCTTCAGGGAGTATAGAACTCAAACAATCTTCTGCCTACTAGTTCGTTTCCACTTTCTTTCAATGAGTATATAACTCGAATAATCTTCTGCAAACGGGTTCGCTCCCTATTGCTTCAGGGAGTATAGAACTCAAGAAATCTTCTGCCAACGGGTTCGCTCCCTCTTTCTTTCAAGGAGTATAGAACTTGAATAATCTTCTGCAAACGGGTTCGCTCCCTCTTTCTTTCAAGGAGTATATAACTCGAACATCTTCTTCCTACGGGTTCACTCTCTCTTTCTTTAGGGAGTATGGAACTCGAACATCTTCTTCCCACGGGTTCACCCCCTCTTTCTTTAGGGAGTATAGAACTCGAACATCTTCAACAATCGTGTCTTCTCCCTATTCCTTCAGAGAGTATAAGACTATAACAATCTCCAACAATCGTGTCTTCTCCCTATTCCTTCAGAGAGTATAAGATTTGAACAATCTTCAACAATCGTGTCTGCTCCCTATTCCTTCAGAGAGTATAAGACTCGAACAATCTTCAACAATCGTGTCTGCTCCCTATTCTTCAGAGAGTATAAGACTCGAACAATCTTCAACAATCGTGTCTGCTCCCTATTCCTTCAGAGAGTATAAGACTCAAACAATCTTCAATAATCGTGTCTGCTCCCTATTCTAAAACTCGAACAATCTTCAACAATCTTGTCTGCTCCCTATTCCTTCAGAGAGTATAAGACTCGAAAAATCTTCAACAATCGTGTCCGCTCCCTATTCCTTCAGAGAGTATAAGACTCGAACAATCTTGATGCTTCAATATCTTCAATCTTCAATTATCATTGGGAAACCTATAAATATTTAAGTCATCATGCAATTTCATGATCCTATTCATACCTAAAATGTATGCAAGTATGCAATTTAATGCATTTTCTTCTTCGAAGGAACACCATCTCCTTTGATTTCAATGGAACTCGATTTCGTCTCGGGCATAGAACATTTGACCAGTTCACCCCAGTTACAATCTCAATACCATAACCTTCGGCTTGACAGGGCTTTGACTTCTTTCTTTCTTGAAACCTGCCAGTATCCATGACCACTTCTTGATAAATGACAATCTCTTTTGTTCATCTATTAATGACTGGATTTTCTATGAATTCCAAGGTTTTAGCTTCCCATAACCATACAAGCTTACATGTGAAAACCATTGTTAGCTTCAAAATACCTGCATTATCCAAAACCTTTTGCATAACAATACAACATGATCTCATGTACCACAAGTTAAGCTATGCGTTTTAACTTTTTCAAAATTAGATGCTTGTAAAAGGGAAATTGAAAAGGAAAAATGTCTCTTTATTTATATAAATGCTGAAAATTTTTAGGCAACTACATGGAAAACTTTTGGTTTGAAAAACAAAAGGATAGGCGTCCTCAAACATCAATAATGCAAATGCTTTTGAACTGGCACGCCGTTAGAATGACTCGAGTGTAGCTTCTGTCAAAAGGACTTCCAAAATTGTGATGATGCCTAAGAGTGTGAAGCTTTTTCTAAATTACCAAATCTCCCATTATTGGATGCCCTAAACCAGTACTGAATCTCGTGTGTATTCAATTTCTCCCATGTTGTTTCCATCGAGACTCATTAATCTTTGGCCTCAATCTTGATCACCCACTTTTATTGCTGATACCCATATCGGGAGCTCTTTTCCACTTCCAAAAGCAATTCAGAACCTCCACTATGCATGAATTCTGAATTTTAAAACTCAACCCGCCCTTTGTGGGTTTTCAACTTGAAACCTCATTTGGTTTCAAGATGCCATTTTCGAGTTTTCATCTTGAACCCCCTTTTATTCATTTTTTTTTTTTTTTTCATTTTTTCATTTTTTTTCTCATTTTTTCCTTTCCATCTTCAAGCAAAATACCTCTTAACTGCATCGGAGTTCACTGGATATGGTAGCTCCGACCCATCCATCTCAGTTAATACTAGAGCTCCTCCAAAAAAGGCTTTTTTGACAACATAGGGTCCCTCCCACTTGGGCATCCATTTCCCTCGAAAATATTTTTGAATAAGCAATATCCTCCTGAGCACCAGATCTCCTTCGTGGATTTCTCGAAGGCGAACCTTCTTATCGTGTGCTCGTATCATCCGTTTTTGGTATATCTGACTATGACAAATAGCTTTCAATCTCTTTTCTTCAATCAAATTCAATTGGTCATATCTGGCCTGTACCCATTCTGCCTCATTTAGCTTCACCTCTAACAAAACCTGGAGTGAGGGAATTTCCACTTCAATAGGGAGGACAGCTTCCATGTCGTAAACTAAAGAAAACGGAGCTGCCCCAGTTGACGTCCGTACTGAAGTTCGATAGGCAAACAGAGCAAATGGCAACTTCTCGTGCCAATCTTTATAAGTCTCTGTCATTTTCTCTATAAGCCTCTTAATGTTTTTATTAGTCGCCTCTACTGCTTCATTCATCTTTGGGCGATAAACAGTAGAATTATGATGCTTTATCTTGAATTGCTCACAGACAGAGTTCATCATCTTGTTGTTTAAGTTCAATGCATTGTCAGAGATAATCCTCTCCAGTAAGCCATATCTACAGATGATTTCCTTTTTCAAGAACTTACATATCGTTGACTGGGTAACACTTGCATAGGAAGCTCCTTCTACCCATTTGGTGAAGTAATCTATTGCTACCAGAATGAAGCGATGGCCATTTGACGCTTTCGGCAAAATTTGTCCAATGACATCCATACCCCACATAGAAAATGGCCACGAAGTTATCATCACATGCAATTGATGAGGAGGGGTGTGCATTCTATCTCCATAAATCCGACACTTGTGACATTTTCGGGTATAATTGACGCAGTCAGTTTCCATAGTTGACCAATAATACCCAAATCTCATAATCTGTCTGGCCATTACATGCCCACTAGCATGGATACCACATATTCCTTCATATACTTCTTCAAGAATCATTTTGGCTTCTTTAGTGTCCATACACCTTAATAAGACCTGATCCATGCTTTTCTTATATAGGGTCTCACCATCGAGCACATTCTCTGCAGCCATTCTTCTAATGGTCTTTTTTTCATTTTCAGTCGCTTGTTCAGGATAACTTTGATACCTTATATATTGCAAGATATCATAGTACCAAGGTCTTCCATCTTCTTCTTCTTCAACGTTAAAGCAGTGAGCTGGATACTCATAAGCCTTCATCTCAATAGGCATCATATTTGCATGCTCGTTCATCTTAAAGGTTGCTGCCAAAGTAGCCAGGGCATCTACCATTTGATTTTCTTCTCTGGGGAGGTAATTGAAAGTCACTTCTTCAAATTCTTCAATAAGTCCCAGGACTAATTTGTGGTATTCCACAAGTTTGGGATCTTTTGTTTCCCATTCTCCTCTGAGCTGGTAAATTACCAAAGCTGAATCCCCATATACTTTGAGCATTTTTACTTTGCGTTCAATAGCAGCTCTAAGACCCATAACACAAGCCTCGTACTCAGCCATATTGTTTGTACAATCAAAATTGAGCCGACTGGTAAAAGGATAATGATCTTCATCTAGTGAAACCAAAATTACCCCAATCCCATGCCCCAAGGCGTTTGAAGCACTATCAAAGTTCATCTTCTAGTATTCACCGATGGGTGTAATTGTTTCTTCCTCCGAGATAGCCATTAGATCCTCGTCTAGAAAATAGAAGTTCAACGGTTCATATTCTTCAGAAGCCCTACGTGCAATGAATTCTGCTATGGCGCTTCCTTTAACCGCCTTTTGGCTTACATACTGGATATCAAATTTGGACAACAGGATTTGCCAACGGGCTAATCTTCTAGACAATGCAAGTACACCCATTAGATACTTCAAAGGGTTCAACTTAGATATGAGCCAAGTAGTATGATACAACATATACTGTCTAAGTCTTCTGGTAGCCCATACTAAAGTGCAACACAACTTTTCAATTGGTGAGTATCTGGCCTCGCACTCAGTGAACTTCTTACTGAGATAATAGATAGCCCTCTCCCTTTTCTCAGTCTGATCATGTTATCCCAATACACATCCCATTGAATTGTCATAAACTGACAAGTAGATAATTAAAGGCTTGTCTTAGATGGGTGGCGCTAGTATCGGAGTATTTGACAAATATCTCTTTATTGCCTCAAAAGCCTCTTGACAATCCTCACTCCATTCTCCTGATTTATTCTTCCGTAGAAGGCGAAATATGAGATCACACTTCTCAGTCAACTGCAAGATAAATCGGGCTATATAATTCAATCTCCCCAAAAATACTCGAACCTCTTTCTGTGTTCTTGGGGGTGGCAAATCTTGAATGGCTTTTACTTTATCTGGATCTATTTCAATTCCTCTTCGGTTCACTACGAATCCCAACAGCTTTCCCGATGTCACCCAGTAGTACACTTATTTGGGTTAAGTTTTAGTTGGCACTTGTTTAATCTTTGAAAGAGCTTCCTCAAATTCTCGATATGTTCCTCCTCCGTCTTGGCTTTGACAATCATATCATCGATATAAACTTCAATTTCTTTATACATCATGTCATGAAATAACGTCACCATGGCCCTCTGATAGGTTGCCCCCGCATTCTTCAACCCAAACAGCATGACTTTATAACAGAATATTCCCCACATAGTGACAAACGTTGTTTTATCCATATCTTCAGGGTGCATTTTAATTTGATTATAGCCAGAGAAACCATCCATAAATGAGAATAAGGAATTTCCGGTAGTATTGTCCACCAACGTGTCTATATGTGGCAAAAGAAAGTTGTCCTTTGGACTACCTCTATTAAGATCTCTATAGTCGACACACATTCAAACTTTCCCATCCTTCTTTGGTACCGGGATAATATTTTCTACCCACTCAGGATATTTGGCCACCGTAAGAAAACCGACATCAAATTGTTTCTTCACTTCTTCCTTAATTTTGAGCAACATCTCCGGTCTCATTATTCTCAGTCTCTGTTGAACGGGCTTACAATCAGGCTTGATCGGTAGTTTATGGATAACCAACTCTGTATCCAAACCTGGCATATCTTCGTACGACCAAGCAAATACATCCTTGAAATCTTGAAGTAGTTCTATCAAGCTTCGTCTTCCTTCAACAGACAAGGTGGTGCCAATCTTTACTTCTTTCCTATCCTCATTTGTACCCAAATTCAAAGTCTCTGTATGCTCTTCGTGTGAGCATAATCTCTTTATCTTCTTGCTCCACCATCTTTATAAATTCAGAAGGTAACTCACATCCCTCATCATCATCACAACCTTCAATTTCCCCTTGACATATGAGCATCTCGAAATCAATCTCCGGGTCAGGATCATCATCATTTGTATTATTGATATCTGAGTTCCTGAAAGAATAATGGAAAAGAGGATATATATATACATATATACATATATACATATGGGAGACTCTTTTCCCATATAAATAAATAGAAAACAAATAATATATACATATATTCAATTAAAATGAAATGCATGATAGAATGTTTGTCATTTGAGAATTAACAGAACACATCTTTTATTGAAAGCAGGTAAAAACACACAACTTAACCCTTTACATCAGATCACCTATTGTCCCAGGGTATGAACAATAGGGAAAGGTTCTAGCGTATTACTCTACAAAAGATTTGTAAACCACAGGCAGTTCCTCCGAAGTCTAGTTATTTAATACAAAGCCCGGTGACACAGGGTAAATGCCCGTAGTCCTCATTTCTTTGAACTCCTCATCAATAATGACATTAATGCTTAAATTCTTCAAGGCATTCTCAACTATCACTTTACTGCTTCCCAAAGCTCCTTGAAACATATGCCCTCCTGACACGAAAGTGCTGCTTAGTGGTGGGAATGTCATGGGTTCCCAGCTTGGGTCATCACCCGTCAATCTTGCCTTCCTTAATTCTTGACTCTTCTTGATGCTTCTCAGTTTTTCCTTTAAAGTTGGCTGATACCTTAGACCAAGCTTGTCTCTTTTAGTTATAGGGTAGATCAGACCCACCGATCCTTGCAACTGACGTCCTAGCCCTTGGCCAACTTTTGCCTCCTGAATTCTCTCACACCCAAGTAACTTTAATTTGCTTTCAAAGGTTCAATCACAGTATCCTTAACAAGTTACTCTCGCACTTTCATGATTGATGCATGTAAAATGCTAAAATTAAAGTAATGTGAATGCAAATGTGGATTCCAAATGCAAATGCAAAAGGTGTTAATTCCAAAAGTGACCACTTATAGAACAACCTTCATTTAGACAACAAGAATTCAGTAAGTACACCATGTAGTCAAAATACAATTGTAATTCTTCATTTCCTTGAGTCATACTCTTCATGGAATCTAACATTGCACCCAAAGTTGTCGGCGTATCTTATCACCTTTGATGACGATAGATATCCTTAGATTGAACCTTGAGATCTTCGCTCTTACCTCCAATGTGAAGTGGTATTCATGTCTCTATGAAGGGTCTTCTCGTCCTTGATATGATTATATCTATCTCTTGAGTCAACATTTTGGCCTTTACACCTTTGAAGGAATTCTTCAGTAGCTTCAGATTTCTTCATTCATCGAATATCCTTCTCCATGGATCACTTGAACATCTTTGGATCTCCCGGTTTGACTACATGGATGAGAATTTCTTGCCTCAATATGGTCAGCCTTCTTATTAGTCAATCACTTTTGAATTAATACCTTTGAATGATATGAAGATGCAAATGCAATAAAATCACAATAATAAACACATAACAAAAATAGGTTAGTACATACAAGATAATCAACAAGATAGTAAGTACCGTAAACATCAAATAAAACCTACCCTCACATGCTAGCTACCCAATCATGCTTTAGTAGATCCTACCCAACATGATATCTACCCTCATGCTTTGTTGTTCACAAAAAATCCTAATCGCAATGTATCAAATTATCATGCTTCGTACAGAAATATAAAACCTAACCGCATGCTTTTCTAGTTCTCATACTTCTTACAAAAAATAAATAAATTCGAAGAAAAAGTTAGAAAGAGTTTCCCCCTTTGTGTCTGCGGACAGAGATTCAGCATAAGACAGGCAGAATGTTGGTATCACTAACAGGGTCCTTGAACTGTCCTTTGTTGGTACCCCCTTAGGCTTGCCAAACCCTCAACCCTCACCCATTATAGGCTTAAACGGGTCAAGTTCAATTCGAGAGGATACACTTCGCTATGTCCATGCAAGGAAACTCAATATTTCGCTCGTAAACATAAGGCATGTACCCCGGAGGTTACTTGCTAAAGCCCATGCGGAGAAAAGTAATTTTTCTCACGTAAGCGTAGCATTCACCCCTACCTAACGGGACAGAGCACAGTTAGAAGGCTCTAAATATCAAAAGGTTATAACGACAGTAAGGGGAAACTCATAATCCTTTGCCTCAATCCAAGACAATCAACAAACTAAAATGAAGATCAGAAAATTGAAACATGGAAATCACATGTTAGTATAACTATTTATTCGTTATCCAAATCACAAACTAGAATGCAAACAAGAAATTTGAATCAAACAAGGGATCAAAAACCAAATTAAAACGAACTTATAACTTTCGTTTGCAAAGACAATTAATTAATTGACTATCAGCCTGACTCTCTAAAAAAGTCCTCAGCGGAGTCGCTAAGCTGTCGAAATGATTTTTTTCTTAGGAGTGAGATTTTGAAAACCACATCAATTTTTAATTATTCTTTTTATGGTTGATTTTTAATTAAAAACAATGTGATTTTAGAAAACCTCTCGTTTTGAAAAAATTTTGGGATTCCTTTCAAAAAAATAAAAATGTATGGTTCGAAGAGCCGCCACCAATCTTTGATTAGGGTGTGATTGGGCACCTAAAATTGTTTTGTCATTTTAAATAAAAAATAATTTTAAGTAAAATAACAAATTGAGGTTTGTGTACTAGAAAATGAGTTCGAGAGTCGGTTACGAGTGGGGAAGAATTAGCACCCCACAACGCCCTAAATCGGTACCTAGTCGATTAATTAATGTCATTGCAATGAAATTTACAAGTTCGATTTTAATTTGATTTATGATCTCAAAAAAAAACATATGAATTTTACAATGTTCAAAACCACCAAAATAGATTAAATTAAAATTACTCAGTCATTAGAAAGATAAAGAATATTCGATAATTTAAAAATATCGAGACAAGATCTTAGATAAGTTCTAACAATATTTTCTCGACAAATTTAAATAGTCGAACATTTCTTTTTCTTTTATTCCCAAATTTTAAAGTGAAAAATCAATTTTTTTGGGTGTCAATGATGGGATACACTTATAATTTAAAATCGTCGAAAGTAACTTTCTAGTGAGTTAAGAGAAGTCCTTCCGACAACTTTGAATTAAAAGGATATTACCATTAATCCGATTATGTAATTAGGTCGAGTTATGCACGTGAAGATAACATACATTTTACAAAGATGATGTCATGTAACTAAATTTAAAATCCAAAAAAAAATGTTCACCAAGACAGGGCCTTCATATACTAGGACATTTAATGATTCCTTACAAAACATACATATATATATATACACGCGCACATCATTTACGAAATGACAATTCACTATATATATATATATATATATGCCTAAGTTATAAGAAACATCCACTGCATACAAAACCCAATTGACATGCATACAAATGATATACAGCACGCAATACAAGGCCTATGGCATATGATAATGCATGTATGCATACATACGAGGTGAGGATGATGTAACGGGATTAGAATGAACAAGCAGTGGGTATACTACTATAAAATGTAAGTTTAAACTAAACATAAGGACATAAACGAAATGATAACAAAGTTAATATCCCCAGTCTCAGATTAAACCAAGTATACAGACAGAGTATAAATCGATTCAAACCAAGACAAAAAAAGAGAATTTAAAATAAAATAAAAATAAGTGTGCTTAATATGAAAATTTCCCGTTACATTAAATAACAAAGAGTGATTGTTGAAATGAAAGATGAAAATGAAAAAAAGTTGAATCAAAAATCAAAGTATACACTTTTAAAGGAAAATGGGACTAGAATGAACTCTTGGAGACATGCAAAGGGCTGCAATAATGAATGTACCAAACCCTTGTAATCACATGTGCCTCTGTGGGCTATTTTAATGAGATATAAAATATATTTATTAGAGACAGAAGTCATACAAGAAATAACCTAACAACAAAGAGGGGCCCACACCCAAGCTAAAACAGATGGAGCTTGAAAGGGTTTTAATGAAACCGTGTTTCAGGTTTTAACATAAAACTAAAACATTTAAATCGCTCCTTTTTTCTTCTTTTACACAGCAGTTTCTCCTCTCTAAAGCCCCCCATCTCTTCCTTCACTTTCATTTGGATACAATCAAGAACAAAGACTCTACCCAACCTCAAACAATACTAGAACGAAGCCTAGTTTTAGAGGTAAAGACACTACCTTCGACAAGTTGTGAACGTAGTGATTCCAATTAGCGACGAAAATGAACGAGGTGAGTCTCTTTTGGGTTTTTCTTTTTCTTTTCTCCCTGGTTCGAATCCTCTCCCTTTTGTGATGATTGCTATTTTAGTTAATTTTTTATTTTTGTTTTGCTGTCCAAGAGCCCCCTTGATGATCATCCCTCTATCGTTTTTATGTTCACCTCTTCTCCTCGTCTTTTCTGCCTGTTTCCTTTTTTTTCTTTCATTTCACTGAAAGCCCCTTGTCCTTTTGTTTGATTTGCTTGTGTTTGATAGGATGCTGATGTGTTTAGGTGAAAATAATGATATTTTCGATGGCTGATTGATTTTTTCCTTTGATAATTCGTGCATATCAGCTTCAATGGTGGCATGATTGGCGGCAATGACTTAGCTTGGTGATTGGCTCATGAAACCTGTAACTTGAGCGGCGGCTGGGGTAAAGGTCACTGGTTTGGGATAAGTTGTAGGGAACTTGTAATCTGGGTCTTGAGCCTGTAAAATATAATATGTAACATTAATAATAATAATAATAATAATAATAATAATAATATATTATAATATAATAGTTATAATAATAATAATAATAATAATAATAATAATATAATATTTATAATATTTATAACCCGGACAAAAACGAGTGTCTACAATACCACTTGTTGGAAACATTGGTGGACAATCAATAAACTTATAACTCATACGATAATATTAATACGAACCAAAATACAACACAATCATGAACAATAAATAGACACTAACTGTAGCTAGTTTATAAACACCACACTTAAACAAAGCTTTGCTAAGCTCTCTCAATCTCTCGGTTTTCTAGTACTCGCTTTATTCACTCATACATGCTCCCTACATGAACTATAATCACATATATTCATAGTATGCTAAATTATAACACCCTTAACCTGTACCCGACCCGGATACAAATCCAATGTGTCACATGGACTTTTTATAACAAATGTAATTAACAAATTTAAATTTTTAATCAAGATAAAAAAGGTATAAACCTTAACTTAAATAAGAAAAAAATTTCACATTTATATTTAAATCAAAGCTTTGATAATTTATATATATACCAATATATGAGTTTACAAAATCGATCAAAGCATTTCAAATTAAACATATAATACATGTCAAAAGTTTACAAAATTAACAAAAACCTACGTTTAATTTGTCCTGACCTGATCTTCCCGAAGTACGGTATCCTCAACCAATCAGTCTTCAGCTTTCTTCAAACCTACGTGTGAGGAAATCACACACTAAGTCGATGACTTAGTGAGGCAAACACTGATTGTTCTAACTTAATAAATGAAAATCTTTATTTGTTTTTATCAAAACATTTTATAGAAAAATTCTAATTTATTTTCCCTATCATAAAGGGTATCTTATGTGTTTTATTCACTTTGTATAGTTTTGTTCCAAAAGCCCAATGTATAATACTGAGAACTCTAGGTATTTGAATGCATTGAGGTTGTACACTAATGATGTCACCACAGCTCGTAATTTGCACCGAAGTTCCACATAATTATCCCGAATGACCACATAGGTTTGTACCGAAGTGCCACATATTAGTCCCAAAGGACCACATAATTGTCTCAAATGACCACATAAAACCCTCGACTCTTGGCATGCCAACTATACCTCTAATCCTCATACATATACCTTGGGATATTAATCATATAATTATTTTCAATCATTATTCAAAGTGTTTCTTATTCACATATTTACTTTCACATAGAGTCTTTTCTCATACACTTGTTCAAAGATCACATTTCCATAATCATATAATTATAAAACATAACTTATATAATATAAATTGAATAAAACATTGTAATATAACATAAAAGAAATTATAAGGTTTTCGATCGAAAAATTGAGGTTGGCTTATCGCAAGTCTTTCTCAATTTTGTTACAAAAACGAGAAGTTGCACTCACCTTTGTCTCACTGAAGTCCTAAGTGAAATTTGAATCGATACTTATAATGTCGAGTTGACCAGATGTTGATTACGTTCAACCACTACACAAAACAATCAAAAATCAAAATCATACTTCAAATCGTTTATATCCAATCATAATAACTTATGTTGAAAGAAACACTAAATTTTTGTTCATGCCTAGAAATATCAGTACTACCACTACAGTACCGATACTTCCCTTCAAGGGTATCGATACCTCCTTACGGTACCGATACCATTCCGAGGTTCTGGAATTGTATTTTGAAAATGGTATCGATATCATACCTATGGTATTGATACTACCCACTCAGAATCGATACCTTCTTCAAACGATATATATACCTCCCTTAGAAACCATATATTTAACCCTTGAAGTATCAGTACTGTTCTAATGGTACCGATACTCGATGCCCATAATGGCTATTTCCACTTCGAAATAAACCAAAAAGCTTCCTAAATCTCTTATATTTAATATACTTTAAGCCTTTAAGCTCACCCTTATACTTCCAAATCAACTTGTCCTCATTTACTACTCCTAATTATCCAAAATCTTGTATAAACACTTAAATCTCAAAATCATACCAAGATTCCAAACATGTTCTTAATCATTTCTATTACTCCTACCTTCTTAAATTGATCATTGACAAGTCAAATATGTAAACAAAACTCCAAAAACTACACTATATCAACAATTCATTTTGAAACCCATTTTACAAATCCCTTTCTAATTTACTCATCTTGTTGTTTTAATCTTATAAGCTTTACTTAAGCTTATATAACACCCAAACTTCCATTACCAAACCAAAAATTAAAGAAAAGCCACCAATTTCAGAATCTTACCTTTAGGAGTGAAACTCACGATAGAAGAAGAAGAGAGTAAGAAAAAGGTTTCCAAATAACTCCAATTCCTACGTGTTAATCTCTTAAGCAAAGGAAATAATTATCTTTTAACAAGAAAATACCATATTGCCCTTTCTAATAATCCAAATTTGTTATTAGCCCTACACATAAATTCCACCATAAATCATTAAATTTATCAATTAATTCTAGTTCAACCACTAAATTTAATATTCTTACATTTTGGTCACTGACCCGATGATTGGGATGTTACAATTCTCCCCCTTAAGAAAATTCATCCTCGAATTTTCATTACACAAAGAGGTGGGGATATTGATTCCTCATATCTTCTTCATGCTCACAGGTAGCTTCTTCTACTTTATGGTTTCTTCAAAGAACCTTAACTAGTGGAATCGTGTTATTCCGCAATTGTTTGATTTCAAACGCTAGGATCTGAACTGGTTTTTCCTCATATGTCAAGTCAGATTGAACTTCTATTTCATCTGGAGTTATAATGTGTGCAGGATCTGATCAATACCACCGAAGCATAGACACATGGAAGACATTGTGTATCTTTTCTATTTCTAATGGCAACGCTAATTGATAGGCTACTGGTCCAACTTTTTTCATAACTTCATAATGGCCAATGAACCTAGGACTTATTTTTCCTTTACGCCCAAAGCGAAATACTTTCTTCCAAGGTGATACTTTTAGAAATACCTTATCACCAACTTGAAATTCAATTTATATTCTTTTTAAATCGAAGTATGACTTTTGTCTATCTAATGCCACTTTCAAATTGTGCTTAATTACTTGAACCTTTTCTTTCATTTCTTTAATCAAGTCTGGACCATGCACTTCTCGTTCCTTTAATTCATATCAATTAAGTGGTGTTATGCACTTCCTTCCATATAATACTTCATACGGTGCCATATTGATGCTGGATCGATAGTTGTTATTATAGGCAAATTCCACAAGCGGTAAATATTTTTCCCACGATCCAATAAAATCAATCACACACGCTCTCAACATATCTTCCAGAACCTGAATTGTTCGCTCAGATTGACCATCGGTTTGAGGATGAAAAACAGTGCTAAAATTCAATCGGGTACCCAAAGCTTCTTGCAAAGACTTCCAAAATCTCAAAATGAATCTGGGATCTCTATCAGAAACTATTGAAATTGGAACACCATGAAGTTGCACTATCTCCTTGATATACAAATCAACATATTTATCCATAGAGAAATTCGTTCGTACAGGAATGAAATACGCAGTCTTTGTAAGGCGATCCACAATTACCCAAACTGAATCCTTTTTGCTCTGCGATAAAGACAAACCTGTTACGAAATCCATCATAATGTTTTCCCATTTCCACTGAGGAATTGAGATTGGTTGCAACAATCCCGAGGGTACTTGATGTTCAGCCTTTACTTGTTGACAATTTAAGCACTTTGATACAAATTTCGTAATGTCTATTTTCATGCATGGCCACCAAAAACACTCTTTCAAATCTTGATACATATTGTTTCCTCCTGGGTGCATTGTTAAAGGACTACAATATGCTTCATACAAAATATCTCGTTTCAGCTCACAATCATTAGGAACATAAACTCGATTTTTGAAATATAAACACCCTTCCAACTTTATGTCATAGTCCTTGAGTCCGTCTTTCTCTACTTGTTCGAACCAAGCTAAACACTTATTATCATTTCTTTATAATTACTTAATCCGCTCTAATAATAATGGTTTCAATATTAACTCAGCCATCAATGCACCATTTTTCTTTAACATGATTCGAGCAACCAAACTACGCAAAGCGGTGAAAGTCTTCTGACTAAGAGTGTCAACTAAAACATTGGCTTTCCCGGGATAATAATCTATAATGGCATCATAGTCTTTCAAAAACTCCATCCATATTCTTAGACTCAAATTTAACTCCTTTTGCGTAAACAAATATTTTAAACTTTTTTTATTGGTGAAGATGTAGCAACGCTCACCATGTAAATAGTGCCACTAAATTTTCAATGTAAAAACCATAGCTGCTAACTCATGGTCATGCGTCGGATAATTCTTTACATGAGGCTTAAGCTGTCTTGAAGCATAAGCAACTACCTTTCTATCTTGCATTGAGACACATCCCACACTATTATGGGAAGCGTCGCTAAAAATTATGAAATCCTTGTTTGATTCCGGTTACACCAACACCGGAGCTTCCGTCAAAACTTTCTACAATGCTTCAAAACTCTTCTGACAATCAGGAGTCCACTCAAAATGCACATCATTTCTTGGTTAAAGGTATCGTAACCGGTTTTCGCCCGGGCACGAAATTTTTACTTGGCGGGAAAAGTGATGTGTGAATAAATGGTTTTGTTAAAATGTTTTGGGAGTCGCCATCGGCCTTTTGGATCAGATAGGTCGAATACCTAAAAATTATCTTTTAAAAGAGTTTTTAAGAAAACATCAGTTAAAAGATAAACTGGTCTGCGTTTTAACCAAAAATTCGTTCTTTTTAATAATAAAGATGGATTTGTGGTTGATTACATTTGGGGAAGGATTAGCATCCCCACAATGCCCAAAATTGGTACTTATTAATTATAAATTATCTCTATTATTAGAAATTTAAATATTCAAAGATGTATTTAATTTATAATCCTGTTATTTCAAAATAATTTTATTTTTATAAATAAGATATGTATTTAGAAATACCAGAAAAAGACTTCTAGGTGCTTTAAGACAGCTCTTTTCTTAGTATTAAAAAATAAATAAATATTAATAAAACATTTATCTAAAAATAAAAAATAGATTAATATATATAATTTATAAAAGTAAAATATTTATTTATTTATTTAAAAATATCAGAAAATGGACATCCAGTTGCTTTAAGACTGTCATTTCTTAATATTGAAAAAAAATATATATTAAAAATATTATTTTTAAAGTAATTTATAAAATTAAATTTATAAATAGAATTTTAATAAAATTAAATTAAATAAATAAATTAATATGACTAAATAATAATAATAACAATAATGATTAAAGTAATAATTTAAAAATATTGAAATTGAAATGATAATAATATAAATTAAATTGCAATTAAACATATAAATAAAGCAAACAATGACAAAATAAAGAAAACTAAAATTATAGGATTAAAATATAAGATATATAAATTAATAGACAAAATGAAAATTATAAAAAAATAGTGACAAATATATAAAATATAAAACCTAAAGATCCTACTTTGAATTATTAAAAAAGATATGTATTAACAGTGTGATTTAGCCTCAATATTAATTATCCGGGTTAAAATAAATTTTATTAAAATTACTAGGGACTAAATAAAGTATTTACCATAAATATATAAGTATAATAATAGTGACTAAATTATAAATTAAATAAAACTATAAAGCCGAATTGAAATAATTAGAAGTTGATTTTAGTGACTGAAATAGAAAGTTACAAAACTAGGATGGCTACACACGTGATTCTTCCCAGATGGAAATTACACAGAAGTCCCTCCCCAAAACGACGTAGTTTTGAAGAGGGTATAAATAGACCTTAAATAGCCTAAAATTCCCAGAATTCCTCATTTCTCTCTAAACTTAGCCACCAGTCGGCCACTGCCGGTCACCGATCGGTTACCGTCGGTTACTATTCCAAGCACTGTCGGTCACTATTCCAGCCGTCGATCACTATTCTGGTCGTCGGTCACTATTTTTGGTGGCCGGAAAATGTAAAAATACCCCCAAATCGTAGATCAGAAAACCCTAAAGCCGAATTCGGCCTCCATTTTCCCTAAAAACTCATAGAATTTTCTATATCTAAATTTATACCTTCGATATTTTGGTTTTTCGATGACCGTGGTAAGCTCTCTCCTTCTTTTTCCTTTCGGTTTTTTTACTGCTAGTGGTAGATTGGTTCTCTTGCTTCTTTTTTTATTTGCAGGTTAAATGACCTTTTTATAGGCCTTCAAAACGCTATTTGTTCGGTGAGTCACCGGATCTACGATGGTGACTCACCTTAGCTTCAATGAAGTGTGCGATCGTCCTCATCTCTTCTGGAATCTTCATTGCAGTTGTGGTAACGTGGCAGTAGCTAATTGGGGAACATAACAGTAGAGCAGTTGGAGTAGAGGCGGCGGAGCAGTTAAAGTAGAGGAACGGCTGGACGGTTATCGTTGTTGGAGCTGTTGAAGCTCAAACGTGGAGCTGCTGGAATGAGAAGGTAAAAATGGTGATTACAACTTCCCCTATTTGCTCATTGCTGTAGAACATGAATATAACAAAGACTTAAAAGCACCATTTTTAGCTTGAATTGTTCAAACTTGAGCTAAAAGTTTTTCTCATTATGAACTTCTTCTTATTACGAACTCCTTCTGGAAATATTGATGCTGCTCTATCTCCTTCTACGATAGAGTCGAGCAAAAGGTTGAATACGTTCTTCAGATTATGAACTTTTTCTTCCTTTTCAGATGAGTTCTTCTTATTACAAACTTCTTCTGGAAATGTTTTAAGAAAAACAATCTCAAGTGAGATAAATTGCTATTTTGAGTGAAACATTCTCAAGCGAGAAACAATTTGTTTTAAGAAAAACAATCTCAAGTGAGATAAAATTTATTTTATGTGAAACTTTCTCAAGTGAGAAACAGTTTTTTTTAAGAAAAACAATATCAAGTGAGATAAATTGTTATTTCGAGTGAAATTTTCTCAAGCGATAAACAGTTTGTTTTAAGAAAAACAATCTCAAGTGAGATAAATTGCTATTTTAAAACATCCTGCACTGAAGCTCTTATTCATGGCCAATAGGACTTACAAATTTGGGAAATAGTTTGCTAAGTAAGAAACTTTGGAAATCGTTTTCTTACTATTCAACAATTTTATTTTCAGAAAAGATTAAATGAGAAACTTTGGAAATCATTTTCTCATTTTTCAAAATAACTTGTTGATTGAGTAACAAGCCCAATTTCAAAATAATGTTTCTTTTATGGATTGCGTCCATCTATCTTCAGATATTTGCGTGATTTTTGTATTTGAGGTTTTGAATTCTACCTTATTCTTGTAAGGTATTTTTTATCATGAATCTTCTTTTTCATACGAATATCTGGAAAAAAAAACCTTATGTTTGAATGCAATCAAATGTAGCAATGTAATGCATTTTCTGTTATGCAAATGATGTTATTATGAATGCATAAATGTTTATGCAATCTTTATTTGACTTCAAAGTGGTGAACTCGGTCTTCCTTCACTTGATCATTTATTTCTAGGGTTACCTTTGGATATCAGTGTAGCAACATATGCCATAAAGCTGAAGAACCATTTGATCAACTTGTATCTTTGTGTCTCCTTTGTCTCATGAAAGTCTTAGAAGAAATTTATGGAACTCTTGTCGTAGTCAGAACTATGACCTTGATGCTCCATTATTGTCTTTGATAACATCGACTTTCTTCGTTTGGACTTGTGTAGAAATCCAATAAAGCGTTCATCTTTGAAAAGAGAATCTATCATCTTTGAAAAGAGAATATATCATCTTTAAAGAGTGTATATGTAGATATGTCTGACTCAGTTGGGATTAATTAGGGGAGTAGAGTCTATTCTAATTTGACTTTTGAAACACATCACAAAGAGGATTTATCCTAATTCCTTTCATGTCTTCACATCTAATCAGATCTCGAACAAGGCAACTTGGACTATATCATGTCGAGATGCTTAACAACAACATGTCGGTCAACCTTAGTTGGATCCACTAGTTTCTTGTTATTAAAATTTCTGCTTCCCTTTCGGGGAAAGAAATCTTCATCATATCTCACTTCTGACCTTGGGGTTGAAGAAGTCAAACTTTATTTCAGATCAATAAATGAAAACATCATATGATAGCAACATTGGTTCAGCACTATAATTATTGGTTCGTAAAACATGTGACAATACATTCATCCTTTCTCGTGGCTTCTGCCCAGATTTTTCGTAAAGCTTTTGACAACATATTCATCCTTTTCTGTGGTTTCTGCACGGATTTCTGTTTAATGAAGCTCTTTGCACAGTATTCAAAGCTTTTGTATGATGTCACAAGACCACTTGAGAACAAAACCCGGTGGGAATAGAAGTGAGATGTTGGTGTGTTTCATGACCAAAAAGTTGGTCAAATTCACAAAATATGTTAATGTTGAATTGAATAAGAGATACCAACTGATCTTGATATCACCTTGAGCAAGGCAAGTGTGATACTGATAACGTTTTCTTCTGTAATGAGCATTGTAGGAAGTAGAAACACATCAGCTATAGAATCCATGTACAGAAGGAAGTTCATGGAATTCTTGTTGTTGTGGATGAAACGCACATGATAAACCAAATAGATGAAAACTCAGTTCATCCTGACTGGCAATGATAACCCCAGTAACAACGGGAAAGTGCAATATACGTAAGCTGATCCTCTTTATTCAATGTCATCAAGTAAGCGAAATTGATATGAAAAATGACTTTGTAACCTCAACAACATGATTGAAACTAACTGCCAGAAATCTCAAAGAAATATTTCCAATCATCATCGACACACAGAATACAAAATTCAAAGCCGAGATTTTGAGGAACTGAACCCTGGATCGAATGGTCTGCCTGGGGACCATCTTTATTCATGCAACCATGATGTAGCTTAACAAAGAGCACGCTTTCATATGACACATGGTTAAGAATATTGGGTATTTGAAACCATACTTGTTGAGTAAGTATTTGTTCAACATCAGGACACTAATACAATTGTTTGATGAATGAAGCAATTATGTATAGTCAGCTCGACTGCCATTACTTCTCCATTTTCATTCTTCATATTTTTCTGTCTCATTGGAAATATTTACTCAAGTCAATGATCTTGACACATGATGATATGGGCCCTCAGCATGCCCCAAGATTTGCTGATATGAACGTTCAAAATACATCAACACTCCTTATTCTAATTGAAATGGGGTTTTCAGCATGCCCTAGAATTGACTAATACAAACGTTCAAAATGTGTCAATATTCCTGATTATGATTGAAATGGGCTTTCAGCATGCTCCATCATTTGCTTCTTGTTAATCTGAACCTCCAAAAATGCCCAAATATTATATTGCCATGAGCTTTCAAAATGTCCCAACATTTTATTTATGGTTAAAATGGATTTGTCTGAATTGGGCCTTCGAAATGCCCCCAACCTTTTGCTTCAGATTCACTTTCAATGTTTGTTTGATTTTAATATTATGATCCCCACGAGTTCTAATTTTGATAATGCACTGTTGTGGGTACTTACAGCTTTGTCTGTGCCTCAAATCTGTTTATCTTGAATACTCTCATTATGGTGTCATTAAACAGCAGTTGTCAATTAATTTGAGGAATTCTCTTCATGTTGTCACAAACTTAAGAAATACTCAATCATTCTAACGGAAATGTCTGAGATATGTGTCTCTTCTGAATGATGTGCACTTTTTTTGGATCTAGAGGGATCTAGTCGGACAGAGTGGTATAAATCGCTTGGTAATTCATTCTAGGCTGACACAGTGAATCTTGCTTTCAGTGAAGGCTATTTCTAGAATATACTTTTCTGTGGGAAAGAAACCAATTTATGTGAACAATAATCTTACATTGATGCAATAGCAAGATTATATATACAGTGGTACAGGTTTTTGAAAAGTCTGCACTCATGCAACATGTTGATTCTGATAACTACTCATCTGATTATGAAGTAATCTTTCAGGATGATTGCACAGATATTGATAGTTCTTCTAATACTGAAGAAATCCTGAATTCTTATTCTGACGAGGAGAATAAATTGTTATACTTGTCAAAAATGGGGTACTCAGAGGCTTAGGCTTCAATAGCCATGGAGAGATGTGGCCCGGATTCATCAATTGTAGAGTTGACAGATTTTATATGTGGTGCTCAAATGGCTAAGGCTGCTGACGTACTTCTTTCGATAGAATATAGGAAACCATTATGTAATGACCCCAATTACAAGCAAAAGTAAAACTCGGGCTATGATTTTTGGAAAAGGAAGAAGTAGAGGAAGCTTGAAAAGAAGCTTCTTAATGAAGGTGATCATGTAGTTCATCTTCTAAATCTAATGATTGGTTTTGGGGTTTCTACCGAACCAGATCAGATAACTCAAAGAACACTTCTAGAATATGCTATTGGGACTCTTTATTTCTACTACGAGAACGTGGTACTTGTTCTAGTTGGTGTTTGGACCGAAATGTTAGGGTACTTATACGATGTAGAGTCAGAATTTGTAGATTCGAAGTATTTTTGTGCTGCTGCATAGAAAAGGGCTATATTCATAATCTACCAATTAAGAACGGATTTCCTCTTATTCTGCTTCCTCCACGCACCATACATGATGTTTTTCCATTGTAAAAAATGGTAGCCTTCCTGGGTTCCAAAAACAAAGTTGAATTGTTTATGTACAGGAAGTTCCAAATTGACAGAAATGATCTGTGAGGCTCTTGAAGCTTATGAGGATGAACCACCTTCGAGTGTTCAGAAGTATGTTCTTGATGAGCGCCGAAAATGGAATCTGGTATGGGTTGGAAGGAATAAAGTTGTTCCACTTGAACCTGATGAGGTGGAAATGCTTATAGGTTTTCCTAAAAACCATACACGAGGAGGAGGATCTGCTAGAGACATGTTCCCCAGTGATATCAATGTTTTGTCTCTTTTCTCTAGGATCAGTGATGCAGATGTTGCTTTCTACTGTCTTGGCATACCTTTGAAAATAGATGAGCAAGAACTGAATGGTGATCGGTTGGAGCAATTAATGAGTAGATTTGGCAAATTTGACCTTGTTGTTGGTGGCATTCAGTGTAACAACCTTACTGGAAGAAATAAACATCATCAGGATGAACTAGAAGATTTTTGTTGGTACATTTTCTTGCAATGACTGATACAGTTACTGCCTCTGCCTCTTCTGCTACTTCAAGATACACACCTACATATCACACTCTTCCTGAACCATGGAAAGGTTTAGTTGATAGCAAAACTGGTTATCTTTACTTTTTGAATCTTGTAACCAAATTTACCCCATATGAAAGGTCTATAAGTTTAGGATCTGTTCCAATGCCTTATTATGTGCCATAAGTCCTCAAATTCAAGTTCAGTAATCTTCTGAAGGACATAATGGATATAATCCTGATAAGGAAAAATGATCGACATGGAAGAAGCTGCAATGATATATCAAAACTTGAGCCAGTATCATGGTATAACCAGAGTGCAGGTGGTGACTGGTTTATTCCTATAATAGACCTTAATGGGACTTATATATCTGTGATTTAATATTCTAGAGAACATGGATTGATGGCTGGGGAAAATAATTTGTCTGGTGATGCTTATCGCCCTCAGCATAAGATAAGTGATAATCTTTCTTGATGGATTGTTAATGATGTCACAGGAGAGCGTCACAAGTTCAATTCTCCAGATTTTTTGGACTCTCAGACCTCTTGCCTTTAAGAATGTGAAATGCTTCATCTTTTTGGCATCACTTTCTTTTTCTACAATAGAAGTAGAATAGGCAACAATTTACTTTAAGGACCTTCTTCATTTGAGACTGTCCTATTTGAAAATGTTTTTTCTCCTTTCTTTATTGAAGAATGATAGAATTTTGTCAAGTATTGCCCTTTACAGGTTCACAATATAATTAAATCATAATAAATGAAATTAATGAGTATCAAATAAATCAACTACTCTTTTAAATCATTCAAAAATCATAGTCCTATGGCAAGTGTCAAAATTATTGACTGATTTAAGGTGTAGGTTGATCGTGGTAAAGTAAGGTCTTTCAGGTTAATCCAGCATATATGTCTCTTTGGGTTTCCATTAACTTTGAAGAAATGATTGTCATACTTATCTGATAGAGATACTTCTTGTTTACAGACTCTCAGGAACATCTTTGGGATGTGTGGTGCTTCATTAAGAGCTTAAGATCGTCTCTTATGTCGTTGTTGCACCATTTAATATTCGAGCCACCTTTTCAGGTTTTCAACTCGAATCCTCCTTTGGTTTCAAGATGTTATTCAAAATTTACATCTTGAACCCCCCTTTTATCATTTTTCATATAATGCATTAAAGATTTTAAAAACCGATTTTTGCAAATAAAAATCAATCTTGAGAGACGGAATGAATTCTGAAGATATTCTTTTTAATTAGATGCCTTCAACATTGCTTTGCTTGACTTTGATCTGCTTTGCTAGGGATTTTTCCATAAGATTCATTCATCTCTAGTATTTCTTGTGTTTCTTGTTGAATATGATTCTTTGAACTAATTTTACTTGATAAATCTTGTAACTTAAGGCTCTATGAGTCGCCTATTTTGATTCAATTTTTTTCTCTTTTTTTCTTTTTTTTAAGTATAATATTTCCTGACAGAATCTGAGTTTATTTGGTTACATAGAACTTTCCCATCCATTTCTGCCAAAATCAATGCTCCTCCGGAAAAGGCCCATTTTTTACAACATATGACCCTTCCCAATTAGGCATCCATGTCCCACGGAAATCTTTATGTACAGGAAAGATCTTTTTAAACACTAGATCACCCTATTGGAACTCTCTAGGATGTACTTTCTTGTTGTGATCTTTCATCATCTGTTTCTGATGCATCTACCCATGGTAAATAGCTTTCAATCTCTTCTTATCAATAAGGTTTAATTGATCAAATCGAGCTTGGATCCCTTCAGCCTCCTCCAATTTTACCTCCTTTAAGATACAAAGTAATGGGATCTCAAATTGGTAAGACTGAACAATAAGGTGTTACCCCAGTAATGTTCGAACAGTATTTCGATATGAATATAAGGTAAAAACTAGCTTCTCGTACCAATCCTTGTAAGTTTCAGTGATCTTTGTAATGATCCTCTTAATGTTTTTATTTGATCCTTCAACTATCCCATTCATATTTTAGCGATATGTCACTGAGTTTGTATGCTTGATCGTAAAGTTCAGTCGTCTCATACATAGAAATCTTTGTAAAAAGAGGTACCTCCAGGGGGATGAATATTCAAGATTAACTTTAATTTACATGAAAACAATGTAATTAATGCATGATATATTTATTTAAATCAATCCAGTTTTTCTTCTTTGAGTATGCCCCAATCACTTGAAATTATCTTCAATAAATTGATCCATGATGCCTCATCCCGTCTCTTCTTGCAGGAAGATTCACGGATAATTGAAAGTTTAGTTCTTTTGAAGTCTTTTGGTTTTACCAGTATGATGGTTTTGTATTTGGAAAGACAAAAGTGTGACTTATGAAGTCATGTATATGATGGAAGGTAGTATCATAAACCAGTAAACATCTGGAGTTGGTCTCTCAAAAATAGGTAGAGACATTTCTTCAGAGTCTCAGATAATTATAGTGTCAGGATTTGGTTTTAGTAAGGGTTAAGTAATTGGGGTTGGATGGGATATGGAAGATATAATTTTACCACTTGCCAAAGATCTATAACTCTTGAAAAAGAATATTTAATCTACTTGATAATCAAGAATTTCAAGATTAAAACTTAATTCCTTGCTCATAACCATAAAAGCAACAAAAATTTATTTATTGTACAAAAGGCGGAGAAAAGGAACAAAAAACAAGTTCAAACAAGATGCTGAAAATGGAAGGTACTACAGTGGTAGATAACAACTTCCACTTGTTTATTTATAATGCCTCATTATTCCTATAATGTTGGGCGTGTAATCGGACTAAGGTTCTTGTCCTCATTTGCCCCCATTTCTTGATCATCTTTTGTGTCAATTTTTTTGGATAAACCCTCAAATGCAGAAATCTTTATTTTTTTCCTGATCAGTCTCTATCATCATCTTTTTCTTCCCCGAGTGGAAATTGGGCTCAATTTTATATTCAGAACAGGTTCCTTTGGTGATGATAGTTTTGTTTTGATTCTGAATGCATCTTGCAGCTGTGATTGGAGTAGTATTCACCAGACTCTTTATATTGCCCACTGCTTCACTTGTCCTCAGAAAATCTAATATAATTGTTTGAGATTTCTTCAGAGTTACATTTTCCCATTTATTCTTAAACCTGTGGGCCAGTCTCGAATTACTTCTCCTTTCATTTCTTTCTCATTTTTTAGCATCAGAGAAGTATCAGGAGTTGAATCTATCATACATACTTCATATTCCTCAATTTTGCCTTTTTTCTTTTCAATATCTTCTGCTGTATGATCTTCATTGTCCTTGACCTTGTTAACTTCATTTTGGGGTTTGAATCCCAATTATTTGATCAAAATAGATTGACTGTTAACATCCATTTTTATGATTTTATGAACCAAAAGGTCTTGAACTTGTCGTTTGAAGTTACCGCAATTCTCGATGGAGTGTCCTCGGATTCCAGCATAATATTCACAAAAGACTTTCTCATTATACCATTTCGGGTAAGGAGGCAACAAAGGCTTAGCCTGACATGGGCCAATAAGATGGGCTTTGAGTAACTCAGGATATAACTTACTGCATGAAACTGAAGGAAACTTGGGTAGAATTTCCCCTGACATCACCGTCACATTACAACTGTTTACTTTGCTTTCTTGAAGATCTTGTGACTGATGAACTAGATGTTTCCTTTGTTTAACTTTCTTCAATGGCACTGAAACTTCTTCCATGCTTCTCTTCAACTTGATCTTTGTCTCATTTTCTGGGGACATGCCCTATTTTTGGAGATTTATCGAATTTCCACATTCCCTGACAAAGTTCTGATCATTTGTTTCCATTGTATTAGCTATATCATTCATAATCCCATTCAAATCTTTCACAACAGGATTCTCTAAGGGTTTCTCTCCATGGATTACAATATTCACCAGGTCCATTAATTTGGTCAGTTGTTCCTTTGAATCGTCCTGGAACTTTTTTACTTGATCAGTCATCTCCTGTTGTGTCTTGATAAATTGTTCTTGCAGTTTTTTAATTCTACTAACCCTAGCTAAAATCTCATTCATGGCTATTATCCTTCTTTTAGGAAGACTAAGTTTAGCCCCACTTTGATTTCAGAAATTCTGTCATGGAATCCTCCCTGAATTATTCCCATATTTTCATGATTAAATGCATGTAAAATAATTTGAAATAAAATGTAATTATGCAAAGATGCAAATGTAAAAATGAAAATGTAAATACAAACATAAAAATGCAAAAATGCAAAATGTAAATGCAAATGTAAATATATGAATGTAACAATAAAAATGCAAATTGTGCAATAAAAGTATAAATGCAAAATACAAAGATGCACAATGCAAATGAAAAGGTGTTACTCAAGAGTGATCATCTTAGAACAGATTTCATTGAACACAAAAGTTTACGTGCATCAAACAAAACTTTATATATAGGGGATAACTTTCAGTCCTATCTTCAAAACTTTACATATAGGGGATAACTTTCCCTCCTAACTTCTCTGAAACCAAGTTAGTTTCCATTCATGCTTAACAGTTGAATTATCAGTCTGCTTCAATTCCTTGTAAAGTCAACTTGGTCTATCAGCTTATGGGCCATATTGCTTGTCTGGACTGCAGCTTCTTCCATGACATTCTCTTTTTCCTTTATCTTCTGTGTCAATTCTCGGAGTTGCTCATTTTCCCTTGTAATAGAATCTTTATGTCCAACAAGTTCTTGGATAAGATATTCATATATGTTGCAGTTCTTTTTCAGTTTGGTGACCCCCGTTATCCACTCTTCTGGGGTATTTCCTATGCCAGTATTTTGAAAGGCTTGACTGATCTTCTAGAAATCTCCATGAATGGTTTCTATTTTTGTGCTCAATTTCTTATTTTGATCCTTCAAATAACATACTTAAGCTTCATAAAAACTTCTTTTATTCTGAATTCCCTGACTGATGCTCTTACCGTAGACTGCTTTTGGTATCAATATGGCATGATCTTTGTGTAATACATTTTGTATTAATATAACAGGATCTTTGAATGCATAACTCTCATCTCTCTTCGGAGTTCCCTCAGGGTGCCATTCCTTGGCTGCGTCATAGTTTGCTTGATCATAAAACTTTTTGTCCATTTATGAATTCTTTCCAATTTGATGAGCAGTCTTTCAAGTCAACACCTTTTGATTATGCCATGATCATGTAATGCAAACAAAAGAAATCAAAATAAAAATGAGAAAGGAAAAATAAAATGGTTAGTATCAATTAATGGAAAGAAAATATTCTATCTATCATGGTATATAATATATCATAACCTCATGTTTTCTAGTTCCATGCTTTGTTTGGAAATATTAACCTAACTGCATGATTTCTAGTTCACATGCATTTATTCAGAAGAAAAAATAAAATCAATAAAAAAAACAAAAATTAGAACTTATTTCTCCTTTGTGTACACCTACGGACAGGGTTTCAGCATTGTCTTAGATCAGGAGAATTTCTAGGATTTATTATATGCAGGGTTTCAGTTCTAGGAGTGATACTCAAACTGTCCTTGTTGATGCCCCCTTGGGCTGTCAAACCCCCAATCCTAGTCCATTACAGACTTAAGCGAATCGAGTTCAATTCGAGGGGACACATTTTGCTATGCCTGACACGGAGAATAAATTCTCACGAAGACATAGGACATATAAACCCTGAGAGTTACTTTCTAGGTCTAACACGGAGAATAAATTCTCACGAAGACGTCGTTTTCACTCCCACTTAAAAGGGACAAGCTTATGTTATGCAATGCAAGTGTTGTGTGTGAGGAAAAATATTCAAACCTTTGACAAACAAATAATATGAAATTTAATATATGAAAATAAAATAAAAACATTAAAATATAATGAATATTATGAAAATCATAGTAAAAAAATTTTTGAAAGAAAAGAATTATAAATTAAATAAATATGAATTTTTAATTTCTAATTGATAGAAACAATTTATAATTGATTTTAAAGCTTGATCAGGTTCTCAGTGGAGTCGCCAAGCTGTCGTAACTAATTTTCGCCCGGGAACGAAATTTTTACTTGGCGGGAAAAGTGATGTATTAATAAATGGTTTTTTAAAAATGTTTTGGGAGTCGCCATCGACCTTTTGGATCAGGTAGGTCGAATACCTAAAAATTATCTTTTAAAAGAGTTTTTAAAAAAACATCAGTTAAAAGATAAATTGGTCTACGTTTTAACCAAAAATTTGTTCTTTTTAATAATAAAGAGGGATTCGTGGTCGATTACGTTTGGGGAAGGATTAGCACCCCCACAACGCCCAAAATTGGTACTTATTAATTATAAATTGTCTCTATTATTAGAAATTTAAATATTCAAAGATGTATTTAATTTATAATCATGTTATTTCAAAATAATTTTATTTTTATAAATAAGATATTTATTTAGAAATATCAGAAAAAGACTTCTAGGTGCTTTAAGACAGCTCTTTTCTTAGTATTAAAAAATAAATAAATATTAATAAAACATTTATCTAAAAATAAAAAATAGATTAATATATATAATTTATAAAAGTAAAATATTTATTTATTTAAAAATATCAAAAAATGGACATCCAGTTGCTTTAAGACTGTCATTTCTTAATATTAAAAAATAAATATATATTAAAATATTATTTTTTAAAAGTAATTTATAAAATTAAATTTATAAATAGAATTTTAATAAAAACAAATAAAATAAATAAATGAATATGACTAAATAATAATAATAACAATAATGATTAAAGTAATAATTTAAACATATTGAAATTGAAATGATAATAATATAAATTAAATTGCAATTAAACATATAAATAAATAAAACAATGACAAAATAAAGAAAACTAAAATTATAGGATTAAAATATAAGATATATAAATTAATAGACAAAATGAAAATTTTAAAAAAACAGTGACAAATATATAAAATATAAAACCTAAATATCCTAATTTGAATTATTAAAAAAGATATGTACTAACAGTGTAATTTAGCCTCAATATTAATTATCCGGGTTAAAATAAATTTTATTAAAATTACCAGGGACTAAATAAAGTATTTGCCATAAATATGTAAGTATAATAATAGTGACTAAATTATAAATTAAATAAAACTATAAAGCCGAATTGAAATAATTAGAAGTTGATTTTAGTGACTGAAATAGAAAGTTACAAAACTATGATGGCTACACGCGTGATTCTTCCCAGATGGAAATTACACAGAAGTCCCTCCCCCAAAACGACGTAGTTTTGAGGAGGGTATAAATAGACCTTAAATAGCCTAAAATTCCCAAAATTCCTCATTTCTTCATTTTGATTCTCTCTATAAAGAGAGACAAGCTCTCACTTCTCTCTAAACTTAGCCAACGGTCGGCCATCGCCGGTCACTATTTGGTCACTATTCACGGTGGCCGAAAAATATAAAAATACACTCAAATCGTAGATCGGAACACCCTAAAGCCGAATCCGGCCTCCGTTTTTCCTAAAAACTCCTAGAATTTTCTAGATCTAAATTTATACCTTCGATATTTTGATTTTTCGATGACCGTGGTAAGCTCTCTCATTCTTTTTCCTTTCGGTTTTTTACTGCCGGTGGTAGGTTGGTTCTCTTGCTTTTTTTTATTTGCAGGTTAAATGGTCTTTTTATAGGCCTTCAAAACGCTATTTGTTTGGTGAGTCACCGGATCTACGATGGTGACTCACTTTAGCTTCAATGAAGTGTGTGGTCGTCCTCATCTCTTCTGGAATCTTCATTGCGGTTGTGGTGACGTGGCAGGAGCTAATTGGGGAACATAACGGCAGAGCAGTTGGAGTAGAGGCGGCGGAGCAGCTGGAGTAGAGGAACGGCTGGACGGTTGTCGTTGTTGGCAGCTGTTGAAGCTGAAATGTGGAGCTGTTGGAATGAGAAGGTAAAAATGGTGATTACAAAAGGCATAGATATCATCGAAAAGTTTTTGACAAACCTTCGATAATATCCTGCAAGACCCAATAAACTTCGAACTTCTGACACATTCTTCGGAATCTTCCACTCTAACGCAACTTTAACTTTCTAAGGATCTACACGAATTCCTTCAACAGAAACCACGTCTCCAAGGAATGTCATTTCCGTTAACCATAACTCGCACTTAGAAAATTTTGAATAAAGCTTTTTATCTTGAAACGTTTGGAAAACCACACGAAGATGGACATCATGCTTCTCCTTTGACTTTGAATACACCAAGATATCATAGATAAAGATGACCAGAAATTGATCAAGGTAAGCTTAGAAAACTCTATTCATCAGGTCCATAAATGATGCAGATGCGTTAGTTAACCCGAATGACATTACTACAAATTCGTCATGACCATATCGAGTCCTAAATGTTATTTTTGGAACATCTTTTTCTTGGATCTTCAACTGATGATACCCTGAACGTAAATCGATCTTTGAAAACGTTGCAGCTCTCTTTAGTTGATCAAAAAAATCATCGATCCTTGGAAGATGATACTTGTTCTTTATGGTCACTTTGTTAAGTTGTCGATAATCAATACAAAGGCGTATCGTACCATCTTTATTCTTTACGAATAAAACTGGAGCACCCCAAGGTGACACACTGGGTCTGATAAATCATTTATCTAAAAGCTCATGCAGTCGAATATTTAACTCTTTCAATTCCTTTGTGTCATCCTGTAAGGAGCCAATGAAATCGGTGTTGATTCTGACATTACTTCAATTTGAAACTCAACTTCCCTATCTGGAGGTAACCCAGGTAATTCTTCCGGAAATACTTCTGGAAACTCTCTGACTATCAGAATATCTTCAAGCTTCTTTTCTTTAGCTCTTGTATTGATTACATTAGCAATATACGCTTGGCATCCTTATAACATTAACTTTCGAGGCGACATCAATGATATCACATTAGCTAAGAGATTTATTCTTTCGCTGACCACACTAACCTCTAATCCATCCAGACTTGTTAACATAACTCGCTTAAGTCGACAATCCACGTTGGCATGATAATGGTACAACCAATACATTCCTAGAATAACTTCGAACTCGTCAAAGGGTAATTCCATTAGATTAGTAGGAATTCAATTCCCTGAATCCATATGGGACACCCTCTACAGATTTGCCTCACCTGAGCACTATGTCCTAATAGATTAGTCACAATCACCTCACTACGAATAGGTTTTAACAGAATGCTCAAGTCTTTAACCAGTTTACTACTAATATAGGAGTAATTCGATCATGGATCAATCAGAACTAAAACATATTTACCAGTTATCTGAAATGTACTTGCAATGATTTCAGGATCATCACTGGTCTTCAAATTGTACACCTGAGTGGTGGAACACACTTCAGGTTGAGTGGTCGACTTAGACTGATTCATTCCTCTACCTCGACCTCTTCCTCTCATAGGTATTGCAGTGGATCTTTCTGTTTAGGTAGGATCTCCCGTCATCAACGGGCAGTCTCGAATAAAGTGTTCTGCCTCACCACACTTAAAACAAGCTCCAGAGACCTTTCAGTAAACTCCACTATGGTTTTCCCATAGTACTGATATTGTTTCGATTTTTCACTCTGGATTCCACCGAATAAGTTTGTCTTGCTCTTCCCAGATTTGATCCTCTACCTGAGGATACTGCGGATTCTACTATAGTCTGAGGTCAAGAACTCGAACATCTACTCTTCTTTTATTGGGAAGAACCGAACGAAGCACTAGCTCTCTTATTCCAGTACGATATTTGCTCTACAAACCTCTCGTTTTGAGCTTGCTCTAGGGCTTTAGTTCTATTCACGACCTCTTAAAATGAAGAAAGATTAAGCACCAACAATAACTCTTTTAATATGGGGCTTAAACCCTCCAAAAACCAATCACATGAATTATTTTCTGTAGGGACTAACTATGCAGCAAATCGACTCAACTTGTTGAATTCACACTCGAACTCATATACCGTGCAATTTCATTGTTTTAAGCTCATAAATTCTTGCTTCATCTGCCTGATGAACTGATCCTCTATATATTTATTCTTAAACTCCTCCAGAAAGAATGGCCAAGTCACATGATCCCTTGAAGCTTTCATCGGCACATTAGACCACCAAATTCTAGCTTGACCCCGCAATAAAGAAACTACACCATCCAATTTCTCCATTTCATAACAATGGAGATTCTCTAACATAATCTTCAGGTCATTGAGCCACATATCGACAACAACTGGACCTTCCTCAGCTTCTCCTCTAAATTCAGGCGCTCCTAAACTTCTCAACTCCTTAGGGATATTCATCTTAGGGGCTGAGGGAGCAGACGGTTGGAAACGCGTCAGAATCGCGTCCAACGTTTGGAAGAAGGTCCTGATCTTGCACAGGCACTCCTTGTTGTGCATGCTCCTCACCCTGCCTGCTCAGGGCAGGTGAGTTACTACTATCTTCCATCCTATCTCCCGCTTCACTTCGGGAGCCCTCAAAGTCCGACATCTATTAAGATCAATTTACTAATGTATTAGCAATGATAGCATACTAATCACCTTATCATATCAGAAAGACTTAATTAAAAATTGGCATGCACACTTTTTAAAACAAAAACGACTTTATTTCGAACTTAAAACCAATTAAACCATAGCTCTGATACCATTAAATGTAACATCCCTAACATGTACCCGACCCGGATACGAATCTGAGGTGTCATATTGACTTTTCAAAACAAATGTTATTAACAAATTTAAATTTTTGATCAAGATAAAAAAGTATAAACCTTAACTTAAATAAGATTATAATTTCACTCTTAAATTTAAATCAAAGCTTTGATAATTTACATAAATATCAATTTATGAGTTTACAAAATCGATCAGAGCATTTCAAATTAAAAGTATAATACATGCCAACAGTTTACAAAATTAACAAAAACCTACATTTAATTTGTCCTGATCTGATCTTCCCGAGGTATGCTATCCTCAACCAATCAGTCTTCAACTTTCTTCAAACCTACGTGTGAGGAAATCACACGCTAAGTCGATGACTTAGTGAGACAAATACTAATAGTGCTAACTTAATAAACGAAAATCTTTATTGGTTTTTATCAAAACATTTTATAGAAGAATTCTTATTTATTTTCCCTATCAAAAAGGGTATATTTATGTATTTTATTCACTTTGTATAGTTTTGTTCCAAATGCCCAATGTATACTACTGAGAACTCTAGGTATTTGAGTACATTGAGGTTGTGCACTAATGTTGTCACCATGGCTCGTAATTTGCACTGAAGTGCCACATAATTGTCCCGAATGATCATATAGGTTTGCACCAAAGTGCCACATATTTGTCCCGAAGGACCTCACAATTGTCCCGAATGACCACATAAAACCCTCGACTCTTCGCATGTCAACTATACCTCTAATCCTCATACATATACCTTGGGCTATTAATCACATAGTTATTTTCAATCATTATTCGTAGTGTCTCTTATTCACATAGTTACTTTCACATAGTCTTTTCTCATATATAAAACATAACTTATATAATATAAATTGAATAAAATATTGAAATATAACATAAAAGAAATTATAAGGTTTTCGATCGAAAACACTGAGGTTGACTTATCGCAAGCCTTCCTCAATTATGTTACAAAAACGAGAAGTTGCACTCACCTTTGCCTCACTGAAGTCCTAAGCAAAATCCTTAACACTTTTAAATCAATACTTATAATGTCGAGTTTACCGGAAGTTGATTACGTTCAACCACTACACAAAAAAATCAAAAATCATACTTCCAATCATTTATATCCAATCATAATAACTTATGATGAAAGAAACACTAACTTTTCGTTCATGCCTAGAAGTATCGATACTACCACTACAGTACAGATACTTCCCTTCAAGGGTATCAATACCTCCTTACAGTACCGATACCATTCCGAGGTTCTAGAATTGTATCTTGAAAATGGTATCGATACCATACCCATGGTATCGATACTACCCACTCAGTATCGATACCTTCTTCAAACGGTATCGATACCGCCCTTAAAAAACCACATATTTAACCCTTGAAGTATTGGTATTGTTCTAATGGTACCGATACTCGATGTCCAGAATAGCTATTTTCACTCTGAAATAAACCAAAAATCTTCCTAAATCTCTTATATTCAACACACTTTAAGCCTTTAAGCTCACCCTTATACTCCCAAACCAACTTGTCCTTATTTACTACTCCTAATTATCCAAAATCTTGTATAAACACTTAAATCTCAAAATCATACCAAGATTCCAAACATGTTCTTAATCATTTCTATTACTCCTACCTTCTTAAATTGATCGTTGACAAGTCAAATATCCAAATAAAACTCCAAAAACTACATTATATCAACAATTCATTTCAGAACCCATTTTACAAATTTCTTTCCTATATAAGGTTTCCTTAAGGTTATATAACGCCCAAACTTTCATTACCAAATCAAAAATTAAAGGAAAACCACCAATTTCATAATCTTACCTTTAGGAGTGAAGCTCACGGTAGAAGAAGAAGAGAGCAGGAAAGGGGTTTCTAGATAACTCTAATTCCCACGTGTTAATCCCTTAAGTAAAGGAAATAATTATCTTTTAACAAGAAAGATCATATTGTCCTCTCCAATAATCCAAATTTGCTATTAGCCCTACACAGAAATTCCACCATAAATCGATGATTGGGATGTTACATAAACTGTCTCAATTTGCCGCCAACCATTACTTGCTGTTGTGGAGTTCTGCTACATATTTATTAATTTGCACCATCTTTGCTCCATAATTTTGGCACCTCGATTCTTCATTTCTTAATAGGTAAGCATTTCATCATTTGTTGCCAAATCACGTAATTCTCCAATTGCTTTGTGAATGCCACTTACAAGCTTTTGTTGTCATTCTTTGACACTTGTTTGCTAATTCTAACATTGCCCGCACATCATACAAGTGCAACCCTAACCCTAATGATTTCAGCAAACTTGAATTGGCACCCCTTTAGCCTTCGTACAAGATACAATTTGAAAATCATTTAATAATTAATAAGTGGGTTGATTTATATAATAATTCTCTCGCTTTTTATCTTATCAATATGATATATGAGTTTTTTGGTTTTCTTATATCACAATATTCACAAGTACCCTATTTTAGGTATCAATTTTTTATTCATAATTTAATCGTTTTGAGCATATATGAGATATTGTTATAAAGATGTTATTGTTTATAATATGAATCAATAAATTCATTATTCGAATATCTATCTTTATCCATAGAAAATATGACTAAAATTTTTTAATTCATCGTAATTTTTCCAACTGAATCTTTAATGAGTAATCATTTGTAGTAACAAAATATATACTTTATGATTGAACAATTAAATAACTGTCGTAAATTATCTATGAACCACTTAATAAAAACTTTTGAAAAAAATTTCCTCCAAAACAAATGAGCTAAGAAATAATAGTTATCCAACACAAGGATCATATCAACCCGTGCAGTTGATTTTCTAATTATCAAAGATTATTTGTCATTTATTGCATTCATCAATTTTATACTTTATTTCAGTGATACCAATTCATCTGTACTACTGTCATCTTTTATCTTTGACGCGTGAACGACCTTCAAATTCTCTTATTAACACATTTGATTTGGCCTTCCCACCTTTAGATGGATCTCTAATCCAATTTACTTTTTTTTAATACTTACTATTATATAAAAAAATTAAGTGCCTTTAATACAAAAAAAGGGGCAATTCACTGGGAACAAGCTAATTATAGAAAGGGAAAATAATCCAGAGACATGCCACGTGGAATATCCTCAGCTCGTAAAAGGACAAGAAAAAGTTGAATCCAAGAGCAGAGCAGAGAGAACCCATCACATTTTTAGAGAGAAGAGTCGCAACGACTCGTTTTGAGGGTTTTAGTTTCCCATTTTCATTTCAACTCAAAAAAAAAAAAAAAAAAAGAATTGCGTTGAGGGTGGTGCGTCGTTTTGGTTAAAAATCAACAACCAGGTTCGCTCTGCGTGTTTTCTCATTTTCTTCTTTACTCCGTCGTCGTTTCGTTTCTGATTTCTAATTCCGTTCTTATTTCATTTTCCCACTGTTTAGCCAACCTATTTAATACAGCGAAAGCTTCAAATGGATTTTCTCGTTAGCTTATTTTCTTTTTCCAAATGCGAACTAGGGTTTCGAAATTACAGCACCCAATTACTTGTTTGGACTATACTTATGTTTTTTTCTAACCCATGAAAGCTTGAATTATTTTCTTTTAATTGCAATCAAGTCCCCAAAATGTAAAATCCATTCATATTAACGGCGATGGATGATATTGCTATAATGTTTACTTCATGGGACTGAACTTGCCAGTTTTGGCCTTCATTTCAGAATTGTTTATCTGGGGTTTAAATTGTAGAATATAAAATCAATGGATGAGATTGGGATAGACCCATGTGCTGCAAATCCTGGACCCATGGATCCTTCAGTACTGTATGATCAAGAAAAGCATGTATCTTCAGCTGTTTGGGATGGCCAGGTTGATCTCTCATCACACCAGTGTTCTGCCGTACTTTTTTATTTATATGCAAATAGGTAGAAATTTGTATTTCTTGGATGAGCAAAATGTGTAGAATTCATATGTGCAGTTGTAGGATTAGAGATTCTTATCTCTAGTTAAGCAAATACTTAATGAAATACTTTCTAGAGTTAAAAAAAAAAAACATGCGTCTTGTGTCGTATTTTCTCTGGCTGGACACTGGTTCCATAATTAGTGGTTGTTTAGTTGTTAATAGATTCATCTCTCTGATTATAAGAATAGTTGTGACTTGTGATCATAAATGTAGAGGGTTTTTGTTAAAACATTCATGTCACAGGAGCGTGGTGCACTTAGATGTCATGAGCATACATCGAAGTTGGGTGAGTGGCGGCTCACCCCAAAACAGATCGAGTTGGTTGAGAAAGCAGGATTTGGGTACTTGAGGAAGATACCTGCCATTAGTTTAGATAATCCGCTTATTTCAGCTTTAGTTGAGAGGTGGAGGAGAGAGACGAATACATTTCATTTCACTGTTGGAGAAATGACTGTGACTCTACAAGATGTTGCCTTCTTGCTGGGGTTGGCAATCGATGGGAAGCCTGTGATTGGAATAACGTATACCACTTGTGGCACGGTGTGTGAAAAGTACCTAGGGAAAGTGCCAGATTCTACCTATGCGAGTGGTGGGATGGTAAAGCTAAGTTGGTTGAAAGAGTTCTTTTCTCAGTGCCCTGAAGATGCATCGATTGAAGAGATCGAGTACCACACACGTGCTTACCTTTTATATCTTGTGGGAAGCACTATTTTTTCAACTACTACAGGGAATAAGGTCCCTGTCATGTACCTTCCTTTGTTTGAGAATTTTGAAGAAGCTGGGAGGTATGCATGGGGTGCAGCAGCATTAGCATTCTTGTATAGGGCACTTGGGAATGCCTCAGTTAAATCTCAAAGCACCATTTGTGGATGTTTAACACTACTTCAGGTTATTAGCTTTTCTTTTGTTCATTTTTCCAACATCATTTTGTTTCTTCCGTAAGTCTTTTGAGGTACCTGGTGTGGTTCGGTTTTTCTTGACAAAAGAGAGCAGTTAGGATTTCAGAGTATTTATAAATGAAGTTTTTTTTTTAATGCTGTTGCTGAATAGCCTTTAGTTAATAATCTGCTGTTGATAATTAATCTTCTTTCTTAGTGCTGGAGTTACTATCATCTAAATATCGGTCGACCAAAGCTCAACAGGGACCCTATCCACGACCATTTCCCTTTTGTACTTGGGTGGAAGGGAAAACAGAGTGGTCCAACGACTAACCGTGATGTAGTTTTCTACCGTAAGGCACTAGACTCCCTAGAACCATGTGATGTAAGTTCTTTGTTTTCCTTTCTCTTTCTCTTTTTCTTTGTTTATGTTTATTTTTGAGAAAAAAAATAGAATTTTTCACTTTCCATATGTGAAAGAACCAGCATCTGACCAAAAGAAATGAATGAGAAAGAATGATACAGTTGTATTTTGTTGGAAAATAGGTAGAGTGGCTTCCTTACAAATACATGGATAGTACAGTAATCCCAGTGGAAATTAGAAGTACTTTGGCATTGGGGAGGTCTAAAACAATGTTAATCTGCTTTGACAAGGCAGAAAGGCACCTCCCTAATCGTGTCCTAAGGCAATATGGTATGCTTCAATCGATCCCTGAAGATGTAGCACAGTGGGTAAGAAAGAGTCGTGGAGTTGACGGCGGGGTGGACTTGTCGGGGAAAATGGAATCAGAACTTAGTGAATGGGAAGATCGTGCACTCCATATTGTGGAAGGTGATGATGATGCAGATGAAAACGAGTACATGGTGTGGTACATGAGAATTACTCGTAAAGTTGTAGGGAGACCTATTTCTCTCTCTTCAGAGTTTCAAAGAACAGTAAGCCTATACTTAACTAGTTAAATAATGTCTATGTCCTATTCGTTGTTAGTTTCATGTAACACTATTTTCTTGAACAGATTGGTGGTGTGCGGGAAATTTCTTACTTAGCCGACACTTTTCCTCTGAAAGGACTGCAGCCTGAGCAATTTGAATCAATTTCCAGGATTAGAGCTATTGCACAAGAATGCTTGCGAGAGCAAGTTGGAGGCCAGATTGTAGTGTCACCTATTGGGGAAACTGAACTTGGGAAAAGGAGTAGGGGGAAGGAGAGGGTAAGAAGAAAGGCTACTGGGAAACGGAAGCGTAGTAATGATCCCATGGAAGGTCATGGAGTTAGTGAGGACGAGTCTCAGTATTGTGGCATGGTTGTCGAGGTAGGTCACTTTCATCTACAGCACGAAGATAATGAGGTTCATCTTCTGCCACTTTGTACTACAGTTGTCGAGGTTGAAAATGGACTGCTATTGGAGGAACATAATAAAGTTGATGACATGCAACTTCGGGATGCAGCTGATGGGATTGATGCCTCACAGTTTTGTGACGAAAGTAATGACGTTGACAACTCAAATATCCCTCACGCTATTAGTGAAATTGATTTGAAAAATAACGAAACAGCAGAAAATGTTATTCCGCAGTCGTCTGATCTACCTAATGTGACCAATGATACCAATGGTTCAGAAATTCACAACACAAACGAGATCCCTGATGACACACAATTATGTAATGCGAGTGATGACGTCAATGACCCCCAAACTCAAGTGGCTACTGATGTTAATGAATCGGAAACTCATCATGCAACTGAGAATATCGGTGAGTTGCAACCACTTTATGTTTCCATTCATAGTGATCAGCAAACGGTAAAAGCGGAAGCAGGGACTGTTCCGCAGTTGCCCCATGAAAACACCGAGGATCTTCCGCAGCCGGGTGAGACCAGTGTTGTTTAATAAAGTCGAAGCATTGTCGTGATTTTCTGGAGGTAATCCCCTGACAATGGACTATATGTTTTTCTTAGAGAAATGAATAAGTTTTGATATGTGCGTTGCACTCCTGGCTGCTATTATTTTAATGCAAATCCTTTCTTGACAGGCTGCCAAAAGCAAACTGGTCCCTGGCCTTCTTTAAACGGCAAAATTTATTATTCAAAGCACAATAGGTCAAAGTGCCTAGTTTGTTCTAATGACATTCTGTGGCTTGTAGAATTAGCTCTGATTAATAGAGAAACAATTTGTTTTCCATTTTAAGATAACATGGGTTTCTAGGTTATTATGTTTTGTTCGGAAATTATGTCGTTTTTTCAAGCGGCTTAATGTGAATCGTGTTCATTTTTGTCTCTGAGCATTCTTCTATTTCTTCCGTAGCTTTGGCAAGGATGATGTTTGATGTGTAATGGAAATATTTCTTTTATCGCATATGCATATATTAAAGAGAATGATCTGTTGTTACACGTAGCCCATTACTACTAGCTCCTGGCCTTTCATAGAATACGACATGTTGACAAAGCACAATATATCTGGGATGAGGTCATAAATGTAACATCTCAACCCGGCTTAGTTGAAAATTTGACTAAAGATATCACATTAGCTAATCAAAACATAGTCTAAATTAAACCGAATAAATAAGCATTCAAACATCATTACAGAGACTAAATTACTAACTATATCAAGTATGAGAATTCCATGACATTTCAAATCGCCATGACGAGAGTTTAAAAATATGTACAGACAGGCACAGCGACAAGAGGCTGCCTCAACCAAGGAATAATTGGATGTTTGAAAGAGTTACAGCTTAAAGCCTTGTTATTAACCTATATATATATAAATCATTGCAACCTTTTACCCCAAACGACATTAGACAATTCATAGAGAAGATCACTACAGCTATAAAGGTAGTCAATGTTGGATTTTTTTTGACATAACAACAAATCAACTGGCATTAAAGAAAGCAGTGCACTATTTGGAGGATGCACTAAACCCCATAGGGGCTAATTGTATCCTATTATTTTGGAAATGTGGTTAAATTTAACTTAATATGTTAAGGAAAAAATAAAAAAATTACAATTTTTACATACCCATTACTTTTAAGAAAAAAAATTAAAATTTTGGACCTCATTCTTAAATTTATGGATCCGCCGTTAGCATTGTTCACCCTACCAATATGTACATTAGCATTTATAAATCTCAGTTGGGAAAGTAGTTAAAAAAAAGAGAAACTAGAATGCTCTTTCTGTCAAATCAGAAAAGAAAATTTTACTCGCTTGTGTTTCGGTCATCAAGTGGAAACGGAGTCATTCTCGTCGTCTTTGAGGTCAGAAAAGAAAGGGTCCTTGAGAAGCTCAGAAGCCGAAGGTCGTGCCCTTGGCTGTGCTATGCATTTCGCAATAAATGCCTTCACTTCTGGATCCGAAACCGTGTTCAAAGGCTTGGGATCTCACGCCAGAGGTGACCTTCTTGTATATTTTGACAACAATATCACATTCACTATAAGGTATCTCCAGCAGGCACATTCCGAAAGAGTATATGTCAACCATCTCTGTGTAATCTTCCTCGTACAGCTCCGGTGCCATATATTCCGGTGTCCCTATTAGGGAATGTGCAGCATGGTTTCTCCCAACTATGGCAGCAAGTCCCAGGTCGCCGATTTTCACCTGCAGATAATATTTCAAAAAATATTTTGCTTAAAGCTACGATCAAAGATTGCCCGTAGATTTGCTTAATGAGTTGAGTAGCTTGAAATCGACTAGTTCAAAGCTCGGTAAAAACTTGACTTGAGTTGATTGTACTCAAACTCGAACTTGACTGAGACCTTAACGAGTTGAGTTGAGAAAAGTCCAAGTCGACTCAATAAGTTCGTGAACATCTCATTAATTTTTTTTATATAAAACTGTTAGTAATTATCTTAAAAAATATTGTATTAAAAATTATTAATTTACTAAAAAATAATAAAAAAGATAATAAATTACTAATCTATTAATTTTCTAATAAACAATAAAAATACTAAATTATTAATTAATATTTTATTACACAAAAAAAATCAAAACCTATATATTATTGTTATTTGTGGATTGTTAGTTCGAAGTTTAAACTTTGAAATTGTTTAATGCACTCTTTTAATAATTTTTTGTTAATTTTTTTAATTTATGTTTATATTAAACTCTATATAGTATTACTAGATTTTAAAAATTGCAGTGAGCTTAATGAGCAACAATTATCGAGCTTAACGAGCAACGAGCCGAGCAACAAGTTTTTTAACAAGCACGAGTCGAAGAAAATTTTCACGAACTTAACAAGCAAAGAGTCGAATTAAACAATAAAATTTTTTAATGTGCACGAGTCGAACACTTTCCAACTCACAATCGACTCGCTCAAAAATTACCTCTAATTGTATTTAATCTCTCATTCCTTCACAAAGAGCCTAAAACATAAAAGCACGCTCAGCTACATTGAACTGACCATTCGGTGACTCAGAAATCTGCTGCATATTACCAAACTCTTCTCTACAGTTCTCTCGGTCTATTCCTTATCCAGCCTTAATTTTCAGCCACCCTTAGTCTATTTCACCTATTCTCCACCTCATTAATCACCACCTTCTACTGTATTCTACACAAAGGGTCTACACCAATCTTCCTCTCCTCGTTTCATACTACATGCCATTTCACTTGTTTGCAACACTTCCTTTGTCCATCAAAGAACAGTCTACATTTATCTAACATTAGATTATATGGCCAAAAGGTTGTCATCAGCTACTAAATATATTTGAATATAGATAATTTACTGTCTTGTATATTCAATTTAAGTCGTGGAAAAGAAGAATACCGTAGCCGCCTAACTAGGCGTCTATTACATTAGAGCACAGGTTACGTCTCGTAAAAGTTGGAAACATGTTCTGCATAGTAATAGGGAATAAGCCCACTTACTTGGCAGATGTTCCCGTTGATGAAGATGTTGCTGCAATTTAGATCTCTATGAATGATGCAAGGGTCAGATGTATGAAGATATTCCAACCCCTCAAGTACCTGTTTTGACCACTTCTTCAAGACCTTAATGGACACATGGCGATGCTTCTTCCTGTAAGTTCTCAGGTTTCCCGATGTGCAGACCTCAGTGATAAAATTCAACGTGTTATGCTCTCGATCCCTCCAAACACTGTAGCAAACAATGATATACATGTTTTTCAATATTCTCAGCAACTGTACCTCGGATTGAAGCCTATTGATAAGAACATGGTCTTCACTAAAGTTAACCAATTTCACTTGATTCCAAGCCACCTATATACCTTCCTCCTGATCAAATCCCCTGTAAAGCTTCTTCATTGAACCAGCACCAAGCAAATCATTATAGCGTTGATAACTCTGTAAAAAAGGTCATATTTGAGACATTTTCACTTAAGTTATTGACTGTTTAAAAGCTCATTTAGAATCATATAGATGCATTTAGAAGCATATAGTTGCATGTGGTGGGATTTTGTTTGCTGCGTCATTTTATTTTGTAATCAGTGCTGCTTTACGGGGAAGGTGTTTTGTTTGATGATGTGCAGGATTTGGGAGCAAGGTTAAGAAAAAGGGAATTGCCATGACATGATGAGACTACTGAGCAAAATGTGATTGTCGCGACAACTCGGACGACATTTCTGGGCAGAAAAAGTCAAAGAAGATATTTTTAGTAAGAGCCAGCTGTTATTGACTATGCGTGATTTCTGCAATCAGCCATAAAGGAGGGGCCAATTACCATCTTTGCAACAACTCTCACATAAAATGAATGAACTTTAGGGTACTAGTGTAATTTTAACACAAAATCCTAGGTTCATTCTCCCCTATAAATAAAAGATGAAGCATGACTTTTTATGAGACTTTTGAACTTTTTGACCAGCTGCCAAGAGCTAAAAATTTAGAGAAAAAAGTCTCTCCTTTTTTCGTCAATCACTTTTGTCATGGCATTCCTCCGTTGACAAGCTAGAGGGAGTGGCGTTCTAGGCGTCCGAGAGGAGCTAGTTCGCTGGGACTATCCGTGGTGGCCGAGGGAAACTCCAACAGTGCACGTCGAAGGCTTTTCATCCTTCACTTTGCTCTTTGCTTTCATATTTTATCGTTTGGGTTGTAAGGAACGGATTAACTTGCTTTGTGCTTGCTTATTTCGACCCCCACCATGAATTAATCCTATTTGGTGGGAGTTTATTTTGGATATTTAAGTTTTTTTTTAATGAATGATTATTTTTCTATGTTATATTCTGTTTTGTTTATGAAGCTTAGTGCCTTAAGGTTGTAGGAGCTACGAGAGTAGTCGTTCCTTAGGAGATTACTTAGTGTTCGAGAGAATGCCTAGGTAGTACATCCTTAGTGTTCGAGAGAAACTAGGGAACCACATAAGCAAGGGGTTCGGTTCTAGATAGTAACTAGAACTAATCCACCTTAGAGATAAGGTTAGGATTTCATTCGACTAAAAGGAGTTGTGCATGAGCGATAGGTTAGATATTAATGCTGCCGCAAAAAGGTATTGTCGAGACATATCCTGTTATCTAGACCAATAGGATCACTGCAGGGGTTTACGCCAACTGGTTTTGCCAAGACATCTTCACTCTGTCGAGTCCCTTACTAGAGATAACATAGGGCACCCTAGTAGACTCTGTCGGGCATATTAGGCATAGAAGTAAGATCATTCTAAGAAGTGGACTTAAATTTCCTAAGTAACTCCTATCACTCATTCCCATAGTAGCTTGTCGTGTGAGGAAGTCTGAAGTCCTGATAATCAAATCTAGTATTTACATTTTATATTGCCTTTGCATTTACATTTGTTTGCACTAAACACAATTTTATTTGTCACGACATCTCCATCCATTTTGCCACAACATTCTCATTTCTGAATATCATTAACTATACTTAGTTACTTTAGAATAGTTCATAAACTTTACTCAAGATCTCTCCAATCTCTGTGGATACGATACTTACTCATCACTGTATTACTTGTTCGATTGTGTATACTTGCACATATTTCCGCACCCATATTTAGTACTCACAATTTGCGGACAAGTTTTTGGTGTCGTTGCCGGGGATTGGCAATTGATGATGTTTAGTTTAGTTGTTGTACCATTTTATTTATTTTCTTTGTACATAGTTACTTGTTTTTGTGTTTACCTTTCTCAGGTGTTACATTGTCACATGACCCCTAAAAAACCCAAAGAACCATTATTTCATGTTGAATATGAGGCTCATGTTGTTCAAAATCAAGTTAAGGATCTTGCAGTTCTAAATGTCACGACAATTCCAAATGCTGAAAATGTTGCTCGACCGCGAACTATTAGAGATCACTTAGCTCCCACCTTGGACGACCTAAAACCTGCTATTGTAGCTCCCAAGATTCAGGCAACCAAATTCGAGCTCAAACGGGTTATGTTCGACATGTTGGACTTGATTGGACAATTTGGTGGCGCTCTTAATGAGGATGCAAGACAACATGTTCAGGCATTTTTAGAGGTTTGTGACTCCTTTCGACAACAAGGTGTGCATGAAGATGTGCTGAAATTGAAGTTGTTTCCTTATTCTTTGAAAGATCACGCCAGGGCATGGCTCAATGGATTACTTTCCGGCTCGATAAGGTATTGGGCTGACTTGTATAAAACTTTTTTGCTACAGCATAATCAACCCAATATGAACAACCATATTAGAAATGACATAGCATCTTTTCACCAAGACGATGAAGAGTATATGTATGAATGTTGGGACCGATACAAAAGTTTGCTTCGCAAGTGCCCCAATCATTAATTCCACGACTGGACTCAAGTTGTGATGTTCTACAATGGAGTCAATGCACCCACGAGGATGATGCTAGATGCCTTGAAAAATGGGACATTGCTCGATAAATCACCTTCAGAGGCATTCGACATTCTGGATAGGATTGCCAACAATGATTATCAGTTTTTATCTTCAAGGCTTAGAGTCAGGAGAAAAGCGCCTGGGACATTTGAGTTGGATACTACGGATTCCGTGTCCATCCAACTTTCTGCCATCACCAATATGTTAAAGAATTTGCAACAATAAAGTGAGATGAAAGAAGTGATGGTAGCCAACTCAGGATGTCTATTCTGCCATGGCAATCACAATGAGAGCGAGTGTCTGACCAATCTAGAGTCCATCAACTATGTAGAGAACTATAATCGAGGCGACAACAACCCCTATTCTAACAATCTTAGATGGTGTCAGTGTCAAAACTTCTCTTGGGGAAATCAAGGAACCATGAATGCTAGTCCGCCCGCTAGGCAGCAGAACTTCAGTGACTCCAGGGTTTTCAAACGAATATGCCATGACATAATTATAATGAGGGAGTTCCATATTCATCCAACACAAGTTCTTTGGAGGCCACAATGCAAGATTTTATAGCAACCACGAAGACCATGCTGCATGACCATGCGACCTCTATAAAAAGCCAATAAGGTTTGCTTCAAAGTCACAGCTCGTCTTTAAGGGCCTTGGAGGGTCAGGCTGGCCAAATTGCCACGACATTACATTCTAACTCACATGGCAGTCTTCTTAGTGATACTGAAGTCACTAAGGCCCAAGACAGGGAGCATTGTGGTATATTCACATTAAGGAGTGGCATCAAAATCTACAAAGATGCTAAGTTTGGGGGGGAGACACTCGAAGAGCCCGATCACGAGATTGTGCATGAAGATCAAAAGGTGCAAAAAGATTCTCATTCGCTGGAAAAAAGGATGAGGGTTCGAAGAGTGCAACCAATGAAGATAAGAAAAATTTTGCCACGGCAAAAGAAAAGCCCCCCTTCAGTAAGAGTTGATGACCAAAGGAAAGCAGCAGAATTTTGTCGCAACAAATTTTTATGCACTGATAATCACTTGAAGCTTGATGAAGAAGATGAAGAGGAGCTCGATAATATTCAAAAGGAGATGAGTCGGTCTAGTTCACCCATAGCTAGACCAAGTATGAAATTTGAACCTTTGGATTCTATTGAATTTACTCATCTCAAACCCCAAGTAACTTCTCATTTGTCTAGACTAGAAATTATAAAAGAATTAAGGAATGGAATAGAGATTAAGGAAAAATTTCCTAATGAGAAATTATTATTTTCCGCGATAATTTTGTGGTATGTTAACATTGTCAATTTTCTCGTTAGTGTTGTTTTACTTCCTTACTTGAATAGCATAGGAAAGAACAAGGTCATACACGATGGTGGCTACTGTCATAGGGATAACTTTGACCACTTCAACGAATTTGCTTCCCAAATTATTACAAGTTGCCACGGAAAAAAAGTAGCGAAAAGAGATCTCACTCCACTACCATTCAGCTTCAAGCAAAGAGCACTTTGAAGAAGAGATGACTACTGAAAAGGTCCTACAATTCAGATGTGAAAGACACAAAATGCCAGGGAAAAATACTTTGAAAGTGGAACTGTTATATGTGTAGGGCATTTTGGTCTATACTGGTGCTCCAATCAAACGCGACAAATCTGTACTCCTCTTGCACGATATCGAGACTTGCCAAGCATCTTGAAGATGTCGTTACATTTTGGATTTACTCCTGTGCATAAATAAATGTTTATTTTGTTATTGTTTTTATTCAGTTTCTTTTTAATTTAATATTTTATTTTTCTTTGTAAAGTTAGGGCCCATCCAAATTTCAATCGTACCAGCATAAGATTCTGAACACTCCAGCCCCACACAATTTCAAAAGCGCACACGTTGCACGACCGCCGCACCACCACAATCATGAAGTCAAGGTACCTTGCATTGAATTGAATTTCATAGCATGTAGTTTAGATTTTCCTTAGTTTTTATTTAGCATTGAGGATAATGCTTCTCTCAAGTTTGGGGGAGGTAGGGTTCTTAAATAATTGCATGATAGTATTAGTAGAATGAATATGCCATGACATTAGTAAGTGGTTGAATTGGTTTTCTAGAATAAATTAAGGATGCCCGATGATGATGAATTCTTGATGGCTAGGATTGAATGTACATGACTGTTGAGGATGATAGAACCAACTCTAGGACTTGCTTCTTTGAAACCTTTGAATACACGATTGTATGTTTTTCATGCTTAAGGAACTTAGAAATTTTTTATAAGAGAACTCTTGCATGTCTTGGCATAAACGATGAAAACCTTACTTTGTAAAAAAAATGAAGTTATGAATAAATGCTTCGGCATATTGTAGAGGGACACTCCGCTATGCCACGACATTGCCTGGAAACTGCATTTAAATAAATGGCAGCTATGGTATATGAGTGAATGAAAGTAGTCACGGGATAACTCTACTTGACTAGCTCGGGGGTGGAAGGTATGCTCCATTTCACCTAGAGTGTGGGATGGTAGGTGTGATGGGTTGACTCCCCTCGTAGCAGTGTTAAAAAAAGGAAAAGAAAACAATATGGGAGTAAAAATTGTAAATGTCGTGGTTAAACAAAAAAACTTGCTTAGAAAATTTTTAGGTTTGTTAAGTATGGACTGTATACAAACACGCACACACCCACACAAAGAATCTTGCCCTAGGGGACAGTACTTGATTTCTGAAACTAGTCTAGTATGTTAAAGCCAAGTGTGCTGAGGCTGAAATTTTATCCCATACAATTATTCTGCTTCTGAACTTGCCATGGTATTTTTATTTTTCTTAATGTTATCCATTGCTTGAGGACAAGCAATAGCTTAAGTTTGGGGGTGTGATAAGTCAGTAAAAAAGTCATATTTGAGACCTTTTCACTTAAGTTATTGACTGTCTAAAAGCCCATTTAGGATCATATAGATGCATTTAGGATCATATAGTTGCATGTGGTGGAATTTTGTTTGCCGTGACATTTTATTTTGTAATCAGTGCTGCTTTATGTAGAAGGTGTTTTGTTTGATGATGAGCAGGATTTGGGAGCAAGGATAAGCAAAAGGGAATTGCCATGACATGATGAGACTACTGAGCAAAATACGATTGTCGCGATAACTCGGATGGCATTTCTGGGCAGAAAAAGTCAAAGAATATATTTTTAGTAAGAGTCAGCTGTCATTGACTATGCATGATTTCTGCAATCAGCCTTAAAGGAGGGGTCAATTACCATCTTTGCACCGACTCTCACATAAAAGGAATAAACCCTAGGGTACTGCCTGACTTTTTGAAGAGACTTTTGAACTTTTTGACTAGCCGCCAAAAGCTAAAAATTCGAAGAAAAATGTCTCTCATTTTTCCGTCAATCACTTTTTTCGTGGCATTCCTCCGTTGACAAGCTAGAGGGAGTGGAGTTCTAGGCGTCCGAGAGGAGCTAGTTCGCTGGGACTGTCCGTGGTGGCCGAGGGAAGTTCTGGCAGTGCACGTCGAAGGTTTTTTCTCCTTCCCTTTGCTCTTTGCTTTCATATTTTATCGTTTGGGTTGTAAGGAACGGATTAACCTGATTTGTGCTTGCTTATTTCGAACCCCCACCATGAACTAATCCTATTTTGTGGGAGTTTATTTTGGATATTTAAGTTTTGCTTTAATGAATGATTATTTTTCTATGTTATATTCTGTTTTGTTTATGAAGCTTAGTGCCTTAAGGTTGTAGGAGCTATGAGAGTAATCGTTCCTTAGGAGATTACTTAGTGTTCGAGAGAATGTCTAGGTAGCACATCCTTAGTGTTCGAGAGAAACTATGGAGGAACCACATAAGCAAGGGGTTCTAGATAGTAACTAGACCTAATCCACCTTAGACATAGAAGTAAGATCATTCTGAGAAGCGGACTTAAATTTCCTAAGTAACTCCTATCACTCATTCCCATAGTAGCTTGTCGTGTGAGGAAGTCTAAAGTCCTGATAATCAAATCCAGTATTTACATTTTATATTGTCTTTGCATTTTCATTTGTTTACACTAAACACAATTTTATTTGTCACGATATCTTCATCCATTTTGCCACAACATTCTCATTTATGAATATCATTAGCTATACTTAGTTACTTTAGAATAGTGCATAAACTTTACTCAAAATCTCTCCAATCCATGTGGATACGATACTCACTCATCGCTGTATTACTTGTTCGATTATGCATAAGGCTAGGATTTCGTTCGACTAAAAGGAGTTGTGCATGAGCAATAGGTTAGATGTTAATGCAGCTGCAAAAAGGTATTGTCGAGACATATCTTGTTATTTGGACCAATAGGATCACTATAGGGGTTTACGCCAACCGGTTTTTCCAAGGCATATTCACTCTGTCGAGTCTCTTACTAGAGATAGCATAGGGCACCCTAGTAGATTTTGTCGGGCAGATTAGGCATAGAAGTAAGATCATTCTAAGAAGTGGACTTAAATTTCCTAAGTAACTCCTATCACTCATTCCCATAGTAGCTTGTCGTGTGAGGAAGTCTAAAGTCCTGATAATCAAATCCAGTATTTACATTTTATATTGCCTTTGCATTTCCATTTGTTTGCACTAAACACAAGTTTATTTGTCACGACATCTCCATCCATTTTGCCACAACATTCTCATTTGTGAATATCATTAGCTATACTTAGTTACTTTAGAATAGTGCATAAACTTTACTCAAGATCTCTCCAATCCATGTGGATACGATACTCACTCATCACTGTATTACTTGTTCGATTATGCATAAGGCTAGGATTTCATTCGACTAAAAGGAGTTGTGCATGAGCAATAGGTTAGATGTTAATGCAGCCGCAAAAAGGTATTGTCGAGACATATCTTGTTATTGGACCAATAGGATCACTGCAGGGGTTTACGCCAACCGATTTTACCAAGGCGTCTTCACTCTGTCGAGTCCCTTACTAGAGATAGCATAGGGCACCCTAGTAGACTCTGTCGGGCATATTAGGCATAGAAGTAAGATCATTCTAAGAAGTGGACTTAAATTTCCTAAGTAACTCCTATCACTCATTCTCATAGTAGCTTGTCGTATGAGGAAGTCTAAAGTCTTGATAATCAAATCCAGTATTTACATTTTATATTGCCTTTGCATTTCCATTTGTTTGCACTAAAAACAATTTAATTTGTCACGACATCTCCATCCATTTTGCCACAACATTCTCATTTGTGAATATCATTAGCTATACTTAGTTACTTTAGAATAGTTCATAAACTTTACTCAATATCTCTCCAATCCCTGTGGATATGATACTTACTCATCACTGTATTACTTATTCGATTGTGTATACTTGCACATATTTCCGCATCCATATTTAGTACTCACAATTTGCGGACAAGTTTTTGGTGTCGTTGCCGGGGATTGGCAATTGTCTTCATCACAAAATCATTGTGATACATAAAATCAAAAATAGAAAATAACTAGAGCTTGAACAAAAGGACATAATTGAGCATCAGTACCATTATACTTGTTCAACTCTATATCAAGAATTTTGCAACAATTAAAGATTTTCTGCAAAATAACATCCTAATATAAACCTAAATTCATAAGGCGTTATTAGAAGCATACGTAGTACGATGAATAAAAATTGAAACAATCAATTAAAGAGTGAAAACTAAAACAAAACAAAAGGAGAATACAAAAGTCAAATGGAAAAAGAATTATTATCAAAAGAGTATCAAATCAAGCAATCAGAGTTGGAAACGGAATCCAAAGATTAATATATATATATATATATATATATATATATAAAGAATGCTGTCAAAAAATAAGCAAGTCAAAAAATAAGCAAGAAACGTGAGGAAGTAAACAGAAGAAGTTTAAAGAATCCAAAGGTTAGAATAGTTTCAATTCTTGGTTTAGGACATATCATCCACAGCTGACCCACGTCATGGAAGTATCTTTATAATTGCGAATACATATTTCTACATCGCGATTGATCAAACAAAATCAATATGATTCGGAAAACAAAAAATAAAAATGGCAAGAACTTGAAAAAAGGAAAGAGCTAAAAGAGCATTACTACTTCAATTCAATAACCAAAAAATTTGCGGCAATTAAAGATTTTCTGCTAGATAACACATCCTATTTAGACCTTAATCCATACGGCGTCATTAGAAGCACGCATAGTATAATGAATAAAAAGAACAAGATTGAAATACTCGACTAAAGAGTGAAAATATAAGAAAATTGAATTACGAAAGAGAGAAAGAAAAGGAGAGAAAATTACCTTGGACAAGAGAGAAAAAAGTACACAAAGGCAAAGATTAGCTTAACTTCGGTTTGAGGAGGGAGAGGGGTATTTATAGTTGCCCGCGTTTTACATAACTACAATTTTAAAATTCATCTGAACGATGACGTTTCAGAAGAAAGGAAAAATGAACACGTTGGGGGGGGGGGGGTTAAAATCACGAAGTGGGCGGCATTCCGAATCTTTTCTTCCCGGAGAACCCTCCTTAGTCAATACTCAGTTTCGCCTCTTTTTTTATTTTCCTCATTTGCAATTTGACACGCGTCAGAAATCCAGTTGAGTTTGAGTTAATAGGTCATAGATTCCATTAATGTTTAAATTTCCTTGAAGATTTATTAACGGCTAATAACTTTTTTTTGGATATTCGGAGGTTTCTTTGGTTAAGATAACTGTAGACATTAATTTTTGTTTGATTTTTTTATTTTATTTTATTTGATATATATATACATATATTAATATAGTCTAATTTTTGAAAATATTTTTAAAAAAATATAATATATAAGTTTTAGAAAACGGTTTTGAAAACGTATAATATATTGTTTAAAAATTGGTTTTTAAAAATCTATATATTATATAGTTTTGAAAATAGTTTTTGAATATATATATATATATATATATTATATTTTGCAAATGATTTTTGAAAAAAATATATATAATATATAGTTTTGAAAACATTTTGAAAAAATATATATAATATATAGTTTTTGAAAACATTTTGAAAATATATATAATATATAAGTTTTGAAAACATTTTGAAAACTTATATAATATATAGTTTTGAAAACATTTTTGAAACATATATAATATATATTTTTAAAACATTTTTTATATATACTTTTTGAAAAAGTTTTTTTGAAAACATATAATATATAGTTTTTTTAAAATATTTTATTTTCGGAAATATTATATATATATATATATATATTTATGATCATTTATTATTTTATATTATTTCTTATTTATTTAATTTTTGTTTTTTATAGGTCCAAATGAAGTCCAGTAAAGGCCTCTTAGAAAACCCAATCGGGTAAGCCTGTCCTAGCATACCCAGTTAGGTGGGCCTGATCCAGCCTAAACTCTAAATTAGGGTTTGCACATTAAGCAGGGACGTCGCATGGAGCTCGGGTGGAACTCACGCGCGAACGTTCGGTCAAACAAGTAACGATCGGCGAAACAGCCGGCGTAGCACGTTGGAAACGGGATCACAACAGTCTACAATAGAACGACCCTGAAATATCCAAGATCGACCCCGAAAATAATCGAAAACGACCTCGACGGGAGCCTATAAATATGAACCATTGAACACAGATCAGGACCACGAAAAAACAACGGTAACGGACCGAGCAGCCACAATAAATCACAAGCCAAATATCAGCAATAAACAAAGTTTCAAAACAAATAACAGCAATAAAAAGGCCATCAACAACAAAAAAAACATTCAGTAAACATTAGAAACCCAAAGGCACAAACTTTCGAAACCGAAAGTGAAGGTAAACAAAGTTTAAAACTTTATTTCGGGGAAGTAAAAGTCTCATCGGAACCGAGAGGAGCCAGTCGCCGAAAGTCGAAGGGTTTCATCGGAAAAAGGTGAGAACCGAGGGTTTCTTTTTTAGATCTACGATTACTAGGGTTTGTTTTGGAGATTTGGTAGTCGGTTTTGGGTTCCCGGGCTTAAGGGGAGTATTTTGGGCTAGGTTAGTTTTTTCCAGCCACCGCGGGCGGCAGTTAGCGCGACGAGGAGGCCATCGGAGGGTGGCCAGATTTCGGCTGAGAAGGGAACCTTAAGAGAGTTTGGAGAGGTGAGGGAGAAGGGCTTTAGAGAAAATGAGAAAAATGAAATGGGAATGGGGTTTCGACATATTTATATACAAGGGACCTCTGTGCAAATGCAAGATTCTTAAATCCTTTCCGTCGTCCCTGTGATTTTGAAGCGCAATTCAATTCGGTCACCGTTTATAATTTTACCTCATGAATTTTCAATTTAATCCATGTTTATATTTTTATATTTGGCGAAATTTCCCCCTAACTTTTTATTTTCCTCTTGCAAATCATTTTTAGTACCAATTTAATCAATCAATTTCAATTTGCTTCAATTTGATCCTTTAAATTTTTTAGTTATTCAATTTTGTTTTTCCTTTTAAATCTTATTATGTTTTTATTTTTTTAAAATTATTTACTGTTATTTTTTTACTTATTATTATTATTATTATTATTATTATTATTATTCACTTTTAAAATTTAATATTTTTTTCATTTTCTTTTATTTTGTTTTTTCTTTAATTTATTTAATATTTTCCTTTTTTTATTTTATTTTATTTTTACTTTTTTTACTTTTTTTTTCCTTTTGATTTATTTAATATTTTTCATTTTCTTATTTTATTTTCTTTTCTTTTTCCTTTGAATTATTTATTTATTATTTATTCTCTAACATTTTCGACTTTTTAGAGAGATTTCAACCAATCAAAGGTAAGTAATTTGAATCGGGTTTTTAAAAATTTAATTTTAATTTTCGCAATTAAGACAACCGACAAATTAATTGGTACCGAAAGGGAAGTACAAGGGTGTTAATCATTCCTTGACTGTAACTGATCTCCAACCTGACACATTTATGTTAAAACGCAGATCAGGTAAGATGGTGTCCGATCCACCTAAATGTTTTTAAAATGATCAGTAGTGGCTCTAAATTTTTATTCAAGTCGAAACCTAATTCCGGGCCCACCCGAGATACGGCTGCGACAATAATCTTAGATATTTTATTTATTTATGTGGGATTTGAAATATTTTTAGGATATATCAAAATGAAAATTAATGGAGTAAAAACATACACTTGGCAAACCACGTTCATATTAAATATATTATTAATTAAATGACTTTTAATATAATAAAAGTATTAATAGTTCAATTTAAACTCATAATAGTTGTATGAATCAAGTGTTTAAAAGTCGTCTTTGAACGGCTATTATTTGGTACTTACTCTAAATTAATCGGGGAAACTCGTAATAATTCAACTTTTTAAGTGTAGGTTTAACCCACTAAAATAAAATCAAGCAGTTGAAACAGGGTCACCAACCCATAAAATATACAGGAAACCAAGCTTATGAAAAAGCAAATATAAGCCGTTGCTTTCCATGGTTGTAGAAATTAAAAAAATCCTGTGAATGATGCAAAAAGTGAAGAAGAAACACAGAAAGTGATTGATCATAATATATTAAAAACCAAATCAACTTTCACATGTTAAGAATGAATTTATATCACAGTAAAGCTCCAACAACATTACATGGATACACAGCTAGATGTGCACATTTGTCGGATTTCAATTCGATCCGGATCGGTTTTTATCCGATCCGGTTTTTTCCCATAGAAAAAAAAACCGGTTTATAAAATAACCGGTTCGGTTTCTAACCGGTTTGGAGGGCCGGATATCCTAACCGGTGTAACCTGTTTCGGTTTTAAAAAAACCAGTTTTTTTAAAAAACGGTTATAAAAAAACCGATTTTAATATTCCAGATTGCTCATAGGGAACCGATTCCCCCCCAAGGGGGTACCGATTCCTCACTGAATGGTTTGGCTCCGAGATTTCCAGAATGCTCGGAGGGAACCGATTCCCCCATAGGGGGGTACCGATTCCCCCTATTTAACGGTCGAAATATTTGAATTTTACACTTAGGGAACCGATTCCCTATGAGAGGAAACCGATTCCCTATGAGAGGGTACCGATTACCCCACGCTCCAAGCATTTTTATTAAATGTTTTCACACTTAAACCGCTATATTATCTTCATTAATTATCACTAACGTTCAGAAGTGATTCAAGGTGTATTTAAGCAAGCTTAGAAGCCATTGATCAAAGACAAGAAACATCAAGCAACTAGAATCAAGAGAGAAACAAAGAGAAAGCATCAAACCTCAAGTTCGATAAATTCAAATACTTAATTGAAATACTTAATTAACTCAACATAATTGAAATACTTAAATACTTCCAAGTTTGATAAATTCAAATACTTAAAAACTTCCAAGTTCGATAAATTCAAATACTTAAAAACTTCAAGTTCGATAATTGAAACAAAGTTTACGATAATTGAAATAAAGTTATAAAATAAACTACATTGCCATCTCTTCTTCTTCATCTTCGCCAAACTTTCAAACTCTTCAAATGTCATTTTTGATAGAAAATCGCATGACATGTAATTTCTCAACTCGCTACTTGGGGTGGTAGTACGTGATCGTTTAGATTTGGAATTTACAAGAGTGTTAAAAAGATTCAAATTTATGTTACTTGGACGTCTACTAGATGATTCCGCATTCATTCTCATTTGATTGTGTATTACACTACTTGATCCGTATTTAGTTAAATAAATTACAAACATGTCTCGAAAACATTTGTTAAAATAATTTATTTGGTTTTGGACAAAGTTGGGTTCATCATCGGTTAGATTAAAAGCAAACGCAATTTGTTCAATTAGTGTTTCAACCCCACCAACATTTAACGTTGGGTTTAAAGCGGCGGCACAAGTAAAAATGGGGGGAATCTCCTTAAAATATTTTAAAAGTTTTTCCTTCATTGCAAAGCCAATTTCTTGAAAAACTTCGGTTTCAAATTCAAAGTCATTTAGTCGGGTAGCCAACAAAAATATTTTATTAAGAACCAACGGGCTAGTAGGGTAATAAACCGGATAAAAAGTTGTTGCATTTTTAAAAACCTCAAGCAAATCGGTTATTTTGGCTATAGTTTCCCAACTCGAATCCGGATAAATGTTTGGGACATGACCCCTCTCGAAAAGCCGATCGTGAAATGTTTGTAATGTTTCCCTTTGCCTTAAGGCAGTATGCATCATCATCCAAGTTGAGTTCCAACGAGTTGGACAATCCAAATTAGGACCTAAAGCTTTTTTATTAACGGACTTACAAAATCGTTTATAATCATTTAATCTTTTGTTGTTGTTACAAAGAACCGATTTTATCATTGTTTTAAATTCTAATCTAATCGGCTCAATAACCTCCAAACCGGCTTGCACGGATAAATTAATTATGTGTGCAACGCAACGGGTATGAAAAAACGCACCGTCTAAAATCGGTGAAAGTAATATTTTCAATCTTGGAACCGCGTTTGTATTATTCGATGCATTATCAAAGGATATAGAAAAAACTTTATTTTCTAATTTATAAAGACAAATTACCCTTTTTAAAAGTGTAAATAAATTAGCACCGGTATGCGGCTCATCGAATAATTCAAACGCGATTGTTATTTTCATCATTTGCCAATTATCTTGATCTAACCAATGTGACGTAACGGCTAAAAAAGAATTTCCGGTATTATGAGGGGAACTCCAAACGTCACATGTAAGTGACACACCATAACGGTGTTCTTAGAATCCTAAAATCATTTTTTCCCTCGCCGTACGCCACATTTTTATAGCATCTCTTCTAAGGGTAGTACGACTTACTTGAGTATAACGTGGTTGCATTAGTTGTTGAATTGTTGTCGTGAAATCTTCATCATCAAAGTGGTCGAACGACAATGCTTTTGTAATCACGAACTTTGTAAACGCTTCTCGTAATTTTTCGTTGTCGTAAACAAAAACACCACCTTGCGGTGTAAGATTCGATTGACTAGGATCCGATCTTGAGCGAAGTGCCTTGCATGATTTTGTCAAATGGTTCTTCAACGTTGTGTTTCCTTCCGATGCAAGAAACTTTAGACAAAGTTTACAACGCGCCCTCCTCGAGCCATTTGACATCTCACATAAATCGTAGTGATCCCAAATGTCTTTGTTTCGAGTGTGTTCGATCACTCTCACGACTTTAAGGTTTCCCCCGACGGAAGATTCAGCCGTGTTACTCATGATGAACAAAAAATTACAAAAATAAGATTTGAGAGATGTTTAAGTGTTGTGTAATAAGATTTGAGAAATTTGTAATCAACCAAATACATCCCCAACCTATTTATACATGTTTAGGGTGGTAAAATGGTAATTTTTTAAAGAAAAAAACGGTCACAAAATCCCGCCAACGGCTATATTAACGGCTAGTTTTTTAAACCCAGACCGGTTTTTTTTTTTCGGATAAAAACCAGTTTTTTAACCGGTTTTTTTCAAACCGGTTTTTTATCCGGTAAAAAAACCGGTCTAGGTTTTTTTCTCCAACCGGTTAAAATAACCGGTTTAAAAAAATCCGATCCGGTTAAAAAAAACCGGTTTTTCCCAAATCTGGTTTCGGATATTTTTTTCGCAAAATCGGATATTCGGTACTATGCAGAGAAGAGGAGAGTGGAAAGCTGGCTTCACTCGTGAAGAAAAAAGTTTGGTCACCAAACCAAAGCATGGGAGCATGCAAAGAGAGAGAAAACCAAAGCATGGGAGCATGCAAAGAGAGAGAATGTTTTAGTTTCATGAAAACCCCGTGCCTTGATCTCAACGTCATGGGAAATGCCGTGCATTCTGCCTCCAACTGCTACTGCTACTGCTAGAATTAATTTATATTTTGTACAGTACATACATCAGAACCTGGCTATGATTCTGGAACTTTGAGTTCCCTTTGCCTTTTGCCTGTTGCCTCAGACAATTGTTGATTAGCTTTAGATGTTGGTACAATTACAGGCAAGTACTTCACGGGGAAATAACTTCTGTTAGGTGTAAACCTATCAACTATACCAGCCAGCCATTTCAATATCTACAGTTAGTTAACTGCTTCATTTCTCTTTGCAACCATTGGTAGTTCCTGCACAGAACCTTTAAAAGGCATCTTAATTGCTCCTCCTTGCTTTCCTTTTGCTATCTAAGCAGGGGTAGTAAGCCACTCTCATTCGTTCGCTTTCTTCTGCCAGCCTGATGCCAATTCTGCATCAGTCTAAACAGAGAGTGGTTCCTTAGAAAACCATGAACTCACTGAACCTCATCCTTGAAACACTTGACATCAAGTTAAGACTATTAAAAGTAGCTATAAACAGTCCACCCAAATGTGCAAAACTTGGGTCAATTCATAAGCTAATTTTTCCAGATTCACAAATATATTTATACCACTATCAATTCATCAGATGAGATGCTATGCTAATCTTACAGAAGAAAATTATGCAGAGAATAGGCACTCTCATCCCTATACCCTATGTCATAGTTATTAATAACTAATAGAACCAAGACCATCCTGATTCTTATTTCCTACATAAGAGAGCTTAATGGACAGGTAAAAGTTTAAGGGTATGAAAATTTCATAATCAAAGACGTCATAAGATAAGAATTATGAAACAAAATAGAACACATTTTATATTTTAATCTTTCATATATTGTCATTAAAGAAACAAAAAGCTAAGACGAAAAAAAATCTGAAATTGTACATTTTTCCATTAAACACAAACGGGTTTTCTCAAGTACTTTAGTCCAAACAAGATGGTAGTATTACACCATAATACCATTGATATTTTAAGACAACTATTGCCATGGAGGATTAGAACCCTCCCTTACAGAAGGTGACCTGGAATTCATGCTGCCATCCCTCCCAAACCTTGAAACACTTTGTACACTTTTAGGAGTAGACACCCCAGGGCTTGCACCTCGATAACTGGCACGAAGAGTTTCATCCACTGAAGAAGACGACTTTGCAATGGCACTTCTTACAAACTTCTGAACAGCAGGAGAAAGTGTACACTTGGACTAGCACGGCCGCCTCAATAAGGTGATGGCAACCGCGGCTTCTTAAACATCTTTGACCTCTCTCTCAATTTCCGAGCTGCTTCCCTTGATAAGGAGTGTGCCTTCACATCTCTGGCAGGGGCACAAGGGATCTTGAAATGAGGCCCATCACCGCTTCCACCGATATCAATCGGTGTATCCTCAGGGTCCAACCTCAAAGGTGTCAATTTAACCCCATGTAATAAAGGGGGATTCATCAACACCTGGTGCAGGTGAAGGTGTTCTCACAACCATAACCATTCTCCGCTTTCTTCCCAGATTCCACATAAAACTGATTCGGGGTCTTCCTCAAATCCTCCAGATAATACCTTATGGCCTTATCCTGATCCCTATCTGACATAGGCATTGGAGTCGCACCGGCAACAGGAGTATATAGCACCTCCACGGATCCATCATCTTTCAGCCTGGAATCCATTAGTTTACCATGAAAACGAGTGTTCACGCAATCGATCTCTTTTGTCAAACCTTTCAATCTAATTGCTCGTTCCTCATCGGTCAACGAGGCCTCACCCAGATGAGCGGGATGATACATCAATAAATTCTTGGCCGTATACTTCCAATTGTAGCAGTTGGCTGATCAGACGTTCCATATCCATCTGTGATCCTATCCCTCTTTACATCCTCGATTGATTTAACATCCTTCTCTCCATTTTCGCCCTGCGTTAAAAACGCATACTTCTCTTTCTTCTTCATGTTAACCTTGTCTAAAATCTTTGAAAAGCTTTCGTTATCCTCACTCGTATACCTCCTAAAAAAACTCATCTAAGGACAAATTCGTATCAACCTCATCCTCGCTTTCCCTACAATCACCCTCACCGGATAATCTCCTACCTAAAACACTAGGGGTTTCAGATGTTTTACCATCAAACTCATCAAAAGGAGTAAAATTCCTCATAAATGTGAAACCAGGGGTTTGAGTTTGAGTTTGAACTCTACCCTCGGGATTTGCATTATTTACCTTTTTGCCACTGCGTTCGATGATCTTCAATTGAGCATCACGGATTTGAATCGGATCGCCGGTCCTGATGGATTCGAGACAATCGAGTCGGTCTCGAAGCTTGGAGATATCTGGGAAGAAATCTCGCACTATGATCCTCTCGATGGCTGCCACATAGCAGTCTTCGTCGAGGACCCGGTGGCGCTTTTTGCTAGGATTAATTGGGGTGATTGATAAAGAACCGCCGGGAAAAAAGGGTTTTCAGAGAAGGATAATCTATTATCATGGTTAAATCTAGACGTTTTTACCCAAAAATTACCTAATAAGTTTTAATTACCTGTCAGTCACTTTTTCAAAACTTTTTATCAATCTAGTACCACGTGTCAGAAAAGCTCAGATCACTATTCATACCTTTTAATTAAATGTCAATCGTTCATACTTCCCTAATTAATTATTTATCCTGCTAAATCATCCCTCAACCCTATAAATACCATCTCATTTTTTTTCATTCAAATACATCAAAATCTAAAATTCTCTCAAATCCTCTCAAACCATCTCAAAGCTCAAACATCTCAAACCCGTCAAATTCTATTTAGAAGGTAAAATATTATATTATATTATAATAAATTAATATTTTAGGTATTTATTAAATTGTATTATAATAATTTTTTATTATTTTTTCAGTTATAAGTTGGAATGTCGTCTGTTTCGTTTAGATGGACATCATATCTCGAGACATTTTGCTGATTCGGTAACATTTTTAAATTTTATTTTAATTGTAATTATTGTTTATATTTTATTTATTTTTTTAGTATTAGTTTACATATTAATTTCTATAAATATTTATTAAATTAGGAGAGAGATCATATATCAGATTCATTTATTTGTAATCTTAAGTTAGAGATATCAACTCGTGTCTGGTCATATTTAGTCGAGGATGGATTCGGTTACGTAGCTAGATACGAAGGGCACTGTAACATAGAATCTAACCTGATTTCTGCATTGGTCAAGCATTGGAGACCAGAGACATATGCATTCTATCTTCCGTGCAGAGAGTGCACGATTACGCTGGAGGATGTTTCCATGCACTTGGGGCTTCCTGTAGATGGAGATTTGCTTTCTGGGGCGGCGCACGATGACTGGCATTCATTGTGCCAGGAGTATCTTAGAGGTGTCCCGCCTAATTTTAACGGTGGTCGGATTACGTTAAATTGGTTGATGCAAATTTCAAGCATTTGAATCGCGGAGCCTCGGAGGAGCAAGTTAAAATGTATGCACGGGCTTGCATACTATAGTTGATAGGAGGGATCCTTATGCCGGACAAATCGCACAACTAAGTTCATTGTATGTGGTTGCGTCACCTCGTCGATTTTCATATGACTGGAACACTGAGTTGAGCTCGGTAGTTTTTGCGTTTCTCTATAGGGAAATGTGTCGAGCTACTGACCTTAGAAAAAATGCTATCGGCGGATGTCTCCTTCTGCTGCAGTCTTGGGCGTGGTATCGCATGTCCTTTTTATGTTCGGTTGTGAATAACTCGTTGATCTTCTCGCTATTATTGAGGCAATTACAATATTGATTTCGTATATTAATAATTTTATTTAGTATATAATAAGATTTATTTAATTGAATAGGTGGTCTACTGCAAAGAAAGATCATCGGGAGTTACCGGATGACTTAGAATCAATTAGGCTACTCATTGATCAGAAAGCTGGCACAGATGTATGTATTTAAATAACAAAATCTATTTTTAATTATCGTTTTATTATGAGATTATTATTTTGATAAGAATTATATATATTTGTTTTAATTTGAATGGGCTCCTTATTGTACTGAAGAGATGAGGATTTGCATCCCACACGACTTAAGGGGTCTATTAGATGTTTGAATGGTGGTGGTCCCTCTGATATGTTATGCGATTGTCGAGTGGCATCCCACTGATCGTATGCTCCGACAATTTGGTTTTGTACTATCAATTCCGGAAGCACCTAAAAATCTCGACGATTTTCATAGCACCGATAGACGCAACAAAAAAGATGTGGACTAGGTGCTGAAGCATTATGAGTGGGTCATGATATGAGAGGGTCGACGTGGGCGTCTTCCCCGTAGAGAACCCATTTATGTGGACCATTTGACGGTTGCATATGGTTATTACGAGTGGTTCAACAGGAACGGGCAACCGTTCCTACTTTCTGAGGAAGCACGAGGTGGGAGCATTCGTCGGTATCGACAAATACGTCCACTGTCACAACCCCATCGTCCCTCTACTCGTGGACGGACAACAACTGCTTCCGGTTCGTCCTCAGCTGCAGCACCGAAACCTTTACAGCAGCCACCGCCTACATCGTTGTACACTTCGTAGCTGTTTCAGATGGTTTCGCAGCTATATAAGATGTCACCACTTCCGTTTCCATAGGTTCTATGTTTGCAGATTCAACTTGTGGTTCATATGCTGGTTATTTGGCGAGCCCAGCTTAACCACCGATGGCCGCCGTACAGACACTTCCTGTACAGTTTTCTCACTCATCGATGTCGGTCTTTTCTCAGTTTTCCCAGTTTTCCCAGTTTTCTATGAGCGGTGGGATAATCAGTCATACACCTCCATGGTCATTATTCTATAGAGGTGGTACATCGTCATTCGTCTCTCATCAACAAAATGTATCTGCTCCTGATGATGATAATGATGATGAGAGTGAGGAGTCAAAACAAGTTATACGAAGAAATCCTCCTCGAGACAGACAACCACCACCTTGTGGAACACATTCAAGATGCATGCATCGATAGATTCATAAATTTATTTTTTTTAATTTAATTTTTATTAATTATTTACCTTTTATGACTTAATTTATTTTGTTTATTACTTAATTCAAGTGAACAATTTTATTATTTTGATTATTACTTAATTGAAGCGAATGGGTTTATTATTTAGTGAATTTTAATCCCTGTCTTGTATCATTTTCTTGTTTAATTAATCGATGATGATCAAATGATATTAACTTAAAGTAAATTTAAATTAAATTACAAAAATTATTCTTTCATAAACTATTCTTGACGTATGATCCCGCTTTCCAATTTTACAACCACAAAAAAATAATAGAAAATAATTAATACAATTATTTTTTTCAAATAATCATATATAAAATAAATATAATATATTAAAAATTACTTTACAACTAAAGATCGAACGAACTGGTGAAGCAAATATAGGAGTAATTGATGGGGTGATGTTTACGGTTGAGGGAGTCTTATTTATAGCCGAGGGGAAAGTTTAAAGGCCGAGAAATTCGGAACCAATAATAAAAGGCGCGGATGGTGATTCACGCCTTTCTGGCGCGTGTCATAATTGCAGAAAGGTGTGGATGATGATCCGCACCTTATGCTGATGTGGCGCCAGCCATCCGCGCCTTTCTGCAAAAGGTGCTAGATTAATAAAATGTTTTTGAAAGAGTGCCTCACAGGTAATTAAAACGTTTCAGTGTGATTTTTGGGTAAAAAGGCTTTAAATATATACCTTATATATATATATTGTATTTTTTTTAGAAAGTATATATTAGGGATGGGAACGGTAGTCGAATCCGATGAGTTTTGATTCGATTTGATTCTATAAGATCAAATTTTTAAAAACAATTGAGTTCTAATCGGGTTAAGTTAAGTTCAGATTTAAGGTGAAAAATATTTTATCCTACCAGACATGAAAAAAATGTAATTTTATTTTATATATTTTTATATATTTAGAGATAATTAAAATAAGACTCTCTTCATATATATATATATATTTAATTAGATCCTTATTTTTTATTAAATATAAATAATATTTTTTATAAATATATATTTTTAGTTCGACTCAAGTTGAGTTCTGTTTTTATCTCAAAAGAACGGATCAAATGGAAGGTATATAACTTTTAGATCGAGTTTGGATCAAATGGATGATGTATAATTAAGACTGGACTTTTCATTTTAGTTCGAAACAATCCCAACAGGCTCGAATCCTTTGATCGCTCCAACCCGTTCAAGTGAACTGTCCATCCATGCAAGCATTCCACCAACACAGAAGCTCAGTCATGGCAACCAGATTGCACCGAAATATAAAGCAAGAAATCAAATCTGATCCCTACTGCTTTCCTCAACTCCCACCTATTGATCAATCTTTCTGCTATAGCGGCAGCAGCCACGGATCCCACTTTTCTGTTAAAAATTCCCACGAACATTATTGCACTTTGGAGCCATCTTTTGCAATAGGCAGTTATACTGCCTACGATTCCTCATTAATTGTCGGTTTCTCACCAAATGGAAGCCCAATGTCACAGCAAGATTCCAAGTTGTGCCGATCTGACTTACATCACTCTCCTGATAATACCAATGGCTCTCCTATTAGTGGTTCCTGCATAACCGATGATGTAAGTGACTTGAGGGATAAGCTGAGAGAGCTGGAGACGGCGATGTTGGGGCCTGATTCTGATGTTATTGAAAGCACAACCTCACCAGAGATGGCCAGCTGGAGACTTGTAATGGATGCAATCTCCAGAGGGGACTTAAAGCAGGTCCTTGTCTCTTGTGCGAAAGCAATGTCGGATAATGATCTCTTGGTGGCACAGTGGTTAATGGATGAACTACGTCGAATGATGTCGGTTTCTGGTGAGCCAATTCAGAGGTTGGGAGCGTACATGTTGGAAGGGCTTGTGGCACGACTAACCTCCTCAGGGAGCTCAATCTATAAGTCTTTGCGATGCAAAGAATCAGAGAGTGCTGATCTACTATCTTACATGCACATTCTTTATGAGGTTTGCCCCTACTTAAAGTTCGGCTACATGTCTGCAAATGGAGCCATTGCAGAGGCCATGAAAGATGAAGATAAAGTTCACATTATCGATTTCCAAATAGCTCATTGGAGTCAGTGGGTCACTCTCATCCAAGCATTTGCTGCTAGGCCTGGTGGACCACCCCACATCCGCATAACTGGTATCGATGATTCCACATCTGCACATGCACGTGGAGGAGGCCTAAACATTGTGGGGAAGAGGCTGTCCAAGCTTGCAAAGTACTTTAATGTTCCATTTGAATTCCATGCTGCTGCCATGTCTGGTTGTGAGGTTCAGCGGGAACACCTTAAAGTTCGACCAGGAGAGGCTCTAGCTGTAAATTTTGCTTTCATGCGTCACCACATGCCTGATGAGAGCGTAAGTACTGAGAATCACCGTGACCGACTCTTGAGATTGGTTAAGATCCTGTCTCCAAAGGTTGCAACCCTTGTTGAGCAGGAATCAAACACAAACACTGCTCCATTCTTTACAAGGTTCCTGGAGACATTGAACTATTACACAGCCATGTTTGAATCAATTGATGTAACTCTCCCTCGGGAACACAAAGAGCAGATCAATGTTGAGCAGCAATGCCTGGCAAGTGATGTTGTTAACATAATAGCTTGTGAGGAGAGCGAGAGAGTGGAACGGCATGAGCTCTTGGGAAAGTGGAGGTCAAGGTTCAGAATGGCAGGGTTCACTCCTTATCCTTTAAGCTCATTAGTTAATGCCACCATAAAAACACTTCTTGAGAACTACTCTGATAGATATAGGCTTGAAGAGAGAGAGGGGGCTCTGTACCTTGGTTGGATGAACAGGGATTTGGTTGCTTCCTGTGCATGGAAATGATTTACATTTTTATCCTTTTTACACTCTTTAATGTTGTCCTCACACAAAGAACAGTGGACTTCAATCAGTGTTAATTTTAGGAGCCTGGGACACTTTGGTACAAAGTCCTAGAGCTTATAAGTGGGGTTTATTTTACCATGTATTTCCTTACAAAATCATAAGTTTGCCTCCACCTTTGCAGTCATCTCATTCCATTGTTTTCTTCAGTCTGCAAGCTGCAATAGAAGGCTTATGGACAACGGAGATAGAAGGTTAGCGCCATAAAACCAACCAATGAGAAAAATAACTGCAAGGATGCCCTCGATAAAGATTAGCAATAACACATTCCATATCAAATCTCACTGTCAAATAAAAATAACTGCACTTTTAATCTCGCATTATTTAACAGGTTAATAAAGTTTACACATGGTTTGCTAATATGGATAAGAAGTGCACCCTCAACTTCAATACCCCAAATAGATCCATTTTAATACACCGCAATTTGCGACTATAACTAACCATCTGCCCCACTCAGCTTTGAACGGGCTCTGCGCTTGGCAGTCGTTGCTCATCTAAATTACACTCTGAATGTGGAGTGGTATGGACCATCTTATCAATGCAAAAGGCATCATTTTCTGATTTGGTTTCCGATTTGCTACTTGGTTGCTCGTTTAATGTACGTTGAGAACTTGATGTACCACGAACAATTGTACAATGGTCAACTGCATCATTTTCCTTACTAGGATCGAACTTCCCACTCTTTTGCTTGTTCGATCCACTTTCAAGGCATAATACAGGTGTATCCATTGTACCAACACAAACAATATCGCTTACTTCCGACTTAGTTCTTGACTCACCATTCAAATTTTCACTTGATTTACTCTCGACTTTAAAATTAGGATGAACAATAATGTCGAGGCAGACGGTCCGACTTTCTTCTACCTTTGTGCTTGGTTTGTCACGATGAGATACTGAATGAACATTTACCCCCTCATAAGTAGTTACAACAGTCCTACTTGGAGGCAAATCATGGTCGTGTCTTCCGTCGTAAGTAGTTATAACCAATTTAGCATCATGAGAAGCCCTCTCAACATGTTTCTTGACGGGGCATCCAGCTGTTGAGCACCTATAATAGCTCCTACATCACAAGTGAGAATGGCATGTCAAATTAATACCAAAAGCCTCATCATGGATATATAGGTAAAGCAAAAAAAAAGCTTTCTAAGATCATAAAAGTATTAAGTACTATGCATTGACTACAATCTCAGCATTAGAGATGCAAAGACAGACACCTACAGCTGGAATAACACTCTGCTAATTACCATAGCAAATGAGCAGAGATAAAATGTAAATTAGATAATTTTAGGTGTTTCAATATGCATAAACAAAAATGAACTTAATACACACCTCGGATTTGGATTGCCTTTAACTAGTTTTTGCCCATATTTGCGCCAGCGGTACCCATCATTTACAATATCAACCTCACTTAGAGTCTTAATAACCTTATGTGATTCCCTGGCTGGCTTCTCCACTGGAGATGCATCAGCATTGCTATTCTCTTTCTTCCTATTTATAGTTGATGACTGTTAAACAAAGCTTAAGAGGATATAGTATACACGTGAGAAATGAACTAAGCCACCTTCGTTTTGAGCTAAGATGATCTTCATCACTGTCAGCAACATTCTGTATCTTATTTGATTTTGAAGATGTACCTTTAACATCTTCCCTGACAGCACTAACTAAAGCTTGAGAACCACCTGTTGGCTCTATTTGGCGAGGTGTTTGTGAATCCAATGACTCGTCTTCAAATATGAGGTCAGATATAAAACAGTATTTTATCTATATCATATCATACTAGTCGTAAATGAATAAGATGTTTTACTTACCTTTGACAACAATTGCAGATGAATTATCTGGTCGCTCTTCAACAACAGATACACCAATATCTACAGCTAGAGGAAGGCTCAGTGGCATTGGATGATCATGCTGACCAAAATACACAATGTCAACCATTTTCCCGTTGTGTGAATGTTCCAATTGCTTTTTCACTAGGCAGTTTGGATGTGTACATCTGTAATAACTTCTAATGAATTCATTTCCTTTAACAAGTTTCTGCCCATATTTACGCCAATTATATCCATCCTCCGATGGTTTCTCACGTACTACAAGACTTCTCCCCTCCATACCAGACAATGGAGAGGGAGTCAGTGATGTCATCTTGGTCATCATAGAGGGAGCATTTCCTAGTTTCTCCGATTGCGAAAGCAGGTTTTTCTCTGATTTAATTGAGAGGGCTTCTCCTCCTTGATCAGATTGTGGTGAGGGAACTTTACTATCAGAATGTTGCAATGCCTTCCTTCCAGCATCCGGGCTCTGTAATTTATCTTTATCAACTTCATCTCGTACACAATCCCCTGAAGAAACCATCTGAAGTAGAGAACCTCCTATCAGTTAAAGGTATTTAAAAAAAACCCTAGGTTCCATTAAATTATGCCCTGTTGCTAGCCCGATCATGGAAAAGGCATTTGAAAAACAATAAAGTGTACATGAATTAATGGCGATTTGATACTTCTGAAATGAACCAACTCAAGTGGAACAATCGTTAGTATTGAATTGCTTTCATAAGTGTAAAAAAACGTTGAGCACGACGGGAAATTCTTCAAAACGCCAAACAAACAATTCCTAATTCAAATAGTAATAGAACTATGGAATTCAAGAGTTCAAATTAAGAAAAACAAACAAAAATAACGTTCGTCCTTTTCTTTAACTAAAACAAACCACCACCAAATCACCTGGAAAAATCTAACTATAAGAACGAAACTTGAATTTGTTTTTCAAGTATTAGGATTTATCTCAAGCACTATGGTTTTCCGAACTCCGTCGCTCCTTTTCTTCGAATTTCTCAGCAACCAAACAGAGTGCAAAGAAATCAAAAACCACAAATTCAAGAATTACGCGGGGAAATGGTAAAGCCAATTCAATTCACTCAAGAACAAACAAAGTAGGTACATAAAATTAAAAAGAAGAAGAAAGACTGAACCAAGTAAATACAGTGGAAAAGAGAGAGAGACGAAAAAAAGGTTTACCTAAGCAAGTGTTTGCAGGAAACCTAGCAGTCGATGAAGTTGAAAGAGTGGATCAGAGACGTAGATCAGGCCGGTTAATGGCGATTAGATCGTGGAAGAGAAAGTTGGTTAGCTCAAGGGTGGAAGTAGAGTGGGGAAAGAGCGTTTCAGGTTTGTTATTCTGACGAAAGAAAAACATAAAAAAAAAGGTCAGGAAAGGAAGAATAGCGTTGAGACTACTATATTATACGGTCGCTAACACTCGAGTATTTATGCGTTCGCTTGTCTGGAGATGCTATTTAAATCTTATTTGGGTTACATACTATTCTATCCAGAAAAGTATACCTTATTTAATAATGTCATCATTTAAGTTTTTTTCTTAATTTATTCACTTAATTTTTATACCATCAGTCACATCACCCATTGTTATTAGGTAATAGTCATGTGACATAAATTAATTAATTGATGAGTTTTTAAAATAATATTTAAAAAAATAATTACAAAATTAAATTTATGGAGTGATCTCAATGGTTAAGAAGAGTATTGTTTTTTTAGAAGTCTTGAATAGGGGTGAGCATTCGATCGAGTCGAGTTGAATAAAAAAAAATTAAGTTATTCGAGTTGATGAGTCGTATTTTATAACTCAAACTTAACTTGAAATTTTTTCAAGTAGAATTTAAGAAATTTGAGTTGATTTATTTGAGTTTCTATGCTAATTTTATTATAATTATTTATAGTATTATGATAAGGATTAGTTCTAATTTTTTGATTTTCTCTAACCATATAAGATATATATATATATATATATATATTTCAAACTCTTTCACATTATAATGTTATTTAATATATCAAATACAATCTAAGATTATAAAATATATTCACAATATTATATATTTTAAAGAAAGTATTGTGAGGGTAAAATTTTGATGAGATAATAAAGGAGCTAAAGAATTTATAATTGCAGTTAAAAAATCAGATTGAGTAAAATGCAAAGTTAATGTACTAAATAAAAAAAAATTAATAAAAAAATAAGAATTGAAGTTACACAGTTATTCTATAGTTGTATATGATCATGTGGTTCAAATTTGATAAAAATAAATTTAAATAAAAGATGAATTGAAGAAATAAAAAAATTATAAATAATTAAGAGATTAAATTAAAAAATAAAAAACTTATTATCAAAAAGAGGAATTGAAAGTTATTGTAGTATGAAGAGTCTAGGCAAGAGTTCTAGAAGCAAGAGTTCTAGAATCATCTGTTGTAAGTAAGTATGAGTGGTTAGGCGATTACGTAACTGCATGGGTGTGCATGTTAAATAAGGAATGCTTCTTGTACAATCGATCTTGTGTCCTCTTCGTCAATAAAATAACAGTGTGCTTCATAAAATCACAACAAAAGTATATATTTATTCTATAATAGTTTAGGAGTATATGGTTTAAATTTGGTAAAAATATTCTTAAAATGAATGAGGAATTGAATGAATAATGAAATCAATGACTAAATCGTAAAATTATCAAAATACTTAATTAAATTTTTGATTTTTCGAGTAATTCGAAATTTCCTAATTTCAACTTGATTTTAACTTGAAAATTGAATCAATAATTCTAATTGGCTCGAATAAATCAAATAACTCGAAATTAAAAAAATAATTTTTCGAGTTGAATCGAGTTTTAGTCACTTTAATCTTGAGTTCAAACAACTGCATCTATAAGATATGTGTTATCAGTAGTTAAATTTTTTTTAAACAAATATTATATTGTAAATTGAAAGGCTGCAGCAGTAGACCGTTTAATTAAATTCAATCAAGTTATTTGTTATTAATATTTAATATAATGAATGATGTGACAGTTAACTAAAATCGTAAAATTACACATTTGATCATCAAAACCTACATGTTTTATCAATTTAATATTAATTTAATTCTCTAATCATATAGTGAGGAGAGATGCCAACATTTATTGGAAATATTTTTTTATAATATTCTTTCTTCCAACGAGATGATGAATCGTGACATCATCTGGTTAAGAGAAAATAATTAACAAAGAATTGGATGAGAAGAGAATCGATTATGCGTCTCAAGGGTCAAGAGAGGGCTGAGCGCACAATTACCACTGCGCCATGCAATTCAACCGTGATTTGACCAATACACTTCTGCAAATAACCTATATTTTAGTTACTACGAGAAAAAAAAATCAGCTGTTAAGGTATTTGAACCTAGACAAACTACATAATTAGGCAACACGACTAAAACAAATCTAATAATTGATTCAGATGTGGATTTTTTAATAAGACTAAAATAAAAGTACATTAAATATTTCTATAATTTTAAATTAAATGTAATATTTTTCTTTATATAAATTACATATCAATTTATCATAAAAATTCTAACATTTGATTATCAATCTTGTTGAATATAAAAATACCCAAATAAAATGTATAACCATTATCTTCAAGTTTCAACCATTTTAAATTAACCTATCCATTATTACTTAATAAGAACATTTTAGTTTTGAATTTGAAAAATGTTTTTTTAGAGTGCAAATTAATTATCATATGATGTGCTTATTTTATAATTTATAAACTTATAACTATTGGATAAAAAGTGTGCTTGAAAACTATTTTTCAACTCAAATGTAAGAGTTAAAATCATTGAATCAAAATCATGGGACAAAAAGAAATATTAATTTTAGTTTAAAAATATAAAAACCTTAAAGTTATTTATATTTATCTTGTATTAATTTGAGATTAAAGAATATATAATTTTTTTTCGCATGAGAACTAACTAATAAATTTTATTTTTGTTTTAGTGGTGTTGGTATAGTTTAATCATATAGAATGTTTAGGTTCAAGTCTTGAATAAGTTTTTTTTTCCTTTAGTTTTCTCGTAGTAGCCACAATATAGGTTATATATAAATTTGATTAAATCATTACAGAAGAGAATCGCCTGACCCAGTGGTTTTTCCGCGTTTATATTCACCCATTGGACATGGGTTAAATTCTCTCTTCACCCAATTCTTTGTTAGTTATTTTCTCTTAACCGGTTGGACGAAAAATATTATATTATATTAAATAAAAAAACCTCTCCAATAAAATGGTGACATGTGTCACTATATGGTTAGAGGATTAAATTTACTGAATTAAATTAAATTATGACTAAATTGATAGAATATGTAAGTTTTTAGGATCAAATGTGTAATTATACTATTTTGTTTAATTGCCATGTCATCACTTCTGTTAAATATAAATATCAAGTGGCTTGATTGAATACAATTAAATAATTAAATTGTTTGATCAACAAAACTAAAAGATCGATGGTAAAAATAAATAGGGTAAATAATTAAATTGTCATTGATATAGTTCAGCCTTTTCATTTATGCAGGGAGACAATGACGAAAAGGGCAGCTTGTTGGCAGGTTTTTATTTAATTGGTGAAAAAATAAGAGATTTATGGTCTTTCATAATTTTATTAAATTTATTCGAGTCGAATAAAATATTATCGGGTTTGAAACTTGATTTGAGGTTGCCAAATTGGGTAGCAGAGAAGCAAATAACTAATTACTATTTGATGGTCGAGATATATATCATCCTTGCTTCTGAGCTTTGCTTTTATAATCTAGGCCGCAAATGATCCTATTCCGAGATTAGCGAGGATTGGAGATATTTGGTCTGAGCTTAGGAGGAGGAAGAATAGGGTTGCTTGACACAAGCTGATATGGTTTCCTATGCATGTCCCTAAACATGTTGTGGTTGCTTGGTTTGTAATTCTCGACCGTCTTGCGACTAAGGATAGGTCGCGGAGAATAGGGGAAAATGTCGATAGTGGTTGCGTGTTGTGTGATGACGCGGGTGAATCTTGAAACCACATTTTCTTTGAATGTGCATTTTCGGTGAGAGTGTAGGATGCTATTCTTGGTCTTTATGGTTTGGATAGTTTGATTCTCTCGTGGGATCAAGAGTTGGACTGGGCGGTCTCCTATCTCAAAGGTAAGTCGTTAATTGTCCTGTTGCTTAAATTGGCTTGGAGTGCCTTTATTTACTGAATTTGGGAAGAGCGTAATAGGAGGTTATTTGGGGGTTTGGCTAGGAGCGAAGCTGAAATTTTTTTATTCTTTGAAATAGCTAATTTGTTTCAATCTTTATGGGAGGAAGGTTGATAGAACATATCCCATTAATGATAAATTTTGTATAGATTGGGGTCTGTTGGACTGAGTATCGAGTTTTTTGTTGATACTCTTGTCGTTTTGTAGCGGCTTGCCGCTTTTCTTTTGGATTTAATACATACATTTTATCCAAAAAAAAGGTGAGAAAAATAAACTTTTAAAAATCTAAGGGTCAAAAATTAGAAATTAACAAATTTGTTAACATGCCACGTTAATAATTTAACGCATATTAATATCTGAATGACTAGAATGTTATAACACAAAAATGTAAGTGATCAAAAATAATTTTTTCAAAAATGATGGCCAAAATTGAACAGACTAAAAACAAAAGGGACTATCAATATTGTTTACCCTTTAAAATAAATTGATGTCAATTTTGAATTAAATAAACTTTTTAAAATTAAACTGAACAAAAATAATATTTGAAAGACGTAACATGGCATTAACCTTTTTTTTTTTTATTAAAGTCAGTTAATCAAAAATCAAAATTGTAACCTAACAGCTTTGATTAATTAAAGTTTAAGATGTCAAATAAGAGAAGCGAACAAGTTTGAAGGTTAAACATATAATTAAGTCTAACAATAATGATCAAATTGTAAATATTTAAAACCGATTAGCCTGTGTTGTATTTTCTCTAACAATAATGATCGTAATTCTGGTAACATTGGATTCTCTCTATATGGTAAATGCTGGTTGCAAACAGATGAGAGACGAATCAACATTGCCATTATCCTTCGCCCCCATCCAGATTCTTTCCATCTATCTCAATATGATCTGCAAAAATGTGAAACAAGTTCAGCAGATATAATGGCAGCACCGAGGTTGGAACAGAAGTTCCTCTTTTTCTTTAATATTTTATACACAACGTATCAGTGAATACGGATAAGAAAAGAAGGAATCACAATCCGGAAGGTTTTAGGATAACAAAACAAAGTTTAATATTTACCTTAGAGTCAGAACACTAAACCTAAAATAAGGAAACAAGATTAAATAAAATAATCCAACCTACTCTTAAAAAAGGAAACCTGCTCTCAAATTGACCTATTCAACACATCTTTGAAGCGGAGGGAGACAAGATAGGTACATTAATTAGATATTCAAACAACATTTAGCCTAAAATATCAACAATGTCAACTAAGAACTTCAATTCCAGTCTACAAATAAATGACTTTTACTGCAATTAAAAGCTTCAATTTCAAGTCAGAGTTTGAACATATTTAGCAACACATTTGCAGAGCTGAAGGAACTCAACATTGAAAATATCAGTTTTTCCTTTTTACTAATAAAAGCTATATATATAAGCTCATTGATTTCTTCATGAAAACATTATCTTTTTCTCTCTAATTCTGTCATTTCCAACAAGATTTCTGCAAGTATGAACAACCCAGTAAGCAACCAAGTGTCTGAAACAACTCCTACCAAACAGAATCAAACATCAACCATAAACATGGCAGATAGAGAAATGAGAACCAATTTGAAGATTTAAAAAAAAAAACAGAACTTTGAACATCAGAAAGAGTACATACTTGGATTAAAAAGAACAACTAAAATTCCAACCCAAAAGAAAGCTAAACCAGCAAAAGACCAGAATTCAAAAACCCCACACCCCAGGAAATTAAACCAAAAGAAAGCAGACCTTGAATTCAATTCGAGAATAAATTCACTTGCAACGTCAAAGCAATGGGGTCACCTTGTTCTAAGGAATCTTCAGCTCCGGTGGAAATTCAACTTAAAAAAAACAACAAAGAAAACAGAGGTTCCAGTATAGAGATAAAAAGACGATTGAAAATGAGACAGCACCTGCATCTGCATAAATTTAATGATTAAAATAATAAAAGAAGCGATGAATTATTAAAGCCCTTAACATCAAATAAAGAATATTGTGAGTTGTCTTGCAAGTTACTTATGCTATCATTGGACTTTTCAAAGTACTATAATACCCTTCTTGATTACACACTTGGTCAAACCCATCCATCCTCTTAATTGATATCTTTTCTTTCCATCAATAATTATAGTTTTGTTTTAATTTATTATTGAAAATATTTTAAATTTTAATATATACAATACAACTTTTTTATATTTATTAAATATTAGGTGATAGAAATAGATTAAAAAAAAACATAACGCTAAGTTTCATTTAAAAAAAGATGGCTGATTGGCCAAAAAGAATTGTAAAAATAAATTAGTGATTAAACACGTAGTTTACTCAAAAAATAATACCTTGTTATATATTATCTTATAATTTTTTAAAGATTTTAATTTCAAGTAATTATTTATGTACCTTATCGTTACTTAAAAAATATTTTGAATAAATATTATCTTATAATTATTTTATAATCATAAAAAATATGAAATATTAAACGTTTACTTTTTAAAAATTTATATCAATTGCATCATTGGTTACCTAATCCTAAAATAGTATTTAAACTTAAAAAGTGGTGAATATGTATATATTATCATATAAAATATTACCTATTTGGCCTCATTTTGTTATGGTGGAAGTTACTAAAGTTTCAGAAGATAAGGCTAAATCTAGAGATGACGCTGATGGATCGAAAATAATAGTTAATTATAATAAATAATAATAATTTTTAGTCTAAACATGATCTCTTGATTTGATCTTATCTTCATCTGTCGCAACTTTAATATTCAATGTCTTTTTTTTAAACGAATTGCATAAAATATTCAATTCAAATCACTAAAAATAATAAAAATCCAAGAAATAAATAAAACGGTATGCTTTATTTATACATGCATGTATATATTAAAATTGTTAATTAATTTATTTATCCAAAATGAGAGAAAGGTTAACTCATTAAGACTTTGAAAAGCTTTAAAAGATTAAAAATAAAAAATAATAATGTCGAGATCCATTAAATTGTTGAGTAGTTAAAATTGTTTATATTATCTTATTTTATGTGAGTTTAAATTTTGATATTTATTTTATAAATATAAGACTTTTTAATAATAAAAAATAATAATATATCACATAGATATCTCACTAGATCTCATTTCTTAATATTTTAAGTGATTAAAGGGTAATATATGTTCACAATTTTACTTAATTATTGACAACACATACACACCATGTACACGTCGTTGTTCGAATTCAGAATCTCAAACCTTACAAAAAAAAAAGGACTCTTACATTAATAACTTGTGATGACTCTTCTTTATGATGCAACAACTTGATCAACTCACGATAAACCCGAACCACCTACACGTGAAAGAACAATATACACAAACTAAAAACTAAGTGAGACATGAAGAAATCATAAGTAATATATTTTGAATATGACAACTATGAAGCACAACATAAACTTCATGCATGTATTTCATGATGATAACGTGGCTTTAATAAGTGTCATGGATATTATTAAATTATCATTAACATCATTAAGAGAGCATGTCCAATGTAAATTGTATAAGGGACTTATCTAAGTGATGCGAGCCATAATATCAATATAGATATCATGAATTTAACATCGATGAAGAACCTATCATGCAAGGATGGACAAACAAATAACAAGATATATTAATAAAAGAATATTCTACGCTTGGCAGTTTGTCAATGCTTTGAAAAGTTCGACGAAGCAAAGAGACAAATAGCTGAAAATTTCACTTTTTTTTTGTCAATTTCCCACAAATTGCTTTTCTAGGAAGACGGCCCTTCGCACATCTGTTTTTTCCCCAAGACTTTGCTTTGGTTGATCTGAATTAATTTGGATCGCATATATGTTTTTTTGGGTGAATTTTAATGTGAGAATTTTCTACATACATAAAGACTCAAACTCAAGACTTGCTTAAACGATATTAAACTGCTTACCACTTCAGCAAACCAGTTGGTTTAATCTGCTTGTTTTATTTTGTCTAAACTTCACAATTCGTGTTTGGATGAAAACATATGATATGAGAAGCCAAAAAGAATGGAGAGCACCTTAATTACAAATTTAATAAAATTTGCTATGTACACGAAATGCCACCGCCTCGTCCCTTCAACATTCATCACAACTTCAACGTACTTTCATGCATGCAAACTTGGAATTTCCTGCCGATTAAAAGAACCGACACGGTGAACATCCGACAAGGTGACAATCATATTTTGGCTTCGGCATTTCATCAAATAGTCTGTATTCATGATATATAAATAGTGATGCCAGAAATTACCATATTTTAGACGCCCATCGTTACGAGGCAAGATGCAGGTTGGTGCAGACTCATGGCGGCCAAGCCTTGTCGCTTGTTAAGAGAACCGAAAGACAGTTGAAACTACCTTCCACCCTATTAGCCGGGATCAAAAAACCGTGCAACGGCTAAATACAGTTGCTCTTCCTCGAAAGGCTTCGATATGTAGTCATCCATCCCACATTTCAGACACTTCTCATATGTAGCCTGGATCACATCAGCTGTCATTGCTAATATTGGAATGTGCCAGTGAGGAACATTGCCATACATCTCGATTGATGCTTCTCCAGAAGCAAGTTTTTCATTCACCTCATTCTCCGTGATGCGGATTTGCCTAGTTGCTTCGAATCTGCATAATATTATGTATCTTTAAAGATGTCTAGACCAAGATCTATCAAACAAATCAGCATTCTTTTCTCTACATAATATTGAAACCGAAATAGCTGGTTCTGGGCCTTGTTTTTTTCGTGCATAAACATGACGTTAATTCCTGAGTTAATTGTCAAAATTAGAAGGTTTTAATATGATAATGTCACAAGAAGGGGTGGATGAAGTTAGTTTCTATCCGCCTCGACATATTGAGACGTTTTTTGTTCCTTGAAAGTTGTTCTATGATAATTATATTAGAATTAACACATGTTTTATTTACTTGGCATATCATGGAGAGTATTGATTCTCAAGTTAATAGTCGCATTAAAAGCCTTGCAATATGACAATGTCACTTGAAGAGGTAGATATAATTATAAATGGGCAACAATGGTCCAGAAATACGCTATAGAAGATAGATGAGGAAGTTACATAAAGTCAAAGTAAAATTAAAGGTATAGTCATATTGAAGAAATGAAGCTCAATTGATGTAGTAAAACGAGCTTTATAAAAACGCGACAATGATGTTGATATGCCCATCCAAAAAGAAACGTTAAAAAAGAAGGTATTTGAACCAGAGTCATCAAGCAATAATGAATTTAATCGAAATGAGAAGCTTTGAATGGACAAGGCAACTTCAACAAGTCAAGAACTGATTCAAACCAGCATGAGACAATGAATGATGTTAGTCATATATGTTAATATTGTGGCTCAGCAAGTGCATTTCTCAGGAAAATAACTGAAATGCTGAAGTCATGCATCATGCCAAAGACAAAAGATATCGTTTTGCCTCGTTGATGAAGAAGTTAGGAAGTCAAGCGTTTTGACATAATTTGTAGTTTTTGTCTACCTCGATGTATTGAGACTGTAATCACCATTTTTACCTCTCCATTCCAGCATCTCCACGTTGCATTTCCAACAATTTCCAGCAGCTGCAGCAGCCCCTCCACGCAGCATTTCCAGTAGCTTCCAGCGACAGCTGCCCCTCCACATTGAAGCTATAGGTGAGTCACCACCATAGTTTGGTGACTCACCGAACTCCCCCTTATTACCCGGTCCATGGAGAGCTTTGTGGTGGCTATAAAAGCCACCACCGAGCCTGCAAAGAGAAGAGGGGAATCGATAGAGAGAGCAAGAGAAGGAAACTAGAGAAAATACCCAACAAACAAGCACCAAAACAGAAAGAGAAGATCGTGAAGAAACTTACCGGAGCAAGGAACTCGAACGTCGCCGGAAACCACCGGAGTTCGAAGGTATTATTGTAGATATATTAAGATTAAATGCTCTTTAGGTTAAAATAATCTCAGATTCGGGTTTAGGAAAAATAAAAAGAAATTTTAGTGTTAAAAAAATATTTCCGACCACCGCGGGTGGTGGCCGGCGGGGCCTGCCGGCGTCGGAGCAAGTCGACCAACCGATGACCGGATCACCTCCGGTGAGAGAGGACTAGAGAGAAGTTAGAGAGAATTGTCATCTCTCTTTAAGAGAGAGAGTGAAAAAATGAAAAATGAGGGAAAATGGATCATTTGGGACAATTAAAGGGTATTTAAACCCTCACCAAAACTACGTAGTTTTGTTGAGGGATGTTTGTGTAATTTCTAATTTAGGTAAACCATTTACGTAGTCCTCTTGAGTTCTGTAAATTTACAATTTGGTCACTGAAATCAAATCCTAAATTTCTAATTCGGTCTTATAATTTTATTTACTTTATAATTTAGTACATGATATGCTTATATATATATTTTAAGGTAAAATAACTTATTTAACCATTGTAGTTTTAATAATTATTATTCTAATCACCGATTAATAAAGGGATATTTACACTATTATTAAATATATTTTTATATTTCGAGTTAGGTTCATTAATTTAGATATCATTTTCTTTTGGTCATTTTTTATATTTTTATCATTTATATGTTTAAATTAGTATTTTATTTATTTATTTATTCATATATTTATTATTTATATTTTTATTCACTAATATTTATATGAAATGCAATATTATAAATTTTTAATTCAATTAGATAACAATGTTTACTTATTTTTAAATATTAAGAAAGGGCAGTCTTAAAGCAACTCGATGTCAATTTTCTGATATTTTAAATAAATAAACATCTTACTTTTATAAATTATATATATTAATCTATTTTTTATTATTAATTTTTAGAAAAATGTTTTTATATTTATTTATTTTTTAATATCGAAGAAAAGAGCTGTCTTAAGGCACCTAGAAGTCATTTTCTGATATTTCTTAATAAATAAATATTTTATTTATATAAATTAATAAATTTACTTAAAATTATAGTAATAAATTTAAATTAAATATATTTTGAATTTTGAATTTTTAATAATAGAAACAATTTATAATTAAAAAGTACCAATTTTGGGCGTTGTAGGGGTGCTAATCCTTCCCTAAACGTAACCGACCACGAATCCCTTTTTATTATTAAAAAGAACAAAATTTTGGTTAAAACGCAGATCAGTTTATCTTTTAATTGATGTTTTCTTAAAAACTCTTTTAAAAGATATTTTTTAGGTATTCGACCTACCTGACCCAAAAGGCCGATGGCGACTCCCAAATTATTTTCAAAACCATTTATTCACATCACTTTTCCCGTCAAGTTAAATTTTTCGTGCCCGGACGAAAACCGGTTACGACAGCTTGGCGACTCTGCTGGGGATTAGTCATGCTTTGAAATTAATTATAAATTGTCTCTATTAATTAGAAAAAATTCATTTATTTAATTTTTAATTATTTTCTTTCAAATTTTTTATTACTTATTATTTTTATATTATTTTATTAATATTTTTTTCTGGTATTAATTATTTTATTTATCTGTTAGAGGTTTGAACATTTCTCCTCACACACAACACTTGCATTGCATAACATAAAGCTCTATAATTGAGTTTGTCCCTTTTAAGTGGGAGTGAAAGCGACGTCTTCGTGAGAATTTATTCTCCGTGTCAGACCTAGCAAGTAACTTTCGGGGTTCATATGCTCTATGTCTTCGTGAGAATTTATTCTCCGTGTCAGGTATAGAGAAATGTATCGCCTCGAATTGAACTCGATCTGCTTAAATCTGTAATGGACTAGGATTGAGGGTTGACAGCCCAAGAGGGCATCAACAAGGACAGTTCGAGTACCTTTACTCCTAGAACTAAAAACCTGCATATAATAAACCCTAGAAACTCTCCTGATCTGAAACCATTGTAAGTAAGTATACACAAAGGAGAAATAAGTTTTAGCTTTTAATTTATTTTATTTTCTTTTTCCTGAATAAATGCAAGCGAACTAGAAATCATGCGGTTAAGTTAAATTTTCCAAACAAAGCATGGAACTAGAAAGCATAAGGTTAAGATTTATACATTGATAAATAGATTTTTTTAGTTGGTACTAACTATTCTATTTTTTTTCATGCATATTACATTGCTCTAATATGTTCATATTGATTTCTTTTGTTTGCATTACATGATCATGGCATAACCAAAAGATGTTGGCTTGAAAGACTGTTCATCATATTGGAAAGAAATCAGAAATGTACAAAAAGTTTTATGATCAAACAAAATATGATACGACCAAGGAAATACATCCTGAAGAAACTACGAGGATCGAGGGAAGTTCTGCACACAGAGAACCGGTTATATTAATACCAAAAGTAATCCATAAAGATTCTGCCAGATTGATACCAAAAGCAGTCTATGGTAAGAGTATCAGTCGGGACATTCAGAGTAGTGGAGATTTTTATGAAGCTCAAGCATGTTATTTGAAGGACTTGAACGACCAAAACGAGAAATTGAGCACAGAAATGAAAACCATGCATGAAGATTTTCAGAAGATCAGTCAAACCTTTCAAAATGTTGGCCTAGGAAGTACCCCAGAAGAATGGATAGCAGGGGTCACCAAGCTGAAAAAGAACTGCAACATATATGAAGATCTTGTTCAAGAACTTCTTGGACAGAAAAGATCTCTTACAAGGGAAAATGAACAACTCCGAGAAGTGACACAGAAAATGAAAGAGAATGTCATGGAAGAGGTTGCAGTCCAGACAAGCAATATGTCCCTTAAGTTGATAGACTAATTTGGCTTTGGAGAAGTTAGGAGTAAAATATATCCCTATATGAAAAGTTTTGTTTGATATACCGAAACTTTTGTGTTCAATGAAATCTGTTCTAAGATGATCACTCTTGAGTAACACCTTTCCATATATGCATTTTCATTTTGCATCTTTGCATTTTCATTTTTGCATTCATACTTTTATGTTTGCCTTTGAATTGCACATTTTGCATTCTTATTTTTCCATTTATGCATTTTTATATTTTTTATTTATTTAAGTACTGTTATGTACTTTAATTATAAAAACATGTAAATAATTCATAAAAGGTTTTTGTAACAGTAAAAACCAAGATCATTCATTTATTTTACTGTACCATCATCATGAAAACAATGGAGCAATCTTATGGGGGACTACAAGATAAGTGGCCAGAACAATTGACAGGGTTACCTCGGGATACAAGGAAAGAAGCGTCAGATTCAGTACCAGATGAATCAGATCAAATTATTCAGGGAATGGAATCTGATAAAGAAAAGATAACTGCTAAAGAGAAATCGTGCTATCAGATTGAAGAGTCAAGAAAGATAACATACCCTGGGGCATCCCACTTGAACCCAAAGAATAGCCTCGTTAATTATTCACAATATGATAAGAGAGTCAAGAAGGCAGATGAAGAAATCAAAAACATGAAAGATGTTAGTGCCCACCACAAAGAATTAGAAGCACGAGAGCTCAGCTTGGTTCCAGATTTGATTATTCCCCATGAATTCAAAATGCCTGATTTTGAGAAATATGATGGCACCAGTTGTCCCTTAATCCATTTGAGAATGTTTTGCAGAAAAATGGAAGGATATTTAAGTTCTGATGATCTGTTAATTCACTCCTTCCATGATAGTCTTGTTGGCCCAACAGTAGTCTGGTACAATCAGTTGACACAAGAACATATCAAGAAACGGGTTGATTTAGCTGATGCATTTTTGGGACAATATCGGTATGTTAAAGGCTTAGCTCCAACACGTATGGATCTTCGAAGAGTAAAGAAGAAAACCAATGATAGATTTCAAGAATATGCCTTAAGATGAAGAGGAGTGGCAGCACAAGTTCAACCTCCCATGTTAGAAGAGGAGATATCACGTATGTTTCGTGATTCCCTTCCCGCTCCTTTCTGCGAGTTGATGCAGGCAAATCCGACAAAGGAATTCGAGAATCTTGTGACAAGTGGAGATTTAATTGAGAATGTAATCAGTGAAGAAAATTCAAAAGTCACATCCAGGAGCCCGATGGTTCAAAAAGCAAAAGCTGATCATGTGAATGAGTATCGCATCCAGAGTCCTCGCAATTGCAAAAGAAAAAGAGCAAGTAACTGTTCGGATCGACCAAAGAAAGTCATGCGATCAAGAAAAACTTTGGAAGTGTTCCAAACTTCCATTTCAGACTTGTATCCTCATTTGGTTAAAGGTCAATACATCACACCAAGACCAACTAAAGTGACACCAAATCCTTCTGCTCATAGCTATGATCAAGATAGTGTTTGTAATTTCCATTTGGGGGTAAAGGGGCATTCTACAGGCAATTGTAGGCCACTGTTAAAAGAAATTGAGATGCTTGTTGACAAAGGGGTTTTGACACAAGAAATGATCAAGAAATGGGGGGCGAATGAAGAAAAGAGCCCTGATCCTATTACATACCCAACATCATAGGAATAATGAGGCATGATGCATAAACAAGTGGAAGTGTTATCTACCACTGTAGTACCTTTCATTTTCAGCATCTTGTTTGAACTTGTTTTTTGTTCCTTTCTCCGCTTTTTGTGCAATAAATAAACTTGTGTTGCTTTTATGGTTATGAGCAAAGAATCAAGTTTTAATCTTGAGATTATTGAGTATCGAGTAGATTAAATATCCTTTTAAATTTTCAAGAGTTATAGATCTATTGGCAAGTGGTAAAATTATATCTTCCATATCCCATCCAATGCCAATTACTCAACCCTTACCAAAACCAAATCCTGACACTACATTTATCTGAGACTCTGAAGAAATGTCTCTACCTGTTTTGAGACACAAACTCTAGATGTTTACCTTTTCGGGTAGAGTTGATTGATTGATGATACTACCTTCCACCATATACATGACTTTATAAGTCACACATTTGTCCTTCCAAACACAAAACCATCCAAGCAAAAAAACCTCAAAAGAACCAAACTTTCAATTATCCGTGAATCTTACTGCAAGAAGAGACGAGATGAGGCATCATGGACCAACTCATTAAAGATAATTTCGAGTGATTAGGGCATACTTAAAGAAGAAGGGAAGAGTGATTGATTGAAATAAATATATCATGCATTAATTACATTTTTCATGTAAGTAAAATTGATCTTGAATATTCATCCCCCTGGAGATACCTCTTTTTACAAGGACTTCTATGTATGAGATGACTAAACTTCGCGCACAGTTTGAGATCAAGCATGCAAATTCAGTGTCATATCGCCCAAAGATGAATGGGGCATTTGTAGGAGCAAATAAGAACCTTAAGAGGATCATTACAAAGACCACTAAAGCTTACAAGGTTTGGCACGAGAAGCCACCTTTTGCCTTATATACATATTGAATTACTGTGCGAACATCTATTGGGGCAACACCTTATTGTTTAGTCTATGGGATGGTAGCAGTATTACCAATTGAAGTTGAGATCCCATTATTTTGTATCCTCAAGGAGGAAAAATTGGAGAAGACTGAATGTATCCAATTTCGATTTGATCAATTAAACCTTATTGATGGGAACCAAGTGAAAACTATTTGCCATGGGCAGATGTATCAGAAATAGATGATGAAAGGTCACAAACAAAAAGTACATCCGAGAGAGTTCCAAGAGTGTGATCTAGTATTGCCTTTACATAAAGATTTCCGTGGGAAATAGAGGCCTTTTCCTGAGAAGTGTTGATCTTGGCAAAAATAGATAAGAAAGTTCTGAAAACCCAAATAAACTCAGATTCTGTCAAGAGATATTATGCTTAAGAGAAAAATGACAAAAGGAAAAGGAGACGTCCAAAGCAATTGAAGTATTAGACTCATCCAGCAAAAAAAAAACAAAAAAAAATTGAATCAAGATGGTTGACTCATGGAGCCTCAAGTTACAAGATGGATCAAAGATTCATATTCAACAAGAAGAGCAAGAAATGATGAAGATATAAGAAAATTGAAATGAACCCAAAATTTGGCAGTCTAGAGGGATCCAGATGATAAAAAAATCCCCAGCAAGACAGATCCAAGTCAAGCAAAGCAAGATTGAAGGCATCCAATTAAGAGAGAATATCTTCAGAATTCATTCCGCCTCTCAAGATTGATTTTTATTTGCAAAAATTGGTTTTTAAAATCTTTAATGCATGATATGAAAAATGATAAAGGGGGGTTCAAGATGTAAATTTTTAAATAAACATCTTAGAACCAAAGAAGGATTCGAGTTGAAAACCTAAAAAAGGCGTCTCGAATATTGAATGGTGCAACAATGACATAAGAGACGATCTTAAGCTCTTAATAAAGCACCGCACATCCCAAAGACGTTCCTGAGAGTATGGAAACAAGAAGCATTTCTACAAAAATGAGCATAACAACCATTTCTTCAAGTTAGTGGAAGCCTGAAGTGATATACTGAACCAACTTGAAAGAACCTACTTTACCAAAATCAACCTACACCTCAAATCAGTCAATAATTTTGACACTTGCCATAGGACTATGATTTTTGAATGATTTAAAAGTGTAGTTGATTTATTTGATATTCATTAAACTCATTGTTTATGATTTGATTCTATTGTGAACCTAAGAAGGGCATTACTTTGCAAAATTCTTTCATTCTTCGATAAAGAAAGAAGAAAAAATATTTTTAAATAGGACAGTCTCAAATGAGGAAGGTCCGTGAAGCAATTGTTGCTTATTATACCTCTGTTATAGAAAAAGAATGAACGAGGCCAGAATGATGAAGTATTTTACTTTCTTGAAAGCAAGTGGTCCAAGAAGCTGAAAGTTTGGAGAATTGAACTTATGATGCTCTTCCGTGACATTATCAGCAACTTATCAAGAATGATTACTTTATTCTAAAGGGAGATACTGAAAGCCTATTTCAACTAAACCTTTCCATGGTTCAAGAAGAGTGGTATATGGAGATGTCTATCTTGGAGCAGCAGAAGAGACATTTGTTGTAACCGTCATTGCAAGAAAAGACACAACAAAAATCTTCTAGTTCATCCTGATGATGTTTATTTGTTCCAGTAAAGTTGTTACACTGGATACCATCGACGACAAGGTTGAATTCACCAATTCTACCCATTAATTGCTCCAACTGATCATCATTCAGTTCTTGCACATCTGTTTTCAAAGGTATGCCAAGAGAGTAGAAGGCAACCTCTGCATGATCCCAGAGAAAAGAGACATGACATGGAAACCTGGAAGTATTTCCACCTCATCAGGTTTAAGTGGAACAACTTTATTCCTTCCAACCCATACCAGATTCCATTTTTGGCACTCATCAAGAACATACTTTTGGACACTCGAAGGTGACTCATCGTCATAAGCTTTAAGAGCCTTACGGATCCTTTCTGTCAATTTGGTACTTCCTGTACATGTTTGTAAACAGTTCAACTTTGTGACGCATTGAGGAAGCAGAATAAGAAGAAATCTGTTCTCAATTGGCAGATTATGAACATAGCCCCTTTTCAGTACAACAACATGAAAATACTTTGAATCTTTGAATTCTGGCTCTACATCATTTCGGTCCAAATATCAACTAGAGCAAGTGCTACGTTCTTGTAGTAGAAATAAGGAGGCCCAATAGCATCTTCTGGAAGTGTTCTTTGAGTTATCTGATCTGGTCATTGGATTTTGAAAGATGAACTGCATGATCGTCTTCATTAAGAAGCTTCTTTTGTTTTTTCCACAAATCATTGCCCAAGTTTTGCCTTTTCTTGTAATTGGGATCATTGCATAATGACTTCCTATCTTCTACCGGAAGAAGTGCGTCAGCAGCCTTTGACATTTGGGCAGCACATATGAAATTTGTCAACTCTGCAATTGATGAATCTGGATCACATCTCTCCATGGCTATTGAAGCATCAGCCTCTGAGTACCTCATTTTCGTCAAATATAACAGTTTATTCTCCTTATCAGAATCAGAATTCATGATTTCCTTGATATCAGAAGAACTATCGATATCTGTGAAATCATCCTGAAAGATCGCTTCATAATCAGATGAGTTGTTATCAGAATCAACATGTTGCATGGGTGCGGATTTTTGATGAGCCTGTACCACTGTATATGTAATCTTGCCATTGCAGCAGATTACTATTCACATAAATTGGTTTTTCTCCCACAGAAAAGTATATTTCAGAGATGGCCTTCACTGAAAGATGATAAACCACTGTGTCAGCCTGGAACGGATTACCAAGCTATTTTTACTACTCTGTCTGATTAAATCCCTCTATATACAGAAAATGGTCACTTCATTCAAAAGAGGCACATATCTCAGACGTTTTTGTCAAAATGATTGATTGTTTCTTAAGTCTGTGACAACGTGAAGAGGATTCCTCTAGTTACTTGACAACACTGCTGTTTAGTGAAACCATAATGAGAGCATTCAAGATAAATAGATTTGGGGCACGAATAAAGCCACAAGTACCCATAACAGTGTATTGTCAAAATTGGATCTCATGAGGATCATGATATTCCAGTCAAACATACATTGAGAGTGAATCAGAAGCAGAATATTGAGGCATCTCGAAAACCCAATTCAGACAGATCTAGAGGGACACCTTAAGGGCCCATTTTCAACCAGAAATAGAATATTGGGGCATTTTGAAGGCTCACAACAATATGAAAATGGGACATTCTTGGAGGCTCATCTCAACAAGAAATAATGTGAACACACTTTTAACATCCGTATCAGCAAATGTTGGGCCATTTTAAGGGCTCAGATCAGCAAGAAGCAAATGATAGGGCAAGCTGAAAGCCCATTTCAATCAGAATTAGGATTGTTGATGCATTTTTGAATATTTGTATTAACAAATGTTTGGGCATGTTGAAGGCCCATATCATCCTGTGTCGAGATCATTGACTTGAACAAATATTTCTAATGAGACATAAAGATATGAAGAATGAAAATGGTGAAACTGTAACAGTCAAGTTGACTATACATAATTGCTTCGTTCATCAGGTAGTTGCATTAGGATCCTATTGTTGAAAAAATATTTATTCAGCAAGTATGGTTTCAAATACCCAATCTTCTTAAACCATGTGTCACATGACAATGTGTTCTTTGATAAACTGCATCATGATTGCATGAATAAAGATGATCCCCAGGCAGATTACTCGATCCAGGGATCAGTTCCTCGAGACCTCGAAATCTGAATTTGGCCTTTTGTGTGTCGGTGATAATTGAAAACATTTCTTTGAGATTCCTGTCAGTTAGTTTCAACCATACTGTTGAGGTTATGAAGCTTTTTTTCATATCAGTTTTGTTTAATTGATGACGTTGAAGAGAGAAGCTCATGTATATTGCTCTTTCCCGATTGTTACTGGGGTTATCATTGCCAGCTAGACTAAACCGAGTTTTCATCTATTTGGTTTATCATGTGCGTTTCATCCCCAGCATCAAGAATTCTACGGATATCGTTCTGTACATGGATCCTATAGCTGAAGTGTTTCTATTTTCTACCATGCTCATGACGGAAGAAAACGTGATCTGTATCACACTTTGCCTTTGCCCGAGATGATATCAAGATCAGTTGGTGTCTCTTATTCAATTCAGCACTATCATATCTTGTGGATTTGACTAATTTTTTGGTCATACTAACATCACACTTGAATCCCCATGGAGTTTTGTTCTCAAATGGTCTAGTGACATCATACAAAAGCTTTGAACACTAGACAATGAGTTTCAATGATTGAGAAACCTTGGCAGAAGCCACAGGAAAGGATAAATGTGTTTTCAAATGTTTTACATCTGAGCAGAAACCACATGAGATGAAGAATGTGTTGTCAAATGTTTTACGAACCAGTAATTATGATGCTGAACCAATACTGTAGATCATATGGTTTTCCTTTATTGATACAAGATGAAGTTTGTCTTCTTCAACTTCAAGATCAGAAATGAGATATAATGAAGATTTCTTTCCACAGAAAGAGATCTGAAAAATTTTGACAACAATAAACTAGTGGAGCCAACTAAGGTTGAACGACAGGTTGTTGTTAAACATCTTTACATGATATGGTTTGAGTTGCTTTGTTCGAGATCCAATTAGATGTGGAGACATGAAAGGAATTGGAATAAATCCTCCTTGTGATATGTTTCAAGAGTCAAATCAGAACATACTCTACTCTCTTAATTAATCCCTGCCGAGTCAGGCATATCTACATCTACACTCTTCAAAGATGATAGATTCTCTTTTTAAAGATGACATATTCTCTTTTCAAAGATGAAAACTTTATGGGATTTCTACACAAGTCCAAACAAATAAATTTGGTTTTATCCAAGACAAAATGGGGCATTAAGGTCATAATTCTGACTACGACAAGAGTTCCACAAATAAAACAATTCTTCTGAGACTTTCATGAAGCAAAGAATACATAAAGATACAAGTTGATCAGATAGTTCTTCAGAAATGCAAGCTTGATAGCATAAGTTGCTACACTGATATCCAGAGGTGACCCTGGCAATAAATGATGAAGTGGAGGAAAACCGAGTTCACCATTTTGAAGTCAAATGAAGATTGCATCAACATTCATGCATCATATTTAGACATTTGCAAAATAGGAGCATTTTCATTCATTTTATCCATGTTGAATATTTGACAGGAATTTCAAAAATTTTAGCAAAGATTCAAATCCATCATCTGATGGATCAGCTTTTCCAGAAAAAGTTCATAATTAGAAGAACTCATCTGAAGAAGGAAGAAGAAATTCATAATGAGAAGAATTTGTTCAACCTTTTGCTCAAATCCATCATCTGATGGATCAGCTTTTCCAGAAAAAGTTCATAATGAGAAGAACTCATCTGAAGAAGGAAGAAGAAATTCATAATGAGAAGAATTTGTTCAACCTTTTGCTCAAATCCATCATCTGATGGATCAGCTTTTCCAGAAAAAGTTCATAATGAGAAGAACACATCTGAAGAAGGAAGAAGAAATTCATAATGAGAAGAATTTGTTCAACCTTTTGCTCAAATCCATCATCTGATGGATCAGCTTTTCCAGAAAAAGTTCATAATGAGAAGAACTCATCTGAAGAAGGAAGAAGAAGTTCATAATAAGAAGAACTTGTTCAACCTTTTGCTTGAATTCATCATTCGATGGATTAGCATTTCCAGAAGAGTTCATAATGAGAAGAACACATCTGAAGAAGGAAGAAGAAGTTCATAATGAGAAGAACTTGTTTAACATTTTGCTTGAATTCATCATTCGATGGATCAGCATTGCCAGTTCGAGTTCATAATGAGAAGAACTCATCTGAAGAGGAGAAGAGTTCATAATGAGAAGAACTTGTTCAACCTTTGCATGACTCTATCACAGAAGGAGATAGATCAGCACCAACATTGCCAGAATGAGATAAATTGTCAATCCTAGTGGAAGAATTCATAATGAGAAGAATTCGTCCGAAGTGAGCAAAAAGTTCATAATGAGAAGAACTTATAGCTCAGAAGTTTAAACATTTCAAGCTAAAAATGGTGTTTTATGTCTTTGCTCCATTCCTGTTCCACCGTAACGAGCAAAGAGGGGCAGCTGTAATCACCATTTTTACCTCTCCATTCCAGCATCTCCACGTTGCATTTCCAGCAATTTCCAGCAGCTGCAGCAGCCCCTCCACGCAGCATTTCCAGTAGCTTCCAGCGACAGCTGCCCCTCCACATTGAAGCTATAGGTGAGTCACCACCATAGTTTGGTGACTCACCGAACTCCCCCTTATTACCCGGTCCATGGAGAGCTTTGTGGTGGCTATAAAAGCCACCACCGAGCCTGCAAAGAGAAGAGGGGAATCGATAGAGAGAGCAAGAGAAGGAAACTAGAGAAAATACCCAACAAACAAGCACCAAAACAGAAAGAGAAGATCGTGAAGAAACTTACCGGAGCAAGGAACTCGAACGTCGCCGGAAACCACCGGAGTTCGAAGGTATTATTGTAGATATATTAAGATTAAATGCTCTTTAGGTTAAAATAATCTCAGATTCGGGTGTAGGAAAAATAAAAAGAAATTTTAGTGTAAAAAAATATTTCCGACCACCGCGGGTGGTGGCCGGCGGGGGCTGCCGGCGTCGGAGCAAGTCGACCAACCGATGACCGGATCACCTCCGGTGAGAGAGGACTAGAGAGAAGTTAGAGAGAATTGTCATCTCTCTTTAAGAGAGAGAGTGAAAAAATGAAAAATGAGGGAAAATGGATCATTTGGGACAATTAAAGGGTATTTAAACCCTCACCAAAACTACGTAGTTTTGTTGAGGGATGTTTGTGTAATTTCTAATTTAGGTAAACCATTTACGTAGTCCTCTTGAGTTCTGTAAATTTACAATTTGGTCACTGAAATCAAATCCTAAATTTCTAATTCGGTCTTATAATTTTATTTACTTTATAATTTAGTACATGATATGCTTATATATATTTTAAGGTAAAATAACTTATTTAACCATTGTAGTTTTAATAATTATTATTCTAATCACCGATTAATAAAGGGATATTTACACTATTATTAAATATATTTTTATATTTCGAGTTAGGTTCATTAATTTAGATATCATTTTCTTTTGGTCATTTTTTATATTTTTATCATTTATATGTTTAAATTAGTATTTTATTTATTTATTTATTTATTCATATATTTATTATTTATATTTTTATTCACTAATATTTATATGAAATGCAATATTATAAATTTTTAATTCAATTAGATAACAATGTTTACTTATTTTTAAATATTAAGAAAGGGCAGTCTTAAAGCAACTCGATGTCAATTTTCTGATATTTTAAATAAATAAACATCTTACTTTTATAAATTATATATATTAATCTATTTTTTATTATTATTTTTAGAAAAATGTTTTTATATTTATTTATTTTTTAATATCGAAGAAAAGAGCTGTCTTAAGGCACCTAGAAGTCATTTTCTGATATTTCTTAATAAATAAATATTTTATTTATATAAATTAATAAATTTACTTAAAATTATAGTAATAAATTTAAATTAAATATATTTTGAATTTTGAATTTTTAATAATAGAAACAATTTATAATTAAAAAGTACCAATTTTGGGCGTTGTAGGGGTGCTAATCCTTCCCTAAACGTAACCGACCACGAATCCCTTTTTATTATTAAAAAGAACAAAATTTTGGTTAAAACGCAGATCAGTTTATCTTTTAATTGATGTTTTCTTAAAAACTCTTTTAAAAGATATTTTTTAGGTATTCGACCTACCTGACCCAAAAGGCCGATGGCGACTCCCAAATTATTTTCAAAACCATTTATTCACATCACTTTTCCCGTCAAGTTAAATTTTTCGTGCCCGGACGAAAACCGGTTACGACAGAGACATTGTGTGTTCTTTAAAATTTGTTTTATGTCAATTATTTTAGAATTAATACCTTTGTTGCATTTTCATTTGCATTCGTAGCTTTGCATCTTTGCATTTGCATAAAGATCTTTGTATATGTGCATTTGCATCTCTACCTTATGCATTTGCATTATATTTATTTAAACATTTCCTCATGAATTAATCATGGAACATGAGAGTAATTTGTGGAGGATTTCGTGATAGAGATCTTGAAAGCAAGTTAAAGCCTCTCGATTGTACCTAGAGAAAGATTGAGAGTCATGTGTCTAATATTAGTGTGGGTTAATAGAATTGAAGGACTCCAAGAGCATCTCATTAGCGCTTAACAAGAGATGAATTAACAAGTAAAGAAATTTCAAGATGAGTTTAGAGAGCAAATAGTAAAATTGATAAATATGGTGATTGTCCTGATTCATGGGGGAAACTTCAAATGAGAATCTAAATTTTGGTTGTGGGGCCAAAATGACATCAACGAATGATCAACATGGGCAATGAAAGATGCATATTATCTAGTGAAAGATGATCTTCAATCGAAGAAGAGAGACATATAAAAAATAAACATTGACAAAAAGGGTTAAAAAGAAGGAAAATTAGAATACACTAATTGTATCAATCTCAAGGACATATTTAGATTTGTTACCTTACCTCTTCTAGAGTCATCTCTTGACACCAATTCTGCCAAGGCCTAATGTTTATCAGCGACCAGGTTGGCATAGAAACAAGAATTCATGTGGATATCACCTTGGTGTTTTTAGTCATTCCACAGATAATTGTGGGCCCTTAAGATTAAAGATTCAAAAACTCATTTAAGAGAGATTGTTATTTTTTTGAAGAAAGAAAGCCCAAATTCCATAAAAGCTCAACATTTACCCTTGAATAAAGTCTATAAAAAAGAAAGAGGGTCAAGGTCAAGAATTTGCTAGCTTTTCATCAAGTTCTCACGGAAGAAGATACAAAATAAAATTATCTTAGAATTCCCAGTTCCCTCCCAAGTGAAAACTTATGCTCTGAAATGCTCAAAGATAGACCAATCACACTGTGCTATGTCCAACCACAATTACCTCCATATCAGAAGAGCATGAAAGGAGAATTTCAATACCCTCTTGAGCATGAAATTGAGGAATGTAAAACATATAAACATAGTTTTAAATCTCGAATGTTAGAAATTCGTTGCACAATAGAGACTGACTTAGACAAACCAAAATAATGCATGGTGGAAAAGATGAACAAGAAAGAATATGAGGGTCAAACGTAACAAAGGTGAAGCGGAATTAGTGGATGTGACCCTCAAAATGTCTCAAATGATGCAATATTGAAAGAAGGAGAAGACAAATAAGGATCATAGCGAGGAGGTTGAAGTAAAAGTAACCCTGTAAATGCATTTATTTCAAAAGATAAATTGGACAGAAGCAACCCTTAAGACATATCAGACACCAATTTTAGACTTTTTGTAGGTAAACAGGGCATTAGAGGGTAAAGTCTCAGATCAAATCGAATAAAGCACTTGTACATTCTATATGTGATTGGGGAATCCAAGAGAGAACAGAAGAGGCATTTTCCACCTATAATTGATCATATTTGCACTTGCATTAAAGCAACATGTTTTGTTTGGATTTGTTTTTCTCCTTTTCTTTCAAATGTTTTAAAGTCATTTAAGTTTAACAAACACTACTCTTTGTAGAATGTGAGCAATGAAAGAAGTTTATTTTTAAAGTTCAATAAATATAATAAAATACTCTTATAGCTTTTGATAAGTGACAATATTAAACCCTTGCAATACAATACCCTTTATCGTGTTTTAAAGGTTACACTCGAATGTCACACCCTTTTTCTTGCAAGATTGAAGATAACCTTCTCCTCCCATGGTAAAGAATACAAAGACAAGACATTGAGGTATGTATATGAGCTGACAAAAGGATACGTCTTTTTTGTATGAAGTATAAAAAATGATTAGATTACACTTCCGGTGAGGACGTTCAGTGTTGATCATAATCTTCACAAATGGAACAATGGAGTAGATGAATTGAGTTTAGGTCAGTCGCTAGAGAATTGAACTCTAAAGATGCAACTTTCTAATTATCAATGACATTCAGACTATAACATGTTCTTGAAGAGCTTAAGAACTCTTGAGCCTGAATACCAAGAAAATTAATGAAACGTCATAAATAAGTGAGTGTAGTAAAACGAGCCCACTTCGATGAAAGAAATAATATAATGAATGGTTATATTCAAATCATGACATTAATGGTGACATGATGAATTCCCTAAAGTAAGGTAAAAAAATGCGAGAAAAAAAGAGAGGGAAAAAAAGAAAGGAAAAAGACAAGACAAGGACAGTAGAATATTGAAACGTAGTTTAATAAAGGCAATAATGCCTAAGATTTAAATTAAGAACGAGTTTAGGTGAAATATAGAATAAAGGAATTGAGAAACACTTGTTATAATTAAACACAAACACTCATGAATTTTGTTTCTAGATCGATATTTTTGCACTGCCTCTGTTAAAGAAATTTATAAAGCTTGAACAAATGTAAAATTTTAGAGAACTGAAATAGAAGTGCTTTAAAAGGTCTAGCAATAGGATATGATAGTTGTGTCATTTTTTCCCTATCAAATTAGTATGCTAAGCCGAGACAGAGAGGCATGTCACAATGTTTGTAAGGATTAAAAAATGAATGACATTTCGATGATTGAAACCTTTAAAAAAAAGAAGTCAACCCGAAACCAAACCCTTAATCTCAACACTTGTCAAAGGGATATAATTTTTGAAAAAATGTTTTTTATTTGATCTTTCAGGCCGTATTGTTTCAAAAATCAAATAGTGTCTTCATTGCTCATACATCGCCTACTCTCCTTGCTTTGACTTGTATTTGCTGTCTTGTTTTTTCTTTTTTAGAAATTGAGGTAGAATGAGCCTTATTGTCTTCAAGAAACCCATTTATTCTCGAGAGATCATTTTTTTCTGAAAATGTTTTCATGTTTCTATTATTCTTTAAATTCAAAAGAATTTAATATAAAAAAATGTTTCCTTTACTTCAGGCTAACAATTGAAACAAATCATCAATTCTATGAATATCAAATAAAAAATCATTTTTTTAAAAATTATATCCCTTTGACATCATCAAAATCAGTACTCAACCATAAAACATACGACCACCTTGATAAGAAATGGCATGGTTTATTTCGAGATTTTTGGTATCTCAAGTTGTAACAAAGATTCATGGCATTCTTGTATTATAACTATTTATCATTTTTTTTGAAGAAGTTTAGAAATAAGAAAAACATTTTTTCAATTAAAGTCGACAATGGTGTTCAAAAGCTTTGTAAATAACTCAAGGATGATACCCATTTGAGGATGAGATCTTAAAGAAAATCCCTTTTTATTAAACCATTAAAAAAAAAAGAGGAAGACATTTGATGACATCTCTATTGACCAAAGCTATTAGTGTGAGGTTGTTTGATAATAGGTATGAGGATGAGACCATTCGAAGTTGAAAGTTTTTGTCTCTCAAATAAGAATGAGTCATGAAGGAATACCCACATTCGAGCATTACTAAAACCCATATCCTATTGAGATAACAACATTTGGATCAAGAATACATTAAAAATCAACCTCGTCGCTTAGAATGCTAGGGGCATAATAAGAAGATAATAATAACTTTCCTTAAAAAGAAAATTATTCATGTTTCAGTTATCAAAGAAGACTTGAAGCATCTTCTCTAATAGAGAAATTGAGTCAGAGATAGAAAAGACGTTAAGATCATATACTTGATTGCAATAAGAATTTAAGAGAGAAAAACATTTCTTCTGAGATTTTAACGAAGAAACAAAAAATAGTAAACAAAAAGGATATGACTGAACTAAATGATCATATTATTCTTAAAAAATGTAAGCTTAAACTAACAAGTTGCTACTAATATCGAGATAGGCTTTAGACAAGAATGATAAAGTAAAGGAAGACTGAGGTCTCTATTTTAAAGTCAGAAGAAGATTGTTGATAAACATTTTTGCGTACATGAGAATGTCATGCATTACATTTATATGCATTTAACTGCATCCATGCTTTCATATATAAATGGATGTTTCTTATAAATCTCTAACATAAAGAAGATTTGTGACCCAAACCTCAAACTTAGAGGAAATCATGTTCATAGTGAAATAACCTCAAGAATAGAGGAGTCCAATCCATAGAAGAATTGTAGCTTTGAAGTAGGGCATATTATCCGACCAAATTGACGTTTTAAATGAATTTTGAAAAAAGAGAGAAAATTGATTACCAGAGATTATTTGCCTGAGTAAGTTCTTCGGGCCATCCATAAGACCTTTGGGCAAGATGTTTTCATATGATATTTGTCGAAAATTAGAAAGCGAATCTCAAATTTTTTCATTTAAAATTTTTTAGAAAATAATTTTTTTGAAAAGTAAGAACAAAATTTCCAAAGTTTCTTACCTAGTAGACTATTTCCAAAGTTAGTAAGTCCTTCGGACTATCAATAAGTCTTTCAAGTCTGATAATTAAACTATCGGGTTGTCTATCAATCTTTCGAGCAAGATGATAAGTCCTTTGGGTCATCTTTAAGATCTTCAGGCAATATATTCTCCTATGATATTTATGGATAAATGAGAAAATGATTTTCAAAGCTTCTCATTTAATATTTTTGAAAATGAAAATTTTGAAAATTAATAAAGTGATTTCCAAATTTTCTTACCTAGTAGATTATTTTCAAAAGTAGTATTTTGAGCCATCAGTAAATCTTTTGAGCATGATTATTAAATTCTTCATGTCACTAGTAAATCTTTCGAGCATGATGATTAAGACCTTCAGGTTATCTATAAGACTCTCAAGTATGATGTTTTTAATGATATCTGATATTTTTTAAAAAGGAAAGTTGAACCCAAATGATAGATGTAATATTGATGGAACCAAAAATAAAGCCTAGTCAAAGAAATAAAGCAATGATTTTCAAGAAAACATACATTGTCTAAAAAGAATTCAGAAAGTTGACAAAGATTTCAATTTACATCTCCATTTTTGAAGAAGAAGATTCTGGAAAAGAATTAATTTATATCTTCAATTTTGAAAAAAATGGATCTCAATAGAAAATCCAAGACCTTCGGGTCATTACCTTCGGTACTTTAAATACAATTGTCACTGACATATGATAACTCTTTTGGAGAGTTTACAGATAACTCTCCAAAAGAGTTATCATTTAGGATCTTTTTACCTAGGTTAAGCTTCAAATTTAGCATCATTAAGATTATATTAGGATCATTTTAGGTTTATTTTTAGCATAGTTTGCATTATGGGAGTAGTTGGTGGAACCTGGGTTATATTTGATGATTTTATGTTGAATATGGTATGCTAATGTTGTAGTAATGCTCCATGCTATAGGTGATGTTGTGAAGCGATGCTGCACCGAATCGCTGTGCAGATTTGTAAATACTGCTGAGTTATCAGGAGGTTTTGGAATTTTCTAGAATTGAGCCAGTTGTCAGGGCAATTGTCAATTGGCTAAAATATATTGATATTTTTGGACTGCTCTTATTGGCTGAATGATTAACTATTTTGACATGTAAAAGGAGGATAGAGTCACACTTTTCACAATCCTTCTTCACCAATCAATTTCTTTCACAAATTTCTATCATACAAGACATGGCCGCCTAAACCCTCTGTCAAGATAGGTAGCAGCAGCTGGGGGAACACTATCATGTAACAGCGACGATCGAGTGGAATTATACTTTATTTTCGTCCATTTTTTAAGTGAGGTAAGTGAATGATATTAAGTTTGAATATTTATTCATTTTGGATGTTATTTGGTTTGGAATGCAATGTGTTTGTTGAATTGTTTTTTATTATGTTTTATGTTTAAACCTTGTTTTATGTTTTATATCTCTAATAGGTTAATTTTAGAAATAAAATTTCTTTATTTATGTGATTTTGATGGTTTTTAGAAATGGAAATTATTCATTTTGCATACTACATTCTTGAAGTATTGGTAATTGCAAAAGTGAGTTTAACATATGGAAATGTATGATGTCAAAAGTAGTGTTTTGTTAGCCATTTAATTGCTGAGGTTGGTGAAAATGGATTCCATATGACTGAGTAGTTTTAATAATAAAACGTCACATAAATACATTACCACAATATTATCATAGTAAGAACTGCCAAATGATAGCTTCATTTTATTACATTGTAATCTTTTTGTTATCTTATCATTTTAAACATATCCCTTTCAGTTACTTTCCATTAAAAATCTTGTGTGACATTCACTCTCTATGGGTTCGACATCCAATGCTCTTGTAGCATACATTTACTATTTGAATACGATACCGTTGAACTTATATTTTGATATAAAAATATATGTAAAATTGATTTTGGACTTAATCAAATATTTCAAAAATAATTCAAAGTCCAAAATAACTTGAAAACTTTTTATTCTAAATTATTTTGTATATATGAAATGTTTTTGAGTTAATTTATATATGTTTAACGTGTTTAAAGCATTTAAAGTATGAAAAATACTATTTAGTCACTTTTTGATATCGTTAATGACAATGTTCATACACAAGTACTGTTCATGATTAGTGAGTTTCAAAACTTTTGATAAAGTTTCAAAACTTTACCCCCTGAAATAATTTCAGTGACCTAATTTTCTTCAATGGTCATATTTTTAAGTAAGATTTTCGAAACTTTCATCAAAGTTTTGAAACTTTCAATTATAGTGAGTTTAAGAGTTTCAAAAATTTCCCTAAAGTATCGAAACTTCATGTGCAGATGACCTAATTGCATGTTTTTAAAGCTTCCAACAGTTATAACTCATCCCCAATGGTCATAAATGGCTAGAAACTCATTTCACACAACAACAAAAAGCTCCAAGGACACTTAAAGAAGGTTACTACACCTATCCAAGCTTAGAGATCAAGAGAATAGAGTTTTCATTCTTATTTCCTTCATTATTTCTTGTATATAAGTGTATATAACTTAATTACATATCCTTTGATTTTATTCTTGTGAGCTTAAATATTTGTAAACACCTACCTTGTGAGGTATTCTTGTTTACCGAAATAAAACCATATAAAAAGAGAGAGGTTTTAGTTTAGACTAAGTAAAACTAGATATGTAAATGTTACTCTTTGTCCTAGAAAAAGAAATAATAAATTAGTGATTTTTTTTAGAAAATCCTTAGTGCTAAGGTAGTGGATGTAAACTTTGGTTGAGAAATTTAAACCACTATAAATATTTTGTATAATTCTTATCTTTATTTTTCCATACCAAAGATTTTTAAAGGTCAATTCACCTATCTTTTGGCGATTTTCGGTTGATTGATTGAGCCTAGAAATTGGTATCAAAGTGAGTCTCTATCAACGGTTTAACAATCTTGAGATGGTCATAGGAGAGCTTTATCAACTTCTGTAATCAACCGGGAAAATTGCTTCCACTTTCGATTCATTCTACACGGAGGACTCCCAACCGATCAACAAGCATCCATACTTTAATGGAGCTAACTGATAACCGTCGTTTGGCTATCAAAATAATTTCGGCTTCTTAATAAATAGAAAGGAAAAAGAGTATAGAGAAGTAGGGTCGATCCACAGGGACTATGGTGTTTCTAATTTAGTAAAACTCTTTGATTTACAGGAATATAGAGTTCCAGATGAAGTTGAAAAGATATATTAAAATAAAATAAATAATTATAAATTAAAAAGGGAAAAATAATAAAATAATAAATAATGATTTAAAAATAGTAATAAAGATAAAAGGGGGGTTTTTAATTATTTAAAGAAATAAGAAGATAAAGATTAAAAATAAATAATAAAGATAGAGATAAGGTAAACTTATGGTGAAAGCAGCCTCAGACTTCAGCTTTGCCTCAAATTTCACGGATCAGCGAAACAAATCTTTACTTCAAGATTCACGTTGGCTTACAAGGACAATTCTTCACTACCGAATCGGTTTATGTTGTTTCAACAATAACTGGTTCCGATCTTAGTTTCCTCTTAACAAGCAATTTTGCTAAGTGTGTTCTCGGGAAGTCGAATATGCTTCAATAAGCCAATCCTTCTTCCAACGTTAACCATAACAACATCCATACCGACGTCAACTTTTGGTTTGAAAATTGTTTTGATTTGAAAAGTAAGCTCAGAAAACAGAGAGAAAAATCTGAAGCGATTTAAGTGCCTTACAATTCTCACGTTTTTCTCAATTCCAAACATGAGTTTAATCCAAATCTGAATTGCAAAAACGTGTGACCAATTCATTCGTTCTTCTAGAAATGCTAACTGGATCTTCTAGAAGGTGCTAACATCATCGCCTCGTCATATGTTTCATGCCCGAATTCATGCCCACTAATCCAATTTTGATTCCGAAAATAAAAAAACTACAGAATTCTTTCCTTTTAGTGCAATTTCCAGAATCTGACGTCCTACACAGAAAATGAACAAATAAGCCACAAAAACCAATGATTAAGGAGTAATTTAAAAGCAAAATGTTGACTAAATTAAGCACTTATCAAATTCCCCCTCTTTTATTCAATGCTTGTCCTCAAGCATTCCTCAATTAACATATCAAAATCATAAGTTGCCATCTTCAATTTCATGTTATTCCTCAAACTTCCAATTGAACTAAGTCCATGAAATTTCCAAATTCAAGTTACAATCAAGCAAAGATACAACCAAGAAAGTTTAAAGTAAGCTAGATATCCCAATTAATTGCCAACTTCAATGAAACATGACTCAATACCTCATAAAGATTCACACATATCCGCTCAAAGTGTTTGGGGTAAATGAAATCGCTCAAACCGAAACTAACCAAAATATTGCCATAGGCTTAGAATCCAATCAAGTCTCCACTACGAAAAATGAACATAATGCAATAATCAAGGGGTCTTAAATAAGGTGTAACGAGGCTTAGGTTAGGGTAGGGAAAAGACCAAAAAAGAAAGGTTTAAAATACCGAAACAATAGATCAAAATGATTAAGAACAATCCACGAATTAACATGAAGCGCAATGAAAAACAAAACAAGGAAAAAGAATAGATGAAAGATAATTGAAATGATAGATTTTTCCTTTACTTTTTTTCTGAACAAAAGGTTTGTTTTTTTCCTGATTTTTTTTGTTGCTCAAAATAATGAATAATTATTTATTAAAGTAATAGTGTTATATTATATTTTAAAAATATTAATCAGGCCGTAAGTCATTTTCCAGAAAACACAAAGGAAATTATTTTGACCAGGAAAATGTTTTACGTTGACCAACCAGTTTTCCTCCAACCAAATACTGGAAAACATTTTCCGAAAAACGAATTACATGAAACAAACACGGGATTTCGAGGAAAACCAATTCCGTAATTCATTTTATGGCAAAATAACAAACCCTAAAGTCAAAGTCTTGATCCTTTTGAAGAAGATTGAATAAAGGTTGTGTTATATTCGAAAAGTCTTTAATAAACCTACGGTAAATCCTATATGGCCAAGAAAAGAACAAATTTTCCTCACATTTGTGGGGTAAGGAAGTGAGCATATAATATCTATTTTAGCTTTATCAACCACAATCCTTTTTAAGAAAACAATATGACCTAAAAATAACCCTTTATCAACCATGAAATGACATTTTTCATAGTTCAAAACAATGTTATATTATAAAGATCTTTTAAGCACATTAGTTAATTTATCAAGACATTCACTAAAGGAATTACCATAACCGTGAAGTCATCCATAATGACTTTGATACCTTTCTCCATATAGTCGGAGAATATACTCAACATGCATATTTGAAATATGGTCGGTACGTTACAAAGACCACAGAGCATTCGTCTATATGCAAATGTACCGAAGGGACAAGTAAAAGTCATTTTTTCATGATCCTCTAGCGCTACTAGGATTTGGAAAAAATTGAAAAACCATCAAGGAAACAATAATGAGTTTTTTGAGCTAATCTTTCAATCATTTGGTCTATAAAAGGAAGAGGAAAATGATATTTTCGAGTAAGAGAGTTCAACTTCCTGTAATCAATATAAACTCACCATCCATTTTGAACTCTTGTTGCCACTAACTCTCCTTCTTGATTTTTGACCACTGTGACTCCCGTTTTCTTAGGAACCACATGAATCGGACTTACCCAATTACTATTCGATATCAGATAAATTACGTCAGCATCAAGGAATTTTTGAATTTCCTTTTTTACTACTTCCATCATCGTTGGATTTAATCAGGTTGTCCTTCTCGTGATGGCTTTGCTCCTTCTTCGACCTTGATCTTGTGCATGCAAGTCAAGGGACTTAATTCTTTAATGTCGATAATGGTTCATCCTATGGCTTCTTTGTGAGAATGCAACACGGCTACCAGAGCTTTCTCTTCTCCTTCAGATAATTTACTTGAGATGATTACTGGTAAGGTTCCATTTTCGTCAAAAAAGGCATATTTCAAGTGTTCCGGTAACTGCTTCAATTCTATCTCAGGTGCCTGCAAAACAGAAGGCAAAATTTTAGTTTTAGATGAATATAAAGATAAATCAGAATTGATTGAATGAATATTTTCAAACTCTCTTTCTTCCTCTTCGTGACAAAGTTCAGGATCCTTGAAAAGATCATAAGAAAAAATTAGATTCAATATATTCATCAATTAAAGGATCTATAACATCAACAAAATTAATTCTTTCAACATGATCCGGGCATTTCATTGTTTTGTAAACATCAAATTCAATGATCTCACCATCAAATTCCATTGTTAGTATACCACTTCTAACATTGGTCTTTGTATGTGCTGTGCTTAGGAAGGGTTGGCCTAAAATTACTTCGAAATAAGTATCCGACCTATCATGTTCCATGTCAATGACCTAGAAATCTATAGAAAAAATAATACTTCGACATTTACTAAGACGTTTTCCATTACTCCCACTGGATAGATCACAGATCGATCAGCCAACTGTATGGTTATTCCTGTTTCCTTCAAAGGTTCGTTAGTAATCATTTTATAAATGGAAAATGACATAACATTTATTTAAGCTCCTAAGTCACACATTGCACGTTTAATTTTAAAATTACCTATTTTACAAGGTATAGCGAACATATCTTGATCCTTCATCTTTGGTGGGAGTTTTCGTTGAAAAATTGTGGAGACATGTCTCCCAAATTTATCTTTTTGTGCCCCATTAATTTCCTCTTTGTAATATAAAGTTCTTTTAAAAATCGAGCATACCTTGGTACTTGTCAGATTACTTCAAGAAGAGGTATATTGACTTGAACTTTTTGGAATACCTCTAGGATCTCCCTTTCTTCAGATATTTTATCACGCTTCATTAACCTTGATGGGAATGGTGGTGGTGTGATTTCATGAGAAGAAAGAGAATGATGTGCATAAGACATACCTTGTATTTCTGGAGGTGGCGTTTCTTCTTGTTCTTTCTAATGTGCGGCTTTTTCTGCTGGAACTTCAGGTGAGATAATTGTTCCACTTCAGAGTGTGATGGAACTAACATTCACTCTCGGATTTAACTTCTTTTGAAAAAGTACTCTTCCTTGTGATTCCAATTTCCCCACAATTTGAGCTAGTCAGCTTACTTGGTTATCCAACTCTTGAAGATGTGTCTCAGTTCAGCTTTGGAATTTTTCCTGGGATACAATTAGCTTTTCCTGGGATGTAACCAGTTTTTATTGGAACATAACCAACTTTTCTTATGAAATTGACAACTTTCCAATGATTCCTTCCAATGATGGCTTTTGTGTTTGCTGTTAGAGAGGAGGTCTTGGTTTATAAGTTGGATTCTTATTTGTTGCATAGCTGAAGTTTGAGTGGTCTCACCATCCTAGATTATAAGTAATGATGTATGGATTGTATTGTCTTTGTGGAGGACCTGAAAAGTTTCATATGAAATTGATTTCTGCATTGCCTCATTCTTGTATTATCGGGCAACAATCCGTCGGATGGTCTAGCTTCGTGCATATCACACATGCTCTTGTTACTTCAGATTTTCCTGTAATAAGTGAATTAACTACTTCAATTAATTTGTCTAACTTATTTTCAAGGGAAACATTACTTATCTTGTGAACCCTTCGGCTGGGTTCACTTGAAAACTGTTGAGAGTTGGATGCCATGGTTGAAATCAATTCCCTTGCTGTTGTTGGGGTCATGTTGACTAATGCTCCTCCACTGGCGGCATCTACCATTTTCATCTTCATTAGTAAAAGGCATTCATAAAAGTATTTAATTAGCGTTTGCTCACTTAATCCATGTTCCAGACAACGTGCACAAAGCTTTTTAAACCGCTCCTAATAGTCATAAAGACTTTCTTCGCTATTTTGCTGAATGGAAAGAATGCTTCTTCGTAACTCGCTTGCTTTATCCGCTGGAAAGAACCTGTCAAGAAAAATTCGACTCATGTCAGCCCATGAATTAACTGAATTCAGAGGTAAATAAAATAACCAAACTTTAGCCAAATCGGCTAAAGAGAAATGGAAAGCCCTCAATTTAATTTGATCTTTAACTCCCTATGGTTTCATGCTAGTGCAAACCACGTGGAACTCCAACAAATGTTTGTACGGATCTTCAGTAATAAAGATAAAAAGGGTTTTTTTTTTAATTATTTAAAGAAATAAGAAGATTAAGATTAAAAATAAATAAAAGAGATAGAGATAAAGCAAACTTATAGTGAAAGCAGCCTCAAACTTCAGTTTTGCCTAAAATTCCTCGGATCATCGAAACAAATATTTACTTCAAGATTTATGTCGGTTTACAAGGACAATTCTTCGTTATCAACTCAGATTATGTTGTTTCAACAATAACTGATTCCGATCTCAATTTCCTCTTAACAAATAATTTTGCTAAGTGTGTTCTCAGGAAGTCGAATGTGTTTCAATAAACCAATCCTTCTTCAAATGTTAACCATAACAACATCCAGACCAACTTTGACTTTTGGTTTGAATTTCGTTTTGATTTGAAAAGTAAGCTCAGAAAACAGAGAGAAAAATCTGAAGCGATTTGAGTGTCTTACAATTCTCAAGTTTGGAATTGAGCCTTTGCTTTAGCCTTCGGCTTAAAAGAAAATTAGCTAAGCATGACCAAAGTCATACTTAGCATATTTGAAAAAACAATTAAAGGAAAATAAAAGAAATATGCTAAAAATAGAGAGAAAGCTAGAGAGAAAAAGAAGATTTAATTCTCATATGAAAGAGATATGTTTCTAGGCTTACCTTGAGAGGGTATTTATAGCCATCAAATTCCTAAAAAAAAGCTAAAGATAATTCCTAAAAACAAGCTAAAGATAATTCCTAAAATAATATCTTTAATCCTAATTAATACACTTAAAACTATTTAAAATAAAATACCTAAAACAAAGATAAAATAAAATACTATTTAAAATAATATCCTAAATCCTAATTGAAATACTAACATCTATTTAAACTAAAATACTTAAAACAAAGATAAAATATAATGTTTAAAATATTATCCTAAAACTTGAGTTTAATCCAAATCTGAATTGCAAAAACGTTTTGCCAATTCATTTGTTCTTCTAGAAACGCTGATTGGGTCTTCTAGAAGGTGCTGACATCATCATCTCGTCGGATGTTTCATGCCTGAATTCATGGCCACTAATCCAACTTTGATTTCGAAAATAAAAATAAAACTGCAGAATTCTTTCCTTTTAGTGCAATTTCTAGAATCTGACGTCCTGCACAAAAAGTGAATGAAAATGAACAAATAAGCCACAAAACCAATGATTAAGGAGTAATTGAAAAGCAAAATATAGACTAAATTAAGAACTTATCACTAACTATGGTCATTGGAAGAAGTTGGTGAAGCTATTCATTTAATTTATTAATCTTGGAGCATGGTTGATGATAATGAATGGTTATTCTTCTCCAACGAAGAAGATAAAGGAGTGGAGTGACCAATAACGGAAGAAATTTCAACAAAATGCTACGGCATAAACATCTTATTTTGTGCATTTGGTCTCGATGAGTATGAAAAAATTTCTTCATGTTTAAATACCAAGGATTTATGGGATAAACTTGAAGAACTTCATTGAGACATGAAAGAAGAACCATCAAGTTCAAACATCCTCTCAAATCCAAAGGTAAAGTGCTTGATTGCTCTTGAAGAGCCCAAGGTATCTTCTAAATCAAGTGATTTAAATTCATATTCTTTTGATGAGTTACAAGATGCATCTAATGAATTGATTTTGGAATTTGTGAACATGAATTCCAAATATATAAAATTGATTTCTTAATTCAAAAATAAAAATGATTTTCTTTTGAAAGAAAAATTAGATTTTGAAAAACAAAGTGAAATTTTGAAGAATGATTTTGATTTTCAAAAATAAAAAAATGAAGGTTTAGAAAAAATATTGATTTGAAAGTTAAGCTTGAATACTTAACAAAAGAAAAAGAAATAATTTCTAAAATAATTCATCTATTTAAAAAATAGCAAAATGCTCACATTGGCATTATCATGGTCATGATATACATACTTGTCCTATTTAAAATAGAAAACATTTCAAAATTAGACAATTATGGGTTCCTAAGGGGATTAGGGGAATTGAAAATAACATTCAAGGAACCAAGAAATTTGGGTAGCAAAAACAAAGTAAAATGTTTCTTGTAGGAGTGTTGGAGCAAGGGTGATAAAGGTAAAGATTTTGGATGCTCTAATCACACAATGGAAAGATGGGTAACCTTTAAACTTAGTGCTTATTAGTTTTGTATATTTGTTGCCTATTTTATTTTATGCGTGCATGAGTATCGAACGTGAATGATTAGATTTTATTTATTATATCATGTATGTTGAAAATGTGTTATGATGGACATATTTTAAAGTTAAATGTTTTTATTAATTTTTAGTTCATCATAACATTTTTGGTCAAGTTATATTTCTATGATTTAAATGATTCTTTCAAAATGTCTTGACCTTAATTTGTTCTTTTATTGAAAACTATTTTCAAATCAAATGATTTCCTTAATTTATTGAATATTTGTAACATATGGAATCACTTTAAACTTATGGCACCAAGATTGATAACCCTTTAAAATCTTTTTCAATTGCTATCAATTTTAAAAGGTGCATATGAAAGAAATCTTAAAGTTTTTCATTTTACTTGCATATGCCTTCTTTTGTATATTTGCATTTGTGTGATTAATTTTTATATTCTTGATATGCAAATGCAAATGAGATGAAATGTTCATGCATGTGTTCTTTCTAGCAAATGATATCTTTCTAATAATTGATACCCATATTCAATGCATGACATTATATAGTGCTTTATGCATGTGCAATTTATTATGAAATTTCATAGAAAAGCTTTTATTAAATGGGTTTTGCTTTCAACTGATTTATATACTTGAACTCCTTTTTTATTTAACTTATTATCCATTTTTGAATTATTTTTGATATAACAAAACGGGGGAGAAGTAAGTGAAAAAGTTAAATTTCTTAAAGAAAAAGGGAGAGCTTTAATATTTTTTTAATAGATTCTATTTTTCAAAATATATATTTTTCTAAATAGGATCTTTTTGTCAAAAACAATTTTTCAAAGAAGTTTTGATATATCAAAAAGGGGTAAATTATTGAACTTAAATTTTGATATAACAAATATTAGTATAATTGATTTTAGACTTAATCAAATATTTCAAAAACAATTCATTGTGAAATTTTGAGTTAATTAAAATATGTTTAAGGTGTTTAAAATGTGTTTAAAGCTTTTAAAATATGAAAAATACTATTCTATCACTATTTGAAAATGTTCATGACATTATTCATACAAGGGTATTGTACATGAATAGTGAGTTTCGAAACTTTATCCCTGAAAGAGTTTCAATAGACCGATTTTCTTCAACGATTATATTATTAAGTAAAAGTTTCGAAACTTCCAATTATATCGAGTTTAAGAGCTTCGAAACTTTCCCAAAAGTTTCAAAACTTCATGTGTATGTGACCTTAATTGCACATTTTTAAAGCTTCCAAAAGCTATAACTCATCCTCAATGATCATAAAAGGCTAGCAACTCATTTCACACTATACAAAAAACTCCAAGGATGCTTAAAGAAGGTTACTACACCTATCCAAGCTTAGAGATCAAGAGAAAGGAGTTTTCATTATCATTTCCTTCATTTTTTTCTCTTGTACATAAGTGTATAGAACTTAATTGCATATCCTTTTATTTTATTCTTGTAAGCTTAAATCTTTGTAAACACCTACCTTATTAGGTATTCTTGTTTACCCAACTCAAACCTTGTAAAATGGGATAGGTTTTAGTTGAGAATAAGAAAAACTAGAGTTGTAAAGGTTACTCTTTGTCCTAGAAAAAAAGAATAAATTAGTGAATTTGTTAGAAAATCTTTAATGTGGAGCTAAGGTAGTGGATGTAGACTTTGGTTGAGAAAGTTGAACAAATATAAATCTTGTGTATAATTCTTATCTTTTATTACTTCAACAAAAAAAGATTTTTAAAGGTCGATTCACCCCTCTCTTGGCAATTTTTGATTGATTAGCCGAGCCAAATAGATATATGTACTTGTGTGATTGTTATAGCATTGACCATAGCGTTGCGTGATTGGTAATTTTCCAGATATAAGACATTTTTTTGTTAAGAATTCAGAAAGTTGGCAAAGATTTCAATTTATATCTTTAATTTTGAAAGAAGTGGATCTCAACAGAATCCAAAACCTTCGGGCCATTACCTTTGGATACTTTAAAAATAATTGTAACTAACATATGATAACTTTTTACAGATCTATATCCATCACAAAAGAAGGTGGAATAACATTTTCAATGAGGAGTTCATATAGAAGAGCTCATCTAATTGTTCCTTATAGGAGGAAGCGATTAATATAGGAAGAAGTTCATATAGGAGAATAAAGAACTTATATAGGAGATCTCATCTACTTATTCCAGAAAGAAAGAAGCGTCCAAGGGAGAAGAAGTTCATATAGGAGAGTTTGTTTAACCTCAATGCGACATTTATGAGAGAATAGAGAGCTTACATAGGATAGCTTATCTACTCATTATGGAGAGGAGAAAGCTTCCAAGGGGGAAGAAATTCATATATGAGAGCTTGTTCGACCTCAAATTAGCCTTTATGAGAGAACAAAGAGTTCATATAAGAGAGCTCATCTAATAATTTCCAAAGAAGAGAAAACGATCATGAATGAAGAATGAGTTTATATAGGAGAACTCGTTCAAACTTCAGATTTAGCTTTTATGGAAGAATATCCAATTTATATAAAAGAACTCACACAGTTTTTCAAGAAGAAATAAAAAAAACCTTTTGGTTTCCTTGTGTAGATGAGTTAATCATCCATGATTAATTTTTAGTTGATAAATAAGAAAAAACAACAATAAATAGAAAATAGAGAAAAAAATGAAAAATAAAAAAATTAAAAAATAAAAAAAATAAAAAAGAAATAAATCTTTAGATGTGCTAATTAATGACAATTGTGTCTTTTGCAAGTTTAACATATGTAGGATTAGAGCAAACCAAATGAGAAGATTTTCAGATATAAAGGAGCAGATCTTTTGATTGAAAGTGGAGGAATAAATAAATAGAATATTGAAGAAAGATATTAGTGCCAAAAATGGAGCGACAATTGAATCAGAAAAATTAGGCCATTATTTGTTTGTTATATTCTTGTTTTCACAACAATCAAAGAGGGACAACTATTATACCCTAATTTTGTCTGAAATCTTTGAATTCAACATGGATGGGGAATATGAATTTGAAATTTGATTACCATGATTCCTCAATTATTTGAAAAATACACTCAACCAAATTTTGCTGAAACTAGAGGGAGGGCTTTGATTGGTTTTGATCAAGTAGGGATTTTGACCCATTATGAACCAAAATCTGTTCATGTTTTCATCATCTGTTCGAATGAAAAAAATTGAAAAATTGGATACCTGTCACTACAGAAAAATCAGATTCCAAAGTCCAAATTAGAAGTAGTCAATAAAATTTAGGTGTCCAAATTATTACAAGACTAAATTTTCGTACACATTTATATGTTCTTGAAACCAACAACAGTCCATTATTCAACAAGCCTTGTCTTTCATATACATAGTCCAATAAAGACCATTTACAACAATACATATCCATTAAATAAAAAGGTAAAGTATAGTAATGGTCATTGAACAGATGATCAAATTTAATGAAATCCCAAACACCACATTCACCTCTCAGTCTCTTTCGCAACTCGAAAGACATCATGACAGGGTCAAGCAGCTCCTCCAAATATACTACCCTGACATGATGCCTTTTGAGTTGCGTGCATGTAGAATTGTCTTCTAAATCTATAATTCAATACAATTCAACTGTAAAATTTCCAAAACATGTAAAAAAATTAATTCGTTCACAATATATCAGTCTCATAATCAATATGATCTTATTAAAAAGAATACAAGTTCACAGGATACTGAAAACCACATGTTAGATCAATACAATTCCTAGTAAACTAGTACCAGCAGTCCCTCAGATTGAGTCTAGCGATTTCACTATGTAGATACAAACAACCAATTCCCTGATTTAAAGAAAAACCAAACAAGAAGATAAAAAAAATTAGCCTGTGAGCCTATTTCATTTCTATTATGATGGACTGAATATCTTTTATAAGGAGTACTAAAAATTTTGATTAAGAAGAAAGAAAGAAAAGTAGATGGTTTTGGTTCAAAACTAACACCGAATATCTAGATCATTGATATGCAGTTCCAGAAACATAAAATTTTCAACAAAAAACACACAATGTGAGCTGAAAATGGGAAAGTGCGAAAGAGGAAAAGCTTACTTCCGGATAGCCCAAAAGAGAAAAAATGCAATTAGTGTTGCGTTCCAGCAATTATTCCTCCATTTTTTTGTAAATAAAAAGCTGAAAGACAAAGCACTGCTTGAGTTTACAATTTTATATGGCGGAAAATTGAAGAACTAAAAGCGAACGAGAAGTGAATGCGCTGTTTGAGATTTCATTATATTTGATCATCTGTTGGAAAATCTTTAAGCACAAGGATTAAACGAAGAAATTATTATATGTCATTTATTCAAAATAATTACAGCTTTGTTGGTGACTTTCAACAATAATACTTAGTTCATCTTAGTAGTATTTGTCAACTCTGCATTTCTAACCACATTTGTTTTCTCACAACCATTTCATCGAACATCTGTGCTTCACCTCATATGATATGTATCTAACATTACACCTTAAATCGTTGATGGTCCCGATAGTCCCTTGGTCTGGTCTTCTCTCAATGGACTCTTATTCAAGTCAACACCTCCACATAATTCAAAGTTAGATTAGAATTTCCCAAGCATCCCCGACTGAAAAATTACGCTGGAAATGAGAAAAGGAAAGTGAAAAAGGAAATTTGAGATCAAAAAGGAATTTGGGGTTTAGAATGAAATTTAAGATTGTGTTACAAGTTTTAAAAGTTAAGGAACCTAAATGCAAGCGCCTGAAAAGTTCAGTGACCATATTGTAAATGTACTAACGGTAGTGTAATGACGTCAAATGGCAGGTTACGTCGGGGACCATATTGCAAATAAACTAAATGTTGGAGGTTCATATTGCAAATGGACTAAATGTTGGGGGACTGTATTGTAAGTTTTAAAAGTTGAGAGACCTAAATGAAAGCTTTAGAAAAATTCAGTGACCATTACTATACTTTACCCTAAATAAAATGTACACTTATTCATATATACTCATTGCAAGTCATTAATCCTAATCCAAATCCAAATCTTAACCCTAAGCCCATTTAGCCGATAGACCCAACTAAGGCCATAAACTAAATTAGTTTTGGGAGAAATCCTAATACCCTAATTCAACAAGCCTTCCAGCCATCGCCAGTAATGATTGATCAAATTTTGGTCATTAGTTGTCCCTCCTCACATTCCAGCTATCAACTGCTGGCCACTTCACGCGCCTGTAGTACCAAACTCAACGGACGAGCTCCTTTTGTTCCCTTCCACATCAGCAATCAAGGCTCCAAATCGTGGTCCCCCTCCTTCAATTGAGCCTCTCATCCTCCACGGTAAAAGTGGTCCCCTATCTCTACGCATGTAGTAGATTTGGGTCCCCTCCTTCCCTCGTCAACAGCCATGCAAGAACAAAGCAAACAAGCAATGAAATGTAAAAATCAATTTTTTTGGTTTTTCTATATGTAACCTTAATGGGTTTTATAAAAAAAACCCTAAACAATTATAAAAAAGGGTCCCTTAGATTCAAAACAAAGAGATAGAAAATAAAAAAGTATTTCAAAAAGGTATTTTTTTATTTTTTTCGTTTTCCAACATCATTTTTTGAAAAGAAAAATACAGAGTCAAGAAGGGTTCAGTTTTTACCTTAGGTGTTCGAACTTCTTGTCAGCAATTTCATCGGAGTTAAGCATCATGGGTAGGAAGTTGAACAGTCGAGTTTTCTTAGACGATTGAGGATCTTGCATATTGGCTATAGGGTTATTTTGGTGTTAGATGAGAAATAAAAGAGAGCTTGATTAGTTTTAAATATAGGGTTTGGGTAGTCCGACCACCATTTAGGTATTTGGGAGCTTTGATTTGGTGGCTTTAAGGGAGAAAAAGAGTTTAGGTAATTTCAAACTTTGAATACTGAAGACACTAGTTTTTGTCCATTCTTTTTTATTTTTTTATTATTATTAATAATCAATATTATTATTATTATTATTATTAACTTTATTATATTACAGGCCCATTTACAATTACAAATCCTGGAGGCCCGAATATAAAACATATTTGATACAAGCCCAGATCCAATCACTGTCAGGCCTAACCAGAACTGGCCCAATAGAACCTTAAACCCAATTAGGGTTTCATCATCTCAATAGCCAGCCGCCTCAATCTCAGCCATTGGATCTGGCAAACCCCAACGGTCCAGAAACCTTCAGAGAAAACCTTAGGGTATCATCACCCTAGGGCCACGCCGCCTCCGCTCCAAGCTTCCAAACACAGTTGCCGACGCCACTCCACTGCCAGGTGACCTAATCATCCACTGCATACGCTATGTTGCTGCCTCACCTCCGACGAAGACTCTAGAACCGCCACGAAGCCATACACGTCGCTGCTCTAGGGGTGAGTCACCACCATAGTTTGGTGACTCACCAAAGCTTCCCCCTTTGGAATGGTCCGAGCTGAACACTGTGGTGACTATAAAAGCCACCACCGAACCTGCAAGAAAAGAGGACGAAGAGAAAAAAACGAGAACCAACACGAGAGCAACGGAGAACGCAGCAAAAACAAGCCAAACAACACCCACAACAGTAAATCGAAAGCAAAGGGAGAAGAGAGAAAAAGACTTACCCTCGGGAAGCCCAAACATCACTGGAAACTATGTAATAACAGAGGTAAAACCGTCAGTTTTTTCTATATCTACTCTGATTAGGCGATTTTCAACGGAAACTAAGGCTAGGTTTGACTTTAGGGGGTTTAGGGCTTAATTTTGGTGTATTTTGGGATTTTTCGTTGGAGCGCGGCTGCCGACCGAAACTCTTTTCCCTCCGGTGAGGGAATTGAAGAGAGAGTGGAGAGAAAACTTAAACTTCTCTCTCCTAGACAGAAAAGTGAAATGAGAAAAATGAGAGAAGTTATCTTTCCTGGGTTGGTTAAAAGGTTTACATACCTCTCTCCAAACGACGCCGTTTTGAGGAGGGGTATCTGTGTAATTTCATAAAGGTAAAACCCTTTCCGCAGCCCCTCTTATTTTGTAATCTTTACAAAATAGTCATTACAAGTTATTTTTATTTATTTTAATTTGGTATTCGAATTTTAATCTATTATGTTTTATTCCTTTCTAGTATAATTACATACTTTAGGGTAAATATCTATTTAGTCCCTTTAATTTAATTAACTTTTATTTTAATCCCAAATAAAATAATATTGGTTAAATCACTGTTAATACTTAGATTTTTGTGATAATTCGAAATCAGAGTCTTAATTTTTAATATTTAACATTTTATTCCTATTATTTTAATTTTATTTATTTCAGTCATTATTTAATTACAATTTATTATATTTTAAATTACAATATGTTTAAATTAGTAATTTAATTATTATTTTAGTTATATAAATATATCTAATTACATATTGTATTTATAAAAACAAATTTATATATATGGTTTTATTCGTATTATTATATTTTTCGTCATTTTATATTTCTTTAATTTTAGTCATATTAATATATATTATTTGATTAATTTCTTAAATTAATAATATTTATTTATTTTTAAATATTAAGAAAGGGTAGTCTTAAAGCAACTGGATGTCCATTTTCTGATATTTTTAAATAAATAAATATTTTACTTTTATAAATTTTATATATTTTAATTGGTTTTAGATAAATGTTTTATTAATATTTATTTATTTTTTATATTAAGAAATGGGTTGTCTTAAAACAACTAGAAGTCCTTTTCTGATATTTCTAAGTTAATAAATACCTTATTTATATATAAATATTCTCTTAAAATTATATTAATAAATTTGAAATAACATGATTAAGAATTAACTATATTTTTGAATTTTTAAAATTTCCAATAATAGAGATAATTTATAATTAATGAGTGCCAATTTTGGGCGTTGTGGGGGTGCTAATCCTTCCCCAAACGTAATCGACCACGAATCCTTTTTTATTATTAAAAAGAACGAATTTTTGGTTAAAATGCAGATCAATTTATCTTTTAACTGATGTTTTCTTAAAAACTCTTTTAAAAGATAATTTTTAGGTATTCGACCTACCTGATCCAAAAGGCAGATGAAGATTCCCTAAACATTTTAAAAACCATTTATTCACATCACTTTTCTTGCCAAGTAAAAATTCGTGCCCGGGCGAAAACCGGTTACGACAGCTTGGCCACTCTGCTGGGGACCGGTCAAACTTTAAAATCAATTATAAATTGTCTCTATTGATTAGAAATTAAAAATTCATATATTTAATTTATAATTCTTTTCTTTCAAAAGTTTTATATATACTTATTATTTTCATAATATTTATATATATTATTTTTTATTAATATTTTTATTTTATTTTCAAGTATTAAATTTCATTATTTATTTGTTTGTCAGAGGTTTGAACATTTTCTTCACACACAACACTTGCATTGCATAAACATAATCTCTATACTTGAGATTTGTCCCTTTTAAGTGGGAGTGAAAGCGACGTCTTCGTGAAAATTTATTCTCTGTGTCAGACCTAGCAAGTAGCTTTCGGGGTTCATATGCTCTATGTCTTCGTGAGAATTTATTCTCCGCGTCAGACATAGAGAAATGTGTCCCCTTGAATTGAACTCGATCCGCTTAAGTCTGTAATGTACTAGGATTGAGGGTTTGGCAGCCCAAGGGGACACCAACAAGGACAGTTCGAGTACCTTTACTTCTAGAACTGAAACCCTGCATATAATAAACCATAGAAATTCTCCTGATCTAAGACAATACTGAAACTCTGTCCGTAGGTGCACACAAAGGAGAAATAAGCTCTAGCTTTTCTTTTCTTTTCTTTTCTTTTCTTTTCTTTTTCCTAAATAAATGCATGCAAACTAGAAATCATGCGGTTAAGTTAATTTTTCCAAACAAAGCATGGAATTAGAAAACATGAGGTTAGGATATATTATATATACCATGATAGATATAATTTTCTTTTCTTTCCATTAATTGATACTGACCAATTTATTTTTTCCTTTCTCATTTTTATTTTTCATACATGTTATTTTGCTCTAACTTGTTTATATTGATTTCTTTTGTTTGCATTATATGATCATGGCATAACCAAAAGGTGTTGACTTGAAAGACTGCTCATCAAATTGGAAAGAAATTATAAATGGACAAAAAGTTTTATGATCAAACAAAATATCATGCGGCCAAGGAAAGACATCCTGAGGAAACTCCGAGGATAGAAGCGAGCAATGCACACAGAGATCCTGTTATATCAATACCAAAAGTATTACACAAAGATCCTGCCAGGTTGATACCAAAAGCAGTCTACGATAAGAGCATCAGTCAGGGCATTCAGAATAAAGGAGGTTTTTATGAAGCTCAAGTATGTTATTTGAAGGATCAAAACAAGAAATTGAGCATAAAAGTGGAAACCATGCATGAAGATTTCCAAAAGATCAGTCAAGCCTTTCAAAAAGTTGGCATAGGAAACACTCTAGAAGAGTGGATAACATGGGTTACCAAACTAAAAAAGAACTGCAACATATATGAAGATCTTATCCAAGAACTTCTTGGACATAAAGGTTCTCTTACAAGGGAAAATGAGCAACTCCGAGAATTGACACAGAAGATAAAGGAAAAAGAGAATGTCAGGGAATGGCCCATAAGCTGATAGACCAAGGTGACTTTACAAGGAATTGAATCAGACTGATAATTCAACTGTTGAGCATGAATGGAAATTAACTTGGCTTTAGAGAAGTTAGGAGGGAAAGTTATCCCCTATATGTAAAGTTTTGTTAAAAATAGGACTAAAAGCTGTCCTCTATATGTAAAGTTTTGTTTGATGCACGAAAACTTTTGTGTTCAATGAAATCTGTTCTAAGATGATCACTCTTGAGTAAAACATTTTCATACATGCATTTGCATTTTGCATCTTTGCATTTTCATTTATACTTTTATGTTTGCTTTTGTATTGCATAATTTGCATTTTTATTATTACATTCACATATTTTCATTTTTTTTCATTTACATATTTGTATAATTACATTTTATTTCAAACTATTTTACATGCATTTAATCACGACAACTGGAATAATTCGTGGAGAATTCCATGACAAAATTTTTGAAATCAAAGTGGAGCTAACTTGGTCTTCCTAAAGAAGGATAATAGCCATGAATGAGATTTTAGCAAGGGTTGGTAGACTCAAGAAACTGCTAGAGCAATTTATCGAGACACAACAAGAGATGACTGATCAAGTAAAAAAGTTCCAGGATGATTCAAAGGAACAACTTACCAAATTGATGGACCTGGTGAATATTGTAATCCATGGAGAGAAACCCTTATAGGATCCTGTTGAGAAAGATTTGAATGGGATTATGAATGATATAGCTGATGCAATAGAAACACATGACCAAGAACTTGTCAAGAGATGTGGAAATTCGATAAATCTCCAAAAATCGGGTATGACCCCAGAAAATGCGACAAATATCAAGTTGAAGAGAAGCATGGAAGAAATTTTAGTGCCATTGAAGAAAGCTAAACAAAGCAAACATCTAGATTGTCAGTCACAAGGTCTTCAAGAAAGCAAAGTAAACAATTATAATGTGACAGTGATGTCAGGGGAAATTCTACCCAAGTTTCCTTCAGTTTCATGTAGCAAGTTATATCCTGAGTTACTCAAAGCCCATCTTATTAGCCCATGTCAGGCTAAGCCTTTGTTGCCTCCTTACCCGATATGGTATAATGAGAAAGTCTTTTGTGAATATCATGCTAGAATCCGAGGACACTCCATCGAGAATTGCAATAACTTCAAACGATAAGTTCAAGACCTTTTGGTTCATAAAATCATAAGAGTGGATGTTAACAATCAATCCATTTTGATCAAACAATTGAGATTTAAACCCCAAAATAAAGTTAATAAGGTCAAGGCAAATGAAGATTATACAACATAAGATATTGAAAAAAGGCAAAATTGAGGAATATGAAGTATGTATGACAGATTTAACTCCTGATACTTCTCTGATGCTAAAAAATGAGAAAGAAATGAAAAGATAAGTAATTCGAGACTGACCCACATGTTTAAGAATGAATGGGAAAAATCTAACTCTGAAGAAACCTCAAACATTTGTATCAGATTTTCTGAGGACAAGTGAAACAGTGGGCAATATAAAGAGTCTGGTGAATACTACTCCAATCACAGCTGCAAGATGCATTTATAATTAGAACAAAACTGTCATCACCAAAGGAAGCTGTTCTGAATATAAAATTGAGCCCAATTTCCACTCGGAGAAGAAAAAGATAATGATAGAGATGATCAGGAAGAATCAAAGATTTGTGCATTTGAGGTTTTATCCAAAGAAGTTGACAAAAAAGATGATCAAGAAATGGGGGAAAATGAGGGCAAAAACCTTAGTCCTATTACACACCTAACATTATAATAAGGCATGATAGATAAACAAGCGGAAGTTGATATTTACCACTGTAGTACCTTTCATTTTCAACATCTTGTTTGAACTCGTTTTTTTGTTCCTTTTCTCCGCCTTTTGTACAATAAATAAATTTTTTGTTGCTTTTATGGTTATGAGCAAGGAATTAAGTTTTAATCTTGAAATTCTTGAGTATCAAGTAGATTAAATATTCTTTTAATTTTTCAAGAGTTATAGATCTTTGGCAAGTGGTAAAATTATATCTTCCATATCCCATCCAACGCCAATTACTTAACCCTTACCAAAACCAAATCCTGACACTAAAATTATCTGATACTCTGAAGAAATGTCTCTACCTATTTTTGAGAGACTATTGAAAACATTTTGATATTTCGATATAACAAATTAAGATAAATGAATTTTAAGATTTTCCAATAAGGTTTTCTAAGTATATTCGATATAATTATTTGAATATCAAAATATTACTCCAAATCTTTTAAAAGTCATTTTTAATTCTTACTCAAGTGTAAAATTAAGTTTTAGTCTTAAAATAATTTCAAAATAATTTTACAAAATATTTCGAACCATTTCAAAGCCAAAAATTCCAGATTGCTCAGAGGGAACTGATTCCCCCCAAGGGGTACCGATTCCCCCTGAATGGTTTGGCTCTGAGAATTCCAGTATGCTCGGAGGGAATCGATTCCCCCCCAGGGGTACCGATTCCCCCTGTTTAACGGTCTAAATATTTGAATTTTACACTTAGGGAACCGATTCCCTCTCCCTACGCTCCAAGCTGTTTTATTAATTGATTTCACACTAAAACGGCTCTATTATCTCCACTAATCATCCCCAACGTTTAGAAGTGATTCAAGGTTTATTTAAACAAGTTCTGAAGCCTTTGATCAACAAGAAAAATAGAGAAACAAGAGAGAAAGCATCAAACACCAAGTTTGTGCAAATCAAGCCAATTTTCCTTTCAATATTCATTTTGCTTTCAAGAACACCATTTGTGCTCATTTGTAATTATTTTTTAGTGTTATTTTCTTGTTCTAGAATTGTGCAAACATCTTACCTTGTGAGGTTTTCCTTGTAAGTTTGCAAATTTGTGTATTTTTCTTTGAAAAAGAGTGTGCTCAAGAATTTGGGGTATAATTCTTGAGGGAGTTGTAAGGTTACTCTTTGTCCTCAAAAGAAAGAACAAATTAGTGAATTTGTTGAAAAATCCTTAGTGTGGATAGCTAAGGTAGTGGACGTAGACTTTGGTTGAGAAAGTCGAACCACTCTAAATCGCTATGCAATTACTTTCAATTTTCTGTAAAAGCTTCCACCAAATTTTTAATTGCCAATTCACCCCCCTCTTGGATGATTCCGTCAATCGATTAACTCAACAGTTGGCATCAGAGCTTGACTCATTTGAAGGTTTAACCACCTCTTGAGTAGATCCGGGAAGAGTTAAATCGATAAAGATGGCGTCCACTTCCGGTTCATTCTCCATGGAAGAATCCAGACCTATTGACGTGCCTCCACACTTCAATGGAACAAATTATCATCATTGGAAGAGGTGTATGATGATATTCATCAAATCATTTGATATGGAAGCTTGGATGATAATCAAGAAAGGATATTCCTCTCCTACTAAGAAGGCAAAGAAGTGGAGTGTTCAAGAACGGAAGGAAGCTCAACAAAACTCAAAGGCTATGCACATGTTGTGTTGTGCAATTGATCCTAATGTATATAAAGGAGTTTCTTCTTGTTCAAGTGCCAAGGAAATGTGGGATAAGCTTGAGGAGATCTATAGAGACAAGGAAGAAGAAGAACCAATAAAAAATGATGTCTCTATTAGCTCTCACAGAGCCAAAGGTATCTTCTAACTCAAATATATCAAATTCAAAATCTTTTAATGAGTTACAAGATGCTTATGATAAATTATATTCGGAGTTTGAGACCATGAACTCCAAATACAATAAATTGATTTCTAAATTTATTGCTAAAAATGATCTTCTTTTGAAAGCTAAAACAAACTTGGAAAATCAAAATGAAATGTTGAGAAAGGAGTTAGAGCTTTCAAAAATAAAATAAAATCTGAAAACTTTGAAAAAGAAATTTTCAAATTAAACAAACTTCTTCTAGAAATGAAAATGGATTTTGAAAATCAAAATGAAATCTTGAAGAAGGATTTAGAACTCTCAAAAATGAAATTTGAAAGTATTGAAAAAGAAAATTTCAATTTGAAAGATAAGCTTGAATGTTTAACAAGAGAAAAAGAGATCATTCTAAATAATTCATCTAGTTCAATAATGACAATATGTTCACATTGTCATTATCATGGTCATAAGAAACATACTTGTCCTTTAAAGAAAGGAAAACGATTTAAAATTAGACAAGTATGGGTTCCAAAAGGAACAAGAGGCATTGAAACTAATGTTCAAGGATCCAAAGCAATTTGGATACCAAAATCTACTTAAATGTCTCTTGTAGGTGTGTGAGAGCAATGGTGATAAAGATGATGATATTCAAGATGCTCTAGCAACACATAAAAAGGGAATGGATAACCTCTAAACTTAATGTTTTTATTATTTGGTTGCTCATTTAGTTAATGCATGCATGAGGTTTTAAAATGTTGAATTATGTTTTATCTCATGTATGTTGAAAAATATTGTATGATGAACATGGTAATTTTTGGTAATGTTTTATGAACTCTAGTTCATCATATTAATTTTTGGTCAAAATTGTTTTTAAAAAGTAATTGATATCTCTTTAACATTTGATATCGATTTTTCAAGAACTTTGGTTTTGCAAATTTTTGACCTGAAATTTTTCTTAATGTTTATGCATAGATTTTTGTTTAAATATTATAAAGTTTTAATGCATAACATTTTCAAAAACTTTATGCATGTGCTCTTAATCTCTATAATCAACATTGCATAATATTTTATATGTGAATGGGTTAAAAGCATAATCTTTTGAAAAATAAATTTGATAAAAGATACAATGTTTTATTTTAAATGATTGCAAAATTGATTGACATTGCATCTATTTTCGATTATGCTTGTTGGTCATAAAATAGGGATATATACATGATACATTTATATTTTATTAATATGACTATTTTGTGCCTAGTTGCTAGGGATGAGCATGATGATTTGTTATGGCATAGGAGACTAGGACATGCTAGTATGAGTGTTTTGCAACGGTTAGTTCAAGGAGAATTGTTTCGAGGGCTGCCTAAACTAAAATTTGATAATAATAAAATTTGTGATGCTTGTGCTAAAGGAAAACAAAAGCAAGTTTCTTTTAAATCCATTAATGACGTATCAACTAGTAGAGTATTACAATTGATCCATATAGATCTTTTTGGGCCAACTAGTACCACCACCTTGGGTGGAAAACAATATGCATTTGTCTTTGTAGATGACTATTCTAGATATACTTGGGTTCTATTTTTAAGTACTAAAGATGAAGCATTAGAAAAATTAATCACGTTTTCAAAAGTAATCCAAAATGAAAAATGTTACTCTATAACTAGTGTTAGGAGTGATCATGAAACTGAATTTGAAAATCTTGGATTTACTAATTTTTGTAATTCTAATGGTATTAGCCATAATTTTTCAGCACCTAGAATCCCTCAACAAACTGGAGTTTCTGAGAGGAAAAATCGAACTTTAGAAGAAATGGCTAGAACAATGCTTTGTGAAAATAATTTGCCAAAATATTTTTGGGCGGAAGCCACAAAATACCGCTTGTTATGTTATTAATCGAGTAATGATTAGGCCTATTTTAAAGAAAACTCCATATGAAATAAAAAACCTAACATTAGCTATTTTCATCCTTTTGGATGTAAATGTTTTGTTTTGAACAACGGTAAAGAAAACCTTGGCAAATTTGATGCTAAAAGTGATGAAGGAATTTTTATGGGTTATTCCTTAAAATCAAAAGCTTATCGGGTATTTAATAAAAGAACTTTAGTTGTAGAAGAGTCTATACATGTTGTTTTTAATGATAATCCCCTTCCAATGAAGGATTCTTGTGTGAATAATGATGTAGGCATTATAAATGACATTAGAAATGACGTTGGAGAACCATCATCATAGGAAGAAACGAAATATGAGGAAACTCATGATCCTCTTGAGAATCCAACCATTGAAGAAAGGGAAGTATCTTATTCAAGAGAGTACAATTATGTCAAGGATGCTGAGATTATAGGTGATCCATCCAAAGGGGTAACAACTCGATCTTCTCTTAGAAATATTTGTAATTATGTTACATTTATTTCATGCATAGAGCCTAAGAATATTAAAGAAGCATTAAATGATGACAATTGGATTATGACTATGCAAGAAGAATTAAATCAATTTGAGAGAAGTAAAGCATGGACATTAGTTGAAAGGCCTAGTAATAAATCTACTGTAGGTACTAGATGGGTATTTAGGAATAAGCTTGATGAGAGTGGTAATATAGTGAGAAACAAGGCTAGACTTATTGCTCAAGGGTATACTCAAGAAGAAGGCATAGACTATGATGAAACATATGCTCCCGTAGCTAGGATAGAAGCAATTAGAATATTATTAGCGTTTGCATGTTTTCATGAATTTAAATTATATCAAATGGATGTTAAAAGTGCATTTTTAAATGGTTTTTTAAAAGAAGAAGAATATATGGAACAACCTCCAGGTTTTGAAGATTCAAAATTTTCGGATCATGTTCTTAAATTGACAAAAGCACTTTATGGTTTAAAACAAGCTCCAAGAGCTTGGTATGAAAGATTGTCAAACTTTTTAATTGAAAAAGGTTTTTCAAAAGGGAAGGTTGACACTACATTGTTTTTAAAGCATAAAGGTAAAGATTTATTAGTAGTTCAAATTTATGTTGATGATATAATATTTGGTTCTACTAATGATGTTATTTGCCAAGAATTTTCTAAGCTAATGCAAAGTGAATTCAAAATGAGCATGATGGGGGAGCTCTCATTTTTCTTGGGACTCCAAATCAAGCAAAGAAAAGATGGCATCTTCATCAATCAAGCTAAGTAAGTCAAAGATATGCTCAAGAAGTTTGGACTAGAAAATGGCAAACCTCATGACACTCCAATGAGCTCTTCAACAAAGCTTGACTTAGATGAAGGAGGTAAATGTATAGATGTTAAATTATATAGGTCAATGATTGGATCTTTACTTTATCTAACTGCAAGTAGACCGAACATTATGTTTAGTATCTACTTATGTGCTAGATTTCAATCATTCCCTAAGGAATCACATTTACTAGCTGTTAAAAGAATCTTTAGATACCTTAAGGACACTCCTAGTTTAAGACTTTGGTATCCTAGAGACTCTAGCTTTAGCTTGCATGCTTTTTTTGATGTGGATTATGGAGGATACAAATTAGATAGGAAAAGCACCTCCGGTACTTGCTAATTCCTTGGAAATATGCTGATTTCTTAGTTTTCAAAGAAACAAAATTGTGTTGCATTATCTACCACTGAAGCAGAATACATTTCAGCCGGTAGTTGTTGTGCACAAGTTTTATGGATGAAACAACAACTTTTTGATTATGGAATTGAAGTAGGTACTATTCCTATAAAGTGTGACAATACTAGTGCTATTTGTCTCACTAAAAATCCCATCCAACACTCTAGAACTAAGCACATTGAAATTAGACATCACTTCATTAGAGACCATGTCACTAAGGAAGATGTAGTTCTAGAATTTGTTGATACTTTGCACCAATTAGCGGATATCTTTACAAAACCTTTAGACAAGGAAAGATTTTGGACACTTAGGAGAGAATTAGGTTTAACTAACCTATCTTCACTTAGTGTTTAAAATATTTTTTAGCACTTTTAAGAATAAATAAAAAATGCTTATAATGGTACTTTTTGATTGCATTCATTGCTATTAGTTAGGGGGAGTTTATGATTATTAGTGAAAATTAATTGTTTGTTCAAATGATGTTTAATGACAAATTTGATTGTTTGAACATAATTAATTTTCGAAATATGAGTTGCCAATACCACTAGGATTAATTATTTTAGCACTATTGGATGTTTAAAATACATATTTTTTTAAATATTTAGCAGAGGGAATCGATACCCCCATAAGGGAACCGATTCCCCCTTTGAATGGGAGTCGATTTCCCCTGTAGGGGAATCGATACCCCCATGGGGTTCTGGTTTTAACACGGACAGAACCCAATATTTGCTCAAACCCTCTCTTCTTTCTTAAACGTCGTTCATCCTCTCTTTCTCTCTAAATCTCAATTTTTGCCAAAATCATCAAATACAAGTCAGAATTAGATCTTTCTTCAACTTCTAATCCTTGCAAACAACATCACATTCTCATAAAATCCAAATTTCAAGGTAATATTTCAAAATCCTCTATTTCATTGATTTTTGAACCTAGGACTAGTTTTGATTAGTTCTAAGATGAACATTACATCGGGCATTGGTTATATGATGATTTTACAACCAATATTTTCAAAATAGATTTTCAAAACATTGCTCTTTAGAATTCGGTTTAGAGAAACTTGAAATATTGAGGACTCATTTGAGTTTTGGGTTTGATTATATTGTATACATGTGTTTAAATTTGCAGGTTACATATTATATTCTGATTCTTAAACTATGTCAAATCCTAAACGACCTAAGACATTGTCTAGTCGCTCAAGTCAAAACCGAAGATTTCTTTCCATAGAAGGGAAGCAGAAATTTTAATAACAAGAAACTAGTGGAGCCAACTAATGTTGAATGACAAGTTGTTGTTAAGTATCTCGACATTATATGGTCCAAGTTGCCTTGTTCGACATCTTATTAGATGTAGAGACATGAAAGGAATTAGGATAAATCCTCCTTGTGATGTATTTCAAGAGTCAAATCAGAACAGACTCTACTCTCCTAATTAATTTATATTGAGTTTAGCATATCTACATCTGCACTCTTCAAAGATGATAGATTCTCTCTTCAAAAATGATGGATTCTCTTTTCAAAGATGATGGATTCTCTTTTCAAAGATGATATATTTTCTTTTCAAAGATGAAAGCTTTATTGGGTTCTACACAAGTCCAAGCAAAGAAAATAAGTTGGTTTTATCCACGACAAAACGTAGCATCAAGATCATAATTCTGATCGTAACAAGAATTTTGTGAATTAAACATTTCTTCTGAAACTTTAACGCAAATGAAACAAAGAAGACACAAAGATTGATCTTCCAAATCAGAAATGCCAGCTTGAAATGACATTTTGACCAAGTGAAGGAAGACCAAGTTTGCCACTTTAAAGTAAAAAAATACACTTAACATTCATGCATCATATTTAGGCATTTGAAAAAATAGGGGCATTTTCATTCATTTTATCCATATTGAATATTTGACAGGAATTTCAAAGATTTTAGCAAAGATTCGAATCAATCACTCAATGGATCAACATGCCAGGTAGAGTTCATAATGAGAAGAACTCATCTGAAGAAGGAAGAAGAAGTTCATAATGAGAAGAACTTGTTCAACCTTTTGCTTGAATTCATCACTTGATGGATCAGCATTGCCAGGTAGAGTTCATAATGAGAAGAACTTGTTCAACCTTTTGTTTGAATTCATCACTTGATGGATCAGCATTGCCAGGTAGAGTTCATAATGAGAAGAACTCATCTGAAGAAGGAAGAAGAAATTCATAATGAGAAGAATTTGTTCAACCTTTTGCTCGAATTCATCACTCGATGGATCAACTTTTCCAGAGGAAGTTCATAATGAGAAAAACTCATCTGAAGAGAAAGAAGAAGTTCATAATGAGAAGAACTTGTTCAACCTTTTTCTTGACTCTATCACAGAAGAAGATAGATCAGCACCAACATTTCCAGATAAAGTTCATAATGAGAAGAACTTATCTGAAGAGGAAGAAGAAGGTCATAATAAGAAGAACTTGTTCGACCTTATCTTGATTCATCACCTATGGAGTTGAATGAAAGAAGAACCTCTCTTGAGGATCAACATTTCCAGAAGTGTTCATAATGAGAAGAACTCATCTGAAGAAGGAGAAGAAGTTCATAATGAGAAGAACTTGTTCAATCTTGCATTAATTCATCACATATTGAAGTTGAATTAACAATCCCTCTTTTGAAGATCAACATTTCCAGAAGGAGTTCATAATGAGAAGAACTCATCTGAAGAAGAATAAGAAATTCATAATGAGAAGAATTTGTTCAATTTTTTGCCAGATTACATCACAGAAGAAAATAGATTATCATCCCCAGTGGAAAAATGAAAGAGTTCATAACGAGAAGAACCTGTTTAACATTTCCATCCTAATCAAGAGAAGTCAAATGGACAAAAACTTGTCGTCTTTTTCATCTTTGCCCTATTCTTGTTAGCATAAGAATGAGCAAAGAGGGGTAGCTGAAGACACTAGTTTTTGTCCATTCGTTTTTATTTTTATTATTATTATTAATAATCATTATTATTATTATTATTTATTATTATTATTATTATTAAATTTATTATATTATAGGCCCATTTACAATTACAAATCCTGGAGGCCCGAATTGATCCAAGCCCATATCCAATCCCTGTCAGGCCTAACCAGAACTGGCCCAACAGAACCCTAAACTAATTAATGTTTCATCATCTCAACAACCAACCGCCTCAATCTCAACCGTTGGATCTGGCAAGATCCAATGGTCCAGAAGCCTTCAGAGGAAACCCTAGGGTATCACACCCTAGGGCCACGCCGCCGCCGCTCCAAGCTTCCAGACACAGTTGCCGACGCCACTCCACTGCCAGGTGACCCAATCATCCATTATCGACGCTATATTGCTACCTCACCTCCGACGAAGACTCCAAAACTGCCACGAAGCCATACACGTCGCTGCTCTAGGGCTGAGTCAGCACCATAGTTTGGTGACTCACCAAAGCTTCCCCCTTTGGATTGGTCTGAGCCGAACACTGTGGTGGCTATAAAAGCCACCATCGAACCTGCAAGAAAAGAGGACAAAGAGAAAAAAACGAGAACCAACACGAGAGCAACGGAGAACACATCAACAACAAGCCAAAAAACACCCACAGTAGTAAATCAAAAACAAAGAGAGAAGAGAGAAAAAGACTTACCCTCGGGAAGCCCAAACATTGCCGGAAACTGTGTAAAAACAGAGGTAAAACTGTCAGTTTTTTTTCTAGATCTACTCCGATTAGGAGATTTTTAAGGGAAACTAAGGCTAGGTTCGGCTTTAGGGGGTTTAGGGCTCAATTTTGGTATATTTTTGGATTTTCCGGCCACCATACGGTGGCCGACGATGGCTACCGGCGCCAGAGCGCGCCTGCCGATCGGAACTCTTTTCCCTCCGGTGAGGGAATTGAAGAGAGAGTGGAGAGAAAACTTAAACTTCTCTCTCTCCTAGAGAGAGAAGTGAAATGAGAAAAATGAGAGAAGTTGTCTTTCCGCAGCCCCTCTAATTTTGTAATCTTTACAAAATAGTAATTACAAGTTATTTTTATTTATTTTAATTTGGTATTCGAATTTTAATATATTATGTTTTAATCCTTTCCCGTATAATTACATACTTTAGGGTAAATATCTATTTAGTCCCTTTAATTTAATTAACTTTTATTTTAATCACGAATAAATTAATATTGGTTAAATCACTGTTAATACTTAGATTTTTGTGATAATTCGAAATTAGACTCTTAATTTTTAATATTTAACATTTTATTCCTGTTATTTTAATTTTATTTATTTCAGTCATTATTTAATTGCAATTTATTATCTTTTAAATTACAATATGTTTAAATTAGTAATTTAATTATTATTTAATTATTATTTTAGTTATATAAATATATTTAATTACATATTGTATTTATAAAACAAATATATATATATATATATATATATATATATATATATATGGTTTTATTCATATTATTATATTTTTCTTCATTTTATATTTCTTTAATTTTAGTCATATTTATGTATATTATTTGATTACTTTTGTAAATTAATAATATTTATTTATTTTTAAATATTAAGAAAGGGTAGTCTTAAAGCAACTGGATGTCCATTTTCTGATATTTTTAAATAAATAAATATTTTACTTTTATAAATTATATATATTTTAATTGTTTTTAGATAAATATTTTATTAATATTTATTTGTTTTTTTATATTAAGAAATGGGCTGTCTTAAAACAACTAGAAGTCATTTTCTGACATTTCTATGTAAATAAATATCTTATTTATATATAAATATTCTTTTAAAATTATATTAATAAATTTGAAATAGCATGATTAAGAATTAAATGTATTTTTGAATTTTTAAAATTTTCAATAATAGAGACAATTTATAATTAATGAGTACCAATTTTGGGCGTTGTGGGGGTGCTAATCCTTCCCCAAACGTAATCGACCACGAATTCTTTTTTATTATTAAAAAGAACGAATTTTTGATTAAAATGTAGATCAGTTTATTTTTTAACTGATGTTTTCTTAAAAACTCTTTTAAAAGATAATTTTTAGGTATTCGACCTACCTGATCCAAAAGGCCGATGGCGACTCCCTAAACATTTTAAAAACCATTTATTCATATTACTTTTCTCGCCAAGTAAAAATTCGTGCCCGAGCGAAAACCGGTTACGACAAATTCTGTTCACTAGCTAGAGTTTATGGTGGTTAGAGCGAGAAATGGTCACCAAGATACAGTGACGGACATTGTTTGTTTGAGGCTTTGGAGAGCTCTAGGCCATGTGAGAAGAAGAGACTGGGGAGAGAAAAGGTAGAAGGCTTTGTTTTGTTAGGGTAAATTAAATTTACCTGAAATGGAAAATATATTAGATTTTATAGCAAAAGTTTTCGTGTTATTCGCGCATCAGTCTTCCAACATTTAACTCATTTTTATATTTAGGTCATTGTTTCTCTTTTTTTTATCATTCAAATATGATGTATAGATTAGGGATGGACAAGAGATCTGAACTTGACAAGTTTCGACTCGACCTGATTCGATCATGCTAATTTTTTAAAATTTTAGTTACGGTTAGAGTCGGGTTTAGGGTGAAAAATACCTGACCCAACCTGACCCGAAAATAATGTAAATTTACCTTATATATTTAGAGATAATTACATTAATAACCCCACATATATATATATATAAATCCCTAATAATATATATATATATATATAAATCTCTATTTTTATTTTGGGTCGGGGTCGGGTTTTATCTAAAAAATTTAGTTCGGGTCCGGGTTGGGTGAAGTCACCCCTAAATTGAGGTTGATTCGGGTTTCGTGTGGAGGGTATATATTTTCAAGTCGGGTTGACCAAAAGCCTGACCCGACCTATGCTTATCCCTAGTACCGATTACGTAAATTTCCTTTTTTTACTAGTAACTTTTTAATATTATTAGAAATTATTCGATCTAACCTTAAGGTGACCCGTCCCAGAGAACCATCTTTATTATTTATGGTCCTAGTAAAATTTTAATTCCAATTATTGAATTTTAATTTTTGTAATAAACCATGCGACCTCGTCGTGACTCGTCTTGGGATACGAACTGCGTTATTTACTGTCCGAGTAAAATATTAAAAATCAACCCTCCAACTTTTAATTTTAGTAATTTACATTTATTCCCCTTAATTTCCAGTACATTTAATTATTGTTATTTAATTTTTCAGCACTTTAATTTTGGTCCATTAATTTCTAGTATTTTTTTATATTTTAAATTTGTGTCTTACTTTCTGTTTTCTTCCATTTTAGTCCTTTATTTGATGCATTTTAAATTATACTACGTATTTTAAATTATTTCAATTTAATCCCTTAATGTGTTTTAATTGTTTTTAGTTTTTGTTGGTAAGTTTACATTCATTTAATTTAGTCCTTTTTAGACTAATTAGTTTTAGACTAAGGCCTTAAATCTTCGTTCCTTCTAATTTTAGTCCCTAAACATTTTAATTTAGGTGAATTTTTAATTTGGTGACCACATTTATGCCCGAGGATCCATATTAATTATTTGATCCAATAATTTGTTAAAATTTCTTAGGATTAATAATTAGAGACTTCATTTTAGTTTAATTGCACTTTAGTCCTTTAATTTACGTAAATTTTTAATTTGCTCATCACTTGTATGCTCGAGGTTCAATTTTAATTATTCGATCCAATAATTTGTAAAAATTGATTAGGATTAATAATTAAATTTCATTTTAGATTAATTTCACTATATTCCTTTAATTTAGGAGAATTTTAATTTGATCATCTTTTTTATGCATGAGGTTTCATTTTAATTACTAGATTCAATAAATTGCTAAAATTTATTAAGTTGATATTAGGGCCTACATTTAGGGTTTAATCCTTTAGGTCCTTTAAAATTCTTAATTTGACACTGTAGTTAGAGAGAATCACTAATTAACTCACCTAGTATAATTAGATTCAATAATTGGGTATTTGATTGCATAATTTGATTTTAAAATAAGGCAATTTCATTTATTAGGGGTTAGTAGCATATCTTCCGCATTATGCCCGGGGTGACCCCTATTGATTTTAAAATAAGGCAATTTCATTTATTGGGATTAATAATGAAGCTTCTGCTTGTGCTTGAGACTTGAGAGCATTTGTTATTGGTCCTAATAAATTAATACCCTTTTTATTTTACATACATGATTCCCGAATATGATTCTTGATTTTACTGATTCAAATATTGATATTTTTATTAAAATAAAATATTGTATTAAAATTACTTGATTTTACGTGTTTTAATTTAACCTTAAAATTGATTGATGGTCACTCTCATCTTTTTACAAACATTTCAAAAACCATTACGACATTGATCAATGACAGAAATCATTAGTAGATGCATTTAATTATTTTTAATTTTAGCTTAATTAAATGTGAGTTTATTAGATGACTAATTGATTTTTTATTAAAATCTTCTTATTTTTACTCTTAGTTTAACTAGAATAAGGGTTTTTTTTAATAAATTGACCCCTGAACTATATCTCGGTTCATACTTAATTATTAATTAAGAATTGAGCCGTACATTTTATTTTTAATAAAAAATTAAAACTATTAATTAAATTGAAAAATAATTTAATTATCCTTGACACCAATTTTCCTCCGTGTTTATTATTATTATTATTATATTAATATCATTATTAATTAAATTGAAAAATAATTTAATTATCCTTGACACCAATTTTCCTCCGTGTTTATTATTATTATTATTATATTAATATCATTAATATATTTTACTTATTTACTTTTTTTTTAGCCTACAAACTAAACCCAAACAAGCATACCCAAATTAAAAACACTAATGACCCATTATGTTAATATTTTGCCTAACCCTAACTTTAGGGTTAATCACCTACCATCACTGTTAGGAAGAGAATTTTCTCACCATCGCTGATATCACGTCACGTCACTATCACTTTCAAGCCAACAACCTAATCCCACAGAATCCGAAACCTCATGCCTCTGTCAACCACCCTCATCAAACCATTACTAAACAGAAGCAACCATTGATTTAAAATCACATGCAACCAAAGAAAAAAAATGAGAGGAGATTAGTTCGAAAAAAAAGATCAAGAAAATAAAAAAATAGAGGAACTTCGAAAAAAAAGGAAAAAAAGAGAATAACAAAAAAATCGAAACATTACCTTCTATACTTCAAATCAAAGATCCGTGCAGTGAGAAATTTTATCTCGTAGTCGAAAAATACATATATCAGAGACGTCAACATCAGAAGGTGGTTTTCAAAGCGGAGGAAGGTAGACTTTTTTAATTATATTTTTTAGATATGGGCTTTAAGGGTTGGTTTTAGGTAAAAGAAAAAGAAGTATTTTGGGTTCGTTTTAGATTTTATGGCCATCGGTGGCGGTGGCTGGTGGTAGTGGCCGATAGTGGTAGGAGACAGTTATTGTCATCAATGAACAATGGACCACCCAACCGTGTGAGAGAGATGAGACAATTTGAGATCTCATCCTTTGAATAAGAAAACAGTGAGTTACAAATGAGCTTAGGCTAAAAATTTAGCCTTCATTTTTACTTATATATATGTAATCCAAACGACGTAATTTTGAGGGTTAAGGTTTTCTGAGTTTGCACATAGGCTAGTCATGCGAGAAGGGTCTCTACTTTATAAAGTTCTCACTTTAGTCATTGAATAGAACTTTATTTGTTTTGATTTCGAGATTCTAATTTTGATTCACTTATATTTCAATCATTGTTTGCCTATAAACATGTTTTGGTTAAATTCCTGATCCCAACTATTAATTTATGGTTCATTTTGTTTTGGTCCTTCATGCTTGTTACATGTTAGAAATTGTTACATTTTAGAAATTGTTACATTTATGCTTTAAGTCATTGTAGTTTTACTGTGTATTCATTTTGGTCACTGACTTCGGTTGTATTCTCTTATGAAATAATATGGATGGTTGCTTCGATAGCCCCCTATAATTTTCTATTTATTCTGATTTATTCCTCTTTGTTTGTTACATGTTCAAAGTTTTCTTATTTATGCTTTAAGTCCCCTTAACTTATTTTTATAATTATTTTAGTCATTGTTCCAGTTTATTTATACTTCGAAATATTGTGGATAATATTTTTTTAGCCCTATTATATTTTTATGTTTTAATTTGATACTTAGATCATTCACCTTTCTTTATTAATTAGTCATTTATGCTTGTTAAGTTTATACCTTTTAGTCCATGTACTATTATTATATACACATTTATTTCACATATTTAATAAATATTTAATATATGATATAATATTATATGTAGACAATAAATTTTTATTAAGAATGACATTCTTATTTTATTACATATATATATATATTTTTGGTTGTTTGATTAATCTATGAAAGACCTCCAAAAACCTAGAGAGCCCCTTCTGAGGGTTATTCGAATAAAGTTGATATTTTATTATTATTCAAAATTTGTTTGTATTCTATGTTTTTAAAGGTATATAAAAAGTTCCATTTTAATTGTATCTTTTCATATATATATTTTTTTCATATAGTGAAATTATTCTAATAAAAATAAAATTATATTTATTTTATGGAAAATATCTCGAACGAAGAGAGGTCATAGAAAAACCTCCAAAATATATGGAGTTCGATTCCTTAAAATACACGAGTGAAAGAATATCTCGTCAATTTTAACTTAATTAAGATAAATAATTTTTTGTCAACATTTATTTAATTTATGTATTATTGGGATTTCATTCTTCAACTTTTCATATCCTCTATTATTGTTGCCTTCATCATCCATTCATGTGTTTTCTCACTTTTAAAAATAATTAAAGGCAATGTTGTCTTACGTCGTCGGTTAATGGAATTACGTTCAACATGATTGAATTTCAATTTTCGTTAATTCACGTAGTAAGAGGACATCTTTTTTTTTAAACAAAACCAAGTGAATTAAATGATTTTATCAAGTCAAATATTTTGCAAAGAAATCCACTCTTTTCACTCAAAGAAAAAAATGATCATAATTTAAATTTTGGATTTCAATATATAAAGTTACACCATTTGTGGGGGTGCTAAAATGATTTTCTTTAAAATTGTTTTAAAAGACATTTTTAGGTATTCGACCTACCTAACCCAAAAGTCAATGATAACTCAACAAATCTATTCAACATTAAAAAAAATCCCAATCAACCAAAAATAAAATCATAATTGTTTTAAATTTAATTATTAAAAAATGGCTATGACAGCTTGGCAACTTTGTTGGGGACTAGTTAGGGTGTAAGACTTTATTCGATTACACGTTGTCCGAGTGGTTGAAATTTTATAAATTTGAGTATTTACTTGAATTACGATCTTTTTAATTTCAATTTTCATAATCATGCATAATTTTAATTCTTGTAAATAGCTGTACCGATGTTTGATTTTATTGATTTCAGACTTATTAAGGTTTTCGAAAATGAGTCTTAGTTTTTTTTTCAAAAGGTTTGTGAGTTCCTCCTCACACACATCACTTGCATTTACATGTCATAAGCTCTATACCTGAGCTTTGTCTCTCTAAGTGGGGTGGGTCGCTAGTGCCTTCGTGAGTAGCCCTCCGCATAGGCTAGTGAATCACTCTCGGAGTATATGCGCTTATGAACTTCGTGAGTAGCCCTCCGTGTTAGACATAAGGAATGTGTTCTCTCAAATTTAACTTGATCTGCTTAACTCTATAATGGATGAGGATTGAGGGTTTGACAGCCCAACGGGGCACCGACAAGGACAATTTGAGTACTTTTTTTCCTAGGGTCAAAACTATGCATATAGTGAACTCTTGCCTGTAAGAAGTAATGTCGAAATTCCATTCGATAGTAGTCACTCTAATAGGTGTACATAAAGGAGGAACGACTTTGAACCTTTGCTCTTTACTTTAAATTCATGGAATAACTTTATTTTTTGATGAAGGAATACGAACCACATACTATGCGGTTATGCCTATTTTTATGAAATAAATCATACCAAATAGAAAGCATGTTTGGGTAGGATTACTATTTTAACAAAAGAATGTTTGGGTGGTTATCATGATGGGGGTAGGTGTTATATTCATCTTTGAATAGCACTTTTATCTTTATCTATTACTTGTACTAATTTATTTTTCTCATTTTTTATCATTTCACCTTTTTTGCATTGCATGATCATCATAGCATAACATGCATGTGTTGATCCACAGATAATTCTCTAATTGAATTTTTTTTCATAAATAGAGAAAAAAAATTATCAATCAAGTAGTCACATACACAAACATGCACTGTTGGATGATTGAAGCTCAGAGAGGACGATGAAGAAGCTCACCTAAAGATCAAACACTAAGTTGATTGACAAAACAATATCTAAGATTCGAAGGTAGATCCATTGATCTAAGAAATGGTGTTGTTATAGAATCTTACTTATAACCATCCCACCTTCCGTCATCAAGGCACGAAGCACAACTCTGACATTGCAGGGGCATAAATAGCATAGTTTAATGGATCCTGTACATAAGCCCAATGGTTCATAGAGCACTTGAGGGACCGAGTTTCTAAGGACAAAGCCCCAAAATAAAGCATCGATCGACTTTAGACCAAGTGTCCAAGCAAAAGTGTGTTTGTGAGAATGGACTTTCTTGATAGTGAAGACTTTTATCTTTGATGAAAATTATTTCATAATATTCATAGTATGGATCAACACTTTTTTAAATTTGTATTTGCATCTTTTGCATCATCATTTTGATCTTTCCGTTTCGCATTTGCATTGCTTTTATTTAAGAATTTTCGCATACATCATTCATGAAAACATGTAATTAATTTGTGGAGGACTCTGTGGTAGTGGTCTTAATCGCGCAATATCATTTGCGCTATTGAGAATTTTGGGTGATACATGCACCACAAGGCTCACAAAGTAAGATGAACTAACGCTTCCAATTGATCCACACGATCAAGCCTTGGAAAAGAACAACAACAGAGTATTAGATTTGTGATTGGTTTTTGAATGGGATCCTAATTTTATTTGGTCAACATGTCTCCTGGAGTTACGGCCGATTGTCTCCTACCTTTCCAATGGTTCTTGAATTGAATTAATCCAATATCGGAAACTCAAGATACATTTATTTTAGTAAAGATATCGCATGCATAAACTCTTATACGAAATTAATACGGGATTTGTAAATATTACAAATTTTTAATATTTTTATTGATTATTTGCAATATAATTTAATAAAGGATATGCATTATCTTTTAAGATTAGATTTAATATTTTATTAGCAATTAAGATAAAGTTAAAATAACTATCTTTAGTTTATTGTTATTAGTAATTATGATAGTATTGTTATTGTTATCTTTATTATTATTTTCAAGCATTAGTCATACTACAACAAGGACTCATTCACCTTATATTAAGGAGGCTCCTCCCACTATTGTAAACACTCTTTTCTTGAATACAATACAATTAGAGTTTATCTTTTTAAGTGTTGATTACTTGTACCTTCGAAGTGTAACACCCATTCCCCATATACCCTTTCGTACACGAGATATGGATGTCACCTTAAAGATTTTTAAAAAAAAAACATAATATATTAATATAATACAAAACATTTCTTTCAACATGTCACACATTCCAATTGTTTGAATTTAAAAACATCTAAGTATTGTGATTACATGCCAATAAAACATCCAAAATATATTAGGTTGTCTAGTGTTACGGATTTGTCCACCTTAGTTGATGATCACAACTGCTACAAAAGCACTCCTTACTCAGCTAATCTTGTCTTTATCCTACGTGTGAGGAACCACACACGATAAGCATTTACTTAGTGAGATAATATAGCAAATAACATTAAAGAATACATAAATATCTCATAGTTATTTCACTTCAGAAGAATTTATACCATCAATAGGAATATATTAAACCATTACTATTATATTAAAACATTGGTTGTATTATCTTTAATATAATCTTTAGTATGTCCAACATACTTATCTTTAGATCATTTAAGTCAGTTATGTCTATTATTACATATTTACACATTCATTTATGCTTTTTAATATAAAGGACATCCTTTAATGTCCTAATACACCATTTTCGAGCATTTCCAATTATGGCTTTCGTTCATGCCTTAATGCATCCTTTCATGCATTTTAAATTATGGCATCCGTTCATGCCTTTATGCATCCTTTCATGCATTTTCAAATATGACATCCGTTCATGCCTTTATGCATCCTTTCTTGCATTTTCAATTATGAAATTGATTTAGAGCAATTCATACTCTAAAACTTATTCATAATATTCTTTTTATACTTATAAGATATCATAATCAATATTATAACACATATATATAATTTAAACAAGCTAAATTGAATATTTATCATCTCTCATACTTATAATAAAGTACTCACCTCGATTACTTTACTTTGATATCCCAAATTCACAATTTGCTACTCCGGAAGTTTGTCTTTATCTTTGGCTTTACTTGGTTCAAGAGCTTGTTTGCGATCTATTCCATATTCATTAAGAACATGCATAATATATATTCCATATATTAGGGTATCGATACCCCCTTCATGTATTAATACCAAAATGAGCTTCGATGTAGCCTGGTATCGATACCATCACCATGGTATCGGCTATGCTATGGTATTGATACCCCTCTAGGTATCGCTACCTAAATTAGATTCGATGTTTACTGGTATCGATACCCTTACCATGGTATCGATACCACATTGCTTGGGCACCGATAATGGTTGAATCAGTATCGATACCTCTTATATAATTTAGCCTAATTCTTGCCTAGGGTATCGGTATTGTTCCGTGGGGTACCGATACCCCTACCCAGATTTTCCATTTTTCCACTCGAAATTTACCCAACTTTGGGAAATTTTCATCTCCTTTACCCCTAACAATACTATATAACACTTCTCTACTTAACCTTACTAACTTTCCTTCATTTAACCACTTAAAACATCTAATATTCCTCAAGAGCATTTGATTTTAAGAATCATACCATAATTTCTAACTTGTTGTTTCACTCAACAAATGCTTCTAATCTTTCATTTACCTTAATGACAACTCAATTTTACCAACAAATCTCAACAAACCTTCATATATTAACTTCTCATGATAAAACCCATTTTCTAAAATCTCTTTTATTTTCTTCATTTCCAAGCCTTCATTAATCTTCCATCATATACAAGGATTTGATAACTAACAAAAATTGAAGGAATAACTCATGAATTTGGAAACTTACCTTTAGCTAGGTTTGAATGCTTTTTCACCTGAAAGAGGAAGAAAAAGAGTGTGTTTAACTTTTTCTTTTTCATCCTCTCTTTATTTCTCTAATATATATATATATATCTACCATAATAAATGAATTTAAAATTAATTTATCTCCAAATACCCATAAATGTCCTTTTAAATCTTCCCCCACTACAACTTAGTCTAGCCTACTATTCTCACTCATTCTCATCTTTATCAATTAATCAATTTATTCCTCCGTATTTTAATTCCTTTCAATTCAATCACTTTCCTATTATTTGGGGTATTACAAATCTTTCCCCTTAAGAAAATTCATCCTCGAATTTTAAAGAATTACCTAAAGCAAAGAGATGTAGAAACTACTTTTTATATCCTCTTCTCTTTCCCAGGTAGCCTCTTCCGCCTTATGATTCCGCCAAAGCACTTTGACTAACGTAGTCGTTTTACTACGCAATTCCTTGTTTTCCTTAGCCAAAATCCGTATCGGCTCTTCCTTATAAGTCAAATCTGGTCGAGTTTTTATCTCTTCGGAGTAATAACTTGTGAGGGATCTAATCTTTACCTCCTAAGCATCAATACATGGAAAAAATATGAATTTTTTCCATATCCGAAGGCAAATCTAGCTGATAAGCCACGAGTCCAGCCCTTTTCAATATCTCATATGGTCCAATAAATCTCGGACTCAGTTTCCCTTTAAGCCCAAAACGTAATACCTTATTCCAAGGCGATACTTTCAGAAATACTTTGTCTCCCACATGAAATTCTATTTCTTTCCTTGTTAAATCCGCATATGACTTCTGACGATCTAAGGCTATTTTAAGATTACCCTGTACAATCTTCACTTTCTCCTCTACATCTTTCATCAAATCTGGCCCGATTAGATCTCGATCTTTCAATTTAAACCAATTTAATGGTGTTCGGTATTTTCTCCCATACAGAGCTTCATACGGGGCCTTCTTTATACTGGATTGATAACTATTATTATAAGCAAATTCTGCTAAAGGAAAATATATTTCCCATGATCCCATAAATTCAATCACACATGCCCTAAGCATATCCTCCAGTATCTGAATAGCTTGCTCTGACTGCCCATCTGTCTGGGAATAAAACTTGTACTAAAGTTCAATCGAGTACCCAATTTCTCGTGCAAAGATTTCTAAAATCTTGAAGTAAACTTGGGTCTCGATTGGACACTATCGATATTGACACTCCATACAGACTGACTATCTCTTTTATATATAACTCCGCAAGCTTATTCATCGAGAAGTTTACTCGCACCGGAATGAAATGAGCTGTCTTAATTAATCTGTCCACTGTAACCTATATCAAGTCATTTTTACATGTGACAACGGTAACCCGAAACAAAATCCATTGTTACTCGTTCCTACCTCCACTCAAGAATAGATATAGGCTGCAGTAATCCGGATGATACCTGATGTTTAGTTTTCACTTAATGACATGATAAACATTTAGGCACAAATTCTGTTACTGCTCTTTTCATTACAGACCACCAGTAACGACTCTTCAAATCTTGATACATTTTATTTCCACCTGGGTGCATAGTCAGAGGGCTATAATGTGCCTCGTAAAGGATATCCCTCCTCAAATCATCATCGTCGGGAATACAAAGTCTTCCCTTATAGTATAGACATCCATCCACTCTTTTCTCGAAATATTTAATCTCATTCTTTTCGACCCGTGCCATTATCGCCAAACATTTATGATCTCGCTTTTGCAACTCTTTAATCCGATCCAAAAACATCGTCTTTAATTTAAGCACTACAATTAAAACACAATCCTATTTTAATGATATACATGCATCCAAGGCCCGTAAAGAAGTAAAAATATTTCGACTTAATGCATCTGCTACCACATTCACCTATCCCGGATGATATTCGATGATTAGATCATAATCCTTTAGAAGCTCAATACATCTTCTTTCTCTCAAGTTAAATTTTTTCTACGTCAATACATACTTCAGACTCTTATGATCTGTATAAATATGATAGTGTTCCCCATACAGATAATGACGCCAGATTTTTAGTGCAAACACAACTGATGCCAATTCTAAATCATGCGTTGGATAATTTTTCTCATATTTTTCAACTGTTTGGAAGCATAAGCTATAACATTTCCATCTTGCATTAGAACACACCTCAATCTATTATGGGATGCGTCACTAAACACCACATATTTTTTTCTTAACTCCGACTGTATGAGTACTGAGGCCTCCGTCAATATTCTCTTGAGCCCGTCAAAACTTTCTTGGCACATTTCTGTCCATACAAAAGGCTCATCCTTATGCAACAACTTAGTTAACGGCAAGGTTAACATTAATAAATTCTTCACAATCGTCTATAATAACCGGCAAGTCCCAAGAAACTTTGGACCTCAGAAACATTCCTTGGAGATTTCCAATACACTATAGCTTGTATCTTTCTTGGATCTACTCGACTACCTTCCATGGAAACTATGTGACAAAGGAAAGCAACCTCGGCTAACCAAAATTCACACTTTGACAATTTGGCATACAACCTCTTCTCAGTGAGTGTCTGAAGAACTACTTGAAGATGAGCATCATGCTCTTCTCTTGACTTGGAATACACTAGTATATCATCTATAAATATCACCACAAATGGGTCCAAATATGTTTGAAATACTCGGTTCATCTGATCTATTAATGATGCTGGTGGATTAGTCAAACCAAAAGGCATTACTATAAATTTGTAGTGCCCATACCGAGTCCGAAAAGCAGTCTTTGAAATATCATCGTCTTTGATTTTAAATTGATGGTACCCTGACTTTAAGTCTATATTAGAAAACACTGATGCTCCTTTCAATTGATCAAATAAATCATCAATCTTCGGAAGAGGATATTTGTTTTTTATTGTGACTTTATTTAATTGACGATAATCGATACATAATCGCATAGTTCTGTCATTCTTTTTCACAAACAACATTGGTGCTCCCCACGGAGAAACATTGAGTCTTATAAACCCCTTATCCAATAGCTCTTTTAGTTCAACTTTTAGTTCTCTCAATTCCATCGGAGCCATTCTATATAGAGCCATCGATACAGGTTATGTACCCGGATAAACCTCAATCCTGAACTCTACTTCATGATTCAGGGGCAATCATGGTAACTAGTTTGGAAAAACGTCTGGAAATTCTCTAACGGTGGGAATATCATACACTTTAGTTTCTGGAACTCGAGTATCTATCACATTGGCAAGAAAAGCTACACATCCCTTTGACATCATTTTCCTGGCCATCAGGGCTGACATATTCGATGGTAATTTTATTTTGTCACCTATTACTATGATTTTAAAACCTTCTGCATCTTTTAGAAATAAGCGTTTATTCTGACAATCAACCCATCCATAATGTAAAGACAACCAATCCATACCCAAAATAATTTCAAATTCATCTAAGGGTAACTCCATCAAGTTTGCCAGAAATAAGATCTCTTGAATTTTTATAGGGCATTTTCTACATATTCTAGTGACTCTTGCACTTTGTCCCATGGGATTTATTGCTATCATCTCACTCACTATTGGTTCTAAAGGAATTCCTCTACTTCTAATCAGTTTGGTACTAATATATGAATGAGAATAACCAGGGTCAATGAGAACAAAAACATGCTCATCAAAAAGGTGAAATGTACCTGTTATAATTTTAGGGTCATCACAATCCTCATTATTCTTGATATTATAAATTCTAGCGACTCCATGAGTCTCTTATTTCTGCCCTGAATCCATTTATCCCCTGGATCTACCCTTTCCTCTGCTTCTGTTTATCCCCATATTTCTTAGGACAATTTCGAGCGAAGTGACCCATCTCTCCACATTGGAAACAAGCTCCACTGAGTAGTCTTCATGTTCCACTATGCAACTTGCCACATGTCTGACATGGAATTCTTTCTCCTGTTACTCTACCCGAGCTCGCGGCAAAAGACTGAGATTGTCTATTTTTCCTTGTAGCTGATGTAAAACTATCTCTATCTGAAAATCTAGAACTTGAATCCTTTCCTCTTTTAACATGATGGGGAGTGGAAGACATTCACATTCTTTTTCCCGTGCATACACTCTACTTTGCAGCCAACGTCTCCTCTTGAGCTATTTCAATAGCTTTAGCTCTATTTATGACTTCTTATAGGCTCTGCAAGTTCAAGGCCAACATCATCTCTTTCAACTTAGGACTCAAACCCTCTATGAACCAGTCACGTCTTACCTTGTCATTTGGAACAACTTTTATGGTAAAATGACTTAACTTGTTGTACTTAGCCTCGAATTCATGCACAGCTCGATCACCTTGCTTCAGATTAAGAAATTTTAATAACATGGCCCTTTTGAATTGTTCCCCCATGTAATTGTTTTTGAATTCCTCCTGGAAAAATTACCACGTCACTTGCTCCGGGGGTGCATACATTGTGGTGTTTACCCATCATACACGAGTGGATCCTCCAAGTAAGGAGATTGCTCCTTGCAACTTTTTTGAATCAGTACATTGAAGACTCTTAACATTAGTAGAACATTATTTAACCATAAATCAGCCTTCATGGGACCCTCACTTTCTTCTCCACAAAACTCTGGAGCTCCTAAGCTTTTTAATTCTTTAGGGATTAACATTTTCGGTGCCTGTAGAGCAGGGGGAGGTTGAAACCGAGTAAAGATGACGTCTAGAGCTTGCATGAAAGTTCCAAACTCATGCACTGTTGAAACCGAGTAAAGATGACGTCTAGAGCTTGCATGAAAGTTCCAAACTCATGCACTGAAATCCTAGAGGTGTAGGCGCACTAGCATTTTCAGAGGGAATAGGCCGATTACTATTGGCCTAATAGCTCTCACTATTAGTTCCTTCTTGCATTTCCTGTCCCCCGCCTATTTGTGAATTCGAAGATTCTGACATCTATAATAACATACAAAATTGTAACATTTCCATTAGTAAGGAGTGTCATTTACTTTACTGAAATGACATATACCAGTAACATTGACAATCTTTATTGGCATGTAATCCTCTTTTGTACCTTAAAGTTTAAACAATTTTGGCCTAGAATTGGCTAAACCTGTAGCTCTGATACAATAACTGTAACACTCATTCCCCATATACCCTTCCGTGCATGAGATATAGATGTCACCTTAAAGTTTTTTTAAAACATAATATATTAATATAATACAAAACATTGCTTTCAACATGTCATACATTCCAATTGTTTGAATTTAAAAACATTTAAGTATTGTGATTACATGCAAATAAAACTTTCAAAATATATTAGATTATCTCATGTTATGGATTTGTCCACCTTAGTTGATGATCACCACAGCTACAAAAGCACTCCTTACTCAGCTAATCTTGTCTTTATCCTATGCATGAGAAACCACACACGATAAGCATTTACTTAGTGAGATAATATAGCAAAAAACATTAAAGAATACATAAGTATCTCATAGTTATTTCACTTCAGAAGAATTTATACCATCCATAGGAATGTATTAAATCATTCCTATTATATTCAAACATTGGTTGTATTATCTTTAATATAATCTTTAGTATGTCCATTATACTTATCTTTAGCTCATTTAAGTCAGTTATGTCTATTATCACATATTTACACATTCATTTATGCTTTTTAATATAAATGACATCCTTTAATGTCCTAATACACCCTTTTCAAGCATTTCCAATTATGACATCCGTTCATGCCTTAATGCATCCTTTCATGCATTTTAAATTATGGCTTTGTTCATGCCTTTATGCATTTTCAATTATGGCATCCGTTCATGCCTTTATGCATCCTTTCATTCATTTTCAATTATGGAATCTGTTCATGCCTTTATGCATCCTTTCATGCATTTTCAATTATGGCATCCGTTCATGCCTTTATGCATCATTTCTTGCATTTTCAATTATGAAATTGATTTAGAGTAGTTCATACTCTAAAACTTATTCATAATATTCTTTTTATACTTATAAGATATCATAACCAATATTATAACATATATATAGAATTTAAACAAACTAAATTGAATATTCATTATCTCTCATACTTATAATAAAGTACTCACCTCGATTGCCTTGCTTTGATATCCTAAATTCACAATTTTCTACTCCGGAAGTTTGTCTTTGTCTTTGGCTTTACTTGGTTCAGGAGCTTGTTTGTGATCTATTCCATATTCATTAAGAACATGCATAATATCAATTGTTAGTATTTTTCCTAACAATTATAACTTAACATTAATCAAAATATTTATTATTAACTTCCTACAACATTATCAGCTCCAAATTAATATTTAAGACCCTTTGGTATCGATACTACCCTATTAGGGTATTGATACCCCCTTCATGTATCGATACCAAAATTAGTTTCGATGTAGCCTGGTATTGATACCTTCACCATGGTATCGATACTCCTATGTTATGGTACTGATACCCCCTCTAGGTATCGATATCTAAATTAGATTCGATATTTTACTGGTATCGATACCCTTACCATGGTATCGATACTACATTGCTTGGGTACCGATACTGGTTGAATCAGTATCGATACCTCTTATATAATTTAGCCTAATTCTTGCCTAGGGTATCGGTACTGTTCCATAGGGTACCGATACCCTGCTCAGATTTTCCAGTTTTCCACTCGAAATTTACCCAACTTTGGGAAATTTTCATCTCCTTTACCCCTAACAATACTATATAACACTTCTATACTTAACCTTACTAACTTTCCTTCATTTAACCACTTAAAACATCTAATATTCCTCAAGAGCATTCGATTTTAAGAATCATACCATAATTTCTAACTTGTTATTTCACTCAGCAAATGCTTCTAATCTTTCATTTACCTTAATGACAACTCAATTTTACTAACAAACCTCATCAAATCTTCATATTTTAACTTCTCATGATATAACCCATTTTCTAAAATCTGTTTTATTTCCTTCATTTCCTTGTTTTAATCCTATCTAAACCTTCATTAATCTTCCATCATATACAAGGATTTGATAACTAATAAAAATTAAAGGAATAAATCATGAATTTGGAAACTTACCTTTAGCTAGGGTTGAATGTTTTTTCATGTGAAAGAGGAAGAAGAAGAGAGTGTTTAACTTTCCCTTTTTCATCCTCTCTTTATTTATCTAATATTTATATATCTATCATAATAAATTAATTTAAAATTCATTTATCTCCAAATACCCATAAATGCCCTTTTAAATCTTTCCCCACTACAATTTAGCCTAGCCTACTATTCTCACTCATTCTCATCTTTATCAATTAATCAATTTAGTCCTCCATATTTTAATTTCTTTCAATTTAATCACTGTCCTATTATTTGGGGTATTACACGAAGATTATTTTCATTAAGTTCTTTTTAAGTTCTTTGTGAGAGAGATCTTCACACTCCAGTTTGCTTCTTCATTGTGATTATGAGGGTTGGTTAGAGCTATTTATCAAGTTTGTCTTTTCATTGCAACTAGGAGGATTCGATAGGACAGTTATCCATTTATTTCCATCTTCCACAACTCCATCATCTTCAAATCACCATTATCGCCCATCACCACTAAAACCTTAATTTTGGCTAGGTATCCCTATCCTATTATATTCTGTCTTCTTTCATTTTTCTTATTATATATTTATTATCTTAATCTTATTTCCTTTGATCAATTTCCATCAACCCTAAAATCCTTTAAAACCTTAATTATCATCTCCTTTAATTCTCATTTCTATATTTATCTATAATAGTTATTAGAGCACAATTATTCATCTATTGCCGGTTCTCTATTAATTGGTATCAGATTTGGGATGATTCCTGGAAAGAATCAAGTGAATATACTTCTCCTTGCACGCATACTTCAATAAGGTACACTAACAGAGGCAGTTCACAAAGATTTATCGTTTTCAGGTTCTTTATATATTATTTTATTTTAGTTTCAATTCCTTTTTGTTAGTTTGCTATTTTTTTATTAAAAATAAAAAAACCAAAGAAAAAGAAAAAAGCCAAATAAATAAAAAAAATCCAAAATTTTGCAAACAAATGAATTTGGGGCTAATTTTTTTAAAATGACATTCTTCATCATAATATAGACCTAAATTCCAAAATCCAAATCAATCGGAAATTAATAGACCCCTCTGATCCATCATTTCAGATTGTTCGATAGATTTGAGTACTTGTTCTTGACGAATTTTCATAGAATTTTATAGAGAGAATTTGGTGATAAAATTTATCATATTGATTCTAATCCGTTGTTAGACATCAAAAAATATTTTAGAATTTTTTGAGATCGAAAACCCCTTCATAAACATTGCTCAATTTGATAGTGTGTTTGATCAGCAGATTTGGGGACTTGTCATTGACTAATTTCTAGAGAAATCTAAAAAGGTAATTTTGCGTTGAAATTTTCTAGATTGAAACTACATCGACTGAGAGACATTAAAAAGATATTTTAGAATTTTTGGAGATCTAAAACCCCCTCAAAAATTTTCTCAATTTGATCCAGCGATTCAGGTTTTTTCCTTTTTTTAGATTTTCCAACTTTCCTTTGACTCTTATTGCTTTAGGTTCCTTTGTTTTTCCATTTCTTTTTTTCTCTACATAATCTAACACATTCTTTTCCTTGTGTTAGTAGGATTAAAAGAGTTTGCATACTTCTTTTTCTTTGCATTCTCGTTCTCTTGGAGTCATACTTTTATTTGACATTTTAGAGCTTCTAAATAATTTTCTCCTCTTTGTTAGCGATTGAACTCCGATATGAACATTGAAATTCTTTTTCGTAAGAGAGTTTTAAAAAGTACAAGATCGACTTTCTTGCATCTCAGTGTGTTACCTCCTTGGAGTGACTTGTGAGGTTTCTTGTTTCTTTGATTTTTCTTTTTACTTTACATTGTTTTTTTTTTGTGTTGCGACTTTCAAGATGGAAGAATATATAAAAGTAACCGAGGCATTTCAAGGCATCATGAACGTCATTGATCAACAAATAACCATAATTAATGGAATTCAACAATGAATGAGCTTACTTAATTGAATTCATCAAAAACAAGCAAATCAAAACCCGATGATCAATCGAAACAAGTTGAAGACAACACACACAACAACATCATGCAACCTAGACGTGCACAACCGAGATTTCACATACCAAAACATTTTTCTTAACCAAAATTCACAATTCCATAATTCAAAGGAGATTGGGAGAGCAAATTCGGCCTCATGTTCTCTCACTACAATTGTTCCATGGAAGAACAAGTATCATTGATCACCTTAGAATTTATAGATTATGATCTCACAATGGAGGCAAACAAAACGAGTTGAACAAGAATGAAAAATTCCAACAATCAACTCATGGTACACACTAAAACAAGCAATGAGAAAATATTTTCTCTTGACACACTATATTTGTGAAGTTAAACAACAACTTCGCCGACTTCGAAAAAAAAGAAGTTTAGTCGAAAACTACTACAAGGAGATGACATTTTTAATGAATCGTACAGATATATATGAAGCATACGGTAAAACAAGCAATGAGAAAATATTTTCTCTTGACACACTATATTTGTGAAGTTAAACAACAACTTCGCCGACTTCGAAAAAAAAGAAGTTTAGTCGAAAACTACTACAAGGAGATGACATTTTTAATGAATCGTACAGATATATATGAAGCATACGGATATATAGTGAACAGATATGTCACCAGCTTGCATCCAAATATCATTAATATTTTTCACTTATATGGTTATGAAAGCTTGAAGATACACTGAAGAAAGCAATGACAATCGAACTATAACTTCAAAGAATGTATCATTTCTGAGACACTTACCAAGGTATTTCATCTACTTCCACTTCATCTTCTATTCCACCTTGTACCATGGATAATGAATCGGACGATGACAACAATGAATATGATGGTAGCAGCGTTTTAATATAAGATATTAAGGTTCAATAACTTAGCCTTACACTATTGGAATAAAAAATATGCACTTGAAACATAAGTGATGACACTTTATGAAGAATGTGGGAAAATACAAAAAGAAAAAGACAATGCAAAAAAGGAAAAAACAAAAGAGGTCACAACCCATAAAAGCTAAGAACATGTCCCGTGGGAGGTGAATGAACCTAATTAAGAGAATAAAAGAGTAACTGAAAATACATACGTTAGCACTAAAGATGAGAAAAAACCTTCTTAACAAAGAGCCTTACATTCTTGTCCACTTTAGACAACCACTATTTCAATTTCTAATAATAACACTAGCTCCTAGTATGTTTGTTCATCTCTTACAGTATTTTTTAGAAGTGTTGACGGATAGCTTTGGTCAACATGTCTATTGGAGTTACGATAGCTTTTCTCTTAGCTTTCCAATGATTTTTGAATCGCATTCGATATCGAGAACTCAAGATACGCTCATTTTAGTGAAGACATCACATGCACTAATTCCTATGTTGGATTAATACAAGATTTTGTAAATATTACAAATTTTCAATATTGTATTGATTATTTGTAATATAATTTAATATAGGATTATGCATTATCTTTTAATATTAGATTTATTATTTTATTATAAATTAAGATAGAGTTAAAACGACTATATTTAGTTTATTGTTATTAGGAATTAGGATAGTATTGTTATTATTATTGTTATTTTTATTATTATTTTCAAGCATTAATCATACTACAACAAGGACTCATTCACCCTATATAAAGTAGGCTCTTCTCACCATTGTAAACACATCTTTTCTTGAATACAATACATTGAGAGTTTATCTTTGCAAGTGTCGATTACTTGTGCCTTCAAAGCTGCTTTTCATTAAGTTTTTTTCAAGTTCTTTGTGAAAGAGATCTTTACGTACTGGTTTGCCTCTTCATTACGATTAGGAGGGCTGGTTAGAGACATTTATTGATTTTTCCTTTTCATTGCGACTAGAAGGTTTGATAGGAAAATTATCCATCTATTTCCATCTTCCACAACTCCATCATCTTCAAATCACCATTATCTTCCATCACCATCAAAACCCTTATTTTGACTAGGTATCCCTATCCTATCCTATTATGTCTTCTTTTATTTTCTTATTATATATTTATTATCTTAATATTATTTCCTTTGATCAATTCCCAGCAACCTTAAAATCCCTTAAAACCCTAATTGTCATCTCCCCTTCAGTTCTCTTTTCCATCTCGTTCTTTGATCGAGTCTGGAGCATTCTAGGTTTGATTCCTTAACGAGAGTAACAATCATTTATCCGCTGCCACTTGTTTATTAGTGGAACACTAAAGCGTAATGCCCTGAATTTAATCGATTCATAGGCACAAACATTTGATAAACAATGGGGCATCCTGATGCGAATTGAGAATGAGTTATTGTTGTAACACCCATAACACGTATACGCGAACCAATACGAGTTATAGATGTCACATCAGTAATTCAAAACATTTCTTTAATTCAACTGAGTCAAATTTTGTTTTATTCAAACATCTCAAGTTTCATAACTTGAACAATTAGTATAAAATAATTATTCATATAAAAATCATAATATAATATTGTTTGTTACAAATTCAAAACCAATTTCAAGCAGTGATATACAGTTCTGTTCTATTTTCATAAAATAATAATATTATGATATTAAATTATGCTTAGTTAAAATTAATTTGGATTTTAAATCAAACGTGTTAGATAGTCTTATTTATTTTATGAAAATAGAACAAAAATGTTTATCACTGCTTGAAACTAGTTTTGAATTGTTAACCAACAACATTATATTATGATTTTTATCTGAATAATTATTTTATAATAATTATTCATGTTATGAAACTTGAGATGTTTGAATGAAACAAAATTTTACTCAAAACAATTAGAGAAATGTTTTGAATTTTTCATGTGACATCTGTAACTCGTATTGGTTCACGTATATAGGCTAATGGGTGTTACAATAGTATCCACCATGAAGCTTTGTTGCTCTTTCATGAAAAAAAATTACATCTTATTTGAATTTGTTTTTCTTTTTTTCTTCCTCAGTTTAAAAGTTCGTAAGTCATTTGACATTCAAAGTTATTAAATAAAATGTTACTTTATAGAGTTATGAGCAATGAAACAAGTTTTAACCTTGAAGTTATTTAAATATCAATTGAATTAAATGATCTTTTGAGAATCAGAGCTATAGCTTCTTTGGCAAGTAAAAAGATTGAACCCTTGTAAAACAAGGACCCTTGATCTTATTCCAGAATATACAACCAAATATAACACCCTTATCTTGTAGGGATCAAGATAGTCTTCTCCTTCCAGAAGAGATAATCAAAGGGCTTGGCATTCAAGTATGTATATGAGTGGACAAAATGGGGTAACTCTTGTGTATGATATTGAAAAGGTGATTGGATTATGTTTCTATTGAGGACGTTTAATGATGATCATAATCTCCACATATGAAATAGTAGAGTAGACGAATTTAGTCTAGGTTAGTTGCTTGGGAATTAAACTCTAAGGATAAAATTTTCTGACTTTCAGTGACACCTAGACTATAACAGTTTCTTCTCAATGAGCTTAAGAAATCAAATATGTATACCTAGGAAATTAATAAAGTATTATTATAAGGTATGTATAATAAAGTTGAGCTATTACACTAAAGCAATTGGTTATAAAGGTAACTCAAAAGCCATGGCTTTATAAAGTTTACACTCAAACCATGACATTGATTGGATGCCTAACAATTCAGTGTTTGCTAAGTCAAATACTTTGTGATAAGATGAATCATTGAGCTAAGTTGAAACAAGGTCAAATGAAAAACACCTGTTATAGTCAACTTCATACAAGCACTCAGGAATTCTATCTTTAGACCGATATTTTTGCACTATCTTTCTAAAGACCAAGAAGGAGGAGTATGTCATAATGTTCACATGGACAGAAAAGAGAATGACAACTCGATGACAGAAACCAAGAAAATTTAGGAAGCCAACCTAAAATCAACTCGTTTAATCTTGACGCTTGTGAAAGATTATAATTTTGAAGTATCAAAAGAGCAATTGATTCTTTGATATCTAATGAACTCTTGTTTTGTAATTTGTCTCAATTGTGAACATAAAGTAAGGGGAAACATTTTTCAAAATTTCATCAAACATTTTTCAAAATTATTTCATTAAACATTTTTTGAAATTCTTTCATCAAACATTTCTCAAAATTCATTCATTAAACATTTTTCAAAATTCTTTCATAAAACATTTTCAAAACTTATTTATTGAACATTTTCACCTTTTGAAAATGGAAAAAACATTTTCAAATAAAAAAATCTCTCTAAGAGTATATCTTGAAAATTGGAAAATGTCTCTCGGACATAGAAGCTTAGAATTAGAATTGGGGTAAAAAAAGCCAAAATTATGGGACAAAATTTATTGGGGAAAGAAGAACAAATTGACCCAAATCAATAATTGCAAGGGATACCTCATTTGTGATCTTCAATCGAATCATTTCAAGAAGATTCAACTTTCGCAAAAAAAAGGCTTGGTTCTTCAATCAAGTCATAAAAGATAAATCAAAAGTAGTAGTAAGCATATTGGTTATCATGACTAAGTACCAAATAGTACATGGACTTGGCCACCAAGGTTAAATAGTACAAGGACTTAGCCACCAAGGTTAAATAGTATAGGGACTTGGCCATTATTGTTAAATATTATAATGACCAAGGCTACCAAAGTAGACAATAAGGGAAATTTCATCTGCTATGATTGAAGATCGTTAACCAAAAGTAATGAAGTCTTGGTTCATAGATCAAATCATGCAAAACTTCATCAAACATTAATCACAATCGCATTAGATTATTTTTAGGATATATCGCACATGACACATATGAAATCATAGCATATGACCTTTTCAAACATGATCTATGAAATCAATCGCATTAGATTATTTTTAGGATATATCGCACATGACACATATGAAATCATAGCATATGACCTTTTCAAACATGATCTATGAAATCCATCTCAATAGTAGATCAATCATCTTCAATCATGACTAGACCTTATCAACGCGAACGAGCAATGTCATCATTAGATTTGACATCGAGAAAATTACCCAAAAGATATCATATCTCTTCAGCATGTTGGAGCAATGTCGTTTACAAAATCAAATTATCTCCAAACAATAGACTTCCTCAATGCGAAGGAGTAGTGTTGTCTACATGGGCACAATAATATCGACTACATGTTAGACCTCCTCAACGCAAAGGAGCAAAGTCACCATTAGATTTAATGTTAAGTAAATCACCAAGAAGTGACCAAATCTCTTCAGCGTGAAGGGACAGTGTTGTTTCCAAAGTCAAATTATCTCTAGGCAATCAAATTTCCTCAACAAGAAGGAAAATGTTGATTTCAAATGTACAATCTTTCAAATACGACTAGTCATCCTCAATATGAAAGAAAAACGTCGTTAGCAAACTCAGTTTTCTCAAATAAAGCATCAACTCATCAAACAATAATTAGAATTCCTCGACACGAAGAAACAAATTGCTTGTATCCTTTGAGATTGCTTCTCTTGAAACAAGACGTCATCTTGCTTATCACAGTTTCCCTTGAGCCATAAACTTAAATAAATTTTGCCTCACTCAAGGCAGTTTTCTCTCGAAAGCAAAAGGTTTATCTCCATGAGATAATTTCTTTTGAAACTAATTTTGTCTCGCTCGAGATATTTTGCTTATAAACCTAAAGCATTGGCATAGCTTCTCATGAAACAAATCTTGTCTTGTTTAAAATTTCCTTCTTGAAAGCACAACTTCTAACATTATAAATTTTAACTTATGACATTATAAATTATAAAACAACATAAATTTTAAAACAAAAGTTGAAACCGAGCAAAAATTGTTTGTCTTGTTATCTTTTCCCTTTTCGTACCTTCACACCAATGGGAAAAGAGGAGCAACTGTTAACACCAATTTTCATTCAAGTGTTTATTATAATTATTTATTATTTTTTTAATATCATTAATATATTTTACTAATTTATATTTTTTGTAGGCTACGAACTAAACCCAACACAAGCAACCTTAAATTAAAACCATAATGGCTTATCATGTTAATATTTTGGCTAACCCTAAAGTTAAGGTTAGCCACCTATCACTGCCACTAGGAATGGGAGATTCTCGCTGTTGTCAGAGCTTCTCACAACCACTAATGTTATGTCACCATTGCTTTCAAACCAACCACCTAATCCTATAAAGTCTATAATTTTATGCTTCTGCCAACCACCCACACTAAACCATCACCAAACACAAGAAACCATTGATTTAATATCACATGCAACCAAAGAAAAACAGAGAGGAGATCAGTTCAAAAAAAGAAAGATCAAGAAAATCAACAAAAATAAAGGAGGAGCTTCGAAAAAAAAGAAAAAGAGAGAAGAACAAAAAAAATTAAACATTACCTTCTAGACTTCAAATCAAAGATCCGTGCGGTGAGAAGCTTTATCTCGTGGCCAGAGAATACATATCTCGGAGACATCACCATCAGACAATGGTTTTCACGGCGGAGGAAGGTAGACTTTTTCAGTTTTCTTTGTTAGATCTAGGCTTTAATGGTTGGTTTTAGGTAAAAGTGACATAGGGTTTGGGTTTAGAAGAGAAAAAGAAGTATTTTGGGTTCGTTTTAGATTTTTCAGTCAACGGTGGTGGTGGTCAGCAGTGGTGGTCGACAATGGTAAGCGGCGATTGTCAGCACCGATGAGTTGTTGACCACCCACCCGTGTGTGAGAGATTAGAGAATTTGAGATCTTGTCATTTGAATAAAAAAATGAAGAGTTACAAATGAGCTTAGGCTAAAAATTTAGTCTTAATTTTTCTTATATATGTAATCCAAAACGACGTAGTTTTGAGGGTTATGGTTTTCTGAGTTTGCGCATGGGCTAATCATGCGAGAAGGGCCTATACTTTTGTAAACTTCTCACTTTAGTCACTAAATAGAACTTTAATTGTTTTGATTTGGAGCTTCTAATTTTGATTCACTTACATTTCAATCATTGTTTTCCTATAAACATGCTTTGGTTGAATTCCTGATCCCAAATGTTAATTTATGGTTCATTTCATTTTCTTCCTTCATGCTTGTTACATGTTAGAATCTATTAGATTTATGCTTTAAGTCATTGTAGCTTTATCCTGTATTCATTTTGGTCACTGGCTGGTTGAATCCTCTCATGAAATAATATGGATGATTGCTTCGATAGCCCCCTACAATTTTCTATTTATTCTGATTTAGTCCTCTTTATTTGTTACATGTTCAAAGTTGTCTTATTTATGCTTTAAGTCCCCTTAACTTATTTTTATAATTATTTTAGTCATTGTGAGTTTATTTATACTTCGAAATATTGTGGATAATATTTTGGTAGCCCCTACTATATTTTTTATGTTTTAATTTGACCCTTAGACCATTCACCCTTTTTTATTAATTAGCCATTTATGCTTGTTATGTTATACATTTTAGTCCCTGTACTATTATTATTATTATTATTATTATTATTATTATTATTATCATTATTATTATTATTATTATTATGTAGTAGTAGTATTAGTATTAGTATTAGTATTAGTATTAGTATTATTATATAAGTATTTATTTCATATATTTATATAAATATATATATTATTTTATAAATATATCTTTTTATTTTTTTAGACATTTATTAATTTTTGGTTGTTAAATTAACCTATGGAAGACCTCTAAAAACCTAGAGTGCCTTTTTGAGGGTTATTCAAATAAAGTTGATATTTTATTATTATTCAATATTTGTTTGTATTCTATGTTTTTAAAGGTATATAAACATCTTCCATTTCAAAAGTATCTTTTCATATATATTTAATTTTCATATAGTGAAATTATTTTAATAAAAATCAAATTATATTTATTTTATGGGAAATATATCGAACGAAGAGCGGTCCATGGAAAAACCTCCAAAATATCTAGAGTTTGCTTCCTTAAAATGCATGAGTGAAAGAATATTCCATCAATTTTAACGTAACTAAAATAAACAATTTGTTTGAAAACATTTTAATTTCTATATTATTGGCATTTCATTCTTCGACTTTTCATATCCTCTATTATTGTTGTCTTCATCATCCATTCATGTGTTTTCTCATTTTTAAAAATAATTAAAGGCAATGATGTCTTGCATCATGTGTTAATAGAATTGTGTCCAACATGACCGGATTTTAATTTTCGTTAATTCATGTAGTAATGTGACATCTTTTTTTCTAAATAAAACCGAGTGAATTAAATCATTTTTATTGAGTCATATATTTTGTTAAGAAATTCATTCTTTTCACTTAAAGAAATAAAAGGATCGTAATTTAAATTTTAGATTTGAATATATGAAGTTTGATCATTTAGACAATGTATAGTCATCTAGACAATGTACAACCAAATATAATGTAAAATAAACGATTCAAATATTAAGTACTATATGCCTTATCATGCCTAGATGATAAATTGTTTGAGATATTCCTAACTTCACCACTGTGTCACGTAGTGTTCAATCACTTGTTTGTTTTCCTCGATGCAGATAAAATATAGATTTTTTTTTATAATTCTTAACTTTTTTTTATATTGAATGTTTACATTACTAACATCTATGATGTTCAAATTCGGATTCTCAAGAATAACAACAATTTCTTACTATAAAAATTACTTAGTTTATGCTAAAAAATTCTCTTTAATATATACACTATTTATAATATTTTTCAATAAAGGTGACGTTATTGATTGATTAAATGTTAACCTAATAAAAATAATTTTTTTGAATTAATCATTTGTATCCGATCTATTGACCGACTAATCCAGATCGGGTACTACAGAGGCGAGGGTGACCCTCCCAACCCAATTTGCTCCATTCGCAAACACCAGGATTCGAATAAAATAATTTTATTATTAAATAATAATTTAATAATATTTTACATATTTTAAATAAAATAATATTAAATTAAATTAAATTATGTGTAATAAAATTATATAAAAAATATTCTAAAGATAAACAACAAAAATGATCACTAATATTTGAATAAATTTTTATTTTTTTCATTAAAGTTTCAAAAATAATAAATTAATCATTAATATTATCGATTTATAACAAATCAATCACCCACTATTAATACTTTTTACTTTAGTAACGGAATGCTAGCGTAGCGTGTTAAACTGACTGATTTACCACGTTTGACCATGGGTGTCAGATTGTTTGACTCTTCTTCTTCCTCCTCCCTTATGGTCATCACTAGCTACAGCATTCTCTGCCACTTTGTCATCCATGCCTCGATCACAGGTTCGTAAAGCCTTTGAAATAACCCTCTCTTTTTAATATCATGGTTAAAAGGTCATTTTATTTGTTGGGTGGCTACGATCGGTGCTGGCCTGCTGGATTTATGAACATGTTCTTGTTGAAATCGTGAAGTTAGTTGAAAAGCGAGGACTAGTAGGCACACGAGGAGGATGGAATGATTTTTTAAGAAGTTATGACAAAAAATTTGGTGCTTCTTTGGGTGATCCTTGGAGACGGACCAATGATGTTTTAGTACGGTTTCTTAAGACATTTACCAAAGAGGAGGATTTAAAGTAAATTCATGATTTCTTATTGTTTTCAATTACTCTCTTTTATTTGGTAATCTGGGTTCGAGGATGCTAATGTTATGTTTTTTCCCTCTGACTTGCTTGCTTGCAGCTTTTCTCTATAATGTTGCAAAGTCATTTAAATAGGAAGATAGTGGAACAATTTAGAAAAGAATCTTGGGACAATGAATACCCTGAGCAGGTATAATGGCATATTTTTGGAGGAAATTCATATCTAGAGTAGCTTTTGTAGTACTATTTTGTAATTGGTCTAATTCGTTATGTGACTGTTTTAACTCTGGAACACCCTCAATATCCTCTTGATTCGTTGTTGTTATCTCTTTTTGGTTTCCATCTTTCATAACCCTGATCAGTTATAGACTCAGGGATGGATTGCTAAAAAATATCAGGCAATGAAGTCAAATGCAATGATTGTGAAGATGGCACTGAAGTATTGGTGAGAGTTTGTGCTGTAGATCGTGATTTACGGGCAATGAAGTGTTTTCTGTTGATTGGGGTCGTTGAAGTGTCTTCTTCGAGAATTTTATTTTCAGCAACCAATTATCCAATCTGTTAATTAATAAAATGACCTTTTAACCATCACATTAAAAAGAGAGGGTTATTTCAAAGGGTTTACAAACTAGTGGCAGAGAATGCGATAGCTAGTGATGACATTAAGGAAGGGGAAAGAAAGAGTCAAACGATCAGACACCCATGATCAAACATGTTAAGTCAGTTGGTTTAATGTGCTACGCCAACATTCAATTAATATATTATTAAATCAGTAAAGATTGTTAATGGTGTCAATTACTATATTATTAAATCAGTAAAGATTGTTAATGGTGAGTGACTGATTTGTTATAAATCGATAATATTAGTGATCAATTTGTTACTTTTGAAACTTTAGTGAAAAAAAACAAAAACTTACTTAAAAATTATAGTTTATCCATGTTTTAAATAATAAATATTATTAAATAAAATTTCTATTTTCTATATAAAATATTACTTATATATATATATATATATATATATATATTAAAGTTACAATTCACTTACATAGTTTAAAATTCTTTTAGTTTTACACAAATTTAAGATAGATAAGTGAAAACATATAATTGAGATTAACTTTTGTTTTTCTTCCTAATGAATATCTTCTCATTTTAATGTAATTAATCTATTCTCACTCATCTAATAGTCATAAATCATTAAATTTGTGTAAAACTAAGTAGTTTTACATTATGTAATTGGATCTCATCCATATATATATATATATATATATATAATGAAAGTAGAATTACTTTTGTTTAATAAAATTTAACATAAAATGCATGTTTAGTATCTCAAGTATCACTTTTATTCCGTTTTAGTTGCTTAACAATTTGTTTAAATTATATTTAATGTTACGTCTTGATTTCATTTTAATAACATATTATTAACAAATTAACGGTGATGCTAACGTATCACCATGAGATGATGTCACATCATCATAATTTTTTTAAAAAAATCCAAGTCAACAATTACGTTATTTTTTTAGCGACGGATAATTAAAATGTAACATTAGACATAATTTTAAAAAACTAATAGTTAGATAATCAAAACAGAATAAAATTGATAGTTGAGATGCTAAACGTGTAATTTAGCCTAAAATTTATTTAGAAATGAAAGGGCCAACTACGCCACATCCACATGTTATACAAGTCCATTCCCAGCTTTCCCAAGTCAGAGAAGCCGAACGATTTTCCCGCATCAAATACCTTTGATATTCGTGTTTCCTTTATTTGGGATAATTCTTTGATCTAATCATCACCGTCCATTTTTGTATATAGGGATCAGATGGCCCCCACTTGTTAACATCATGATAATCCTCTCCTTGTACATGATCTAGACCGGGTGGTCCCACGTGGGTCTCAAGTGAAAACCCGACACTTTGGAAAAGACCGTGTCTTTTGGTTTTACCCACTTATCTTCTTTATCTTAAACTCCAAACAAATGAATGGCTGTTTTGTTTAGGACAAAAACCAAATGGATAATTTTATTTAACTTTAATCTGCATTTCAAATAATTCAGTTTTTTTTAAATTTACAGGAATTATTATTTTAAATATATGATTAAACAACCTATTAAATATATCATTCTTTTATTTGAAAATTATTATGACTATAATTACATTTAAAATACAATAGAAAGTTATCATTCAAAGTTTTATTATTTAAATTTAGTATTTTTAAATTATTTATGAAAATAATATTCTCTAAAATTTATTTACATAAATAACTTAAGTTTTTATCATATGATACTGTTAAACTTATATTTTGATATAACAAATATTTGTAAAATTGATTTTGGACTTGATCAAATATTTAAAAAATAATTCAAAGCCCATAATATCTTGAAAAATATGTGCTCGAAATTGTTATATATGAAATATTTTTTTAGTTAATTAAAATATATTTAAAGAGTTTAAAAATGTGTTTAAAGATTTTAAAATATGAAAAATATTATTCATTCACTATTTGGCATTGTTCACGAAATTGTTCATACACTGGTACTGTTCATAGTTTCGAAACTTTGACCCCTGAAACTGTTTCAATGTCCAAATTTTCTTCAACGGTCATATTTTTAAGTAAGAGTTTTGAAACTTTCAAAAACACCGTGTTTAGAAGTCTTGATTCTTTCAAAATAGTTCAAAGTTTCGAAACTTTCTCCAAAGTTTTGAAACTTCATGTACACGTGGCCTTAATTGCATGTTTTTAAAGCTTCCAACGGCTATAACTCATCCCCAACGGTCATAAACGACTAGTAACTCATTCTACACAATAAAAACACTCCAATGACACTTGAAGAAGGTTACTACACCTATCCAAGCTTAGAGATCAAGAGAAAAGAGTCTTCATTCTTATTTCCTTCATTTTTCTCTTGTAAATAAGTGTATATAACTTAATTGCATATCTTTTGTTCTTATTCTTGTGAGCTTAATACTTGTAAACATCTACCTAGAGAGGTCTTCTTGTTTACACAAGTTATATTTTGTTGAAAAAGGGAGCGGTTCTAGTTAGCCTTGAAAAATTAGAAAATTGTAAAGGTTACTCTTGAGCCTAGAAAAAAAAAGAACAAATTAGTGGATTTTTTTGAAAATCCTTAGTGTGTAGCTAAGGTAATGGATGTAGACTTTGGTTGAAAAAGTCGAACCACTATAAATATTGTGTCTAATTCTTATCTTTTATCGCTTCCACACCAAAGATTTTTAAAAGTTAATTCACCCCCTCTTGGTTTTTTTTGGTTGATCTATCGAGCCCAATAATTGGTATCAGAGCAGGTCAAAATTGACAGTCTAACAACCTTGTGAAGATCCTTAAAGTGGTCTATATATTTTTGACTCAACTGAGAAGATGAAGTTTTCCTCTTACGCTTACTACATCGAAGATTCTCAATCGATTAACAAGCCATTTGAAGAATATGATGATTCTCTTCATTTAAGCAAATGATCTAGGAGCTTGGAACTCTATTATGAAGGGCCACTCTACTCCAACCAATGAGATGGAAGATTGAAATGAAGAAGAAAAAAAGAAGTTCCAACAAAATGCCAATGCCATGCACATTCTATTTTGTGCATTAGGTCTGGATGAATATGGAAGAGTCTCCTATTGTTCAAATGCCAAGGAGATTTGAGACAAGCTACAAGTCACTCATCAAGGAACCGATGAAGTGATATAAACAAAAAATCAGTCTTCTCAACCATAACTATGAAAATTTCAAGATGAAACTAGATGAAGACATCAAAACTATGACAGATAGATTTTCCATTATTGTCAACAGTTTTAAGGGATATGGAGAAATCATCCCTAATGAGAAGCTTGTTAGAAAGATAATATATTCTCTTCCAAAGTCTTGCCAATCGAAGAAGATGACAATCATTGAACCGAAAAACCTTAAGTCTCTTACTCTTAATGGGCTAATTGGTTCCCTTCTCACTTATGAGTTGATGGTAAAAGAGGAAAAACAAGAATAATAGAAGAAAGAAGAAAAGAAAGAAAAAAGATGTCGCATTGAAATCCTCAACTCAAAATGAGAGCACCTCATGTGAAGAAGATGATGACGAAGAAGAAATGGTCAAGCTCTTCAAAAGATTCAAAAGATTCATGACATCAAAGGAGAAAGATGTGAAGCATGAATCAATAAAAAAAAAGGTCCCCCGGTGTGCTTTGAATGTCAAAGAAGGAGACATGTCAAGTATAATTGTCCCCCTAAAGAAGAAAGGATCAAGTAAAAAAGAAGGTTTTCATGGTCGCTTGGAGTGATGAAGATGAAGTAGCCAACCTATGTCTCATGGCCATCGAAGAAGATTCAATGGTAACTTCTAACTCTAATGAATTAATTTCTTATCTTTTAAAGAGTTACAAGATGTTTATGATGAATTGTATTTAGAATTTGAGACCATGAAATAAAATATAAGAAATTGATTTCTAAATTTAAAAATGAAAATGATTTGGTTTTGAAAGCAAAATTGGATTTTGAAAAACAAAATGAAATTTTTGAAAAATGATTTTGATCTTTCAAAAATCAAAATTGAAAATTTATAAAAAGAAAATTTTAATTTGAAAGTTAAGCTTGAATGCTTAACAAAAGAAAAAGAAATTATTTCTCAAAACAATTAATCTATATTAAAAATGGCGAAATGCTCACATTTTCATTTTCATGGTCATAGTCTACATATTTGTCCTATAAAGAAAAGAAAAACTATTACAATTAGACAATTATGAGTTCCTAATGGAACTAGAGACATTGGTATTAATGTTCAAGGACCCAAAGTAATGTGGGTACCAAAAATCAAGTAAATGTCTCTTGTATGTGTGTTGGATTAATGAAATGAAATGCCAAGACATTTGATTGCTCTAGTCACACAAAAGAATGATAGGTAACCTCTAAACTTAATGTTTATTGATTTTGTATATTGGTTGCCTATTTTGAAGTTTTTGATTAGCATGAGATTTTGAGCATGAATGATTACATGTTTGTTATCTCATGTATGTTGAAATTGTGTTATGATGGACATGTTTAAAGTTAAATGCTTTTATCAATCTTTAGTTCATCATAATATTCTTGGTCAAGTTATGCTTGTATGTTTTAAATGATTCTTTTAAAATACTTTGACATTAATTTGTGTTTTTATTGGAAACTATTTTCAAAGCAAGTGATATCCTTAATTTATTTATTGAATATTTTTAACATTTGAAATCACTTTAAACCTATTGATGTCAAGTTTGATAATGCGTTAAAAAATTGGTATCATTTTAAAAAGGTGCATAGGTAAGAAATCTTAAATTTTTCTTTTTACTTGCATATGTCATCTTTTGTCTATTTGCATATGTGTGCCTAATATTTTACAGTCTTGATATGCAAATGTAAATGAGATTAAATGTTTGTGCATGTGTTCTTACTAGCAAATGGTATCTCTCTAACAATTGATATTTTATATTCAATGCATGACATTATGTAGTACTTTACACATATGCAATTCATTGTGAATTTTCTTTATATTGCATAAAGTATGATAGTCTTGAATTTATTGAATTTCATATGTTACTAACATGTTGTCTCATCTTATTGAAATTCAATATTCTTCTTAAGTGTCTAAGTGTTTTTAAGTCAAAATTTTTCATGGAATGTCTTATTAAGGGGGGCTTTGTTTTCAAATGATTTTGTGCTTAAATTTTTGTTCTCTTTTTAACTTACTCTCCATTGTTATTTTGAACCAATAAAGTTTGAATTATTTTTTATATAACAAAAAAGGGAGAAGAAAGTGAAAAATAAAATTTCACAAAGAAAAATGGCAAGCTTAAATATTTTTTAATAAATTCTCTTTTTCAAAATATATTTTTCTAAAGTGGAACTTTTATTAAAAATAATTTTTAAAAGAAGTTTTGTTAAATCAAAAAGGGTATAATGTTAAACTTATATTTTGATATAAAAAAATATTTGTAAAATTGATTTCGGACTTAATCAAATATTTCAAAAATAATTCAAAGTCCATAATATCTTGAAAAATATGTGTTCTAAATTATTTTATATATTTGAAATATTTTTGAGTTAATTAAAATATATTTAAAGTGTCTAAAATGTGTTTAAAGCTTTTAAAATATGAAAAAAAAATTATTCAGCCATTATTTGGCACTGATCATGACACTGTTCATACACATGTACTATTCACAATTTCAAAACATTTGATAAAATTTCGAAATTTTGACCCTTGAAACTATTTCAATGACTCACTTTTCTTCAACGATCATATTTTTAAGTAAGAGTTTTGAAACTTTCAAAAATAGTGTGTTTAAAAGTCTCGATACTTTCAAAATAGTTTTGAAACTTTCATTAAAGTTTCGAAACTTCATGTGCATGTGGCCTTAATTGCATTTTTTAAAGCTTCCAACGGCTATAACTTATCCCCAATAGTCATAAACGACTACCAACTCATTCACACAATAAAAACACTCCAATGACACTTGAAGAATGTTACTACATTTATCCAAGCTTAGAGATCAAGAGAAAAGAGTCTTCATTCTTATTTTCTTCATTTTTCTCTTGTATATCTTTTGTTCTTATTCTTGTGAGCTTAATCCTTGTAAACACCTACCTAGAGTGGTCTTGTTTACACAAGTTATCCTTTGTTGAAAAGTGGAGTGGTTCTAGTTTAGCCTTGAAAAATTGGGAAATTGTTAAGGTTACTCTTAAGCCTATAAAAAAAAGAACAAATTAGTGGATGTGTTGAAAATCCTTAGTGTGGAGATAAGGTAGTGAATGTAGACTTTAGTTGAGAAAGTTGAACCACTATAAATCTTGTGTCTAATTCTTTTTTTGCTTCCACACTAAAGATTTTTAAAGGTCAATTCACCATCTCTTCGCGGTTTTTGGTTGATCGATGAAGCCCAACAGATACAAAGGTGCATCATGTTATGTATATCTTCTCAAATAGGTATTTAACACATGTTTTTATTTTACATCATATCTCAAATAAATACTCGATTTACATAAAAAAATATTGATCGATCAAATGCGTCTTCCATGTATTTTAGATTCAAAATTTAAATGTCATAAATTTTAGAAAAATAGGTGAGGTGAAACATGCTTTCCTATCAACCATCGACCTTTCACTCTATAAATGTTATGTATGGCTCATAAAAAGTCTCGTTGTGGGGTTACGAATTATGTGGGTTGGGGGTGTGGGGGCGCAGCCCCCGCGGTACGGTACAGGGTTGATTTTGTAATTATGTACCAGGGTTTTCTATTATAAATAGAGATGTAACCTAGACCTAAAAGATCATTGAATAAAACTTCTAGCGCCGCCTAGGCACCGAGGACGTAAGCACATTGTCGAACCTCGTAAAATTCTCGTGTTCTTTCGTTTTCTTTACCCGTTTTCGTCAACAATTGGTATCAGATGTCAGGAGCAAAATTCGAAGTCGCGAAATTCGATGGTCAGGGTAACTTCGGATTATGGAAAACGAGGGTGAAGGATCTATTGGCGCAGCAAGGGATCTTGAAGGCTTTGCGATCTACAAAGCCGGCGTCGATGGATGAGGAAGATTGGGAAGAATTGCAGCAGCGAGCGGCAGGAACCATACGATTATGCTTGGAGGACGAGGTCATGTATCACGTCATGCATCTATCGTCTCCAGACGAAATTTGGAGGAAGTTGGAAAGTCAGTTTATGTCCAAATCCTTAACGACAAAACTGTATCTGAAGCAGCGGCTGTATGGGCTGAAGATGCAGGACGATCACGATTTGGCGCAACACGTGAATGTCTTCAATCAAATCGTTTCTGATCTGGCTCGGCTTGATGTGAAAATTGAGGATGAAGACAGAGCGATGATTCTGTTGTGTTCGTTGCCTTCCTCTTACGAACACATGGTGACTACTCTTACATATGGGAAAGAGACTATCAACGTTGAGGAGATTACTGCAGCCTTGTTGGCTCACAACCAGCGGAAGCAGAATGCAGGGGAAAGCTCTCAAGCCGATAGCTTATATGTCAAGGGTAATCGAGATCGTGGACGGAAGCCAGAGAATGCAGGGTCCGGGAAGCGGAATTCCAGATCCAAATCCAGGGATAAGAAGACGATTCACTGTTACAAGTGCAAGGAGGCGGGACATATGAAGCGAGACTGTCCGAAGTTGAAAAAGCAGACCGATGAGAAGCGTGATGGCTCATCCAAGTCTGTGAACGTGGTCGAGGATGATACTTCTGATTGCAGTGAGGGTGATATGCTTTCTATTTCAACGACACAATTGACGGATGCTTGGATTCTTGATTCTGGATGTTCTTATCACATCACGCCAAATAGGGAATGGTTTTCGACATACAGGCCGGTTAATTCTGGTTCGGTTTATTTGGGTGATGATCGATGTTGCAATATTGTTGGTATTGGTGATGTCAGAATTAAGATGCACGATGGCTCCGTTCGGACGTTGAGTGGTGTTCGACATATCCCAGACTTGAAGAACAATTTGATTTCCTTGGGCACTTTGCACAAGAATGGTTTTATCCCTAAGGCTGATGAGGATAGGGAAACCATTCGGATTGTTAAAGGAGCATTGACTGTGATGAAAGGCAAGATGACTGCAGGGAATATCTACATTGTTAGGGAGTACCGTTGCAGGTGGAGTTCACTCTGTTGAGTCCTGTGATGATACGACAAAATTGTGGCATATGCGCCTTGCTCATCTTAGTGAACGTGGTATGGCAGAATTACACAAGAGAAACTTGTTGCATGGTGTCAAAAGCTGTAAGCTCGACTTTTGCAAGTATTGTGTTCTTGGTAAACAGACTAAAGTCCGTTTCAAGACTGCGAAGCACACAACTCAAGGGATTCTTGATTATGTGCATTTTGATGTATGGGGGCCTTCCACGACATCGTCTTTGGGTGGATCTAGGTACTATGTTACTTTTATTGATGATTTTTCACGGAAAGTTTGGGTGTATTTTTTGAAACAGAAATCTGAAGTTTTTGAGAAGTTCAAGCTGTGGAAAGCTGAGGTAGAAAACCAAACAAGACGAAAAATCAAGTGTTTGCGGTCTGATAATGGTACGGAGTACACAGATTCACAGTTCCTACAATTCTGTAAGGAGCATGGGATTCAGAGGCATTTTACAGTGCGCAAGACACCACAACAGAATGGTGTTGCGGAACGAATGAAGGTCGTTGAATGAAAGAGCCAGATGTTTGCGGTTGAATGCGGGGCTTCCCAAACACTTCTGGGCTGAGGCTGTTAACATGGCGTGTTACTTATCAACAGATCGCCAAGGGCATCGCTGGCTGGGAAAGTTGCAGAAGAGGTATGGACTGGTCATGATGTTAGTTTTGATAACTTACGGATTTTTGGTTGTCCTGCTTATGTGCATGTACCTGCTGATGAGAGATCCAAACTTGATGCAAAATCGAAGGAGTGCATTTTTCTGGGTTACAAGAAAGGTGTCAAAGGATTCAAGTTCTGGGATCCAGTTGCGAAGAAAGTTGTGATTATAGATGTCGTTTTTGATGAACAATCCATGTTGCAGCAGAAGCAAGACACGACAGTGGTGGATTTCGAGCAGTTTCCAGTTGAGAAACCAGAAACTTCTCAACCGACTTCTGGTGGTTCCACTATGGATGATTTGCAGGATTATAGTCTCGCCAGAGACAGGGACGGACGAATATAAAGCCTCCGAACAGATTGGGTTTTGAAGACTTGGTATCTTTTGCACTTATTGTTAGCAGTGATGATCCGGTTACTTTTCATGATGCCGTTACTAGTCAGGAAAACGACAAGTGGATGGCAGATGGAGTCTTTGAATCACAATCGCACATGGGAGTTAGTTCCCCTTCCTGAGGGTAAGAAGCCGATTGGTTGCAAATGGGTGTATAAAAAGAAACCAGTAGTAACAGAAAAAGAGGGGGAGAAGTTCAAGGCTCGTTTGGTAGCGAAGGGTTTTTCACAGCAGAAAGGAGTTGATTATGATGAAATCTTTTCTCCTGTGGTCAGGCACACTTCAATCCGAGCAGTACTTGCATTGGTGGCTAGTTGGGATTTGCATTTAGAGCAGATGGATGTTAAAACTGCTTTTTTGCATGGTGATTTAGAGGAGCAAATCTACATGCGGCAACCTGAAGGTTTCACTCAACCTGGAAACGAGCATTTAGTTTGCAGATTGAAGAAATCTTTGTACGGGTTGAAACAGTCTCCGAGACAGTGGTATAAACGGTTTGACTCCTATATGATCAAGATTGGCTACAACCGATGTGAGTATGATTGTTGTGTCTATGTTAAGAGCCTTGATGATGGTTCTTTTATTTTTCTATTACTGTATGTTGATGATATGTTGATTGCTGCGAAGAACATGGATGATGTTATCGGTTTGAAAACTTTATTGAGTCAGGAATTTGATATGAAAGATTTAGGTGCTGCAAAGAAAATTCTTGGAATGGAAATTTGCAGGGACAGAGACTCAAGGAAACTGCGCGCTCTCAACGGGGTTATGTTGAGAAAATGCTAGAAAGGTTTGCGATGAGCAGCGCGAAACCAGTTAGCACTCCATTGGCGAATCACTTTAAGCTCTCATCAGAACAGTGCCCCAAGACAGATAAGGAAGCTGAAGATATGGCAAAGGTTCCGTATTCTAATGCTGTTGGCTGCTTGATGTATGCGATGGTATGTACTCGTCCTGATTTAGCTCATGCTGTTAGTCAAGTTTGTAAGTACATGTCTAAACCTGGTAAGCAACATTGGGAAGCAGTCAAGTGGATCTTTCGGTACTTAAAGGGTACTGTGGGACATGGAATTGTTTTTGGGAGTCAGCGGATAATCCTTTGGTTGTAGGATATGTGGATTCAGACTATGCAGGTGACTTGGATAATAGAAGATCTACGACAGGGTATGTCTTTACTCTTGGTGGAGGGCCTATTTGTTGGAAGTCTACTGTTCAATCTATTGTGGCTCTATCTACAACTGAAGCTGAGTACATGGCAGCGGCTGAAGCTGCAAAAGAAGCTTTATGGCTTACTGGTTTAGTGAAGGAGTTGGGTGTTCAACAAGGTGGAGTTCAGTTGCTTTGTGATAATCAAAGTGCTATTCACTTGGCTAAGAATCAGGTGTATCGTGCTAGAACTAAATATATTGATGTAAGGTTCCACAAGATCAGAGAGTTGGTTGCATCTGGAGAGGTTTTGTTTCAGAAGGTACATACTGATGAGAATGCCACTGATATGTTCACTAAGCCAGTTACGACAGACAAGTTCAAGCATTGCTTGGACTTGTTGAATGTTTCGAGTTGTTAAAGAATCAAGGTAACCCAACCCACATTGAAGTTTCCAAGGGGCAGGATATTCGCCAAGGTGGATATTTGTTATGTATGGCTCATAAAAAGTCTCGTTGTGGGGTTACGAATTATGTGGGTTGGGGGTGTGGGGGCGCAGCCCCCGCGGTACGGTACAGGGTTGATTTTATAATTATGTACCAGGGTTTTCTATTATAAATAGAGATGTAACCTAGACCTAAAAGATCATTGAATAAAACTTCTAGCGCCGCCTAGGCACCGAGGACGTAAGCACATTGCCGAATCTCGTAAAATTCTCGTGTTCTTTCGTTTTCTTTACCCGTTTTCGTCAACAATAAATCTTTCAGACGAATGATAAACATACGTCAAAAACAAAGAAATGAAAAACACATCTTCTATCTTTCGTGCGAGGAGCGTATAATCACTCTAGAGGATGTTTCGATTTGCTTACATATTTCCATTAATTGTCGTATTTTGATCGATATCAGTGGCATAGATTGATTTGGTTTGTACTACTTATTGCTTGGAAACATATCATATAGGTTCAATGGTGATCGAATCACTATTACGTGATTTGTACAGCCATTCAACAAATTAGATGAAGATTGCTCTTAATAGGAGGTGAAGACATTTACATGTACGTATATTTTGAGGATTATAAAGGAATTTAATACATGATAAATCTCGAACCCAAATACGTTTGATGTGGTTGTGTCACAAACAAGATATTTGAGTAGAATGATTAATTTATAAAAAAAATGATAAAAAAGGACTAAAGGTATGTGTTAATAACTAAAAATTTCATTTTACTATCGTAATAATTAGAAATTCATTTATAAATTTAAAATTTATAATAAAAAATTCATGTAGTTTATACGAATATCTCATATAATTCATAATAGAGGGCTTGCATCCCAAAAGATGAGTGGTCAATCGAACATATGACATGCAATGTCTTATATGTTATACAATAGTTGAGTGACATCATAGTGATTTTCTGCTCGATATTTTGGATATATATTTTTGGCCTAGTTATTTACCTTGTAGAACTAATATTTTGATATAACAAATAAGAGTAAAAATGTTTTTGGATCAAATTGAATTTGTTCAAACATTGCAAAAAATAATTCAAAGTTTTTAAGTTTTTAAAGGTGAAACATGCAATTTTGGGTTTGGTTTTGAAACTCCTTCCAGAGGTTTCGAAACCCTTAAGGCAGAATGTAAATCTGGCCTATAGGTTTCAAAACCCACCTCAAAGGTTTAGAAACCCCTTGTTTCAAACGGTCAAAAATTTAAATGAAGGTTTCGAAACCCCTGTGCATAATTGCAGAATTTTTTTGCTTCCAACAGCTAGAAACAACTAGTAACTCATTTCAACATATAAAAATACTCCAAGGACACTTGAAGAAGTAGAACAACACATATCCAAGCAATCAAACACGAGAGAAGAGTTCTTCAATCTTATTTTTCTTTCTCTTGTAGATATTAGTGTTTTAGCGAGCTTAAACTTTGTAAACACCTACCTTGTAAGGGTTTTCTTGTTTACATCTCTTATCATTCGTAAAGGGGTTTTGGTTCTAGTTTAGCCAAGTGAAAAACTAGGAAGTTGTAAAGGTTACTCTTGATCATTGAAAAAGAAAGAACAAATTAGTGGATTTGTTGGAAAATCCTAAGTGAGGAGCTTAGGTAGTGGATGTAGACTTGGTTGATAAGTCAAACCACCATAAATCATTATGCAAATTTTCCTATTTTTATACTCCTTACTCCCTAAATTTCAAAAAGCCAATTCACCCCCTCTTAGCATTTTTTGGTTGATTGATCGAGCTTCATAAATCCCAACAGTTGGTATCGGAGCTTGATTCATTAGAAGGTTTAACAACCTTGAGACGATCCTTGAAGAAGCTCTATCAATTTTCGAAGCAACCGATAATATGAATTCAACCTCCGGCTCATTCCACATGGAAGAATCCTAACCGATCGACAAGCCTCCATACTTCAATGAAGCTAACTACCGTCATTGGAAGAAATTAATGAAGCTATTTATAATGATCTAGATGCATGGGAGATGATCAAGAATGGTTATTCTTCTCCAAAGAAGAAGATGAATGAGTGGAGTGCTCAAGAAAGGAAGAAAGCTCAACAAAATGCTAAGGCAATGCACATGTTGTTTTGTTCATTTGGTCCCGATGTCTATGAAGGAGTTTCTTTATGTTCAAATGCCAAGGAGCTTTGGAATAAGCTCGAAGAGATCCATGGAAACAAGAAAGAAGAACCAACAAAGGTGGTGTGCTTAATGGCTCTTGAAGAGCCCAAGGTATCTTCTAAATCTAATGAATTCTATTCATATTCTTTTGATGAGTTACAAGTTTCATATGATGAATTATGTTTGGAGTTTGAGACCATGAACTTCAAATACAAGAAAATGATTTCAAAATTTAAAGTTGAAAGCGATTTTCTTGCAAAATTGGACTTTGAAAATCAAAATGAAATTTTGAAAAAAGATTTAAAGCTTTTAAAAATGAAAATTGAAAATTTTGAAAAATAAAGTTTTGATTTAAAAGTTAAGCTTGAATACTTAACAAAAGAAAAAAATCATTTTAAATAATTCATCTATTTCATAATGGCAAACTGCTCATATTGCCATTATCATGGTCATATGGAACATACTTTTCCTTTAAAGAAAGGAAAACATTTTAAAATTAGACAAGTATGGGTTTCTAAAGGAACAAGGGGCATTGAAACTAATGTTCAAAGATCCAAAGTAATTTGGATACCAAAGTCCAAATAAATGTCTCTTGTAAATGCGTGGGAGCAATGGTGATGAAAGTGAAGATACTCAAATGCTCTAGCCACACTTGATATGGAATGGGTAACTTCTAAGCTTATTTTGATTATATTGCATAATTGGTTGCTCATTTGGTTTAAGCATGCATGAGTTTTGATTTTAAATGATTTATTGGTTTTAATGCTTTGTTTTTATTTTTACAAATTTTAATTTTTGACCTTAATTTAAATGTTAATGCATGTGATTTATTGCAAATGATATCTCTCTAACAATTGATATCAATTTTTCAAAGGCATAACATTTTTTGGATAAAGTATATTATACTCGAATAAATTGAATTTCATGTGCTACTAAATTGTTTGTTCATCTTTGTTGAAATTCAATTTTTTTTAAGTGTTAAGCTTTTAAAGTCAAACTTTTGTTTGGAATGCATTTGTTTAGGGGGAACCTTTTGATTTTCAAATGATTTTAATGTTAAAATTAATACTTACTCTCTATTTTTATTTTGTACCTTAAAGTTTGAATTATTTTTTATATAACAAAAAGGGGGAGAAATATAGGTTTGAAAAAAAATCTATTTAAAGAATGAAAAGGGGGAGCTTAAATATTTTTCAAAAATATTTCTCTTTTTCATCAAATGTTTTTCAAAGGGGGAGCTTTTGTCAAAAACCATTTTTCAAAGGTTTTGTTATATCAAAAAGGGGGAGATTGTAGAACGAATATTTTGATATAACAAATAAGGGAAAAATATTTTTGGACCAAACTGAATTTGTTCAAACTTTGCAAAATTAATTCAAAGTTTTTAAGTTTTTAAAACAGGCAATTTTGGGTCTGGTTTCAAAACCCACCAAAACCCCTTCTAGAGGTTTCGAAACCCTTAAGGCATAATATAAATCTAGCCTACAGGTTTTGAAACCCCCTCTAAGGTTTCAAAACCCCTTGTTTCAAACAGTCAAAATTTTAAATGAAGGTTTTGAAACCCCCTTAAAGGTTTCGAAACACATGCGGATAATTGCAAAAAAAATTTGCTTCCAACGGCTCCAAATCATTCCCAACGGCTAGTAACTCATTCCAACATATAAAAACACTCCAAGGACACTTGAAGAAGTAGAACAACATCTATCCAAGTAATCAAACACAAGAGAAGAGTTCTTCAATCTTATTTTTCTTTCTCTTGTAAATATTAGTGTTTTAGTGAGCTTAAACTTTGTAAAAACCTACCTTGTAAGGGTTTTCTTGTTTACATCTCTTATCCTTTGTAAAGGGGTTTTGGTTCTAGTTTAGCAAAGTGAAAAACTAGGGATTTGTAAAGGTTACTCTTGGTCCTTGGAAAAGAAAGAACAAATTAGTGGATTTGTTGGAAAATCCTAAGTGAGGAGCTTAGGTAGTGGATGTAGACTTGGTTGATAAGTCGAACCATTGTAAATCATTGTACAAATTTCCTATCTCTATACTCCTTTCCTATCTTTATACTCCTTACTCTCTAAATTTCAAAAAGTCAATTCACTCTCTCTTGACATATTTTGGTTGATCGATCGAGCTTCATAAATCCCAACATACGTAGTTAAGATGCATAAAATTAACAGACAAATAAACGAGTATGAACAATTTTTTATGTTCATTTAATAAACAAATAACCACGAACAAATGTGTGTTTAGTTCATATACAATCATGAACGAGCTCGTTTATCAAAAGAGTTTTTACCCGGTTCTCCATTTCATTTAATTTTTATATTTTAAGATATTGGTGAAGATATGAACTAAATTGAACACATGATAAAATTTAAAATTTAAAATGTGAAGTTTAAGGAGTTCAAATACTAGTAGCGTAATTTTATCATTTTTAACTTACAAATGGAAGGGTAAAACTAAAAATTGAAAATATAAAAGAACACTAAGGGTTAGTTTGTTTGGTGGGAAATAATTTACTGAAATTACTTACCCCGTTTTCCCATGTTTGGTTTAAAGAAAAGTAGTGGTCAAAGTAAAATGTTTTACGGTCAAAGGAAAACAATCCATTTTCCCGTAAAACAACTTACGGTCTTGAGAATGGCAAGTCATTTTCCAACTTGACCTTCAAAGCTCTTACCCAAAATTATCCGATCAAATACCATCACCGACTTCTCACCCACGACATTTTTTTGAGGCCAACGTTCATCTTCGCAAGTAACAAAATCCCCTTTTATAATTTCAGATTTATGCCTCCATGTTTTAATCTCAAATCGATTCTTCCGTCCAGCGTCTCACCCCTCTCGTTTCAGAGCCTTCTATCCCTCTCGTTTCACAGCCTATTAACCTTTCTTCACCTGGTCAATCTCATAATACCCTCTTCGTTGATGTCTTTAGCACCTTCTCCATCGGTTAGAAAAAACATTCGCGATTGAGTCATATGCTATATTTTCCTCTTCTTTCTGAGTGGTTGTGAACCAAAATACAAGAATGAGTTCTATTTGAAGACTCTCCTTACCATCCCATAAGTAGCAGTCGATTTAAATACTTTTTGTTTTTTAATCCTATGTTTGAGGGAATCTTAATGAACACTTTGAAGTTTCTAATGTTCTATTTACACTTTGCATTCAGTCTTTAGTTACTGATATTTTGACAAATCTATCTCATGAAGAGTTGTTTTAAACATGAAAAATGAGTTTAATTTGGATCTCATCCTTTTAAAACCTTAGTATATGATGAATTTGTATAATGAATTTCCATTATTTAACAAATGTAGAATAACAATACCTGTTTTTTTTTTCACCACCACATATTTATAAATAGTGAAAATCTTTTAATGTATACCTTAGTGTGAGCAGGAATCAAATAAACTAGCATACTTTTTATCTAACAAAACACTTCAACATAATGATTTATTTTTTACGTTCGAATGCTTGAAAAAAAATTATATAGAAACTGAAGTGGTTGTGTTTAAACCATGAGTGGATTGAAACTTGATACTGTTTATATGAAAGATGGTTATAATGGTATAAAAACAATGAAAATCTTGTGGTGTCTTGACCTTGTCATAGTTCTTCATGGGCACATAGATTTAGGTTGGTTTTCTTTACAGTGTGAATTGTAAACTATCAGTTTCCAACTGAACCTGTCAATTTTAATGATTCAATATTACAGTACCTGAAACATTTTGTACGAAGAATTAGAGTTTATGATGCTTTTTTCCTAATGTGGAGAAAACGAAGACCGTAAAATCAATTACTCAGTAGACCACTAGTAGCATGATCGTAGAATTCGAGGGGTTAAACTAAAGACTCCTCATGAACTGCTGGAAGTACTAAAAGATTGATGTTTTATCAAAAGTGAGCACCTGGTTCCAACACACATTGTTTGTTTGATGTTCCTTATATTGAGTTGATGATGTTGTCATTGAACATTAATGCAAAGAAAAGGAATACCTTGTTCTTCCTTGGAATATATGTACAACATAACTCGTATCTTCTTCTAGTATTTATGTTGTGAGCTCTGTTTTTGTGCAACAAGAAGGTTTGTGGTCTTATTTATGAATTTTACTATCAAAAGCAATTGTGGCAACTTCATATAGAATATGATAAGGTAGGTTTTTTTTTATTGAATTTAAGGTGCTCATATTTACATTAGACTCGTATTTTTTACATTAGACTCGTATTTTTTATTAGGGTGCTCATATTTACAAACATGCTCAATCATCAGAACTTGTTATGGATACTCAACCTGCTATGTATGTTTTCTATGGTTTTGGAATTGTTGCAGGTGGTTCAAGAATTCGTCTTTGGTGTATATGATGAAGAGGTCATTGATGCTATCAATGTATTTTTAATAAATTATCAATATTAATTATATCAATTGAAACTACTTATAACATTAATTATATGCTAAATTATAAATTTATAATAATAATATTAGAAAAATAGAAAAAACACAAGAATGATTCATAAAATATGCATGTTTTTTTATGGAAAATAGATTCTCAAAAATATTTTCAGAAAACTTACTAAACAGTGGAAAACATTTTTCATTGCATCATCCAAATAACGGAAAATGTTTTCTCAACTATATTTTTCCAGAAATGTAATTCATTTTACAGAATTTGTTTTTCGGAATTCATTTTTAGCGAAACAAACATACCCTAAATGGATATGTTCATGAATGCTAAATGAACACATTCGTGAACATATAAACGACTAATGAACATGTTCGAGAATAATAAATAAACGAATAAGGATATCTTTAAAAATAAATAAACGAACACAGAGACAAATATTAAAAATTTAAACGAACACGAACCAAACATAAACACCTTCAAAAATAAACAACAAACATAAACATAATATTATTTGTTTAAGCTTGATTCATTTACATCCATACATACAAGAAAGACAAATGTTTGAATGAGGACTAGATACATTGAGTGATTAGTGATGTGGACCAACGATAGAATTGTATACATGGTTGACAATTTATTCTATGTTATAGTATGATAGTTTCAAGGGATTACATGCCATGATTCATGCATTACAAGAAGTTATTAATTTTTTAACGAGTTAGATCTATTCCTTGACATAAGAAAAAATATTCATCGATACATCATCATTGTCCCCAACTAATCAAAGAAAAGAGAACTCTTCTAGCTCGTCATCATCAACAACCCCATACTATCACAACAGACACTATCGATGTCACCACCATTTAATCAATAGATGTAGATGCAATATTCACCGTATATTATTTTCTCTCTTTCAAACATAATACAAGATACAAACTCATTATTTACTTCATATATATACTGTTGTTGACGATGATGCTCGTCTACTAGTACCACCTAGGGGTGTAAACGAGCCGAGTCGAGCTCGAGTATTGTTAAGCTCGACTCGATTCGAAAACTCTGAAATTGAGCTTGACTCGACTCGAAAACTCGCGAGCTTAAAATTTTCAAGCTCGAATCGAATTCGAAATCCTGAACTGAAGCTCGTGAGCAGCTCAAAAATGCTCGAAATTGAAAAAAAAATCTTAAACTTAACTCGATTGAAGCCTCAAACTCGAACATAAACCTTAAATACATAAAATCTTACTGTATTTTTAAAAAAAAATCAATACATAAATATTAATATTATTATTAATTTATTTTTTTAAATAAAACTTAATATATTATATTTTCGAGCTGCTCACGAGTTTTTCGAGTCCAATATCGAGTAGCTCGTTTCAGCTCGTTAAGAACTCGAGTCAAGCTCGAGCTCGAGTCGAGTCCATTCGATCCGAGTATTTATCGAGCCTTGATCGAGTCGATCTCGAATAGCTCGCGATCTGTCTCGTCTCATTTACAGCCCTAGTACCACCATAGTCAATCAGATTAATAATGGCATATTCTGAACTTTGGAAGTTTTTCTTCAATAATGAGATTATCGATTACACATCTTCACAAATATTATTTTTCAAAGACCATCCTCATCCCATGAATGGGGTATCAATGGATGAATCTGTTCGATTAACATATAGCGATAGTGTTGAATATAGCGTGAATAATATTGATAACGTTCTATAAAAAAATTATCGTGTATACCCGATGACCACTACACTGTGAAATTCATTAACGTTAAAGTCAACTTGACTCCCGTCCCATTTTAATATATAGATTTAATTTTTGTCACATATTTTATAAATTTAAAATTCAGATATCAATTTAAATAGAAAATATTTGTTTGGATTATAAAATTAAAAATAAGTGTGACCCACCTTAATGTGACGTTTGGATAGCTGGAATGTTTATGAGGGAATTAGAATATGTGAAGGAATTTGAATCTGTAGGAATTAGAATCCAATTCTATATTCTGTTTGGTTAGCAGGAAATGTTATGTTTGGTTCGAAGACATGTCAGATGAATTTGATTTCAGTAATGTAAAATGACAGAATTGTCATTCTTGTTTTTTTTTTTTTTACTTTATTTTAGTTTATTTTACAACTTACATATAGTAATATATTATAAAAAATTAAAAAAAAATTAAATTTTTATTTTATTGATTGATTATTCATTTCAATAAATTATAAAAATCATGTTAATAAACATTATAAGTTAAAATCATCACAATCAAAATATGTTAATAAGTTACCAAAAGATAGAACAATATTTCGATACATTCTAATCGGAGTCTGTTAATTAGTTACCAAAAACTATTTTTATTCAATATATGAATTAGAAACTCGACCCGACACGACTCAAAATAATAAAAAAATTATTTGTATTAAATAAAAACATTGACTTAATTGAAAAAAAGTATATATAGAGGGGTATTATTGTAATTATTCCTAAATATATAAGATAAAATTATATTTTTTTTCGGGTCGGTCCGGTTTTTTTCACCCTAAACCCGAACCCGACCCGACTCGACCCGAATACCACACTTAAAAAACCCGACCCGAACAAAATAAAGTTTCATCCGACCCGACCCGAATATATGAATTAGAAATCCGACCCGACCCGACCCGAAATAATAAAAAACTATTTTTATTTAATAAAAATAGTGACTTAATCCGACCCGGCCCGAATTATATATATTTTTGGGTCGGTCCGGTTTTTTTACCCTAAACCCAAACCCGACCCGATCCGACCCGAATATCACACTTAAAAAAACCCGACCCGAACAAAATAAAGTTTCATCCGACCCGACCCGAATATATGAATTAGAAATCCGACCCGACCCGAAATAATAAAAAATTATTTTTATTTAATGAAAACAATGACTTAATCCGACCCGACCCGAATTATATATATTTTCGGGTCGGTCTGGTTTTTTTACCCTAAACCCAAACCCGACCCGATCCGACCCGAATATCACACTTAAAAAAACCCGATCCGATCCGACCAAAATAAAGTTTCACCCAACCCATCCCGACTCGAATATATGAATTAGAAACCCATCCCGACCCGAAATAATAAAAAAAATATTTTTATTCAATATATAAATAAGTTACCAAATGATTGATGAGGGTAGTATGATTAAATTTCAATTCCCTCCAACAAGGGAATTGAATTCTATCATTTTTGGATGAAATTCACTTTCCCTCGTTTGATGGAATTGAATTCCATCATGGATTTTAATTCCCTTGAAAAACTTGAACCAAACATGGGAAAGTGATAGAATTAAATTCTAATTCCCACCAATTTCAAGAGATTTCATCCAACCAAATACCACCTAATTGTAATCTAAATGTGCAGCTCTTACTCGCTCTCTTTTTATTTATACAAATCAGTTAATTATTACAAATATTTATTGTATATTTAAAGTAATTATCTCAATTTCTAAAAGAAAATCTTAAAGTGGGGGTGGGGGGGGGGGGCAATACAACCCTAAATTTCTGAGTCTCCTTTTCTCACAAGGAACGCTTTGTGTTTGTCCCCGTTTTCATTTCTGCCTGTTTTGCTCTCGTGTTTGTTTCCCCATAAAAAGTGTAAAAAATAAACAATGGAAGAGATAGAGGAAAAGAAAAGAGAAAGATCGGGATCTCAACTGTCACTCTAACCTCAAACCTGTTGTTCTCCAGTTTTTTGTTTGGATTTACCGGGAATCAAAGGGACAGTTATTCTTTTGGGGAGTTTAATTTGGTTTTCGTTTAAAGCAGCGTTCATTTTGATGGGAAATTGGTGGTAAATATAAAAGGTGAGTTTTTGTTGAAATAATAGAGGATATGAGAAAAGAACACCCACCTGAGCCACTGGATTTCTTCATTTGGACTGTTGAGGTAGGAATTGATTCTCTTTTTTTTTTGTATTTTTTAAAATTTAATTTGGATTTTTGTTCCTTTAAATTTAAATCTGCTTTTAGTATTGATACTTAAATTGTGGAGTTTTGCTAAATATATTGTAATTTTTTCACTTGGAAACATTAATGGTGGCATTGTCGCAGTTCTCTAAATTTTGTTTAAATTGGAACAAAAAATCTAGTAATTAAGAAACAATGGGGTTTTAAACCAAAAAATTGTGATTATCGTAAAATATCGGTTGATTTTTGAAACTGGTAAAGTGAATTGGACCTTGATTTATGAAAGATTTACATAGAGGTGTATATAATATTTGTCGTTTGCCTAGAAAGTATCTCTACTTGATTTCTAGCAGCATTCCATCGAAAATCGCTTGTTTAAGTTTGCTGTTTTCATCCTCTTTTTGGGATATTTGGTATTGTTTTCTGGTGATTCAACTTGTTTTAGAGTGTATATTTTCGTGTTACTAGATCATGGTTTCATGAATATATGATCGCCGGAACTTCTCTGCATTATAATTATATTTAGTTTCTGTCAAAACTCGCATTTCTGTGGGTGAGAGTTTATTTAAAGTTGTTCATGAAGGTATGGTGAGGTTGTTTGAGTGCATAAATGAAAATTTATAGATTTTTGGTTGTCCAACCATAACCACATAGTGCATAGCAGTGTGTATGTTCTAGGTAGCTGCAGATATCGTGTAATAAATATGCAAACTATCCTTCTCTTCATTATCATTACCATTCCTTTCTGATAACAGAAACTGACACCAGTACATCTGTTTAATCATTCTGAGTAAAAATTTATCTCCGAAAGAATTAACAGTTGAGCAACAAGTTAATTTGTACATTAACGAGTGAAATGTTGCTTCAAAAAGTATTTACTCTATGATGTTATGTGAAGTGACAGGTTTTGAATTTGAAGCATTTGGTGAAGATATCAGAACATGTTTTTTGCTCTCTTTTTTATATATTTAACATGAAAGCTGTTGATATGGACATTTGATTCGATGACATGCTTTTGATCAGTTATCTTATTCTGGTAGGATGTCGGTATGTGGTTGGAAGAGATAAATCTTGGTACCTACAGTCAGATTTTCAAAGAAAATGGTGTCAATGGGGAATACCTGGAAGGAATGTCTATGTTCACAACCGAACAGATTCTTCGATTCATAAGGCGGTGCCATATGAAGTGGGGAGACTTCATCACACTATGCAAGGAACTCCGACGAATAAAAGGTCTCTCTCTCTCTCTCTCTCTATATATATATATATATATACACACGTTCACATGGACACACATACAAAGATTTTGCCTCTCTAAATTTGGAAGTTACTTCAATATTTAAATTTGCTTGATTATTCCCTAGTGTTCTTGTTGTAAGATATGTGTTTCTGTTAGTAGTATTTCTCAAATTGCATTGTATTTTAAAACATGGGTGTTTCCTCTGCTTCGTGCATAATTTCTTTTTGAAGCATAAACATTTTTCCCATTTTCCTTAAACAACTTCTTCTGGCACCAATGTTATGTGGGAAACCTGTTTCTTCTGCACATGAATTGGCAACTGGGACTCTCTATTGGTGTAGGTTTGTTGATGCCTGTTTGCAATTTATGTCAGCTATACTCTATATGATGTTGTATCTTTCAAATGGTTGAATGATATTCTGATTGCTATTCAAGGGAAAAAAACAATGTTTTTTTTATGCCCAATAGTGTGTAACTCATTCTTAGAGGAAGATATTCCTTTTTTGATTGACATATTGAAAATATATTCTTCAGTGGCTTGCCTAAAAGGAGAGCAAAAAATTCGCAGGCCATGGTGGGCTCCTCCTTGCCTTTCGGTATTTTTTGTCAAGGTGGCGAAGCGCAACAGACAGTTGCGCGTTGTTTCCTTGAAGCTGGAGCCATGATGCAAAATATGCTATTATTTACATATATGTAGTTTTTTCCTTGTCGAGTAAAAATTACTGGGAAAAAAAAGACTGAACTTTTTGTGTTAAAATCTGTCAGAGGCTTTGCTGATAGTTCCACCAAGAACTCTTTTACGTATACAAAGCCTTTTTGTTTAAAAACATGCATATGGTATGTGTTGATTTTTATAGTTTGTATCAAGAATCTTGTTCTTTGAAGCAGAGTGCCATTTATGTTCATATCGAGGAAATGGTTGATGATTTGGTTCGTGAAATTCAGTCTTGGCCATTTCTTTGCATGGTTGCATGATGCAAGAAAAATTTATGGTATTTGGGGGGAGGAATATTTATTTGTATGGTGAGGAATGGAATGTTGATATCAAGTATGGTGTGATGCAATTGTGTTAATGCTTCATGTTTTAATGGTTGGACTTTGTTGTTTAGGGGTTAAATGATGTTAGTACAAATATTTGAAAATTCTGATAAATTAATAAAATGGAGGTCATTGTAGCTTTCAAGAGTTTATAATTTTTTTTATTTAGTGTTAGTAGATCATTCGGATTTTGCAAGCACGAATGAAAATAAGTGGTAATTTTTGAATTCCCTTTTTGTGGGTGGTGGGGGGGGGGGTTAAAAATCGCCACTCCATGAATAAGATTGAAGATACTAATTTTTTACCTATTTTTTATTATTGATATTATTATTATTATTTTATTTATTATTATTATTATTAAAATTATTATTACAAATAGGCTAAAATCGGGGCCCAATTACAAATTTGGAAGCCCAACCAGATGACCTAACTAAAACCTTAAACTAATTTGGGGTTTCAACTAGGGTTTCTAAACCCTAGCACCCTAGCCGCCTTCAAGATTCTAGAAGGCCAGCCGTCGCCTCTTCCAGGTGGTCTAACGTCCAGCTGCCGACACTCTAGTGCCACGCCACCTCGCCGCCGAAGCCTCTAGAAGCTCTGCTGCCACGACTCTGATCGTCCACGTTGTTGCCTATGGTGAGTCACCACCATAGTTATGGTGACTCACCGAAAATTTCCTAAGGGACCGGTCCGACGAAAGCCTCGGTGGTGGCTATAAAAGCCACCACACCTGCAAAATAAAAAAAACAGAGAGGAAGAACCGGAGATAACAGAAACGAGAGCAAGAACCCGAACAGACCACAACAGCAAGCCAAACAAAACCCATAACAACAAATCAAAAAGCAAAGAGAGAATAGAGGGAGAAAACTTACCACCGAGGAAGCTACGCCGTCGTCAGAACCTCCACACGCCGTAAAAGAAATTGAAATACCGAGAGTATTTCTGTAGATCTAGGTAACTACAAGGCTTTTTAGAGAAAAAGGACATCGAATTCGTCTTTAGGACGTTCTGATCTTTATTTTGGGAATTTTGAAATTTTCCGGCCACCGACAACGGTGGTCGGCGGTGGTTGTCAACGTCGGAGCACGGCTGCCGGCCTATGGTCTCTCTCTCAGTTTTAGAGAGACGCGAGAGAGTTAAAAATTCTCTCTCAGTTAGAGAGAGGCGAGAGAAAGAAGAAATGAGGATGCTGGCCCGAAGGGCCAGCCGTTTAGGGTATTTAAATACCCTCTCCCAAACGATGCTGTTTTGGGGGAGGGTGTTTCTGTAATTTCATAAAGGGTAAACCCCGTCCGCAGTGCTCCAAGTTTGTATACCTTGCAATTTAGTCACTAAAAGTAATTTTTGCCTATTATAATTTAGTCTTCGAAGTTTATTTTATTTTATTTCAGTCATGTCCAGTATAATTATATATTTAGGATGAATACTGAATTTAGTCCCTTATAGTTTAGTAATTATTATTTTAATCACAAATAGCATGTTTTAATTTGTTTTAATTTAATATTTGAATTCAATATATGTTTATTTTAGTCACTACATTAATAAATAGGTAATATGGTATGTTTAGCCACTATATTTTTAAATTATTAATTATGAATTAGGTATTTAATTCTATTAGGTTATAATTTAGTCACTAATTTTAATTTTTATTTATTTTTACGAGTTTTATTTATTTTAAATATATAGTTTTAATTTTGTTCATTATATGTTATTTTTATATGTTTACTTTTAATTATTATTACTATTATTATTATTTAGCCATAAATATATATATTTATAATATTTATTTTATTTATTAAAATCTTATTTAATTACTTTTAACTTATTTTAATCATGTTTTAATATTTATTTATTTATTTTTCAATATTAAGAAAGGGCAGTCTTAAAACAACTGGATGTCCATTTTTTGATATTTTTAAATAAATAAATATCCTATTTTATAAATTATATATTAATTGTTTTAATTATTTATTTATTTTTTAATATCGAAGAAAATAGCTGTCTTAAGGCACCTAGAAGTCATTTTCTGATATTTTTAAATAAATAAATATTTTATTTATAAATTTATATAAATTAATAAATTTACTTAAAATCATAATTATAATTTTGAAATAATAGGATTATAAATTAAATATATTTTTAATTTTAAATTTCTAATAATAGATATAATTTATAATTAAAAAGTATCAATTTTGGGCGTTGTAGGGGTGCTAATCATTCCCTAAACGTAACCGACCACGAATCCCTTTTTATTATTAAAAAGAACGAATTTTTGGTTAAAACGCAGATCAGTTTATCTTTTAATCGTTGTTTTCTTAAAAACTCTTTTAAAGGATGATTTTTAGGTATTCTACTTACCTGACCCAAAAGGCCGATGGCGACTCCCAAATTATTTTAAAAACCATTTATTCACATCACTTTTCCCGCCAAATAAATATTTCGTGCCCGGACGAAAACCGGTTACGACAGCTTGGCGACTCCGCTGGGGACTGGTCATGCTTTGAAATTAATTATAAATTGTCTTTATTAATTAGAAAAAAAAAATTCATATATTTAATTTTTAATTCTTTCTTTTCAAAATTTTTATATATATACTTATTATTTTCATAATATTTATATGTTATTTTAATTAATGCTTTATTTTCAAATATTAAATTTTATTATTTATTTGTTAGAGGTTTGAACATTTCTCCTCACACACAACACTTGCATTCCATAACATAATCTTTCTAATCAAGCTTGTCCCTTTTAAGTGGGAGTGAAAGCGACGTCTTCGTGAGAATTTATTCTCCGTGTCAGACCTAGCAAGTAACTTTCGGGGTTCATATGCTCTATGTCTTCGTGAGAATTTATTCTCCGTGTCAGGCATAGAGAAATGTGTCCCCTCGAATTGAACTCAATCTACTTAAGTCTGTAATGGACTAAGATTGAGGGTTGATAGCCCAAGGGGGCATCAACAAGGACAATTCGAGTACCTTTACTCCTAGAACTAAAAACCTGCATATAATAAACCCTAGAAATTCTCCTAATCTAAGACAATACTGAAACCATGGCCATAGGTGTACACAAAGGAGAAATAAGCTCTAGTTTTTAATTTATTTAATTTATTATTTTCCTCTCTGAATAAATGCATGTGAACTAGAAATCATGCAGTTAGGTTAATTTTTCCAAACAAAGTATGGAACTAGAAAGCATGAGGTTAAGATTTATACCTTGATAGATAGACTTTTCTTTCCATTAATTGGTACTAACCAATTTCTTTTTTCACTTCTCATTTTTTTCATACATATTGTTTGCTCTAAACTTGTTTATATTGATTTCTTTTGTTTGCATTGCATGATCATGGCATAACCAAAAGGTGTTTATTGGAAAGATTGTTCATCATATTGGAAAGAAATCGTAAATGGACAAAAAGTTTTATGATCAAACAAAATATGATGCAGCCAAGGAAAGACATCCTGAGGAAACTTCGAGGATAGAAGCAAGCAATGCACACAGAGAACCGGTTATATTAATACCAAAAGTATTACACAAAGATCCTACCAGATTGATACCAAAAGCAATCTATGGTAAGAGCATCAGTCAGGGCATTCAGAGTAGTGGAGGTTTTTATGAAGCTCAAGCATGTTATTTGAAGGACTTGAAGGATCAAAACAAGAAATTGAGCACAAAAATGGAAGCCATGCATGAAGATTTCCAGAAGATCAGTCAAGCCTTTCGAAATGCTGGCATAGGAAACACCCCAGAAGAGTGGATCACAGGGGTCACCAAGCTGAAAAAGAACTGCAACATATATGAAGATCTTGTTCAAGAACTTCTTGGACAGAAAGGTTATCTTACAAGGGAAAATGAGCAACTCCGAGAAATGACACAGAAGATGAAAGAGAATGTCATGGAAGAAGTTGCAGTCCAGACAAATAATATGGTTCTTAAGTAATAGATTTAGCTGATTTTACAAGGAGATGAAGCAGGCTGAAGACTCAACTTTTTGAGCATGAATGGAAACTAACTGGGCTTTGGAGAAGTTAGGAGTGAAAGATATCCTTATATGTAAAGTTTTGTTTGATGTACCGAAACTTTTGTGTTCAATGAAATCTGTTCTAAGATGATCACTCTTGAGTAAACACCTTTTCATACATGCATTTGCATTTTGCATCTTTGCATTTTTCATTGTGCATTTATACTTTTATATTTGCTTTTGTACTATACAATTTGCATTTTTATTGTTACATTCACATATTTACATTTGCATTTACATTTGCATTTTTTACGTTTGTATTTACATTTTCATTTTTACATAATTACATTTGGTTTTAAACTATTTTACATACATTTAAACATGAAAACATGAGAGTAATTCGTGGAGGATTCCATGACAGAATTTCTAAAATCAAAGTGGAGCTAACTTGGTCTTCCTAAACAAGGATAAGATTCATGAATGAGATTTTAGCAAGGGTTGGTAGAATTGAGAAACTACAAGAGCAACTTATCAAGACTCAACAAGAGATGATTGATCAAGTAAAAAATTCCCATAATGATTCAAAAGAGCAAATGACAAAACTGATGGACCTGATAAATGTTGTACTCCATGGAGAGAAACCCTTAAAGGATCCCGCTGTGAAGGCTGTGAATAAGGTTCTGAATGATAATGATGAGTTCGATGTGATAGTGTCTGATGATCAAGAACCTATTAGAGAGCATGGTAATTCAAGACAGATTCAAGATTTGGTCCCAAGGGGCAATCTAAGGAGTCTGGTGAACACTACCCCAATTATAGCTGAAATGAGCACCCAGAACCCCCTCGATAACATGAGAGCATTCAGTCGTTCAGAACGATCAAAGAAGGTGATAGCCTCGCGAGCGAGAAAAACTCTGAAGGTGTTTCAAGAATCTATCTCAGACCTGTACCCTCATTTGGTTAAAGGTCAATATATTACACCAAGATTGGTGAAGGTGTCACCAAAGCCTTATGCCCATTGCTATGATCAAAATAGCTTCTGTAATTTTCACTTGGGGGTATCTGGATATTCAACAGGGAATTGTTGGTCACTGTTAAAGGAAATAGAGACGCTCGTCGACAAGGGAGTCTTGACACAAGAAATGATCAATAAATGGGGGGCAAATAAGGATAAAAATCTTGGGCTAAGTACACACCCAACATTAGAGGAGTAATGATGCAGAAACAAGTGGAAGTGTTATCTACCACTGTAGTACTTTCTATTTTCAGCATCTTGTTTGAACTTGTTTTTTGTTTCTTTTCTCCGCTTTTGTGCAATAAATAAATGTGTGTTTCTTTTATGGTTATGAGCAAGGAATCAATTTTTAATCTTGAGATTATTGAGTATCAAGTAGATTAAATATTCTTTTAATTTTTTCAAGAATTATATATCTTTGGCAAGTGATAAAATTATACCTTCCATCCATTGCCAATTACTTGATCCTTACTAAAACCAAATTTTGACCGTACATTTATCTGAGACTCTGAAGAAATGTCTCTACCTATTTTTGAGACACCAACTATAGATGTTTACCTTCTCGGATAGAGTTGGTTGGTTTATGATATTACCCCTTCCACTATATATATGACCTCAAAAGTCACACATTTGACCTTCCAAATACAATGCCATCATAAAAAAAACCTCAAAAGAACCAAACTTTCAATTATCCGTGAATTTTCCTGCAAGAAGAGATGCGATGAGGCATCATGGACCAACTTATCGAAAATGATTTCAAGTGATTGGGACATACTCAAAGAAGAGGTGATTGATTGAAATAAATATATCATGCATTAATTACATTGTTTTCATGTAAATAAAGTTAATCTTGAATATTCATCCCCCTGGAGATACCTCTTTTTACAAAGGTTTCTGTGTATGAGATGATGAAAGACATTGTTTCATTTATCCTTTTAAATATATATATATATATATATATATATATATATATATATATATATATATATCATTTGTTGTCCCCACTTGAGCCTGAATGATTTTTCTTCTGATTCAACCCTAACCAAGGATCACCCTCTACATTGGGGGTAAAGTGAAGGATATTTGCTCACAAGAATAAAGATTGTCAATACAATTTTATTACGAAGACAAGTTTCCATGAAGTCAAGAAAGTTTTGAATTACAAGGTATGTCAAATACAGAGTGCTTGAAGATCAATCCAATCAAGAATAATGGAAAAACTCCAAAATGCAAAAGGAAAAGGAGGTGCTCAAAGCAATTGAAGTATTATACTCATCCAGCAAAGAAAGAAGAAGAAAAAAAACATAAGAAGAAAAAAAATAAAAAAGGAAAAAACAAAAAGGAAAAAAAGAAGAAGGAAAATTGAATCAAGATGGGTGACTTATTGAGCCTCAAGTTACAAGGTTGATCAAGTACAAACAAGAAGAGCAAGAAATGTTGGAGATATGAGAAAATGGAAATGAATCCAAAATTTGGCAGTCTAGAGGGATCCAGATGATGGAAAAATCCCCAGCAAGGCAGATCCAAGTCAAACAAAACAAGATTGATGGCATCAGAATGAATTGATCCTTGGTTTGATTACCCTTAAACACTTATTTGGGCCTTTTTATCCATTTCTTTCGTAACCATAAGCCATGGCCTACGTTACGTACCTGAAAAGTCCATTTTAATCATACATAGATTTCTAAGTAAAAGAGAATATCTTCAGAATTCATTCCGCCTCTCAAGATTGATTTTTATTTGCAAAAATTGGTTTTTAAAATCTTTAATGCATGATATGAAAAATGATAAAAGGATGGTTCAAGATATAAATTTTTAAATAACATCTTAGAACCAAAGGAGGATTCGAGTTGAAAACCTGAAAAGGCGGCTCGAATATTGAATGGTGCAACAAACGACATAAGAGATGATCTTAAGCTCTTAAATGAAGCACCACACATCCCAAAGACGTTCCTGAGATTCTGGAATCAAGAAGTATCTCTACAAGATGAGCATAACAACCATTTCTTCAAGTTAGTGGAAGCCCGAAGCGACATACTGAACCAACTTGAAAGAACCTACTTTACCAGAACCAACCTATACCTTAAATCAGTCAATATTTTTGAAACTTGCTATAGGACTATGATTTTTGAATGATTTAAAAGTGTAGTTGATTTATTTGATATTCATTAAACTCATTATTTATGATTTGATTCTATTGTGAACTTGAGAAGTGCATTACTTTGCAAAATTCTTTCATTCTTCGATAAAGAAAGGAGAAGAAAAAAACATTTTCAAATAGGGCAGTCTCAAATGAGGAAGGTCCTTGAAGCAATTGTTGTTTATTCTACCTCTGTTGTAGAAATAAAAGAATGAACGAGGCCAGAATAATGAAGCACTTCATATTTTTGAAAGGCAGTGGTCCAAGAAGCCAGAAAGTCTGGAGAATTGAACTTGTGACACTCTCCTATGACATTATTAGCAGCTCATCAAGAAAGATTATCGTTTATCTCATGTTGAGGTCGATAAGCATCACCAGACATTATTTTTCCCAACCATCAATTCATGTTCTCTAGAAGATTACATCATAGAGCCATGAACAAGTCACTACCTGCACTCTGGTTATACCGTGATGCTGGCTCAAGTCTTGATACATCATTGCTGCTTCTTCTATGCCGATCACTTTCTTTGTCAAGATGATATTCATTATGTCCTTCAGAAGATTGCTGAATTTGAATTTAAGGATTTATGTCACAGAATAAGATATTGGAACAGAATCTACCCTTATAGGCCTTTTATATAGGGTAACATTGGTTACAAGATTCAAAAAGTTGAAGCTGACCAGTTTTACCGTCAATTAAACCGTTCCATGATTCGAAAAAAGTGGGATATATTGGAGCAGCAGAAGATACAGTTGTCATAGCAGTCATTGCAAGAAAATGCACCAACAAAAATCTTCTAGTTCATCCTGATGATGTTTATTTCTTCAAGTAAGGTTGTTACGCTGGATGCCACCGACAACAAGGTCGAATTCGACAAATCTACTCATCAATTGTTCCAACTGATTATCATTCAGTTCGTACACATCTGTTTTCAAAGATATGCCAAGACAATAGAAGGCAATCTCTACATCACTGATTCTAGAGAAAAGAGACAGGACATTGATATCACTGGGGAACTTGTCTCTAGCAACTCCTCATGTATAGTTTTTAAGGAAACCTAGAAGCATTTCCACCTCATCAGGTTCAAGTGGAGTAACTTTATTCCTTCCAACCCATACCAGATTCTATTTTCAGCACTCATCAAGAACATACTTTTGGACACTCGAAGGTGGCTCATCGTCATAAGCTTCAAGAGCCTTACAGATCCTTTCTGTCAATTTGACACTTCCTGTACATGTTTGTAAACAGTTCAACTTTGTTCTTGGATCCCAGGAAGGCCATCATTTTTTTGTCAATGGAAAAATATCATGTATAGTGTGTGGAGAAAACATGATAAGAGTAAATATGTTCTCAATTGGCAGATTATGAATATAGCCCCTTTTCAGTGTAGCAGTATGAAAATGCTTCGAATCTACAATTTCTGGCTCTACATCGAATAAGTACTGTGATATTTCAGTCCAAACCAACTGGAGCAAGTGCCACGTTCTCATAGTAGAAATAAATAGACCCAATAGCATCTTTTGGAAGTGTTCTTTGAGTTATCTGATCTAGTTTGGTATGAACCCCAAAACCAATCATTAGATTTAAAAGATGAATTTGCTCATAGTAGAAATAAGGAGACCCAATAGCATCTTCTGGAAGTGTTCTTTGAGTTATCTGATCTGGTTCGGTAGGAGCCCCAGAACCAATAATTGGAATTGAAAGATGAACTGCATGATCGTCTTCATTAAGAAGCTTCTTTTCAAGCTTCCTCTGCTTCTTCCTTTTCAAAAATCATAGCCCAAGTTTCGCCTTTGCTTGTAATTGGGATCATTGCATAATGACTTCCTATCTTCTACCATAAGAAGTGCGTCAGTAGCCTTAACCAGTTGATCAGCACATATAAAATCTGTCAATTCTGCAATTGATGAATCTGGACCACATCTCTCCATGGTTATTGAAGTCTCAGCCTCTGAGAATCCCATTTTTGTCAAGTATAACAGTTTATTCTCCTCATCAGAATCAGAGTTCAGGATTTCCTCGATATCAGAAGAACTATCAATATCTGTGAAATCATCCTGAAAGATCACTTCATAATCAGATGAGTTGTTATCAGAATCAACATGTTGCATGGGTGTGGATTTTTCAAGAGCATGTACCACTGTATATGTAGTCTTGCTATTGCATCAGATTACTGTTTGCATAAATTGGTTTCTCTCCCATATAAAAGTATATTTCAGAGATGGTCTTCACTGAAAGATGATAAGCCACTGTGTCAGCCTGGAACGGATTACCAAGCTATTTTTACTACTTTGTCTGATTAAATCCCTCCATATACAGAAAATGGTCACCTCATTTAGAAGAGGCGCATATCTCAGACGTTTCTGTCAAAATGATTGATTGCTTCTTAAGTCTGTGACAACGTGAAGAGAATTCCTCCAGTTACTTGACAACACTGTTGTTTAGTGACACCATAATGAGAGCATTCAAGATAAACAGATTTGGGGCACGAATAAATCCACATGTACCCATAACAATGCATTGTCAAAATTGGACCTCATAGGGATCATGAGATTCAAGTCAAACAGACATTGAAAATAAACCAGAATTAGAATGTTGGGGGCATTTTGAAGGCCCAAGTCAGACAGATCCATGTGGGACATCTTGAGGGCCAATTTCAACCAGAAATAGAATATTGAGGCATTTTGAAGGCTCACAACAATATGAATATTTGGGCATTCTTGGAGGCTCATCTCAACAAGAAATAATGTTGAGCACACTTTTAACATATGTATCAGCAAATGTTGGGGCATTTTAAAGGTTCTTTCAGACAGATCCATGTGGGGCATTTTGATGGCTCAAATTAACAAGAAGCGAATGTTGTGGCATGCTGAAAACCCCTTTCAATCAGAATTAGGAATATTGAAGTATTCTGAATATTTATATCAGCAAAATGCTTGGGCATACTGAAAGCCCCTTTCAATCAGAATCAGGACTGTTGATGCATTTTGAACACTTGTATTAGCCAATGTTGGGGCATGCTGAAGGCCCATATCATCTTGTGTCGAGATCATTGACTTGAACAAATATTTCTAATGAGACATAAAGATATGAAGAATGAAAATGGTGAAACAGTGACAGTCGTGCTGATTATACATAATTGCTTCATTCATTAGGCAGTTATATCAGGGTCTTGTTGTTTAACAAATATTTACTCAACAAGTATGGTTTCAAATACCCAATCTTCTTAACCATGTGTCACATGACAGTGTGTTCTTTGTTAATCTACATCATGGTTGCATGAATAAAGATGGTCCTCAGGCAAACCAGTCGATCCAGGGTTCAATTCCTCAAAATCTCATCTTTGAATTTTGTATTTTGTGTGTCGGTGATGATTGAAAATATTTCTTTGAGATTCCTGGTAGTTAGTTTCAACCATAATGTTGAGGTTACGAAGTTGTTTTTCATATCAGTTGTTGTTTGCTTGATGACATTGAATAAAGAGGCTCAGATTACATTACCCTTAATCCCATTGTTATTGGTGTTATCATTGCCAGCCAGGGTGAACGGAGTTTTCATCTATTTTGGTTTTATCATGGGCGTTTCATCCCCATCGACAAGAATTTCATGGATATCGTTCTATACATGGCTCCTATAGCTGATGTGTTTTTATTTCTTACAACACTCATTATGGAAAAAAACATGATCGGTATTACACTTTCCCTTGCCCAAGATGATATCAAGATCAGTTGGTATCTCTTATTCAATTCGACACTAGCATATCTTGTGAATTGGACCAATTTTTTGGTCATGCCAACATTCCATTTGTATTCCCACTGATTTTTGTTTTCAAGAGGTCTTGTGACATCATACAAAAGCTTTGAACACTGTGCAAAGAGCTTCACTGACCAGAAATCTGTGCAAAAGTCACAAGAAATGATGAATGTTTGTCAAATACTTTACAAACATCTGAGCAGAAACCACATGAAATGATGAATGTGTTGTCAAATGTTTTACGAACCAGTTATTCTGGTACTAAACCAATGTTGCAATCATATGGTATTTCCATTTATGGATCCAAGATGAAGTTTGTTTTCTTCAACCCCAAGGTTAAAAGTGAGACATGATGAATATTTCTTTCCATTGAAGGGAAGCAAAAATTTTAACAACAAGAAATTAATGGAGCCAACTAATGTTGAACGACAGGATGTTGTTAAACATCTTGACATGATATGGTCCAAGTTACCTTATTCAAGATCTGATTAGATGTGAAGACATGAAAGGAATTAGGATAAATCCTCCTTGTGATGTATTTCAAGAGTCAAATCAGAACAAACATTGCTTTCTAATTAATCTCTGATGAGTCAGGCATATCTACATCTACACTCTTCAAAGATGATAGATTCTCTCTTCAAAGATGATAAATTCTCTTTTTAAAGATGATAGATTCGCTTTTAGAAGATGAAAGCTTTATTGGATTTTTGCACAAGTCCAAGCAATCGGTTTTATCCAAGACAAAATGGGGCATCAAAGTCATAATTCTGACTACGGCAAGAGTTCCATAAATGAAACATTTCTTCAGAGACTTTCATGAAGCAAAGAAGACACGAAGATACAAATATGCAGATTGATCAGATAATTCTTCAGAAATGAAAGCTTGATAGCATAAGTTGCTACACTCTAGAGGTAACCCTGAAAATAAATGATAAGGTAAAAGAAGACCGAGTTCACCACTTTAAAAGTCAAATGAAGATTCCATCAACATTTATCCATTCATAAGAACATCATTTGCACAATAGACAATGCATTACATTGATACATTTGATTGTATTCAAACATAAAGTTTTTTCAGATTTTCGTATGAAAAAGAAGATTCATGATGGAAAATACCTTACAAGAAGAAGATAGAATTCAAAATCTCAAATGCAGGAATCATTCAAACATCTGAAAGAGAGATGGACGCAATCCACAAGAATGAGCATTATCTTGAGATTGAGGCATGTTACCCAATCAACATGTTATTTTGAAAAATAATGAGAAAACGATTTTCATAGTTTCTTACTTAGTAAACTATTTCTCACATCTGTAAGTCCTACAGTGCATGATGTTTCCAAAAAGCCTTCGGGAGCTTTTTGATGTTTTCAAAACCTTCGGGTCAGCTGTAAGCCCTACAGTGCAGAATGTTTTTTTTTCTTAAAACATTTCCAGAAGGGTTCATAATGAGAAAAACTCATATGAAGAAGGAAGAAGAAATTCATAATGAGAAGAGCTTGCTCAACCTTTTGCTCAAATCCATCACTCGATGGATCAGCTTTTCCAGAGAAAGTTCATAATGAGAAGAACTCATCTGAAGAATGAAGAAGAAGTTCATAATGAAGAAGAATTTGTTCAACCTTTTGTTTGAATTCATCATTTAATGGATCAACATTGCCAGGTAGAGTTCATAATGAGAAGAACTCTTCTGAAGAAGGAAGAAGAAGTTCATAATGAGAAGAGCTTGTTCAACCTTTTGCTCAAATCCATCACTCGATGGATCAGTTTTTCCAGAGAAAGTTCATAATGAGAAGAACTCATCTGAAGAAGGAAGAAGAAGTTCATAATGAGAAGAGCTTGTTCAACCTTTTGCTCAAATCCATCACTTGATGGATCAGCTTTTCCAGAGAAAGTTCATAATGAGAAGAACTCATCTGAAGAAGGAAGAAGAAGTTCATAATGAGAAGAGCTTGTTCAACCTTTTGCTCAAATCCATAACTCGATAGATCAACTTTTCCAGAGATAGTTCATAATGAGAAGAACTCATCTGAAGAAGGAAGAAGAAGTTCATAATGAGAAGAATTTGTTCAACTTTTTGTTTGAATTCATCATTTGATGGATCAACATTGCCAGGTAGAGTTCATAATGAGAAGAACTCGTCTGAAGAAGGAAGAAGAAATTCATAATGAGAAGAATTTGTTCAACTTTTAGTTTGAATTCATCACTCGATGTATCAACTTTTCCAGAGAAAGTTCATAATGAGAAGAACTCATCTGAAGAAGGAAAAAGAATTTCATAATAAAAAGAGCTTGTTCGACCTTTTGCATGACTCTATCACAGAAGGAGATATATCATCATCAGCATTTCCAGAAGGAGTTCATAATGAGAAGAACTCATCTGAAGAAGAAGAAGTTCACAATGAGAAGAGCTTGTTCAACATTTGCTAGATTACATCACAGAAGGAGATAAATTGTCATCCCCAGTGAAAAAGTTCATAATTAGAAGAACTAATCCCAAAGAAGAAATTATTCAACATTGCCAACATAATCAAGTGAAGTCAAATGGATAAAAAATTTATTATCTTTTCGTCTTTGCTCTATTCTTGTTAACACAAGAATGAGCAAAGAGGGGCAGCTGAAGATACTAATTTTTTACCCATTTTTTTATTATTGATATTATTATTATTATTAAAATTATTATTACAAACAGGCCAAAATCGGGGCCCAATTACAAATCTTGAAGACCAACCAGATGGCCTAACTAAAACCCTAAACCAATTTAGGGTTTTAACTAGGGTTTCTAAACCCTAGCACCCTAGCCGCCTTCAAGATTCCAGAAGGCCAGTCGTCGCCTCTGCCAGGTGGTCCAACGTCTAGCTGCCGACACTCTAGTGCTACGCCACCTCGCCGCCGAAGCCTCTAGAAGCTCTGCTGCCACGACTCTGATCGTCCACGTTGTTGCCTATGGTGAGTCACCACCATAGTTATGGTGACTCACCAAAAACTTCTTAAGGGACCGGTCCGACAAAAGCCTCGGTGGTGGCTATAGCCACCATACCTGCAAAATAAAAAAAACAGAGAGGAAGAACCGGAGATAACAGAAACGAGAGAAAGAACCCGAACAGACCACAACAGCAAGCCAAACAAAACCCATAGCAACAAATCAAAAAGCAAAGAGAGAATAGAGGGAGAAAACTTACCACCGAGGAAGCTACGCCGTCGTCAGAACCTCCACACGCCGCAAAAGAAATTGAAATACCGAGAGTATTTCTGTAGATCTAGGTAATTACAAGGCTTTTTAGAGAAAAAAGACATCGAATTCATCTTTAGGACGTTCTGATCTTTATTTTGGGAATTTTGAAATTTTCCCGCCACCGGCAGCGGTGGCCGACGGTGGTTGTCAACGCCGGAGCACGGCTTCCGGCCGGTGGTCTCTCTCTCAGTTTTAGAGAGAGGCGAGAGAGTTAAAAATTCTCTCTCAGTTAGAGAGGCGAGAGAAAGAAGAAATGAGGATGCTGGCCCGAAGGGCCAGCCGTTTAGGGTATTTAAATACCCTCTCCCAAATGACACCGTTTTGGGGGAGGGTGTTTCTGTAATTTCATAAAGGGTAAACCCCGTCCGCAGTGCTCCAAGTTTGTATACCTTGCAATTTAGTCACTGAAAGTAATTTTTGCCTATTATAATTTAGTCTTCGAAGTTTATTTTATTTCAGTCATGTCCAGTATAATTATATATTTAGGATGAATACTGAATTTAGTCCCTTATAGTTTAGTAATTATTATTTTAATCACAAATAGCATGTTTTAATTTGTTTTAATTTAATATTTGAATTCAATATATGTTTATTTTAGTCACTACATTAATAAATAGGTAATATAGTATATTTAGCCACTATATTTTTAAATAATTAATTATGAATTAGGTATTTAATTCTATTAGGTTATAATTTAGTCACTAATTTTAATTTTAATTTTAATTTATTTTTACGAGTTTTATTTATTTTAAATATATAGTTTTAATTTTGTTCATTATATGTTATTTTTGTATGTTTACTTTTAATTATTATTACTATTATTATTATTATTATTATTTAGCCATAAATATATATATTTATAATATTTATTTTATTTATTAAAATCTTATTTAATTACTTTTAACCTATTTTAATCCTGTTTTAATATTGATTTATTTTTCAATATTAAGAAAGAACAGTCTTAAAACAACTGGATGTCCATTTTCTGATATTTTTAAATAAATAAATATCCTATTTTATAAATTATATATTAATTGTTTTAATTATTTATTTATTTTTTAATATCGAAGAAAATAGATTTCTTAAGGCACCTAGAAGTCCTTTTTTGATATTTTTAAATAAATAAATATTTTATTTATAAATTTATATAAATTAATAAATTTATATAAATTAATAAATTTACTTAAAATCATAATTATAATTTTGAAATAATAGGATTATAAATTAAATATATTTTTAATTTTTAAATTTCTAATAATAGAGATAATTTATAATTAAAAAGTACCAATTTTGGGCATTGTAGAGGTGCTAATCCTTCCCTAAACGTAACCGACCACGAATCCCTTTTTATTATTAAGAAGAACGAATTTTTGGTTAAAACGCAGATCAGTTTATCTTTTAATCGATGTTTTCTTAAAAACTCTTTTAAAGGATGATTTTTAGGTATTCGACCTACCTGACCCAAAAGGCCGATGGCGACTTCCAAATTATTTTAAAAACCATTTATTCACATCACTTTTCCCGCCAAATAAATATTTCGTTCCCGGACGAAAACCGATTACGACAAAGATCATTAGAAGAACCATCAAAGCAAAGAAGTCAGAAAGAGATATAAACCCTAACCCTCACTCCCTATAACATCTATCATTCGCACAATGCGAGAGTTGTTCATTAAAGAAAACCATGACCCTATAGATTTCAATAGGGCAAAAGTCGACATTCTTACGCCGTTTAATTACTGATTTGCCAGCAATTAGCTGGCAAACACACCTGGTAACACTAGTACTGATAGCAACATAGCATCTAAAAGGAACTTGGCAAAAAACACAAAACCCCAACAATTGCCCTCCTAACAGTCTATTTCCAGGTGTTTCCACGATTTATTGTTAGGTATGGCTCATAAATATACCAGTAAAGAGGACATGAGATGGAGCGGAGTGAGCGAACATCAACTGTCCTTACAAAGAAAGTCTCGTTGTGGGGTTACGAATTATGTGGGTTGGGGGTGCGGGGGGCGCAGCCCCCGCAGTACGGTACAGGGTTAATTTTGTAATTATGTACCAGGGTTTTCTATTATAAATAGAGATGTAACCTAGACCTAAAATATCATTGAATAAAAAAAACTTCTAGCGCCGCCTAGGCACCGAGGACGTAAGCACATTGCCGAACCTCGTAAAATTCTCGTGTTCTTTTGTTTTCTTTACCCGTTTTCGTCAACAATTGGTATCAGATGTCAGGAGCAAAATTCGAAGTCGCGAAATTCGATGGTCAGGGTAACTTCGGATTATGGCAAACGAGGGTGAAGGATCTATTGGCGCAGCAAGGGATCTTGAAGGCTTTGCGATCTACAAAGCCGGCGTCGATGGATGAGGAAGATTGGGAAGAATTGCAGCAGCGAGCGGCAGGAACCATACGATTATGCTTGGCGGACGAGGTCATGTATCACGTCATGCATCTATCGTCTCCAGACGAAATTTGGAGGAAGTTGGAAAGTCAGTTTATGTCCAAATCCTTAACGACAAAACTGTATCTGAAGCAGCGGCTGTATGGGCTGAAGATACAGGACGATCACGATTTGGCGCAACACGTGAATGTCTTCAATCAAATCGTTTCTGATCTGGCTCGGCTTGATATGAAAATTGAGGATGAAGATAGAGCGATGATTCTGTTGTGTTCGTTGCCTCCCTCTTACGAACACATGGTGACTACTCTTACATATGGGAAAGAGACTATCAATGTTGAGGAGATTACTGCAGCCTTGTTGGCTCACAACCAGCGGAAGCAGAATGCAGGGGAAAGCTCTCAAGCCGATAGCTTATATGTCAAGGGTAATCGAGATCGTGGACGGAAGCCAGAGAAGGCAGGGTCCGAGAAGCGGAATTCCAGATCCAAATCCAGGGATAAGAAGACGATTCACTGTTACAAGTGCAAGGAGGCGGGACATATGAAGCGAGACTGTCCGAAGTTGAAAAAGCAGACTGATGAGAAGCGTGATGGCTCATCCAAGTCTGTGAACGTGGTCGAGGATGATAATTCTGATTGCAGTGAGGGTGATATGCTTTCTATTTCAACGACACAATTGACGGATGCTTGGATTCTTGATTCTGGATGTTCTTATCACATCACGCCAAATAGGGAATGGTTTTCGACATACAGGCCGGTTAATTCTGGTTCGGTTTATTTGGGTGATGATCGATGTTGCAATATTGTTGGTATTGGTGATGTCAGAATTAAGATGCACGATGGCTCCGTTCGGACGTTGAGTGGTGTTCGACATATCCCAGACTTGAAGAAGAATTTGATTTCCTTGGGCACTTTGCACAAGAATGGTTTTATCCCTAAGGCTGACGAGGATAGGGAAACCATTCGGATTGTTAAAGGAGCATTGACTGTGATGAAAGGCAAGATGACTGCAGGGAATATCTACAGATTGTTAGGGAGTACCGTTGCAGGTGGAGTTCACTCTGTTGAGTCCTGTGATGATACGACAAAATTGTGGCATATGCGCCTTGCTCATCTTAGTAAACGTGGTATGGCAGAATTACACAAGAGAAACTTGTTGCATGGTGTCAAAAGCTGTAAGCTCGACTTTTGCAAGTATTGTGTTCTTGGTAAACAGACTAAAGTCCGTTTCAAGACTGCGAAGCACACAACTCAAGGGATTCTTGATTATGTGCATTCTGATGTATGGGGGCCTTCCACGACATCGTCTTTGGGTGGATCTAGGTACTATGTTACTTTTATTGATGATTTTTCACGGAAAGTTTGGGTGTATTTTTTGAAACAGAAATCTGAAGTTTTTGAGAAGTTCAAGCTGTGGAAAGCTGAGGTAGAAAACCAAACAGGACGAAAAATCAAGTGTTTGCGGTCTGACAATGGTACGGAGTACACAGATTCACAGTTCCTACAATTCTGTAAGGAGCATGGGATTCAGAGGTATTTTACAGTGCGCAAGACACCACAACAGAATGGTGTTGCGGAACGAATGAACAGGTCGTTGAATGAAAGAGCCAGATGTTTGCGGTTGAATGCGGGGCTTCCCAAACACTTCTGGGCTGAGGCTGTTAACATGGCGTGTTACCTTATCAACATATCGCCAAGGGCATCGCTGGCTGGGAAAGTTGCAGAAGAGGTATGGACTGGTCATGATGTTAGTTTTGATAACTTACGGATTTTTGGTTGTCCTGCTTATGTGCATGTACCTGCTGATGAGAGATCCAAACTTGATGCAAAATCGAAGGAGTGCATTTTTCTGGGTTACAAGAAAGGTGTCAAAGGATTCAAGTTCTGGGATCCAGTTGCGAAGAAAGTTGTGATTAGTAGAGATGTCGTTTTTGATGAACAATCCATGTTGCAGCAGAAGCAACACGACAGTGGTGGATTTCGAGCAGTTTCCAGTTGAGAAACCAGAAACTTCTCAACCGACTTCTGGTGGTTCCACTACGGATGATTTGCAGGATTATAGTCTCGCCAGAGACAGGGTGAGACGGACGAATATAAAGCCTCCGAACAGATTGGGTTTTGAAGACTTGGTATCTTTTGCACTTATTGTTAGCAGTGATGATCCGGTTACTTTTCATGATGCCGTTACTAGTCAGGAAAACGACAAGTGGATGACAGCCATGGTTGAGGAGATGGAGTCTTTGAATCACAATCGCACATGGGAGTTAGTTCCCCTTCCTGAGGGTAAGAAGCCGATTGGTTGCAAATGGGTGTATAAGAAGAAACCAGTAGTAACAGAAAAAGAGGGGGAGAAGTTCAAGGCTCGTTTGGTAGCGAAGGGTTTTTCACAACAGAAATGAGTTGATTATGATGAAATATTTTCTCCTGTGGTCAGGCACACTTCAATCCGAGCAGTACTTGCATTGGTGGCTAGTTGGGATTTGTATTTAGAGCAGATGGATGTTAAAATTGCTTTTTTGCATGGTGATTTAGAGGAGCAGATCTACATGCGGCAACCTGAAGGTTTCACTCAACCTGGAAACGAGCATTTAGTTTGCAGATTGAAGAAATCTTTGTACGGGTTGAAACAGTCTCCGAGACAGTGGTATAAACGGTTTGACTCATATATGATCAAGATTGGCTACAACCGATGTGAGTATGATTGTTGTGTCTATGTTAAGAGCCTTGATGATGGTTCTTTTATTTTCTATTACTGTATGTGATGATATGTTGATTGCTGCGAAGAACATGGATGATGTTATCGGTTTGAAAACTTTATTGAGTCAGGAATTTGATATGAAAGATTTAGGTGCTGCAAAGAAATTCTTGGAATGGAAATTTGCAGGGACATAGACTCAAGGAAACTGCGGCTATCTCAACGGGGTTATGTTGAGAAAATGCTAGAAAGGTTTGCGATGATCAGCGCAAAACCAGTTAGCACTCCATTGGCGAATCACTTTAAGCTCTCATCAGAACAGTGCCCCAAGACAGATAAGGAAGCTGAAGATATGGCAAAGGTTCCGTATTCTAATGCTGTTGGCTGCTTGATGTATGCGATGGTATGTACTCGTCCTGATTTAGCTCATGCTGTTAGTCAAGTTTGTAAGTACATGTCTAAACCTGGTAAGCAACATTGGGAAGCAGTCAAGTGGATCTTTCGGTACTTAAAGGGTACTGTGGGACATGGAATTGTTTTGGGAGTCAGCGGGATAATCCTTTGGTTGTAGGATATGTGGATTCAGACTATGCAGGTGACTTGGATAATAGAAGATCTACGACAGGGTATGTCTTTACTCTTGGTGGAGGGCCTATTTGTTGGAAGTCTACTGTTCAATCTATTGTGGCTCTATCTACAACTGAAGCTGAGTACATGGCAGCGGCTGAAGCTGCAAAAGAAGCTTTATGGCTTACTGGTTTAGTGAAGGAGTTGGGTGTTCAACAAGGTGGAGTTCAGTTGCTTTGTGATAATCAAAGTGCTATTCACTTGGCTAAGAATCAGGTGTATCGTGCTAGAACTAAACATATTGATGTAAGGTTCCACAAGATCAGAGAGTTGGTTGCATCTGGAGAGGTTTTGTTTCAGAAGGTACATACTGATGAAAATGCCGCTGATATGTTCACTAAGCCAGTTACGACAGACAAGTTCAAGCATTGCTTGGACTTGTTGAATGTTTCGAGTTGTTAAAGAATCAAGGTAACCCAACCCACATTGAATTTTCAAGAGGCAGGATATTCGCCAAGGTGGAGATTTGTTAGGTATGGCTCATAAATAATATACCAGTAAAGAGGACAGGAGATGGAGCGGAGTGAGTGAACGCAGCGAACATCAACTGTCCTTACAAAGAAAGTCTCGTTGTGGGGTTACGAATTATGTGGGTTGGGGGTGTGTGGGGGCGCAGCCCCCGCGGTACGGTACAGGGTTAATTTTGTAATTATGTACCAGGGTTTTCTATTATAAATAGAGATGTAACCTAGACCTAAAATATCATTGAATAAAAAAAAACTTCTAGCGCCGCCTAGGCACGGAGGACGTAAGCACATTGCCGAACCTCGTAAAATTCTCGTGTTCTTTTGTTTTCTTTACCCGTTTTCGTCAACATTTATGCATCCCTCAACGAACAGCAAAGATTGTTGCCCTTGCTCAGAATTTAGTTACAACAAGTGCCGTTGGTTTTTGTAATCATTAAACCAAATATCTAAAGACAATGAACTACAAATACGATTTCAAAAGCTCGCATACATAGGTTCCTTAAGTACCAATAATCCAATATTCATACATTTAGATTGCATCAAATCAAATTGTAGGTTACAACTTAAAACTCTTATGATGATAACTACAAAACAGCATAACTTCTTCACATCTAAAAGCTAGAGTGTGCCTACAGAAATCGCTCAATGTATAAATTCTTGAATTGTTTCCTCAATTTGTTTCCAGGGAGTCAGGAAAACATCTAGCATGCAACCTCAAAGTAACAAAAACCACACAAGAAATAGATGCTGCAATAACTCACCAGTTCGTTAAAATCATGAAACCTGCATAGATGTGATGCTGTGCCATCTGAACAACTAGACCAATTGGGAAATGGAGCCATTGGTCACAAAGGCTAGTGCCCCAAACAAAGCCATGAGCCCAAAGTGACTCTATTTTACCACTAGTGATTGCGATTCCAAACAGCATTAACCTTGCAATTTAATGAAAAAGAAGAAAATGCTTAAAGAACACTTACAAATTACACCAATCAAGAAAATTCAAAAGCCATTGCTAAGAGATGCCGTCAAGTCTAGCAGTTCCTGTCGGACCATTACTAGTTTTGCTAATGATCCCTTCCCAAAATATTCAGCAATTACAGAAAACCTGTCCTTTGAGCTCTTGACTTGTTGGAAGAATCGATCTTGATCTCTTGAATTATGTTCCAGGCTTCTCTTCATTTCCATTACAGTTCTGTACTCTGGAGCACCTCAGGACATTCCTTTCCATTATCTCCAAGGCAGCGCTGATGAAATGAGTGCATACACATGAAGTGAACAGCTGGTAGGTCAAGGGTAAAAGTGCAAGCAGTAACTTGCTCCGCTGAAATATCCTAGCATTTGTCTTAAGGTCCTGAATTTCTTTTCTCATAGCCATTGTGTCTTCCTGTGCAATCCAAAGAATTGAATTCAAAAAAGAAGAAAAAACGATTGAGCATAATTTTGAATTTGCCAAATGACAATCATGGCAAATTTCACGGCCAAAAGAGACGGGGCATATTTCAATAAAACTTAAATCATTGAGGAAAGGAAATGAATGGATTGACCATAAAAAACGGCAGCAAACGTCACCTATTGCAGTATGACACCATTGAATTATAATTAATTAATCATCTTTTGTCTCACGAGCTTCGAAAATGTCATTTTAGTCTATTAACAATAATTTTAATATGCCTTAAAGAAACCAATACTTTTTTAACACTTTTTAAGTAGAATTTGGTGCTGCTTATATTATGGAATTTTTCTTGCCAAACTCTGTTGTTACATAATCAGGAAACATGTGCAACTCTTACTACCTGGTTAGGTGATCAAAATAAGAGTAAATAGAATTGCAAGAGAAATATCATTGGAAGAAAGTAGGTACCAACCTGATACTTCTCTATAGCTCGTCTGTCCTCTTCAATCCGTTTTGACTCCTGTTCAAGTTTCCGGGCAATGTAATCTTTAATAACAGATAAGGTGAGACATAGGTGTCGGAACCGTCTTTCGGTTGGACCCCGAATTGGGCTTCGACTTGGATTAAATGAATTAGAGTCGCCATCGACCACTTTAAAACAAATTTAGGTGGGTCGGACACCATCTTACCTGATCTGCGTTATACCAGAAACGTGTCGGGTTCGACAGTCGGTTACGGTCAAGGAAAGATTAACACCCTTGAACCGCCCTTTCGATACCAATTAATTTGTCGGTTGTCTTAATTGCGAAAATTTGAAATTTAAATTTAAATTTAAATTTAAATCATTCGATTCGAATTGTTTACCTTTGATCGGTTGAACTTTCTCTAAAAAGAGATCGAAAATGTTAGAAAAAAAATAAATTAATAAATATGCAGATAAGAAATAAAAATATAGAAATGTTAAATCAAGAAAAAAATATATATATATAATAATGAAAATTAATAAATAAAATATATAATAATAAAAAATTAAATAAAGAAAAAAACAAGAAAAATGAGAGAGAGAAAAAGTCAAAGGAAAAAATAAAATAAATAAAAAGGAAATCAAAGAAATCGAAAAAAATAAAAAAATAAATAAAATAAAATAAAATAAAATAAAAAATAATTAAATAATATTAAAAATGTTAAATTTTATAAAAAGCAATAATTAAAGAAAAATCAAAAATAAAATAAAGTATAGAGGATCAAATTGAGACAAATTAAAATTAATGGATTAGATTGGTATTAAAATTAACTGCAAAAAAAAAAAGTTAAGTGCCAATTCACAAAATATAAAAAATATAAGCAGAGATTAAATTGATTAAATTGGAAATATGGAGGCAAATTTACAGATGGTGACCAAATTGAATTGCGACTCAAACATTCAGGGACGGCGGAAAGGATTTAAAAATCCTGTAATTACACTATGGCCCCTCGTATATAAATCGGTCAAAACACCCTTTACCATTTCATTTTTCCCCATTTCCTGAAATGTTTTCTCATCCTCTAAACTCTCAAAGCTTCCTCTCCCAGGCGATATCCGGTCACCAGTCCGGTGGCCCCTAGCTACTCCGACCACCGCTGCGGCCGGGCAAAACTTCCTTCACTTCTTTAGAGCAATCTTCACCAAGTTTACCAAAGTACTTTAGAAGATCAGCCCAAAAAGCAGGGTCCCCACCCTTACCAGAGTCCCCTAGCCTTTTGCAACATGCAATCAATCCCTCATGGTCATGGGATTGAATGTAGCAAGCAATCACTTCTTCAAATACTTTCAACTTCTCATAGAAATACAATAAGCCATTTTTAAATGCATTCATCTCACATAGGATGATAGCAAGATCAACATCGTAAAGTGGATGTTCCAGGTCAGAAGGCCATGCACTCTTAAGCAAGCGCAGCCCATTTTCCTGTCTTTCCAGTGTGTCCTTTTCTGTAGGTGAATTCTTACCCTCAGCAACCAGCTTCCCCTTTGACACTGTTCTTTCTTTGATACTAAAATCTGTTCCCTTGCCAGCTTGGGAGATTGATGGGAAGTTCAAATCAATGGACAGGTACAATTCCAAGAGTGTGTTATGAATCTCTACTTGAGCAGGAGAATCTTTTACTTTGTCAACATATTTTCAAGGAAATGCATAAGAGGTTGTGGATGATGGATGAAAATATTGAGGAAATCAACAGGAGATGGTAACATAGATAAGTAACCACCATTTGAAGTTCCACGTTTAGCTAACTCTTTATCCTCAGTGAACAACCTCATAAGTATATTAATTGTCTCTGCTGGTTTGTGCTCTACGAGAATCTTCCCATATTCCTTCACTGTCGCCCCAGCTTGACTTGGTTCGAGGCCAGAGATATATTGCAAAGCTTCATCATATCGGCCAAGGTCTTCAAGCAAGATCTTTAAGTACCATTCATGCCGCCCTGCCTTCTGTGCAACATACATGGCATGTTCATGGTAATTTGCTGCTCGGCAAACCCTTATAGCAGTCTCCACATCAAATTTATGTTCACCAACACCATCCTCACTCTTAATGAACACATTCAGCTTGTCAGCTCTTTCAATTTAGTTTAGCAGTTTAACAGAAGGGTGGTGTGATCTTTAGAGGCAACCCCCTTCTCATGTAAATTTTCTAAGTAATTTGTAAGGTTGTAGATTCTTTGTGCATCCGGAAACTTTTGTATGACAAATGAAGGTTCAAGGTGACCAATGGTGAGGATGTACTGTGCCATAGCCTCATCATAGTCTTGTTTTCCATAAACATAAAGATGATCACCGTACTTCCTCAGTACTTCAGCAGTTGCAGAAGCATCAGCTTGCTGAGTTTGAACAAGGTTGATAGCTACAGTGTAAAGGTTTTTCTTGAAGAGCATGTCTAACTTGCTTTCCATATCCTTCTCACCAATACACAAGGCTGATTTATCAGTCATTATAAGTATTATATTACCCCATTCGCAAAACATGTGAGAAACTTCTTTAACAACTAGACTGTGTGCTATTAACCGGTTCTTCAGGTCATAAATATTGAAGGTGTTCTTTCCATTTCTTTGATCTGCAATAACACATAATAAATATCCACGATACCACCCTAAAAACTTCTTCTCTCCTTCAAACGCCCAACAGGGACCACGCCCATCTACCTCATAGAATTACACGGCCTCAGGTCGACCAATTATCAACTCCTAATGAAAAACAACAGAGAAACACTTATCTTCTAAGACTATATATAGCTATTAAGGCACCATAAAGAAAGTAAAGGTCACAAAAATGCATACCGAGCGGTCACTCATTGCGACACTATTTACATTGCATCCAATCTGATCTAATATTTGCCGCCTAGGAGGTTGGCTCTGCATGCTGAACAAACTTACAGAATTTGGAGTCACGGAGAATAATAGAAGGGCTTGACCATCCACTCTAAAACCTAGTCCAGTAACCGATGAATTTCCATCACCAGATGCATTATCAACCTGAAGCTTGAAACGGGTTATTCTTTCACGTGCAATATCTCCCCTGATACAGTAAATGCAACCATTGTCCAACCCAATAGCTTTAAGTAATATCGGCGGAGCTTCCTCCAAGACTAAAAATGATGTGATCTGCAATGTGTAAAGACTCACATTAAGAGTTTAAAAATAAGCTGATCTGTAATCTCAGGAATCGCACAAGTTGGTTTAGCTATGGTTCAGTTTGGTCGTTACTGGTGGTTATTTAGATATAAAAGTTATAAAATAATGAAAATGACGCAACAATTGCAGAAATAATGGTTAGACAAAAAAAGGTAAAAATTAAACAATTTTTACATCCAGCCAAAATTATCATTTGCTTTTTGTTGCAAACTGTTTATATATTTTTTACTATTTGCTTCTGCAATTAGAAAAGAAACTAGCAAAAGTTATAACTTTGACATATTGTTGGCAGTGAAAATTCAATTAGAAGAGGAAACAAAAGCAAATTAATGTGAAATAAACAGCTAACTGTAAATACATTATAAGAAAAAAAATTAAAAGAAGGGAAGAGAGGAGAAAACCTTAGCTTGGGGAAATTGATTGGTGAAAATACGCAAAATTCCAATACAATCAGGACTAGTGGCACTCGATCCTTCCGGCTGCTTTTATCAAGATCAAATACCTTCAGGGACATCCCTGATTGCTGCGTCGATATTTGTTCATCTTCTCCAATACTCGCCAAGAAATTCCGTTGCTAATTAAAGTCATCAATCAATCCAAAAAGTTCAATAAAGTTGCGTTTTTTTATATGATTGTAATATAAACTTGGTGGCAAAAGAAAATATATACATAATTTAGTCTCTTATTATTATTTTTTACCTTGAGCATTTGGAGGAAGAGAACGGAGGAAGTGTGAGCTTGGAAGCCGAAATTGAAGTTAAGGCCGCGATCTAGGAGGCTTACAGAACCTTCATCGAAGCCGATCACCAGCTTTCCTCTTCCGCTCGAAGCGCACTCAATTTTTCCAGTGATTTCCTCCGGAAATTTGCATTTTCCGCCTCCCAATTTCTCCTCAAAGAACTCGAATTTCCTCCACTGATACATTCCTCCTCCTTGTTGATTGATCGGATTCTGGATCAAAGTCGGACGACAAAAACCCTAAAATTGTATTTATTTATTAAACAAATGATAAATAAGCTTCCTTCGGTAACTCGGAAAATTTAATGACAGTAGCCTTTGCCGTGGATTATTAGTTTTTATTGGCTAATTGTTAATTGCTAATGCCAAGAGGAAGAAGGAGAGGAATATAACAATAACAATAATAATAATAGTAATAACAACAATAATTGCTTTCATGAAACGGCTGCGTTTCAATAAGGTTAAGACACGGGCTCCTTTGGATTTCTGAGCCTAACTTGGTATCATCGTATTTTGAACCAAAACCATACGTATAAAGATTTTGGGCCTTAAAGTTTTAACTATTTGTTTATTGAAGAAAGTAAAATACAATAGAAGCATCCATGTTTGGATAGTGAATATAAATACTATTTTTTAACTAAAATGCACAATCATATTTTATAAATATATACCATTTTTTAAAAATATATAAATAACATAATTTTCAAATATAAAATGTAAATAAAATAAAATATTTTATATAAAATATATATTTATGAAAATTTATTCAACAAATTATTATAGGTAACGATATATTTGTATACAAATATATTAATCTCGTATTTAATTATTAAATAATATTTTTTTAAACTAAATTAAATAACCAATTAACTTATGATATTAATTCAATTAGAGACTTAAATTTTTAAAAGATCTCAGTGATTAAGGTATTTGTTGTTATTTTTTGAGATAATGAGTTCAAGCACTGTGTATGCAATAATATAAACGTTCATTGTAAAATGATTAATAGTTTTTGAACAAATACTACCTTCTATTAACACCAGATTTATCAAAAAAAAAACATAGAGAGCGAACTTATTAATGGTAAAAATTATAAAATTCAAATACACGGAATCATATTTTTATGTACATAACACACTTCATTATAAATTGACATAATATTAAAATTATCTTCCAACATTTATCAAAACGATCATTTGGCCGATATTCTTTTTTTTAGAGTAATTTGATCTCAACATTTTATTTTGGGGCAAAAGTCCCTCTATGGATAAAAAATTATTAGATAACAAACGATTAGCAATCTAAAATAAAAGTCTTTTTACTCTAATATAAAATGTTTGGCGTCTAAATACTCCAAAATAATAATAAAGATCAAAGTTATTATTCAATCAAACTTAAGGTCTTTTTACTTTAAAATAAAATGTTAGGGGTCAAAGGTTTCTTAAAAAAGGGACTAAAATAATATTTTAATAAACATTGAGGGTTAATTTTGATATTATGCCTACTAAATTTTAATTGTATTTTTCGGCAACCGCTAATGTTGGGGCAATGGTGACAGTGGCACGCATTATTTTTTCAAAGAGAGATTTTAGGTTCAAAACTTGAAGATGCAACAATATGTAGTACTAATTAATCGAGTGCAATTTCAGTTGAAGAAAAATATTAAGATGCTCCTTCTTTAAAAAAATAATCAATATTATAACAATGATAGATTTATCTCATTACTTTTTTATATTTTACAAATAATTTGATATGAGTTATAAATAATGAAAACTAAATCAATAATTATATAAATTGTAAAATAATCACAGCAACAATTTCAATTTTGTTATTAAGTTGGTAATCGATGATTTTATTAATAAAAAAATTGTAATTTTGATATTATAATTGAAAAGTTATTTAATGATCAAAATAAAATATGTGATAATTAGATGACCAATAGAATAGTTTTACCCTAATTTTTATTTCAATGATAATAAGAAAACTGTAACAGGATAAAAGAAAATAAGGGTAAATTACACATTTAGTATTTAAACATCAGTTTTGATAAGTTTTAATGCTTAAACTTTCAATTTTTTTCAAAATCACATCTAAAGTTTATATTTTATTTCATTTTAGTATCTCTATTCAAAATTTAACGTTAAATTTTGATTTTTTTTTAAAGTTTAGGTTCTAAAACAGACCAAAACTACTAAACGCGTTAAGTTTTTAATTATGGGGTATTACAGTGAAACATAAACAAAATATTAGGTGTGATTTTGAAAAAAACTGAAAGGTTAGATATTAAAACGGACTAAGTTAATATTTTAAATACTAAATATGTAATTTACCCTAAAAACAATGTCAAACACCACAATGTACTAAATTAGGGATGGTTTAAAAGAATAAACAAAATAAAGAGGACATAAAACATCGCCTACTTATTATTTATTTATTAGTAAAGAAAGAGCGCAACTAGGTTACATATAGACTACTCTTTGCGTTTCCCGTGCATGAACATCATTGCGCATCTCTTTTAACATTCATCTCCTGATAGTAGTTAATCTATGAATACCTTTGAAGATGAATATATATATATATTAACAATATAAAATAGTTATATATATAATAATTTTTAAAATAAATATAATTAGTAAAATAAATAATTATTATAAAAATTAAATTTGAGATAATACAAATATTTAGTGGTGAACGTTCAATCGAGTTGAGTTGAATAAAAAAAATTTAGTTGACGAGTTTTATTGTATAATTTAACTTTATTTGAAATGTTTTTGAGTCGAATCATGTTATTCGATTTTTTATTTGAATTTGATTATAACTATTTTATTATATTATGATACTATTTAATTTTAATTTAAACGATTATATATATATATAATCGCGAAATAATTTGTTCGAGAACGTTATCTTGGGAGAGCATTATCTCGCGAAATAATTTGTTCGAGAACGTTATCTCGAGAGTTCAGTCATCGTTTGTGTGTATATATATAGAGAAAATATAACCTTTACAAGTTGACTTTTTTTAATATATATACAAATGCATAAATGCCTTGTAGTTACTTGTCTTGTAAATTTGCCGATTTGGGCCACTTGTATTTAATTAATGATTGTTCATATCTTTCGAAGTTGATGACTGTAATTAGGTAATTAAGAAAGTTGGGGTAGCCGGTGGATTAAGCAACGTTTTACACACGGAATAATTCATAGGGGTGTTTAAAATTCAGTTTTAACTGAATTAACCGATCGAATCAAATTAATTCGGTTAATTCAGTCACCGAATTAGTTCGGTCGGAAAACGGTTAAATTTTTTTTGGATATTCGGTTAACGGTTAATTCGGTTCGAAATCGGTTAATTAACAGAATTAACCGAAATAAAATTTTAAATATTAAATATATTATATATAACATAAGCTTAGCCTAAACCATTTAAAACCCAATTAATAATTTAAGATCCAATAACTTTTAAACCTAAATCAATATTAATTAATTAAAAAATTTATATAAAATTTTCATTTTATAATTATATATTATTTAAATTAATTGTAAACTGTTTTTGTGAATTATAAAATATTTAATTTTTATATAAATTAGAAAACTTTAAAAATTTTCGGTTAATTCGAAAATTAATCAAATTAATCGAAATTTATTCGGTTCGAATGAACACCCTATAAATCATCTAAACACAAGTTACTGTCTGTAATGCTCTAGGATTTGTCAACCATACCGATTAACGAGCCTTATCAATTACTCTTATGCCTTTTAAATTCGATTGTTTAAGTGTGTGTCTTGGAACCATTACATTTGGGTTTTTCAGATGGTAAAAAATAATAATTTATTGGACGATTAAGGTATGTAATAATATTAAAAATGTTCCAATCGAACCTAAGCTAATTGGGTCAAGATTTCAAATTTAATATGATTTTAGCATTGTCCCAACAAAATATAATGTTTCAGTGACAAAAATAACAACATGAAAGAAGTAGCTTGAGTGAATTAAAAAAACACACACACACACGATAAATTAGGGGAAGTTGATGGAGAAGTCCCGGTTCTAAGGGAGAACCCATAACGCCCGGTCAGATTTGATTTTCGCCAGCGGTTCAGGGTTACTACCTATCCAATTTTCATGCAGTTTGAACAGTTCATCTAAATTACTACCTTTTTTAATCTTTTTCTTTCTTCGACTCTCAATTTTTTTTTTTAAAAATATTCCTTTTCACTTTTATATTAATTTCATAATTCATTATACAAATTTAAAAAAAATAATCATTTTGTCGTTTTATTTTCAGTCATTTATTAAAAAAAAGTAACCGAGGGAGAGAGCACCAATCACGGAGAAGTGAAGTGAACTTAAAGGCCAGTGAGTGGGGTCCAAACATGCCAGGTTGGACATGGGATTACCGGATGATGTGGACCCCACCTGATTATCCCGTACTTCGCGCAGCACCTGGAGTCAGACCCTAATCTTCAACCACGTGGCGATAGCCCCCTTCATCAATCTCCCACCCAACAATCTCAGCCGTTCATATAAAAAAGGTAAAGCAGAAAGAAACGAAGCTCAAGTTTTCATACGAAGCTTTAGACACATATAGATATTTACGAACAAGTTGTTTTAATTTATATTTCCTTGTAAATAAAAATATAATAATTAACTAATCAAATGGGGGCATTTGCTGAAGGGCAATTAAGTCATTACGTGAAGCATCAAACTGTTTCGGAAATCCAGGCGCGTTTTCGATCAAATCCCCGCAACTATCTGTAACGACAACTACAACCTGGAATTTTATAAAATTAATTTATTTTCATAATTTAAAAGTATGTGGCAACAAGAAAACATTGTATTCCTTTTTAATGTTATAAAAAAATAAGACAAGAGCGACAGCAACAATAACATAAATTAAAAATAGTGATTTTTTAATTAAACAAATTAAGTCAATTAATCAAAAATTGTTCTTCTGTTTACTATTACTAATAATAATATATATATATATATATATTATGTTATTTAGAGAGAGAATGCGAAAATGAGTATAAATATTTACTTATTTAAGTGCGTGTTGATTTGAACTAAAGACAAGGCGCCCTGTAAAGGCTATCCCTTCTGTCATTTTGGCTTATATTTTATTCTTAATTTTTTTTTAAAAATGAAAGAATTTGCAGGAAAACAAAAAGAGAGACGATAAAATTATTCTAATAGCAAAGCTCCATGGATAGGAAGTGAAAGAATGATGGACGTGGAAGAATTTGAGGCCTTGGATTTGTCCTTTTAGGCCTTGGATTTGTCCTTTTGATTATTTTTGTGTTTTCTCCATCCTCTCAAGCATATTTGATTTGGTGGGTCTCTTCCATCTTCGTTAAACTAAAGCTGTAGCTTTGCTTTTATTTCTCACAAAGAAATTGTCCTTTTTTAAGTTGGGTTTTCAAAGAAATGTGGTTAAGTGTTGTTGAAATCACAAGGGGTTCATGTTTTGGCTTACAACTGTGTTTTTCTGCTTTGAAAACACATCTTCAGTGTTCATTGGCTATTTTCAAATAGGGTAAAAAAAAAAGAGACTTTGTGGCCCCCTTTTTTCTTAATGGTTAATGCTTATGTATTTTGAAACTGTTCAATTTGTTTCCATGGAGGAGGAAAAAAAGCAGGAAAAAAGAAAAGGAGTTTAGCATCTTCTAAACTTATTCTCTGCACTTTTCTTTCATGGGATTTCATATTTTCTTGAAATCCAATCATTATATTTTTTATGGTTAATGTTAAAAGTGGAGAGTCAAATTATGTGACCTGTTTTTGCTAAATTCAGGCATTGGTGAAGCTAATTAGCTATTCTGTAACTGGCAAAAATAATCCAGCTTTTCTCTACTAAGATTAGGATTCTGTTGTGCTGACTGCTGTCAGTCTTTTTTTCCATTTGAGCTGGATGCATCTTCTTTCCTTTTTTCAATTTGTAATTATTTCATTATAATTTGTATGTGTTGAGGGTGTTTATACGTATATTTACTTGATAATTGCAGGGTTTTTGAGAAACCTGAGATGGATTTCAGTGAATCGACCAAAATTGTTTACAATAGAATCCAACTGTTGGAGCCCGATAATGTGTCTAAAATTTTTGGCTATCTTCTCTTGCAAGACCATGGTGACCGGGACATGATCCGTTTGGCATTTGGTCCCGACACTTTGCTCCATTCTTTGATCCACAAGGCCAAATCCGAGCTCAGCTTGAACAAGGTAGCTGTTTCTCAGTTGACTCCGCCCCCCTGTCGTCGTCGATCTCCCCGTGCAGTTTGCTCCATATTCCCCTGCTTCGTCCCATGCGGTTTCGTTGACTCCAGGAGCTCGAAGAGCTTCCGCAGCTCCTTTCTGGGATCATCCAACAGTTACTGCTGCTGAGCAACATGTTAACGGTTTGGAATTTGCCCCACCAGGGTATTCGGATGCTGTTGCCGAAGATTATCGTTTCCAGAATCAAATGCATTTCTTGAACATGGAAGATCAGTTAGAATCAGTCAATTTCGTTGGTTCCGAATTCCCGAGCAATTACTATTATTCGGAACCTGCATTGGGTGCTAGAACCAGCCGAAGGTTCCCAAGCTTGCCTGAGTTTCCTGTTAAGATTTGCCATTACTTCAACAAGGGGTTTTGCAAGCATGGAAACAATTGTAGGTACTTCCATGGCCATCCTGTGCCGGATACCTTTTCTCAGCTTTTCAATCCGAGTTCGAACGAGCTTGGCAACGATGATAGCATAGTCTCTCCCGGGACTCTCGAAAAGCTAGAATTGGAGCTCACGGAGCTTCTAAAAGCCAGGAGAGGGTTGCCTGTCTCTATTGCCTCTTTGCCAATGCTATACTATGAGAAGTATGGTAGGACACTTCAGGCTGAGGGGTATCTTACCGAGAGCCAACGACACGGTAAAGCCGGTTATAGTCTGACCAAGCTCCTTGCTCGATTAAAGAACAGCATTCGGCTCATTGACAGGTGCGGAATGTTATATTCTTGTTGGACCTGGTATTTACACAACTAGCAAAATGAACATGTTTGTATTTAATTGTCATTTTGATTTGCAGGCCCCATGGACAGCATGCGGTGATATTGGCGGAGGATACTCCAAAGTACCCCGAGTATGCTCCCGAGAGGAATGATCCCGGTGCAATAGTCGCCGGCTCTAGGCAGATATACCTTACCTTTCCATCTGATAGTAGCTTCACCGAACAAGACGTTTCACACTACTTCAAGTAATGAAATCATCATAATGAGATCATTTAAGTTCCTCATTTTTGTTGTTGCAGTTCTTATGTTTTCATTTGTAATTATTTTTTAGCAAATTCGGACCAGTGCATGATGTTAGGATTCCATGCCAACAGAAAAGGATGTTCGGGTTTGTCACTTTCATTTACGCTGAGACGGTGAAGCAAATTCTGGCTAAAGGAAATCCTCATTTTGTATGCGGGGCTCGTGTTCTGGTGAAACCCTATAGGGAAAAATCAAGGGTTGTTGATAGGTAAGTTTCCCCTTCCATTGCATATCAAATGATCATATTCTCTAGTACTTCAACTTGTTTTCGACGTATTGAAAACTTTGCGGATGCAACCTCGAAGGCCAGATTTAGGACGGTGTTCTTAATTCTTATGTTCTTGCTTACCTGGTTGCCATCTTCATATGGTAAAACCAACAAGTTTATAATTCCAATGAGTGGCACAACTGGTGTGAAACAGATTATCGATTTTGAATGTCTGATAAACCTTTGGTGCTTTGTGATTAATATTGTCGATGTTTTTGCCAATGATGATGCATCGATGCTTATGGATTATTTTCCCTCTCGGTTTTTGCAGGAAATATACCGAGAAATTACAGCATCCTCATATGTATTACGGACCACACTTCATAGATGGAGATTCAGAGCTTCAATCAAGTTACTATCTCTTTGTTTGCTGCTTGTTTTCATCTTTCTATTTCCCGTAGCATACATATAAGTTGCTTATTCTGATGCAACGATCGAATTGCCTGTCCGTTTTACAGTGCCAAGAGCTTACGATAATTCAATGCTATTTCGGAAACAGCTGATAGACGATCACGAGCAAGCACTGGAGTTCGAGAGAAGGCATTTCTCGAAGTTGCAATTAACACCGAAGCAATATATGACAAGTCAAATCTATTTTGGTTACTCAATGGATGAATTGAAGCACACAGATGGTAAAACTAAAATTTCCTTTTTCAGATTCTTCATTGGTTTCGATCTTCAAGTCTCTAATCAACCCTTTTAACCTTCGAAAAACTACAGTTCTAGCCTGCGCAGACAAAGCAGCAGATTTCCAGACGTACGAGCGTTTCAACTATCTGTTGGACGTTCTGAATACTGGTTCAACCAGTGAGGACAAAGTGAATCATATTAGTACCAGTTACAATGACCAGGATAGGTATGCATGCAACTTCTTTATCGGTTCCTAAACCGGCATTCGACATTGATTGTTTCCGAGCCATTTTCATTCATATGTTCTTTGTTTTGCAGCAGCCAAGGACTCAATCTTCCGGAGAGTCCATTTGCTTCTCCAATAGGGAGTGGCATTTCGACAGTTACATAGAGAGACTTGGACTTGGACTCGGATTCGGACAACAACAACGACAAGACAGGAGTTACATTGTCTTCCCTTTTATTTTATTTTTTCAAGTATTAAAGTTGACATAAACATCATCGGTCCGACAGCATCTTTTCATGGTTCATAATAGTGCCAAGCGAAGGAGAGAAACGCTAGAAATTCTCCATTTTAACTTCCAATGGAGAAGAAGAAGATTCCAAAGATAAAATTAATATAGAAAAAGCTAATATGTAAAAGGGTCGCCATGTCCCTTTTTATTTTCCTTTTTTAAAGTTAATCACAGAAAGGCAGGGCTTTTAGAAAAGGAATGTAATATAGAATTTAAAAGTTTTATGTTAATAATTATTGTTAATTTGAACCCCCAAGGGTGGTTTAGTGACAAGGATTCATATTAAATTTATGATATTAAATAAATGACAATTATTTGATAGAAATTTTATTTCACAAGAGATTTTAATTTATTGTAATATATTTTAATTTATTTAAATATTAATTAATCTCACATCATAATAAATTAAAGTGGTTTGTGAAGAAAATACCTCCCCTTATAATATATCCAATAATAAATCATAAAAAAAAATAATGGTGTGAAAAATTATCTATATGATTAACTAATTATTTTTGTTCATAGAGATTACAGGTTCAAGCATTCATTATTAAATGCTTGCCTACTTAAATCAAGTATTATACTTTATATTTATAATCATCTTAAATTAATAAAAAAAATAAAGGTGTGTGATGATGATTAGTGGTGTGTGGTCGATAATTGTGTGTTGTGTCAATTATTAATTTGGCCATTTGTATTTCTTATAATGTGTGAAAAAGGTCCTTTTAGATGGTGGTCAATTTACGAGTGAAAATGAAATCTATGTTCCTCTTAAGGAAGGACCCAAAGGGATTATATATAATTTGAGATAATGATAAGTGAGGTTAGGATTTGAAGTTGTTTAAAAGTGGGTGCATAAGATAAGTGGACCTGACTTGATCTTATTCAAGATTTCTGGACCCATTTCCCATCTTCTTTTCATATCCTTGATTGTAAACTCCCCCTTTTAAGTACCTATTTGATGTAATGTTCAATGCTATTATATGCTTTTTGAAATATTCTCAAACACTAATTCTGTCTTTAATCATTGTGTCTTGTTGGGTGACAAAATGAATCGCTGTTAGTACTATAAGCTTCTTTTACCAACACATTTTCATTTAGGAGCGTTTACAAAGTAATATATTAATTAGATTTAAGTGTAGTTATAAATAATTATATGAATGGGTCATGCTTAGATAATTATTCTAATTTAATGAATTTAAATGAAATCATAAATTGCATTCTTTAGACGATGTGCAATGTCTAGAAAGCAGGGCTTGGTATGTTGGGTCATTGAATTACATGGTCATTATTTATTTATTGGGTCGTAGAAAAATGGTTTGCTATGCAGTGCATGTGGCCTTGAAGGAAAATTCCTCCGTAGGGGTAAACGGTGTAACACTTGTCCCTCTTTTAAGCAGAGGAGCTTTATGTGATGACATGATTGGAGATACTATACCACTCTTTTGATCATTTTTATTTATAATACTATCCATACCTTTAGGGAAATAAGTGTACTTTCTTGGGCCTTTGGTTTTTTTATTCTATAAAATTAAGGGCAAATTATATTAGATATTATCGAACTTTAGGTGTTGGTTGTTTATACCATTGAACTTTTAATTTTGTCAATTATATCATTGGATATTGATTTTCGTTTTAATTATACTACTGAATCAGTAAATCATTAACATTCATATGAAAATGACGTAATTTGGTGAGGTGTATGTGTCAACAACTGTCAGGCACATCATCGTACCATTAACAATTTAACGTTTTAGTGGTATAATTGAAATGAAAATCAAAGTTTAATACTATAATTTAAAAATTAAAAGTTTAGTGATATAAATGATATAATACCTAAAATTTGGTGGTATTTAATGTCATTTACTCTAAAATTAAAGTAGGGCCACTTTTGTTCCGTATGTAAATCTTCTTAGTCTTGGTCCACTTTTATTTACCTTGTCCCCTTTTAAATGGCTGGTGAGATGTTTTAAGTAATCTATCGTATGATTTATTGTTAGAAATTTTGATACACATTGTTGGGAGTTCCATCGTGGACTTCTTCTAATTTTTATCACGTCTTCTATTTAATCATTATCTTCACTAATATTTAAAATGTAAAAAAAAGATATGGAAAATAAGGTAAACGAATTTGTTCATGAATATAAATGAATAAATTGATAAACGAGCTTATAAATGGGCTAAAAAATGAGCTAATAAACGAGTTTGTTCGTGAACATAAACGAATCGAACACAAATAATTTTTTTGTTCATTTATTAAATGAACATAACTTTTTTGTTCATGTTTGTTTATTTAGCTTAACAAACGAACATAAACGAACGGTTCACGAACAGTTCACTGAACGCTCTGTTCATTTACACCCCTAAATAAGGAGTAGATTTATATTGGCTTTATCGAGTTATTAGGTATTTTTCAAAAACATTTTACCCCTTACAGTTTAAATCGTTAACTCATTTATCTCAAATAATTAACTCCATTAAAAATACCAAGAGTAAATAACATATTTAGTCGCTCAACTATTCCTATTGTTTTGTTTTGCTCGCCTAACCTTTTTTCCTTTCAAAATCATCATCTAACTTTTTCCCTTTCACTTATGAATATCACAACTGTTCTTCAAGGTATTTTATGAATATCACAACTATTCTTCAAGGTATTGAAGCGTTTCATCAAAGGCCTTTTAGTGTCTTCATCAATCATTGATCTTCTTCATTAACGACATTAATTTGATTTCAAATTGTTCTCATTTTGGTGATTATGATATTTTTCTCGTTGTACACTAATGGTAATGTTTGTCAAAAGTGCATAGTTGGGTTGAATCTTTTCATCAGCACCAACATCTCAGTGATCGACAAGAACATAACATTGGATGCCAACTTTAAACCCAAAAGAGAAAATCCAGTGCCGCTAATGCTGCCAGTTGCAGCAAAAACACCGACCATGGTTGTTGTAGCTAAAACCGACACCATATTGATGGAGTTAAGGAGAAGGGGCATTCCAGGTATTTTGTTGTTTTCTAACTTTTTTATCATCTCTACTCTATCGACTATCACCTCTAAGATAACATAAAGTTGTAAGGTAGCCATTGAAACAAATGAGTTTGTTAGAAACAATGGTGTCTTGGTAACTTTTCTTCTAGTTGGGATCGAATTGATGAATTCATCTCTAGCACCCCACAATTACATGGGTTCATATCACATCAAATACATTAGTAACTAGTAAGGGTGAGCATTATTCAGTTTTAACCGATTTAACTAACAACACTTACTTACAATGATGCAAGCCAATCATTTCATTTGCTAAACTATAAACACTGACTTACACCGGTGTTAGAAAACCTCATTAATAATATGCTCAACTTAAAGCCAATAAATGGATTAATTGTTCATCAAACAAAGCGTAAATCACTTTAACTAATATCATTAAGTAATTCTAATTAATGGATTGAAACATATGAAAGCTTTTTTTTTATCATAAAATAACAATGTAATTATATTAAAATGAAGTAAGACAAAATTCAACAAAAAAAGAAAAGAAAAGAAAACTAAGGAGAATGAAGCTTACCCAAAGAAGAGCTAAATGACAAGGGAATTCAACAAAATATAAGTTATTCCTTTCATTTTCTAAGTAACATATTTTTGGGTTTGACTCATTAAATAATTACTTTTCATAGAGATATTTTTGAACATGCATCAACTCATATTCAAGCAACCTTTCGTGGTTACCTAAATTTTTTTAATATTACTATTATCATGTAGAAACGTTTGAATAGTTTGTTAAATGAAAGAGTTACTTACTAGCAACTTATTTGCATACACAAAAGGTTGCATGCATAAGGGAAACAATTAGGGGATTGAATCGAGTTGGATCGGGCATTCGATCAGTTTGGTCTGACTCAAAAAATACATATTGAAATATGATCCCCGATTTCATTTGATAAGATAAAAATCCACCTTCGATCTAATTTAACCCGAAAAAAATATTTATAAAAAATTATTAATTTCATTTGATAAGATATTAATCTAATTAAAAATAATAACATAAAAAGAGCTATTATTGCAATTACATTCGAAAAACTAGGGATACATTGAACTTCTTTTATAATTTTTTTTAATACTTCATATACTATTAAGTCATTTTTAAGTAAATTAATATTTCTGATATCAACTACATCAAAAATAAAAAATTTAAAAATTATATAAAAATATTCAATCTCAATCATAAAAATGTTAATGCATGCAAACCTCTTTATATATGTATTCAATAATCTATCGAGGAATTGGATAATGGCATCTAAATCCATAAAATAAAAAAGCTTTAGAAGTGTGAAAACAAGTGCTATGAAAAGAAGCATATAAAGGTGGGATCACGTTCTGCTCCTTCAACCTTGAGAGCATTCGTCACTGTAGCTGAGGAATAACATTTTCTGCATCAGGGTTTAGATTCGTTAACTGGATAGTTCATGTTGATTCTGAATAAGAGAAATCTAATTTTTTTTTTTAATATGTGAGGTTGATTAGATTCGTTAACTGGATAGTTCATGTTGATTCTGAATAAGATAAATCTTAATTTATTTCTTTAATATGTGAGGTTGATATATTTAAATTTAGATTATTTAAAGCTCAGTTTCATCTAATCAAAATAGTTCAGTTTCATCTGAAATTCTAATTATTTTTATTTTTTTATCAAAATTTGTTATTTAAAATTTTAAATACTACAATCCAATTTACTATATGGTTGAATTGATTAAAATTGTTACATTTTTATAAATAAATTAAGTTAGATCAAATGTGAATTTTAGTGGTTGAATTTAGATAAACATTATGAGGTTAAATAAAGGAGGATAAAGCACACATATGTCTAGAACGAGTTTTACACTTCTTTTCTTGATGTAAATAGAAGGCATGTACCCACCGAAAAATCCCCAATTAAAACCCTAGAAATTGAGAAGTTTTGACCTAAATTCTTAATTCAAAATTAGTGACTAAATTGTAAATTTAGAAAGTTCAAAACTATTTTTGTGAATCCTAGAAAAATTGGATGACCAACCTAGTAATTCACCCATTTTACTTGAAAACAGACTCTTCCTCCCTCTTTTTTATATCACTTGTGTGGCGCTGCATTCTTTTTCCCAAAACCCTACCAGCGTCGCTTCTTTCTCTTTCCCTCACTGTCAACGCTTCGTCGCCGTTAACCACAAAGGTAAGCCCGTCGACCATTCATATCGACCCCGTTGCAACCCTATTCACAACTATCATAATTAGAACAAGTTATTATGGAACCCGCGAGTTTTGTCGTGTATAACCCCTTTGTCGTCGCCTGTTCCTAGCACCACGACCACCCATGACCAATGGGGTGTTTGGATTGTTCCGTCCTCATCGAAGGAGCCCTTCACAGGCCATTTTCATGGATGGTTGACATTAACATGCTATGGAAGCTTGCTTCCGTTCCTGCCACTCTTCGTTAGCACCGTTGTAACACCATAAACTCGATTGGGGCCTAAAGTGCCACATTGGGTTACCGAGGCAACCCATGATTTTCAAAACCTATTCGTTTTCTTTTCTCACAGACTGAATGCAACACTATTAGTATCTGGTCTCACATAGCCATCAGACACTAGAAAACTGAAGGTATCACACTCAGCTAACCCACCCCCCGCGAGTGTTAAGCTTTTCGCCCAAATTAGACACAAAAGTGCCTCATACAATTGCTTAGGTGTTTTTGGATATCCTATACCATAGGACGATCATCATCTGCAATACTGGATTGATGCAACTATATATGTATACATAAGTGCCCAAAGGCCATACAACTCTGACATTGTTAACCCACTCCTCGTGAGTGTTCGAGCCTTGCACCCTAGTTAGCCCTTGAAGTACCTCGTGCACTGACAATGCCCCACTAGGGCTAATAAGGTAGCTGACTATACTCCAGCATAACTAGACACACTTAAATGAGGTCATCCCCTCACTAGCTGCAATCTCACTCGTTCTTTTACCTAGAACGTTATACAAGGGTTTATTAGTTTGTTACTGCTGTTAGTTTAGTAAGCTGCTTTATTCTGGTCATTCGTTATGTAAGGGTATTTTAGTCATTTTTTTCTTTATATGTTTCATGATTTTTTGACGAACACTGTGTTTGCTATTCACTAGTTGTGATACTAGCTAGCTCAATACCTAGAAAGTTTAAAGCACATTCCACGATGATTTTTTCCACATTGGTCGCACTATAGATATCTCACAACTCTATCAAAGGCTCCAGAGCTCATCACAAACGGTAAAGCTAGCGGTCTCCTACAGGTCCCTATGTTTGAACTCTTACTAGACTGGAGTGGTAAAACTAACGACACTTTTCTATGCTAACATGGACCTCTAGCCCCCTTTACCACTGACAGAGATAAATATACTTGTAACACGCTTAACTCGTATACGTACTTAAATACGAGTTGAATATGTCACACTAATCTTTTAAAAAAGTTTTCTAATCAATATCTGGTGAAGTTTTGTTTCTTTTAAAATTACTAATTTAATCTTTATCGCTATAATCATTTAATTACGATAAACCAAAATAAAGTATTTTAAACTTCAATTCAAGTATGATTTTAGGTAGCAACTAGACAGATCAATACTATGTCATAACATAAAAAAAACTGCCTAATTTAAAAATCATCTCGATAGCAAATAAAATATGAATTAATAACTAATATTCTTTTAAAACTACTAATTATACCTAATACCGTTCATATTAAAATAGTATTAAATTAATACTATAAAACAGATATATATAACTATCACATCAGAGCCAACAAAACATATAATATACATGCCAACTATATAATATCAAATACATCACAAGATGTCTTATTGATATTAGATATAGGTCGGATTTCACAAAGGGTGATGCTTGCTAAGCTCCTCACTCTGATACTTGATCATTTCCTTTACCTACGTGTAAAACAATCATACGCTAAGTATACACTTAGTGAGACATAAACAAGCTAAAGTAAGACATTTCAATATATAAAAGTCTCATAAAGTCAAAATACTATAATTATCATATAAAAATATATTAACATATAAAAATAACTAATTAAAGTCATTCTTTTATCGGATAACCTGTAAAATATTATGTCTCATATAATAGGACTATAATCCAAATAAAAATACCTAACAAAATGATTGTTGCCATTTAAATTGTATCACTTGTACTTTTCACATATTTACATCATATAATTCATAGCCCAATGTATATCGAATGAGAATTCAAGGTCGAGTCTTATATATGAGAGTACTATATACAATATAACAATCTGTGAATATATTGCATATTTAATTCACTATGAATCACTTGCACCATTGGTGCCATATAACTGGTTTGCACTTGTAGTTCTCTGTAATACCAGTACATGTATTGTAGAACACAACAACATTGCACCTATAACCAAGATACATTGCACTAGCATATTATATGTGCAGACAACATATCACATATGTGTCATAAAATGTATCATGTCCTTTCTTTGTAATGTATACGAATGTACCCATATAAGATCGAACAATAAACACTCCACCTAATGACATGCCAATCGTACAAATAAATCTCAATGCACATACAATGGGCTTTTGAATAGTTTTAGATACTATTCACATATCAAAGTATTATATATAGAAACATTGGGCAGTTTATACCCGAAATCATCCATGTCACATTTAAAAAATTGTTCAAATAACATTTAATAAAATATCTTATAAAAATGAATTGGGTAGTTCATACCCAAGTCATCTGAATATTGTTTTTGTAAATAGTGAGAAAATAGATCAAATATGATATAAAAATTTCCTTTCTTTTTAATTTCCTAAGGTTGTCTTATCGCATGCCATCCTCATAACATATACATAAAATAAGTAAAAATGCACTCACTAGCTAATCTTTCTACCGATATAAACATCACTTTTGTACTTTATCCTTATCTTTAAACTTGTTCAAATCTCGATCACATTCTACACGAGAATCAAATACACAAGATACACATTTCAAAGCACATGTTAGTATCTTCACTAACATGATAGGTGCGTATTAGCATAAAATTGCTAAAAATACAATTAATGCATGTTCGATACTAAATTTGTTTCACAAGATTGATGCTAACTTAAATGCCTTCAAAATAACCTTTCAAGTCCCTAAAATAATCATCCTTAATAATAGTTCACAAGAATTTTTAACATTTCACATTTAACCACTAATAAGCATTTCTTTAGAATTCATCCCAATATTTCCAATTTATTGAAAATGGTCCCTTGCCATTTTACTTCAATTCAAGCTTCAAACATCACAATCAAATATTCCAACAATGTATTCAAGCTTCGTACATTAACTTTTACACAATTTCCATTTAAGGCCCCAAATTTCAATCATTTACATTTTAGTCCCTATAATTATACAAACTTCCAAATTGGTCTAAACAATATTCTAAAGCATGTAGAATCATTCATACACCATTTCTAGCCTTAGGGTAATTTTTTTCTTCATATTTTCCCTAATATTTCCCTAATGATTGATCATATCAAGCACGCTTGAGCATGATTTCCAACTTGATTCAAGCATGAATTCAACCTCTAAACCTTATTTCTATGCATCTTCAACCAATTCCATATCAATTTCAATTCATCTTTAACCTTCCATAAAAACCCTTATTAATTAAATTTTTATTCAAACTTTTCCAATTGTTTTTAATCATCATACAAACTTGGAAATAATTCTACAACATCTACTACATTAAATTCCATCCTTAAATCATGAAAATTAAACTTCCCCTTCATCCACCAAACCAATTATCCAAGCATGAAAACCATGAAATATTTATACCAAATGATAAAAAATTTGATGTGATTAATTCTCCATTTCATGTCTTAATCCAAAAATCAACTAAATAAGCTTGAAAATGAGAAAGAAAATTTTTACCTTATGGATATGGAGTTCGGGGAAATTAAGGAGGAAGATGGAGCAAATCTTCTTGATTTTCTACTTAAAATATCATTGGACACTTGTTATATTTCTAGTTAAAATGAATTAAAAATTTATTTTATGCTAAAAGTCCTTTTTACCTTTAAAAATCATGATAATTATCAAATTACTAAGCTACATGCTTCCATCATTCCTTACATCATCAAGTTAATTATAAAAAAATATTTTATTAGTTTCTATCTTTGCCCTTGCATTTTTCCAAAAATCATAATCTTGCAACTTTAATCCAACGATCCTAATTTAACATAAAAAATCAACTTAAATCTAATGATCCATGTTAAATTATACTAAATTCAAATATGGAAATAACATTATTAACCTTATAATTTCATCCTTAAAATTTTCCTGAATTTTCGATTCGATTCGATTATCCGAATACTTTACTGAAGTTTATCGTTTAATAGCCTTTTAAACAAATTCCGAATAAAAAATATGAAACCCACCATGAAAACGTCATTCTTGGGGGTGAACTATTCATTTACGGGATAAGTTTTTGGGAAAATTACCACTTTGGTCATTAAACTTTTACTAAGTTTTCTCTTTAGCCACTAAACTTTCAAAATTTACACTTTAGTCACTAGTACAAATTTTAGGATATTACAATTCTCCCCTTTAATAAAATTCTTCCCCAAATTTTCAACATGTACCTGGTTCAAAAAGGTGAGAAACCTACGTTCTCATATCTTCTTCTATTTTCATGTTGCTTCCTCAACTTTATGATTTCGCTAAAGAATTTTCACCAGAGAGACCATCTTGTTCTTTATTTCTTTGACTCCATATTATATTATCTTTACTGGTTCTTCTTTATAAATCGAATCTCGATCTTTTTCAGTGTAATAATATGTGAAGGATCCAAATGATATTTCCTAATCATCGACACATGAAATACATAGTGAATTTTATTCATTTCTGGAGGTAAAACTAGCCGATAATCCATCGGACCAACTCTCCTCATAATTTCATACAGACCAGTAAATATTAGACTCAATTTTCCTTTTCGTACAAAACTTAATACTTTTATCCACAATGATACCTTAAGAAATACTTTATAGTCCACTTGATATTCAATATTTTTTTCAAATTTGAATACGACTTTTGTTAATAAACAACAATTTGAAGATTAAACAAACTTGACTAAAGGCAAATACTTTTCTCATGATACTTTGAATCCAATTACACATGGTTTTAATATATCTTCTAGAATCTGATTGTGTTATAGTAAAGTTCAATCTAAGACATCTAGTAGGTTTTCAATTTCATCCTTCAGAACATCAGCTTCAGCATGCTAGACAGATTGGGAGATCAAGGACTTTCCTCTTAGACAAGGTATTTTGCATGTATGTGTGTTAGAAGAATTCTAGGAAAGCTCCCTATAATGCCTTAGTATTTGTTAAATCTTTAAGAACAAATTTACTCTCATTTCTTTTAAATTTGTTTTGATTGGTATGAGGGGAATCAACCTATCACAACTACCATCCCTCACTCTAGATTAATTGGAGCAAACATTTCATCACCAAGCTAGTAGGTAGACTCATTCCGTGACTACTTTCATTCACTCGTATGTTATGCTGCCATTTATTCAAGAAGAAATTCCATGAAATGCTATAGCAAAGATGAGTGTCCCTCTACAATTATGCTGAAGCATTCATTCACATTCACCAACACAAGGGGGTTTAATTCAAAACTTTCAAGTTATCATTTTCTATGAAGTTCACTAGTACCAATCATAATAAAGCATTCAAGAGTTCTTTCTTAAAACTTTCCTAGCATTTTTAAGCATAGAAGGCATACAATTGTGTATAAAATTTAGGCGCAAGTAACTGTGTCCTAAAGTTAGTTCTATCAACCTCAACTGTAATTTATTTAGTAAATCACAACCTACAGATTCTCATTATCAGACATCATCAATTTATTCCGTAAATTATTCTAAAACCAAACAAATATTGTAGGAAAAATTTTGTTGAACAAAACACAAATGTAAATGCTTAAATATGACACCACCTCCCCCAAACTCAAGAGATACAGTGTCCTCAATGCATGAAAACTAAACTATATGAAATGAAAATGCCAGAGGTTGTACCTCATTTTGGTGGAAATACTGTATTTCTTACCGTATGCTTCACACACTTCTTGCGAAGGGCTACAATGGGTTGTTCAATATCGGATGGTGGTGGTGCTGGGTTGTCCTCGGTGGCCTTGGCATTCCACTCAGTTGGAGACTTCCATATTCTTTATGTAGTTCATTTCAGATGATGTTTAGTCCTTAGAGTGGTCTCGGGTGGTGTGATAGGTGTAAGATTAGGGTTAGTGTTGATAGTTTTATCATCGTCATTGTCCACCGTGACAGGTTCTTCTTTGGTCGCTTGTGATGTTAAAGTGTGCATGGGGGCCTTTGCCTTTGTCTTACTGCAGCGAAGGTTGATGTATAGATACTTCAATGGTGACACTATGTTGCATTGTGTCATTTGGAGGGGGTGGAACTTCACTTGGTCATGGAGGTTCTTTCACTAGTGCATGCAAGGAGTTTGGGAATGTAGGAAAGTCAATAGTTACTTGTGGAATCATTTCTTGAAAATAGTTGTTCAACACCACATCCCTCTCCTTGACATAACTGAAGAAGGTTTGTAGATTTTGTTTGAGTTCCTCCAGCTACCCCCTCATTTTTTGTGTTAAGGTCAATACTGATTTTAATCGTGCAATAGCAAAAGTTTTGGCTCCTCCTTCCAGTATTTGTGATGGAGAATCTTGATTGAATATCTTCAGGCTTGGGATCTTCTTAGGGGTTAATCTTTCTTTCCAGGTAAGATCTCATCAGTTCTGTCTTCATACACCTCCTTAGCTCTGCAGTAAACAGTAATGAGATTAGGAAAAACTAAAGGGCTTGATTTTTTTTAAACAATCATAGATTTCATCAATGATAATCGTTAAACCTTTAATGGGTCTATCAATCACAATGGAATGCAATAGCAACATTTGCTACAGTGAAACAGTGGTGTGCTAAGAGGTTGGCATTAGATCCGATATCAAAAAATGGTTCCACAGCTTAGCGTGCTTCAGTTTTTCCCGCTCAACCGTTATCTTGTTAGTGACCAGGGAGATGGCCCACTTCAATCTAACAAAACACAAATCTTCTAAAATTTCCTTATAGGTTTAGGGAGTTTCTTTATCCGTGAAAGAGGTGTATAGATCAATGACGTCATTCAAGCCATAAAGTTTGTTAATTTTCGCTACTATGAACTTGATCTTTTCTCCCCTTACAAACACACTTGACTGTGTGGGGCTGGTTAAATGAGCGTAGAATTCCCTGACCAATGAAGCCAAAATTTCCCTAGGGTGAGTAACAAGTTCGTTCTAGTTTTGCTTGGTGACGACATCAATGACTTCATTATCGAAGTCTTCTTCATTTTCTGAGGGAAAAATCAGTCCTTGCCCATGGTAAAACTTCATTTGTTTTATTTGTCTAAATCGTAGCCAAACCATATCATTAACAAACTTTTCGATTAGTATGTTTTGGAGGCTGGGTGATAACTCCATAAAAGACTCTATTTCTAGTCTTTTTTCTTAAGTTATTGCTTGTCTATACAAAGTATGCACAACATATTAGTTGCATTTAGTTACATCTAGGTTATATTTATTTGTGGTGGATCAGTTTTGATTCGGCAAGATTTATTTAGTTTTACTGATGCTACTAAGGAGAAAGGGTGTGTGTGGATTGTGTGTGTGCAAGAGATCTACTTAGGAAGAACATTTTAGTCATGACAACGTAATTTGTAAGGGCCAATGGAATAGAGAAAGTGAAGAAAGTGAGGAACAAATTTATGTCGCCAAGGCAAGGTTTATCTTGAAAGTCTGAAGCGGAGATGACAAAATCGCGTATGTCACATGCCATCTGTATGACTTCCCTTACGTGCTAGCAAGCCCTCAAGATTCTGACAACAGCCAGTCGTCTTTCCTTTTTTTAGCATGGACAAGACAACAACGGGTATATAGGGAATCTTCATTTATGCAAAATCCTAGGAGATTTCCCTTTATAAATACCTAGCCATAGCCACCAAAGAGAAGGTAAGGAAGTTAGAAGAGCTTTACTTGAAGTGTGAGCGAGCAACTGCAGTGCTTCCCCCACCATTTACCAACTGTATTTCCTTGGAGTCCTCCATAGCCAGATTGTAGTAGAGCGGCGGTCAGGTCTCGAGAGAGACTGACTACCAGGGCAGGCGTGGTGTTGATCAGAATTGTCATGACAGAGCCCCCAGTTTTGAGAGTCGTTATTCCTTTTTCTTAATTTCTTTAAGTATTTGGGCTTGTATTAAAACGATGATACTTGGTTGACTTTTTTATAACACCATGAACTGTCTTACTCGGTGTTAATCTTTGTTTTACCTAAACAATTATTTTCTGCATATGAATGATGAATTATGATTTTGCTCATGATTGTTTTGTTCATTGTTTGAATATTTTACCTTGACACTGTAAGAGTTTCGAGAGATTGTCTTGGATCTAGGTGAAACATATCTTGACATTGTATGAGTGTCGAGAGATTGCCTTTTGTCTAGTTATTAATTTTTAGATTCGAGAGAATTAAGATAGATCTACGTGAACAATGGAATGGATCCGGGATGGTGATGTTTTAACTTGTCTACCTTAGAGATAAGGAGTGGGTTTCAATCGACTAAAAGGGATAGATGCTAGAGTAGGATAGATAACGATTATAGTTTCTGCTGAGAGGTATTGCTACAAAAACAGTCTGACAAACCAAGGGTTGTAGTTAACGCTGAGTAGTATTGCTATAATAACCGTCTAAGAATACTTAGTAATCCTATCGGCCAGCTTAAGCATGTTATAATAATTCATTCTAGACTTAGAATAATTGCTTGGCATAACAAAAGATTAGCATGAGTGCTATGTGAAAAGTCTGAATATGTGAGGTTGTTTTGAATATATTTGAATCAACGTTTATTTTAATTCGATAGTTTTGCATATTTATTTTGTCTCGACCAAACTTTTCCATCAATTATACCTTATAATCTTTCCTTGTTTTGTTTTATTACTAATAGTTTTCTAAATTGACAAGATTGTAGGAATTAGCTTGTGACAACTAGTTCTGGTTGTGGTGAAGCTTAAAAATATTCGACCAATCCCTGAGGAGATGATAACTCACTTACCTTATATTACTTAATTCAATTGTGTATACTTACACATAATTACTTGCCTTAGTATATACATTTACAAGCGATCAATTTTTTGGCGCCATTGCCGGGGATTGACAACTGATGAAATTTTTATTTTTTGCCATAACAAGTTTTTCTTGTCAACGTATATTTACTTAGTTTAACATTTTTTTTTCTTTTGTAGGATTTTATCATTGCATGATCTTGAGATCTGCTGATAAACCATTGGAACAATTCGACCTTGAAATTGAACAATCGTTCAGACAAAGTCGACGTAACCAACAAACTAGAGAGTATATGAACCAAATACAATTTCAAGGCAACAATATGAGAGATTAGCCAAATCCTGATGTGGCAATTGATCTTCAGCAAGAAGATGCAAGACCACAAGCAATATGAGATCACTTGAATCCAATTCTTGATGATCTCAATCCAGGCATCTTGGCAACTGACATACAAGCAACCCATTTTGAGCTTAAATCGGTGATGTTTAACATACTAAATTCCATTGGTCAATTTGGTGGTTCACCTAATGAGGATGCTAGATAGCATATTCGTGCCATCCTTGAAGTGTGTGATTCATTACGACAACAAGGTGTACATGAAGACATACTTAAACTCAAGCTTTTCCTTATTCCCTACGTGATAGAGCAATAGCTTGGCTTAGTGGAGTTCCCTCAGGCTCAATAGAATCTTGGGCGGATTTATGCAAAAGTTTCCTAATTCAATACAATCCACCCAATATGAATACACAGATTTGCAATGATATTGCAAGTTTTTGACAAGGAGATGATGAATCAATGTACGAATGTTGGGATATGTATAAAAGTTTACTTTACAAGTGTGTAAACCACAGATTTCATGATTGGACTCAAGTAGTGATGTTTTACAACGGAGTTAATGAACCTACTCGAATGATGTTGGATGCCTCAGCAAATGGCACTCTACTTGAAAACTCACCCGAGGAAGCCTTTGATATCCTCAATAAGATAGAAAATAACGACTGCCAATTCCTAACTACAAGGCTGTGAACCAGTAGAAAAACATATGGAGCATATGAAATTGATGGCAAGGATTCAATAGCTGCTAAACTTTCTGCCATAACTAATATGTTAAAAAATTTGTAGCGTCGTAATGAGGTGAGAGAAGTCAAGGCAACCAGTAATGCATGCATATTTTGTCACGACAACAATCATGAGAGTGAATGTCCAGAAAACCATGATTCTACCAATTTTGTAGTCAATTACAACCGAAGCAATAATAACCCCTACTCAAATACATACAATCCTGGCTGGAGACAACATCCAAATTTTTCATGGGGAAATTAAGGAAACAATAACAGTCAAGCAATGAATTACAATAGGCCACAATAGAATAACTCAGACCATCAACATTTTCAGAATCAACATCATCAGTTGCCCTAGCAAAACACTAAAGGTACATTTTCTTCCTATAATACCAACTCCAATTGTAACTCCTTAGAAGTTTCATTATAGGAATTCATGGCCTCGACAAAAGATTTCATGGCCTCAACAAAAGATTCAATGGCTTCAACAAAGTTCCTGATGCCCGAGCACTCATCAACAATAAAAAACCAAGGAAATTTGTTGCAAAGTCAAGCGGCTCTTTGCAAAGCCATAGCTCATCCCTGAGAAAATTGGAGAACCAAGTGGGTCAAATTACCACGGTATTACATACCCGTCCACAAGGAAATCTCCCTAGTGATATTGAAATCACTAAACATCATTAGAATGAGCAGTGTACTGTACTTACACTAAGGAGAAGAATACAAGTTAACCAGAACGAAAAGTTTGGGGGAGAATGGCTAAACAATTCTCGCCAAGGCACTACAGAAGATCAAGCCAAAGATGTAGAGAGATATGAATTGTCCGAAAAGAAGGAAAATGATGAAGGCTCTGAAAATCATCAACCAGATAATGGGAAATTTATGTCCAAGGCCAAAGATTCCTCAGCACCAATAGCAGATGACGTGAGACCTCCACCGCCGTTCTCTCAACGATTGAAGAAACATAATTATGATATCCATTTTAAGAAATTTGTTGATGTCCTGGATCAGTTGTATATCAAAGTTCCATTACTTGAAGCCATTGAGCAAATTTCTTCTTATGCTAAGTTTCTAAAAGACATCGTTACAAAGAAGATGAAGGTAGAAAAGGTTTCCAGGGAAATAGAAATCTGCTCTGCAGTAAGAAAACTCCCACCAAACAAAAAGACCTTGGTAGTTTTGTAATACCATGTTCAATTGGTAATAGCTTTGTAGGACGAGCTCTTGTTGACTTAGGGTCAAGTGTAAATTTAATACCAAAGTTCATCATTTTTAAAACTAGAAAAGTATAACGCTTGCCCAACCACAGTTATCCTACAGCTAGCTGATCGGTCTTATGTGCGTCTTGAGGGCAGAATAGAAGATGTCATTGTGAAGGTGGAGAAATTCGTATTTCTAGTTGATTTCCTCATCTTGGACTGCGAAGCAGATGAAAATACACCTATCATCCTTGGACGACCCTTTTTAGTCACTGGATGAATCTTAATAGATTGCAAGAAGAGAGAATTCACAATGCAGATATGAGAGCAAAGTGTCATAATCAATGTATTCAACTCCATAAAATATGTGGACGGTTCAGAAGAATGCCAATGCATTAAAGACATGGACTCAATAGAAGAAGAAGAAGAAAAGACAATTCTTTCCCACGATGAATTTTTAAATCTAGATTAATACAATACTTTGTGCCACGACTCAATAACCATGACGCATAAACACGATAATCATGACCCAGGCAAAATATTTTTGGAAGACGATTCTGAGAACTATGGCCTTGGCAACAGTAGTCTGAATAAAACACTAAACAGATTCCTCGCCAATGACACCAAAGCAAATTATGAAGGAGAATCAGAGGAACAATCTAATTTCCTTCATACTAGATCAGTACGAAATTCGAACCCTTAGATTTTAATGAAGTTAGCCCCCCAGAATCATCTCTACTGCATGCACCTAAATTGAAACTTAAAACTTTGCAATCACATTTGAAATATGCCTATCTAGGTAGTGATAAAACTTTACCAGTAATAATTTCTACCAATCTAGCCTCCAAACAGGATAATAGTTTGTAAATGTTTTGTCGCAGCACAAAAAGGCTCTCGGTTGGACAATGACAGACTTGAAAGGAATCAACCCTACCATATCCATGCACAAGATCAATTTAGAAGATAACCATAGCACTTCGGTGGAACCACAAAGAAGACTCAATCTAATCATGAAGAAGGTAGTCATTAAGGAAATCATAAAATGGATGGATGCAAAAGTGATTTATCTTATATCTCGTAGTTCATGAGTCAGTTTGGTGTAGCGCGTGCCAAAGAAGGGTGGTGTGACCATGGTTAAAAACGAATATGATGAGCTCTTAACTACTAGAACAGTTACGGGCTGGCTCATATGTATGGATCACAGGAAGCTCAATAAAGCCACCAAGAAAGACCATTTTCCCCTCTCTTTTATTGACCAAAGGCTTGATAGGCTAGCAGGAAAAGCATTTTACTGCTTCCTTGATGGATATTCAGGATATAATCAAATATCCATAGCACCGGAGGATCAAGAAAAGACTATTTTCACATGTACATATGGTACCTATGCATTTAGACAAATGTCGTTCGGGCTGTGTAACATACTAGCTACCTTTCAAAGATCCATGATGGCCATTTTTCAGATATGGTGGAAGAGTGCATGGAAATATTTATGGATGACTTCTTTGTCTCAGGTGACAATTTCAACCGATGTCTCGACAACTTATCAAAAGTACTTAAATGATGTGAAGAAGCCAACCTAGTGCTCAATTAGGAGAAATGCCATTTTATGGTAACTGAGGGAATAATGTTGGGTCACAAAATTTCTTGTCAAGGCATTGAAGTCGATAGAGCCAAGGTGGAAGTAATCGCAAACCTACCTTCACCCACCAACGTGAGAGGTGTACGCAGTTTCCTTGGACATGCAGTCTTCTACACGTGGTTCATAAAAGATTTTTCTCAAATCTCAAAACCCTTGTGTCTTTTACTTTAACAAAATCAACCATTTGTATTTAATGATGATTGTTTGAATGCCTTTAAATATTTGAAGAAAAAACTTTCAACAACACCAATCGTTGTTCCACCTGACTGGAACAAACCTTTTGAGCTCATGTGCGATGCTAGTGATTACGACGTTGGAGCAATACTAGTGTAACGAAAAACTAAACTCTTTCATGTTATCTACTATGCTAGCCGTACTCTGAATGATGCACAAGTAAACTATATCACCACTGAAAAAGAACTTCTTGCAGTAGTATTTGCATTCAATAAGTTTAGGCCATATCTCATAGGCACTAAAGTGATTATTCATACAGATCACTCAACCATTAAATATTTGATCAATAAAAACGATGCAAAGCCTAGGCTAATCATATGGATATTATTACTACAAGAGTTTGATTTAGAGGTCAAGGATAGAAAGGGTACGAAAAAATCAAGTAGCAGATCATCTGTCTAGACTAGATAACAAAAATAATTATCATGACATGACTGAGATTCAAGAAGATTTCTGTGATGAGAAAATTTTATTTGTCACGGTTGTGCCGTGGTATGCTGACATAGTCAACTTTCTTGTTAGTGGTATTGTACCTCCAGTTTTATTTAGCCAAGGCCGAAAAAGGTTTCGACATGATGTTCGACATTACTACTAGGATAAATTATTCATATTCAAATAGTTTGGAAACCAAATAATCAGAAGATGAGTCCCAGAAAAAGAGCACAAAGAAATTATACTTCAATGTCACTCATCATCGTACAGAGGACATTTTGGTGGGATGAGAACAACATCGAAGGTTCTTCAATCCGGATTCTATTGGCCAACCTTGTTCAAAGATGTGCACAAATTCTATAAGTCATGTGATAGATGCCAACGAATAGGGAATATATCAAAACGACATGAGATGCCATGGAAAAACATTCTAGAGATTGAACGTTTTAAAGTATGGGGGATATATTTCATGGGACCCTTTCCCACATCTTTCGGAGATCTGTACATTCTCTTAGCAGTAGATTATGTGTCCAAATGGGTGGAAGCCATCACAAAACCTAAAAATGATTCCAAGACCGTGCTGAAAGTTTTGCACAAGAACATATTCACACGTTTTGGAACACCGCGAGCTATCATTAGTGATGAAGGCACACATTTTGATAACAAATTAATACCCAATGCACTGAAACGATATAGAGTGCGACATCGGATAGCTATGGCATATCATCGCTAGACTAATGGACAAGTCGAAGTCTCTAATCAGGAAATCAAATAGATCCTTGAGAAAGTGATCAACCCAAATCGAAACGACTGGTCGCCAAAGCTAGATGAAGCACTATAGGCCTACCGCACAACAATTAAAACACCGCTAGGAATGTCCCCGTTCAAACTTGTCTATGGTAAGGAATTCCATTTTCCTATGTAACTTGAACATAAAGCTTACTGGGCCATCAAGAAATTAAACATGGATGCTCAGCTTACTGGAGAAAGAAGACTATTGGAATTGAACAAAATGGATGAATTCAAAGCCAATTCTTACAAAAATGCCTGTCTATACAAAGAAAAAACAAAACGATGGCATGATAGAAAAATATTGCCTAGGCAATTTTATTCTGGACAACAAGTACTGCTTTATAATTCAAGACTCAAATTATTCCCAGGCAAGTTAAAATCAAGATGGTCAGGACCGTTCATCGTACATCAAGTCCATGACAATAGAGTAATACAAATTAAGAACCGAGACGATAGATCTATTTTCAAAGTGAACGGGAAGAGACTATAGGAATTCAAAGGAGCACTAGTCATGCGCGATAAACCGACATCAACAACACATGATGCCCAAGAGTTTGCCTTACTCACCTGAACAAAATTCGTTTCCTAGGCAACGACAATCTGAATTTTGTATATAAATATATTAAGTTATGTTATGCATTATTTACTTGTTTTACTTTATTTTGTTTTCTTTATTTATTGTAGGCATACAAAGTACACATGGCAGCATAGGGTGAGAACTCACACATGAAACGAAGAGAAACCCTAGGGCAAAGAAAATTTTGGGCGACAATTGTAAAGAGGGAAAGTATCTTTTCCCAACTTTACGTCCAATAAGATATTGAGCATTCAATCCAAAAATCTTTTTCCCCTCTTGTTTTGACTAAATTTCCCCAAAGAAACCACCCATTACTTTTCCAGAAAAACTAACTTCCATCCCATCTTCCTCATTGTGCATCACTTTATCACCTTCAAAAAGAAAAAATTTTCCCTTCAACAAATCTCCCCCATCGCCGCCGTGAAAAACACTGTACCAACAAGTATCATGGCTAGATCGAAAAAAAACCCAGCCCCAACACCAAGTTTGAGCATTTCCAAACAGCTGAAGCTGAGGCGCGATTCAATAACCTCCGAAAATGACAAGTATATTTGGAGGATGACTTCGTCTTTCCATCAGAAAACGAAGAACCATTCGGGCCAGAGGTGATGGATGTGGTTTGAAAACACAACTAGGATAAATTTGCTCGTCACCCTAAAGTTATAGCACCGGTAATGGTTATAGAGTTTTACGCTCATTTAGAAGACCCATCCCAACACACTATCTATGTTAGAGGGAAAGTCCTTCGATTTTTCCCTTCAGCACTCAATAGATATTTCAAGTTGGGAAAAGTGAAGGATTAGCATAAGAGGTTTGTGGCTGAAGTAGACCAAGAAACTTACAGTAAAGTACTCAAAGACCTTTGTTTTGGGTGGGCTAAGTTCGAGGGAAATACACCAATAAGGAAAAGAGTCGATCGCCGAGCCCTTAAGCCAGTGGTAAAGTTATGGAATCACTTTCTCAAGGGAAAACTAATGGCAACCTCTCACAATACGATCGTGCTAGTAAAGAAATTGATGTTTTTACACTCGATAATCTACGGGAGAACAATAAATGTTGGAGAACTCATCTTCGAGCAAATCCATGAATACGCCAAAAGAAACAGAGGTAATCTCTTATTTCCTAACTTGATAACTTCTCTGTGCAGGAAAAAGAAAGTCCATGAGGAACCATTTGAGGATTTCATCAAATACAAGGAGGGAACTACCAAGAATAAAGTACCATAGTTAATTAGCTTCGAAGATAATTCTCCGCATGAAGGATTGGATAGAGGACCAAAATCTATTACCGCGATAAGAATGGCAGCAGTGGTCACGTATACGCGAGAAACGTGTGAGAAAATCGAGCATTTGGAGAATCACATGGAGATTTTATTTGGGTACGTCAAGGAATGGGATGCACAACTCAACACCTTTTTCAAGGAGTTGTTCCCGATCATAAAACAAAACTACTGTCTTTTCCCGAGGTCATCCTGAAACATACCGCTGCCGATAGTACCTTTCATGCCTCGACATAGTATGTCTCCCTAGAGGAATCCACAGACGTTCCCACACTGGCCACTCACATTTTGCCTGTACCATAGGAAGGTTAAGGGGACACAGATGAATTCCTCAGCTCCTCCTCCTTCTCTACTTCTGAAATCACTCAAGAAATTCAACCCAAATTATTTACCAATAAAGACTTCACTCCAGCACCAACTCAACCCGAGCAAGTACCAGCATAATCCCCCGTCCGTGAAGCAACGCTTGTTCCTGAAATACCTCAAAGCCAAGATCCAGTTCCTGCACAACCCACTCCAACTGAAGACCAATAAACACCAGCACGAGCTCTGAGCACCAAGCGACACATTAAACGAACGGAGGGTTGTGTCCTTCAGTCACCCCCTCGACGATAGCTGCAGTAGACTCAGGATCAGATAATCCCCTCCTCTAAAAAGGTGTCGAACACGTGCGTCCAGTCAAGCCACACCACCACTGTAAGATCACATTTTAATTTTTATACTTAGCATTTGCATATAGATACATGTAGTTTAATTTTTCATGCATTGAGGACAATGCATCCCTCAAGTTTGGGGGAGGTATTGTAATATACTTTGTTAAAAAGCAATTGATGATAGCTGGATAAACATTTTTTGTTGTCATGACATAAGCATGTTAAGCTTATTGTTTGGAATGGCTTAGGGATGCCCAATGATGAATGCATAATTTGATTGCCTAGACCAAAATTATCTTTAAGACTTTCGAAAGAAGAGAACCAACCCTAGGCCTGATTCTTTGAAAATCTATAAATACAATTGTAGGTTGTCTCTGCTTAAGGTAATTAGTAAATTTTTTTAGGAAAGAACTCTTTGCCTGCCAAGACATCGATGAATTTTAAGGTTAAGGTCAAACTCCCTATTATTTAAAACTTGAAAAAAAGTAAAAGGGACACTCCTCTATGTAATTGAATAATTAGGAAACTCCATAAAACTAAGAGTTGTCGAGGCATATGAGTGAATGAAAGTAGTCACAGGATGACTCTACCCTACTAGCTTGGGGGTGGAATGTATGCTCCCTTTCACCTAGAGTGTGGAATGGTAGGTGTGATGAGCTGACTCCCAAAAAAAGTTGATAAATAACTAGGAATGGAAACTAAGCCTGACAAATAATTTGACACCTTGAGAGACCAAAACCACTTACTTGAAGTTTTCTAAATACCTTAATGCATAGGCTAACTACAATCACGTACACACAATAACAAGGGATCCTAACTAGGGAATGTGCTTGACTAATATGACAGTTGAACATGTTAAGGCCAAACTTTGCTGAGGGCTGAAATTTCAAACCACATGATTTTCTTAATACTGCTTTGCCATGACAATTCTAATTTTTTAGCTACTATCCATTGCTTGAGGACATGCAATAGCTTAAGTTTGGGGGTGTGATAACTCCATAAAAAAGACTCTATTTCTAGTCTTTTTACTTAAGTTATTGCTCGTCTAAACAAAGTATCCACATCATATTAGTCGCATTTAGTTGCATCTAGGTTATATTTATTTGTGGTGGATAAGTTTTGCTTCGGCAAGATTTATTTAGTTTGACTGATGCTGCTAAGGTGAAAGGGTCTATGTGTGTGCAGGAGATCTACTTAGGAAGAACATTTCAGTCGCAACAACGTAATTTGTAAGGGACAATGGAATAGAGAAATTGAAGAAAGCGAGGAGCAGATTTATCTCGCCAAGGAAAGGTTTATCTTGAAAGTCTGAAGCGGAGATGACGAAATCACCTATATCACATGCCAACTGTATGACTTCCCTCACGTGCAGGAAAGCCCTCAAGATTCTAACAACAACCAACCACCTTTCTTTTTTTAGCATGGACAAGACAACAACTGGTATATAGGGAATCTTTATTTATGCAAAACCCTAGGAGATTTCCCTTTATAAATACCGAACTGACCTTCCTTAGTGTCATCCATAGCCAGACTGTAGCAGAGCGACAGTTAGGTCTCGAGAGAGGCTGACCCCCAGGACAAGTGCGGTATTGATCAGAATTGTCATGACAGAGCCCCCGATTTTGGGAGTTATCATTCCTTTGTTCTAATTTCTTTACTTATTTGGGGTTGTATTAAAACGATGATTCTTGGTTGACTTTTTGATAACACCATGAACTGTCTTACTTGGTGTTAATCTTTGTTTTGCCAAAACAATTATTTTTTTGCTTATGAATGATGAATTTTGATTTTACCCATGACTGTTTTGTTCATTGTTTGAATATTTTGCCTTGATACTGTAAGAACTTCGAGATATTACCTTGGGTCTAGGTGAAATACATCTTGACATTGTAAGAGCGTCGAGAGATTGCCTTTTTTCTGGATATTGATTCTTAGATTCGAGAGAATTAAGATAAATCTACGTGAACAATGGAATGGATCCGAGATAATGATGTTTTAACTTGTCTACCTTAGAGATAAGGAGCGGGTTTTAATCGACTAAAAGGGATAGACGCTAGAGTAGGATAGATAACAATTATAGTTTTTACTGAGAGGTATTGCTACAACAACAGTCTAACAAACCAAGGGTTGTAGTTAACGCTGAGTAGTATTGCTATAATAACCGTCTAAGAATACTTAGTAATCCTGTCGAGCAACTTAAGCATGTTATAATAATTCATTCTAGACTTAGAATAATTGCTTGGCATAACAAAAGATTAGCATGAGTGCTATGTGAAAAGTCTGAATATGTGAGGTTGTTTTGAATATATTTGAATCAACGTTTTTCTTTGCTTTATTTTAATTCGATAGTTTTGTATATTTATTTTATCTCGACTAAACCTTTCCAGCAATTATACCTTATAATCTTTTCTTGTTTTGTTTTATTACTAATAGTTTTTAAATTGACAAGATTATTAGGAATTAGCTTGTGACAACTAGTTCTAGTTGTGGTGAAGCTTAAAAATATTCGACTAATCCCTGAGGAGACGATAACTAACTTAACCTATATTACTTGATTCAATTATGTATACTTGCACATAATTACTTGCCTTAGCATATACATTTACAAGTGATCATTGGGGAACTGATTGTTGCCCCGGTGATGTTCTTGCAGCATGACATTGTGGAGTGCACAAAGAAGGTTGAGTGTGGGCTTAGGGTTGTGAAGAAGATGAGAGAACTAGAAGAGAGGGAGGAGTTTTTGTGAGAAGAGAGATGTAAAGAAGATTAAGAAGGTTGTGAGAAGAAAAGTAAAAAGTGAGAGGTTAATTAATGGGTGTGACGGCTACAAGTTTTGGGGAAGAGAACATATGTGATGGGGAGTTAATGAAAAGTAAGAAAAATGGAGAGAAAAAAGTGGTAAAGGTAATAACCGCAATAGATTTTTTAGAATCAAAAGGACATAAATACCTTATTTTAGCCTTCATGTCACCTAAAAGATATGGAAATGTGGAGGTACTTTTCAACCTTCTTTTTTACGATAAAGACGAAATTCTAATACCCAAAATTGAATGGATCTCATTCCTCGTATCAGGGTTATACCTACAACAATGATAGATTTTGCACAAAACACTGGAAAAATAATTAACATAAGAGGAATGACTAAAAGTTAAGGAAAATAAATGAAATGTATTTATGTACCGAACAAAACTAATAAAATGCTACGAAAAAAGTAAAACAAAAAACATAAAATAAAAAGGGTAAATGCAATCAAACTCTCATGCATCTTAAAGAAGTAAAGAGGATTTCTCACAGAATATGGGCTTCATTGTAGGTCTTCAATTGTTGATCATCGACCTTAAAGATTGTGCCATTGTCGAGGTTTCCTATATCAAAAAATCTATAAGGGTATACCTTGTGAACTTGGAAGAGAATTAACCATCGTGACTTGAGTTTCACAGGAAATAACTTCAGTCTTGAGTTCAAAAGGAACACTTGTTATCCCTCATTAAATTGTAGCAGTAAAAGATGCTTATCATGCCATTTCTTTTTTTTTTCTTTGTACAACCTAGCATTTTCATAGGCTTGAGCTTGAAACTCCTCAATCGCATTCAACTCAAGTAACTATCTTTCTCCAGCCAGTTGGGCATCCATATTTAGCTTCTTAATGGCCCAATATTCCTTGTGTTTAAGTTCTACCAGGAGATGACAAGCCTTGCCAAAAACTATTTTGAACAGAGACATTCCTAAGGGCATTTTGAAGGTTGTTCAATATGCCCACAGTGCCTCGTCAAGCTTAGGAAACCAATCTTTTTATTTTGGGTTCACCACCTTCTATAATATTTATTTAATCTCGTGATTGGAGATTTTAGCTTGACCATTGGTCTGAGGGTGATATCTTGTGGCAATTTTGTGCCTCGCACCGTATTGCTGTAATGCCTTGACAATGAGCTTGTTGTCGAAGTGGGTTCTTTTATATCTTATAATAGCTCGAGGGGCTCCAAATCTTGTAAAGATGTTCTTGTGAATGAACTTTAAGACCGTCTTGTAATCATTCCTCGTACTAGCTACTACTCTAACCCACTTGGACACGTAATCCATCACTATAAGGATGTATAGATCTCTAAAGGAAGAAGGGAATGGGCCCATGAAGGGAATGGGCCCATGAAGTCAATGCCCCATACATCGAATAGCTCTAATTCCAAGATATTTTACAGAGGCATTTCATGTCTTCTAGAGATATTCCCTATCCTTTGGCATTTGTCACAAGTCTTAAAAAATTCTTATATGTCCTTGAACAGTGTGAGCCTGTAGTATCCTGATTGAAGGAACTTTGCAACAGTCCTCATACCTCCAAAATGTCCCCCACATGAGATTATGTGACAATGGAACAAGATGTCCATTTGCTACTACTTAGGAACACATTTCTGAATCATTTGATCAACACATTGTTTGAATAAATAAGGCGTGTCCCAATAGTAAAACTGCACATCATGCTTGAATCTCTTTGTACCATGGATTTTCAAATAAGGGGACAAAAATCCACTAACAAGAAAATTCACAATATCAACATACCATGAAATTGACGCGAAAAATAATATTTTCTCAACTAGGAATTATTCCTTAATTTTTAAAGTTACATCACATACATCCTCATTCTCTAACCTAACAAGGTGGTTAGCTACCTGATTTTCAGTTCATTTTCTATCATTCACCTCTAAATAAAACTCTTGCGAAAGAAGTATTCAGCTAATAAGTCTATGTTTCACATCTTTCTTAGTACCTATCAATTATGACCTAAAGTTATCAAAGGCAAACACCACACCAAGAAACTATTTTTTAACAGTTGAGTAATTAATTTGTGCATAATTTAGAGCGTGGCTAGTGTAATAAATAACATGAAAAATTTTACCTCGTTGCTAGCCAAGCACTGCTCCACTGCATAGTCACTCGCATCGCATATCAGCTCGAAAGATGCAGTCCAATCAGGGGAAACATGATGGGGACTATAACAAGTCTCTCCTCAAGTTCTTTAAATGCACTATAGAAAATGTCATCGAAAACAAATGGTTGGTTTTGTTGCAGTAAAATGCATATGGGCTTGGATATCTTTGAGAAGTCTTTTATGAATCGTTTGTAAAAGCGCGCGTGTCCCAAAAATCGTCAAACACCCTTCACAGTGGTGGAAGGGGTAATTTTTCAATCACTTTGACCTTTGCCTTGTCTACCTCTATCTCGTGCTTGGAGATTTTGTGGCCTAACATTGTTCCCCCAATCATCATAAAATGACACTTCTCCCAATTGAGCACTAAGTCTTCTTCGCACCTTTTTATTACTTTTGGTAAATTGTCTATGCATGAATCAAAGTCATTTCCAGATACATATAAGTCGTCCATGAAAATATCTAGAAATTCCTTGACCATATGTGAGAAGATTGCGAACATACATTGTTGAAAGGTGGCAGTGTTGTTGCACAGACCAAAGGTCACTTCGAAAATGCATAAGTGCCATAAGGGCAGGTGAATATTGTCTTTTCTTTGTCTTCAGGTACTATTTCTATTTGATTATACCCCGAATATCCATTGAGGAAACAATAGAAGGACTTGTTTGCCAATCGATCTAATATTTGGTCCATGAATAGAAAGGGAAAATTGTCCTTTTTGGTGGCTTTGTTAAACTTGCGATAATCCATACATATTCTCCAACCTGTGATGGTCTTTGTAAGCAAGAGTTCATTATCTTTTTTGCTCACTACGGTCATGCCTTCTTTCTTGGGTACAAATTGTATCGGACTGACCCACTAATTATTGGAAATAGGGTATATCACTCCAGCATCAAACCACTTGATTATTTATTTCATCACTACTTTCTTCATAATTGGGTTCAATCATCTTTGTGGTTCAGACCAATTGTTGTGCTATTCTTCAAGCAGAATCTTATGCATGCAAATGGTAGGGCTTATGCCCTTCAAATCAACCATCGTCCAACCTAAAGTTTTCTTATGCTGTGATAAAACATTAATCAAATTATTTTCTTTCTTAGGGTTAAGACCAATAGATATTATCACGGGTAATGTTTCATTACTACCCAAATATGCATACTTAAGGTGAGATGGTAAAGGCTTTAGTTATAAGATAGGAGCACGTTCAAGGGATGGTTTAGGATGAGTAAATTCAGTAAAATCTAGGGGTTTAATATGAGTACATATTCTAGTTACAAGTAGGCTAGACTGTTTCACCTCCCTAGGAAATTCCTTGAGCTTCGTGTCTTCGTTATCATCAACCCTTCTATAATCTTCGATCTTCCACAACAAAACTTTTTTTCTTCTTCTTCCACCACATAATCCATGTCATTAACAACTTGGCTTTCCTCATGGTCATCGATAAACTTGAGTGTATTGAAAACATTAATTGTGACACTTAGATCACCCACTCACATAGTGAACTCACCCTTTTCACAATCTATTAAAATGCTTCTGGTTGCTAGGAATGGTCAGCCCAAAATAATGGGTGCATTATCATCCACTTCACAATCAAGAATAAGAAAATCTATTGTGAATAAGAATTTATCTACTTTTACCACTACATTTTTTATTCTTCCTTCAAGTCAAACATGTGATCGATCAACTAATTGTAATTTGACGATGGTTGGCCTTGCATTCCCCAAACCTAGTTTCAAGAATATAGACTTCAACATCAAATTTACACTACAGCTGAGATTACAAAAAGCTCTTCCCTCGTAGCTATCACCTATAATGCATGGAATTATGAAGCTGCTATGGTCTTTTTGCTTCAACGGAAATTTGTTCAGCATAGAACAATACTCTTTTGCTATAGCAACAGTCTCAAGCCTCTCAACCTTCCTTTTCTTGGTCCCAATGTCTTTAAGAAACTTCACATAGATAGACATTTGCTCAATGGCCTCCCAGAATGGGACATTGATATATAGTTGGTCAAGAACATCAACAAATTTCTTGAACTGCAAATCATAATTTTGCTTTTTCAATCTCTGACGGAAGGGTGGTGGGGGTCTGATTTTCTCTTCTACTAGAGGGGTCGATGTTTTTCTGTAGCATCCATCTCAGTTTCCTCGGTAAAATTACTTGTTAAGCCATGCTCTGCATTCTTTTCAGTTGACTCATGTCGTTGTAACTCAGTTTAAGCATGAATAATCTTGGGGCTAGAATCTTCTAATGTCTTCCCCCAGACTTGTATCATTTCTTAAGCTACATGAAACTCCTCAATGTGAATGCACTACACTGTTCTTTGGAATGGGTCTTACTGACTTTAGTGTCATTCAGTAAACTACCATGAGGGCGCACATACAATGCTTACGTAAACTGACCAGCTTGAGTTTCTAGAGCCCTCAAGAATGCACTTTGGCTTTGTAGTAAAACTTCATAGTTCTTTATGGATGTTGTATGATCTTGCATTAAAGCTTTCATATTAGCCATAAAGTCATGTAAAATAGCTTCTAAAGAATTTGAAGTTCAAGAATATGCTTCCACATTGTTGGCATTTTACCACGATATATTTTGCTAAAAACCTAGGGGTTCATTCAGATTTTGTTGCCGATTCGAGCCACTCATGTTGTTGGTCACTTGGTTTCTCCATGAAAAATTAGGATGTTGACAACATCCTGTGTTGTAGGTGTTTGAGTAGGGGTTGTTATTTCCTCAGTTGAAGTTCCCCACATAGTTGGTGGATTCATGGTTCTCGGGACACTCAGTCACATGATGGTTTCCTCGACAAAGGGCACAAGAAATAGTAAATGTTTTGACTTCCCTCACTTCATTTGGGCATTGGAGATTCTTTAACATATTCCTAATGATCGACAATTGAGCAGAAATCGAGTTGTTAGCATCCATCTCATATGTCCCCTGCACTTTCCTTATCGTTCTAAGCCTCAAAGAGGTGAATTAATAATCATTAATTGTAATTCGATCAAGAATGTCAAATGCCTCGTCTGATGACTTATCTAGCAGAGTGTCATTTACTAAACCATCCAACCTCATTCGTGTTGAGGTATTGATTCCATTATAGAACATAACCAGTTGTGTTCAATCATGAAATGTGAAGTAGTCCTTTGTATCTATCCCAATATTCATACATGGATTCATCATCCGCTTGATGAAATGAAGCAATATCATTCCTTAGTTGGGTGGATTATACCGTAGCAGGAAACTCATACATAAATATGCCCATGATTCCATCAAAATGTATGGAACTTCACTCAACCATGTTTTAGCTCGATCGCACAAATAGTAAAGAATTAGTTTAAACTTCAACAAAGCTTCGTGCACTCCTTGCTGTCTAAATGAGTCAATTAATTCCAAGAATGCTCGAACGTGTAGCCTGGCATCTTCATGAGGTGCTCCACAAAACTGTCCAATTGAGTTCAACATGTTGAACATCACTGGTTTGAGCTCGAAGTGGGCTGCCTGAATTTTTGGAGCTATTATTCCCAGATTGGGGTCATCCAAGATAGGAACTAGATGATCTCTAATGGCTCATGGATGAGCGATGACTCCCGTACTAGGATTTACTGTAGTATCATGATTTTCCAGATCCTCAACCTGCTGACCTCCTTGAATTGGAACTCCATACGTGGCTCTTTGAATACGCATTCTTTGACGAAAATGTTCTTCAATTTCATGTATCAAAGGAAATAATGGTTCCTTAAACCTTCTATTGGTCATACAACATCACAATTCCTACAAAGAAATTAACAAAACTAACAAGTAATTATATACAAAAATAAAAAAATGAACATTACAAAAACTAAAGTGAAAATACCAATTAACAATCTTCGGCAACGGCACCAAAAACTTGTTGTGTGTGTGAGTTTACTAAAATTGAAACTCAAACTGTACAAGTATACACGCCAAACAAGTAATAAAGTGATGAGTGAGTATTGTCTCCAGAGGGATTAGATGGAAATTCAAGTAAAGTTTCTAAAATATAAACTAATGAATATAAAATGGTATGAACAATTGTCAGAAATATTGTGGTAAAGAAGAGATAGGTGAAATGATGTAGCAAAAAGTAAAATAAGAAATGCTCTAGCAAAATTTTGTAATGAGAAATGGTGCACAAGATAAGACAATGGTCCGACCTCACACGTGTGAAACTCTCAATGAGGCTAAAAGGCTAGGTTTAAATTGGAATCCTTTGTCTTTCCCTTAATGAATATTAATGATTTCTAGTTAATACAATACTCGAAAAAGTTTTCTAAATTGTTTCTAAGCTATCTCTAGAAGAAACCTACAGTGAATATGCTAAGGCAATACCTCTCAGCGTGAACCCTAACATATACTATCGAATAAGCTCTACCCTTTTAGTCGTTGAAACTTTTATCTTTATCTTTAAGGTGAACTAGATTTTTGCCACCCTGCTCCACTCTATTGTTCACATAGATCTAAACTTAACTATCTCGATATCAAGCACCAAACATAGCTAAAGTATAACTCTCAAAAGCTCTTAACAGTGAACAAAACATGCACATAGACTGGAAATACTATAACATTCATTAAATCAAAGACATAGTCATCCAAAATAAATCGAATCCAACTTAAGTTAGTTCATGGTTGGGTGAAAACAATCCAATATCATTCGTTTAATACAACCCATTGCAAAACAGAGGTGGAAGAAGTAAAAAAGCAACAAAGGTGAAAGAAGACTCCCAAACCAAAAGTTGCCATGAACTACCGTGAACCACCTCAAGCGTTGTTACTTCTCTCAAAGGCCAGCAACTTTATCCCCTTGAAGTTCAAGCAATGAAGGCCACCACGATGAAGAAAAGAAGAAGGAATAATGGTCGCTTCTAGTTTGTCTCTTTCTTATCTCCCACTTTCCATCCACCCATAAATGTGGTGTCATTTTCTTTATATAGTGGGGGATTCTAGGGGTTTGTGCCCTAATTCTTAAGGGAATATACCCTTCACGTGTGGGGCATAACTGGCATGGTGTCACATGTAGGCTACTGCTAATAAATATCTTACTCATTGGTCTTCTAGTGCACCCAGAAATGATGCTTCTCTTATTACAGCATAATCGTCCTCTCCAAGCAGTTCACCTTAAGTTACATGAACATCTCCATATCGAAACAAACCCTTCTCAAGTAGCATCAATTTCACCAATGCATGAAATAAGATAATAAAATCCACCATATGCAATTGAATAAGTTATATACAAGTAAATGTAACTAAATGGGCTTAAAAACATTCAATACCTTTAGTAAAAAGGCATGCAATATACCCTTTTTACAGGGTTAACAGCAACCCCTTTGTTAGGACCGTTTTTAGAACTTTTGAGGTAGTGAAAAATTTCATGAGCAACCAAAAAATTATATGAGATTCTTCTTCCAAGAAAAAAATTTCATTGGTACGGGGTGATACATTTAGACATGATAGACTTAAAGGTTGTTAACAATTACTTTAGACATGACTTTATAAATGACCGAACAAAGACTAATTGTTCTAAAGTTTTTCATAGAATCAGGGTTATTAACTTTTGGTACGAGAACAATAACCGTTTGATTAACCTTATCAAAATCAGCATGCCTATTCAACAATTCAAGATAAATATTCACTAGATCATGACTAACTAAATCCCAAAAACATCTATAGCAAGAGCCATAAATACCATTAATACATGGGCTTTGTTGGGACTGATTTAGGAAAAGGCTTGAAGTACTTCCTCAGTAAGGAACTCATGACAAAGCATGGAGTTATCCTCGAATGTAACATATTTCTCAATGGCTTCAAGGATTGCTTCTAAAGGTTACATCCTAAAAGATTGGAAGAAAGAGGAGAAGAAATTGGTGATGACTTCAAAGACTTCCTGAGGTTGATCAACCCATTATCCATGCACATCTTTTAGTCCTGCAATCCAATTCTTTTCCTTTCTCCTATTAGCTCTAGCATGGAAGAAGGAAGTGTTTCTGTCACCCTCCTTGAACCAAGCCATTCTAGATCTCTGCCTCCAATAAACCTCGTCTTTATCTATAAGCTTTTTAATGAGCTTTTCAATGGATTCATCTATGACCGGATGCGCTTCAAGCTGCTCAATCCTAGATCAGAGTCTTTTCTTCCTTCTTTGCCTTGTTCCTACGAACTTTTTGCCATTTACCCAATCAAAATCTAACAGCCTGAATCTTGTCCAGAGTAGATCCGAGAGTACCGGCCAAAGCTTCTCTGACGATTTTTTTGTACTCTCCTGCTTGTAAAATAAGCATCATTTTCCTACTCTTAATCATTTCTATGTCACTATGAACAAATAATAAGCATTTGTATCCAAATTACGAGTAATATTTAAAGGTCACAATCTTTTTTCTGACTTGACTTGCAAGTTTCTTTATTATATTTATACATGCATACTTAGAAACAGACAGTAAAAATTTGTATCAAATGTGAGAATTTAAGAAATTATACTAAAGTTTTAGAAGTGTGAAATTAGATAATTCATATAAAATACAAAGAAAATATCTAAAAAAAATTAAAAGATACAACCGCATCCCAACACCCTCTCGATCCATATACACATGCTCATCAATCATATTGAGGGTAAAATTTGTATACCACGTTCATGTTGTTTCCCACATATACGTTATAACTAAATCAATAGGAGTTAAACATGATGCAATCGCTGCCATATTACACCACATTTATTAATGTCAACAAATTTGAAACTAATAAGATATCGTTAGATTATCTAAATCTAAAACCTAATCTATTATATGTAAGCTGAGGATGGGGAAGGCCAGAGACATTCAAAGTACAAATAAGAAGAAACCTTAAATTATGCAAATAGCTATATATATAATTCATAAAAAAAAAGTCTCTTTCTGCACTTTAGCATTAAGAAAGGAAAGGATCCCATAGATTTTTTTACCAGCTTTAGGTCAATTAAAAAAGTTGAAAGATCTTGAGTTCTTGAAAAATAGACATTTAGAAAGTTGAAAAAAAGGAAATTAGATAACTAACATTGCCCAAGATGAACACACACACACACACACATATATATATATATATATGAGAAAAAAAGGTATTGAAGATGATGAAAGAGATACATGAAACACACCGGTGAGTGCAGCGGTAGCGAGGCAGTTATGAGAAAGAGAAGTATCAACGGCGGTAAGGTCTTCAAGGAAATGCCCCAGCTAGGTTTCATTATTGGCACGCCTACGAGTCATTGATGGTCCTTCGAAATCAACGTCATCGAAGGAAGAAGAAGAAGATGATGAAGACATCAATTATAAGTAAAAACTATAAAGGAGAAGATGGAAAGAAAAGGCCGCAGGGCCGTATCTGGTCTTGGGCAGAAGGTGCACATGTTCAGGGTTCAAAATTTTTTATAATAGATTATATATCTAAAAAATAGTTTTATATAAGGGAATAATTATTTTTGATACTTGTTATTAGGGGTTCAATATTTTTCTAATATTTATTATTGCATGCTTAGTTTTTTAGTAATATTTATTATTAGCGCCTACTCTTATAATTTAATTTTCCTAATATTTGTACAAGTGTCTAATTTTTTGTAAATATTTTTTTAAGGTCTAATTTTTATAGTTGTTATTAGGGTCTAATTTTTTCAATATTTGTTATTAGTGGCATGCTTTTAAAATTCAATTTTTTTGTAATATTTATTTGTTGTTATGAGTATAACTTTTTAGTACTTTTTAATATAGGTCTAACTTTTTTAATATTTATTATTATGAGTATACTCTTAAAATTTAGTTTTTAATATTTGTTATTAGAGACTCGTTTTTTTCAATACATGTTATTATGGAGCTACCCTAAAAATTTATTATTTTCAACACTTGTTATTATGAACAATTACTTAAATAATGATTTGTAACCGCAACAATAACTGCTATGTAGTGATAACGACATCATCCAAAACTGTGATATCCACAATCGTTATGTCCACAATAATACATATTATTAAAAATTCACAATCATGATACTTGCAATGACTGCAATATCATCTGTTATGTCAACAATATCAATAAACGCAACACGACTGAAGACACAAATGCAAACTATAATTTAAATATCTGATTAGAGTTCTAATTTTATGGTCCACCTAGAGCCACTAAAATCTATGAAACGGGTCTAAAAAAGGGGTAGAGAAGATAAGAAAACAAGGACAAAAAGGTTGTACATAAAGACACCAAAATAAGGATCCCAAAAGTTGGTGTTTTGAAACGTAGGATTTATCATCTTTATATCTATATTAAAAGGATTAATATAGAAATAAGTGTTCAAACTGTATCAAATTTTTCATTCAAGTGTTTAAACTATTTTTCAATCAATTTAATTGCTTAATGTTACAAATGTAACCATTTTAAGTGTCCGACCATAATGGTCGTTAAAAAAATTCATAAAATGACACGTGTCACATTCTTGTAATTTTGAAGATTTTATTTAAAATAAAAAACCTTTAAAATATATTTTCTTTATAAAAAAAATCAAAACTTTTGAAAATCTTAAAAAAGAACTCTAAAACTGTGAAACATTTACTAATCTCTATACCTACATTACTACCGTTATCCTCGACTAAACTTCCACCCGATCAAATTTCTACCAACAACACAATCATCGTCACTAGTCATTCCGGTTGTCTGTCACCAAATATTAATACAAGGTAAAATGAGAGAGAGAGAGAGAGAGAGAGAGAGAGAGAGAGAGAGAGAGAGAGAGAGAGAGTGGAAGAAGAGGAGAACGACAGGGGTACGGGTGAGAGGGGATTGGGACAGGAGGGAGGGAGATTAGATGAAGAGAGAGGGGATAGAGCTTGGGGAGGAGGGTACGAGTGGGGAGATGAGGGGAAGGGGTGACTGGAGGGAGAGAGACGGCTAGAGGGAGGGCGTGGGGCAACATGAGGGAGTAAGGAGGGGGCTGAGATTTTTTAAAAATATTTTTAAATATAATTAATTTATTTTATTTTTTATAAAATAGAAAATCTTTAAAATTATCATAATACAAAACATGTAATTTAACAAAAAAAAATTAATGGTCATTATTGTCATGGTACTTAAAGTGATAATGTTTATAACGTTAGACACATAGATTTACTGAAAAATAGTTTAAATACATAAATGAAGAAAACAATATAGTTTTAGCACTTATTTTTATATTACCTCATATTAAAATTTTCAACTTAAATCTATTTTTTTTTGTAATTTTTTTGTTTTATTTATATTTAAATTACTAATTATTTTTAAAAATAGAGATCACTTGATATTATTTTACTTTATAATTAAACTTTAAATATATACTATTAATTTATTTGAAATTAAAATTATTAAATTTTATTTTTAACTAATTATCTATTTATTTAAATATTATAAAGTTATTTGTTATTTATGTTTTTAAAAAAATCTAAATAAAATAAAATATATAAGTTCTGATAAATTTATATACAATAGTAGTATCTATATATTTATATCGAGTACTTTAATAAAAACAAATTTATATATCAATATGCATATTAATTAATAAATATTAAATTTATATTAAAAAAACAAAGATAAGCTCAAGATTTTTTTAGGAAGAATTTATAAAATTTTAAAAAATGAAAATATGTTGATATATGTTCATCAAATTTACTTGATAAAAGTTGAAGCAGAATTTCCGAGAAGCTAAATGTGATCTATGGAAGCTTATATGAGGTTATTTTTATGACCCCAAACTAGGAATGTATATTTCATTTGAGCTTGAAAGATTTTGATATAATTTGATTTTATATGATTGAACTTTTTAAATAAAATTTATTTGAATCAAATGGAATTATGTGAAAGAAAACATCGAGTTTAGATCAGAATTAAGTTTAAAATTAACAATATCTTACACAAACTAATTTTAAATATTACCTGTATTATTTATGGATTAAATTTTTCATTTTATTTTTTAGAAATATTATCATACTTTTTTCATAGTTTAACTTTACGTTTTTTAGTTCATTCTAAGTTTATTTTGTTTGTTTGTTTGTTTGGTTAGTGACAAATTTGAGGAATTGATGAGAAATGAACAGAATCGATGAGAAAAATAAGGGATTGATTCGGGTAGAATCGAGTCAAGATTAAATTTTTACTTTAAATTTTAGGTTTCATATCGAGTTAAGTGAAATGTTTTAAAATCAGAGACAGTTCAGATAACAGATGAAGGATAACACTTCTGGATTAGAGTCATGTAGGTCAAACTTCCAACCCGACTCTTGATATCCCTAGGCCAACGCAATCAACATTTCATTTGGACCAAGTTTGAAAGGTTCAATTGTTAACCAGCAATGAGTGGTGTCGACAAGGATTAATTAGGGAGAAATAATGTCTAGCCTGTAGATCAAGTAAAGGGAGAAACTTTCAAGCACTCCATCAGTTGAGATCAGGACCGTATTTGGGCTTCCGCAGAAGGCGTACCTGTCCAAGACTCAAAAATTTTATAATATAATATTATATTTGTAAAATAATAGTTTTATTTCAGTTATAAGATATAATTATTTTTAATATTTACTATTAGGGGTTCAATATTTTTCTAATATTTATTATTATGAGTTTAGTTTTTTTTAATATTTATTATTAGGGATATACTTTTGTAATTTATTTTTTCTAATATTTATATAAGTGTTCAATTTTTTGTCAATATATTTTTTTCTAACATTTGTTATTAAATGGCCAATTTTTTGATATTTTTTATTAGGGTCTAATTTTTTTAGTGGCATGTTTTTAAAATTCATTTTTTAATATTTGTTTGTTGTTATGAGTCCATTTTTTAATACTTTTTTAAAATAGGTTTACTTTTTTCATATTTATTAATACGAGTGTACTCTTAAAATTTACTTTTTTTTAATATTTATTATGAGGGACTCATTTTTTAAATACTTGTTATTATGGAGCTACCCTTAAAAATTATTTTTTAACACTTTTTTTATGAACAATTACTTAAATAATGATTTGTAGTTCAAACAATGACTATTATGTATGATAACGATATCGTCCAAAACTGCAATATCCACAATCGTTATGTCCGCAATAGTATATGTTATTAAAAGTTCACCACCACGATACTTGCAGTGATTGCAATATCATTCGTTATGTTCATAATATCGATAAACACAACACAATAAAGACACAAATGCACACTGTAATTTAAATCTCTAATTAGGGGCCTAATTTTATGGTTAGCCCAGGACCACCAAAATCTCAGAAACGGGTCTAGTTGAAATATTAATATAGACTCTTTTATTTACATAAGCTTTTAAGGAATTTATATCCTCCAAACACAATAGTATCATAACATCTGAATCAACTACAATATATAAATAATATCTCTAATAGACTCACGTGATCTATCCGAGTGAAATCTGATATAGATTAGAGTGAAATCTGATATCTGATATCTGACAACTAGATCTATTTAACCTGTTGACTTATGAGTCAACTATATTTTAAAAAAATAAAATAAAATATTAATTGATTTTTTTAAATATGGGCATGACACGTGTCACTTAACGGTTTTTTAACAGTAGACACCTAAAAGTATAATAGAGAAAACAATAGACACTTATTTTTAACGAAAAAAAATCTTAGGCACCAAAAATCAATTTGAGGTATAGTTTAGATACCTAAAAGTGTATTACACCTTTTAATAATATTATTTTCAAAGTTTAAATATATATATTGTTTTCAAAAGTATATATAATGCATCTTATCAAGAGGTTAGAGATTAGGTTGTCCATTATGACTCCTCTTGTATCTTCTTCTCTTGATATTAGTGAATTTTTTCCTCTTCTACTCATGATTTTCCCAAAAGTATTTTTCACGTAAAAATTTTGGTATCTATTTTATTAGAAGATCATTATGCATGACTAGATCAAGATAATGACATCTTCAAAGTATAAGAAGTTATTGGATCTCAACACCAGATTCATATTATGAAATGTAGAGTTACGAAATTTGCAAGAGTTCTCTTATTCTGATGAAAGTGCAGAGGAAGACTGTCAAGTGTTATATTCTATAGGGTTCAACAATTATAGAAGTGAACTATTTTTTTCTTTGTGGCAAAGGAAGATTTTGTGTTGAATAAAACAACTGTGGGCATAACGGATTTGGAAGCAGAAAATGTTATATTCCGTGGGTATAACAGATTTGAGAAGAAAAAGAGAGTTCAGTTTTGTGAGCATAGCATATTTAAAAAGAAGAAAATTTAATTTCGTGAGCTAGGACTGAGCAACGAAACCGAGAAAACCGAAAAACCGACATGAACCGAGTAAAACGGTTCGGTTCGGTTTGACCTTATACGTTTTGATTTTCGGGTTGGTTTAAAGTCTCAATTCTATTGATTCGGTTCGGGTTTTCCATATGGAACCTATTTGTTCCATATTGAACTGAATAGACAATTTTTTTTTTAAAAAAAATTATAGTTTCAAGTGAATTTTTCATTGAAAAACCGAAAAACCGAACCGAAAAACCAAACCGTTTAAAAAACCAAACCGAACCGAAAAAATCGGTTTCACATAATTCGATTTTTTAACCATTCGGTTTTGGTTTAAATTATAAAAACCCGTTTATTTCGGTTTGGTTCAATTTTTAGTAAAAAACCGAACCGAATACACCCCTACCGTGAGCATAATAAAAAAAATTGAATTACTATTGATGATCTAGATTGTGTTGTGTATGATATTACTTGTAGTGAAAGTTATGAGTAAGGTTAGCATTTATTATTTTCTTAAATAATCGTTTGATTGTTAATTATTCTTAAGTAATCGTATGAGTGCTTCAGTGGTGATTATGTGCAATTGTTTATTTATTTTTAACTGTGATGTTTGTAGATCTTACATAACGTTTATGATTAATTAAAAAAGAAAAAAGCTTTTAAGGTTCTCAACAGTTTCGATTAGCAAAAGAGACCAAGAAAATCGTAAAAATGTATGCTTTGCATATTTCGTGAATGTATTGTAATTCAATATATCGATTTGAATTATTCATATTGCAGTCACTTTTAATTACAATTAGTACATATTGTGGAATATATATAAATTAAAATATATATTCAATTTGATTTTGGTTTCATATATAACATTTTTGTTTTAGTGTGTGTGAACCCATGATTAATAAACTTTTAAGAAATAGTTAAAGTTTAAGGTTTTTGGGGTTTAATAATGTATTTAGACAACTTTATTATGTGTTACTTCTGAAATCATGAAGGGATTAGAAAATTTAATTTTGGTTATTTTATACTGTTATGAGTTATGAAATATATATTTGGCATTAATACATTAGATTTAGTTTGATTTAAAAAATTGTTTATTTTAATCTTTGGAAAAGACTTAATTGAATATTATGTACTTTGAATTTAACTTTTGGTTAAATGTTGATTGTTTTGAATTCGATTTGTCTGTTGTGATTTATGAAGTTAAGTATTAAATGCATGTTTAAAGAATTTTTCAGAAATAATCAAATACTTGAGTTTATGATTTTCTATAGCACCATTTAGGTAACCTTATTCTGGGTTATTTCAGATATTGTAGTACAATTAAAAATTTCAATTTTGACCTTTGATTGTTATAGAAATATTAATTTTGAATACTAATATTTAATTTGAGACGGCTTAATTAAAGTAATATGTCGTTAAAGTGACTATAATTATGGAAAATATTTTATACAAGTTTTGTACATGTAATTTAGGACATGTTAGTATTGATCGGCCCAAAGGAAGATTAATAATTCGTATAATCGCATGTACAACTTTGGTAATAAGAATGTGATAATTATCTGGTTTGATGTGTGAGTAATAAAACGGCCCAAAAGAAGATTTTTGTTCGACATATTCTTATTGTTAATGTTTGGTTATTGCACTAGATATCACTTAAGGTGGATATTTTGTCTAAAGATGAAATATTAAAGAAACATCTGATATCTTGAGATAAGATTTAAGTGTATTCAAATTTACTATTATTTAGATTATCTTTTAATTGAAAGATAAAAATAAGATAAATTGATTGTTTGACAATATTTGTATGGTTTAATTTCTATTGTTACTGTAATATTTGTATATATTCAATTCAATTTTTTAGTTTTTATTGTTAGTTATTAGAATATATATATTTTGTAACAAATTAATTCATATTTTGGCTAAGTCTGATATTTTAGTAGATTTGTTAAAATAAAATGTCCCTAAAGTGACCTCTTTGTGTAAACTCATTTATTTGAAATATCAAGATGATTATTTATTTCTTGTGATTCATATGTTTATTAATTGGCCCAAAGGAAAGTTAAAATTTGGACGGATTTCAAGCGACACCTATGGTAATAACATGTGACAATTATAAGATATTATTTTATGTGAGCATTACATTAGTCCAAAGATTAGTCTTTTATTCAACATAGTTTACTGTCAATGTTTGATTACTACAACAAGAGTATTGTTTACTGTTAATATTACTATCCAAAGACTTGATATTTATATAGTGTTTGGTATCTTGTGTAACGCACCGAATCCAGGATTAGTAGTTTCAAGTTAACCTGAGTGGACTTAAATAAATCATTTAGCCTCGTGGAGAAGCTTGGACCAAGTTAGCTTTAAGTTTGAGCTTGGTTTGGCCCAACATATGTTAAGATTTCAAAGGCTGAATTCCTTTAAAACTTGATGACTTCACGTATGGAAACTCCCCCTTTATATCTCATTTTCACCATATCCTTTTTCTTCTTCTTCATCCATTCAAAAACTCTCTCATAGAATCTTGAGAAATGTAGGAGATTTATTCCATTTCAAGCCTTGTCCAACAACACCAAGTTAAAAACCTTAATCTTCTCCTCTTAAGTTTCAATCCAAGCTCCCATTTGTAAGTTTTGGTGAAGCAAGCCAAATTGTGGGTTTAGTGGGGGTTTTAGAAAACCAACTTGTTTTTTTTAAGAATTTAAGCTTTAAGAGATGCTCTAAATTCCTTTCTAAGTTTCCCAACAACATCTGTAACATCTATGCTTAATTCTTGTTTAGTGAAAGAAGTTGGAAAAATATCTCAAGCCAAGGGAAATGAGAAGTTAATGCTTGGCTGAGCTTTTGGGGAGTTCTCAACAGCTTAGAACATCAGGTAAATTGCTTCTAACTCAACTCTACCACATATAGGTCATTGAAATGTGTTTGGTAGGTTGCATGAGTTATAAAGCATTTTCATGGTAGAATATAGAAAAAAGTGTTTTTCAGCATGTTTATAGACTTTTTATGACCCTTATATTCATACATAAGACATTAATAACAGTTAGGACCCTCAGTATGACGTTTTAGGTCAAATTTTGGTATTTTTCTTGCCCAAACATGGCATTTTTGGGCAAAAGTATCAGTATTGGAAGAACAATATTGATATTGTTCTTTAGCCAGAGTAAAAACAAGGGAAATTGTAAAGGCAATATTGATACTTCTTAATAGGGTATCGATACCAGGGGTAGGGTATTAATACCTAGGTATTTTTTTAGAACGTCGAAGCCAAATTTGGTACCGATACTCGGGCATTATCGATACATGTATTGACACTCTCCATAGGAGTATTGATACCTAGCTATTTTCCAAAACATCGAAGAAAAAATTGGTATCAGTAGTTATGAAAGTATCGATACCATATACCAGAAGTATCGATACTCCATCTAGGGTATCGATATTAACCCATTTTCCTAACCTAAAATAAACCAGTAGTATCAATACCCAAGTACTAGTATCGATACCCAGGGGTCAGTGGCTTAGAATCGGTACCCACTAACAATTTTGGGTAGAGAACACAAGAGCTTAAAAGGGTAGATTTGAGGAGTCCCGTGTATATCAGAATGCCATAAAATAAAACTACAAGTGAGAACAGTAATGAACTCAGAACAACTAAAAATAGTAGCATTTAGGATGACGTAAACTAGTCTTGTATGATGCTCGGGACACAGTCAGGACACCCGAGTTACTTTAGCAAATTATGAAAGTCAGTTGAATATCCCAGTTAGTACCAAGGCACTTAACCACCAGCTGGGCGAAGATGCCCCAGGACTTAACAGGGTAAGTTGGCTAGGTAAATGTTACGATGCAGTTTTAGAAATTCATTAGAAATTTCATGAAACATTAACCATTTTCAGCCCCTTGGCAGTGCACCCCGTAGCAAGGTAAGAGAAAATTTCTTCATCATTTTTGAATAATGTCCTTTGGATTTTGGATCATGTCGTGAAATAGAAAATTGTTCTATTCGAAAAACGCTATCATTTGTACCAATATTGCTTGCTGGTTTGGTTTGTGTTCAAAGATCCCTAATTCTAGGGTTTATGTTCATATTAGGTTTTATGGAATTCATGAAGCATTTTGATGTTTTTGAGGTTCTAGAATCAATTCCAAGCATGATTTATGATTAAAATAAACTATATATGCACATATAAGCTATGGGTAATTTCGGCCTAACCATAATCTTGGAGGAAGTTTATATTATGATGAAATTTGATTAGGAATTTTATTGTAGAGATTTTATAAGGTTGATTCGAGGTTGATTTCATGCTTGCATCAAATCAAAATCAAGTAAAATCATGAAAGCTCTAGTCTCGGGGTACAAAAACATTTCGGCCTTGAGGAAGATGATGGGGAAAATTTTTGAAAAATTTCATGTGGCTTATAAATGATATTATAAAGGTTCTAAAAACCTTATAAATTTTTTTGGGCCAATCTATAATTTTGTGAAAGTTAGGGGACCATATCAATAATTATGAAAAAGTTGTGATTTGTTGTATAATTGTTCAATAATTGTTATAATATGATGGAAATTACTATATAGGGTTGAAATTGAAGTTACAATGTGAAATTTAGCCATTTTGGAAAGTTGACAAAGTTTGAGTGCTAAATGGTAAACACTGAGAAAGTGAGTGAATTAAATGGTATATATGACATTATTGAGGTATTTGGGCTGAAACTTTAATGCTGGAAATTATTGGGCTTATTTGGGTCTTGAATTGAAGAATTAATTACAAGAGTCCAATATGAATAAAAAGGAAAAATTAAGATGAAGTTTAGAAGAATTCGAAAATAATAGTACTTTTGGATTACTATTATTAAATATGAAATTTTAGTAAGAATACTAACATGTATTTTATATTTGTATATGCTTTGTATGGATGCTAGTGTATATCTTGATCGAACTCATGATACGAGCAAAGCGAAAGACAAGGAAAAGTTCAAGAATAATCAGATTTCGATAATAAGGCATAATAATGAGACATACCAGGTGAGTGCATTTATTATGTACTTATATGATATGAGGATGACTTGCGATGAGTCAACCTTGAATATTTTTATAAAAGCATGTTTTACCCTATTTTGAAATATTTTCATAAGGTTTATGAAAGTGGTTTATGGTGATTTTAGGGTATGAACTGCCATAAAATAGATGGATGGACTTTTATATTATTTTAACAGCTATCGATATTTCAGAATAAATGTTTAATCTACGAATTTGATTTAAAGTCCTATTGTATGTGCATTGAGAGTCATAAGTGCATTTCGACATACTTGAAGTATGATGGTTGTCGATCAATTTTGTTTAATGCATAAGTTGCATTTTTGTATCAGTGCTTTTGTGTACTTTTGGTACTATGTGTGCATGCATGGTATTCATAATGAGTTTGTGAATTACCATTTTGATATATTATTATAGTGTCGATGTTACTACAATACCTATATTTTCGTTTAGCATTTATGTGCAAATCATGTACCTTGCATTCTCATCTATTATACATTTGCCTAAAAACGTATATTTTGGATTACACTATATGTTAAGTATACTGGGCATACGAGATAACATTTTGCAGTTTAATTTAAGGAAACTTGGTTTACCAAGTCAATTTTATGTGTTATTATATTTTATATGATTAAATTCATATTTTGATCTTTTATGAAATATTTATGTTTTGTTATGTCTCGTTTATTTTTATTATGCTTCACTAAGTGAATACTTAGCGTGTGATGATTTTCACGAGTAGGTTTAGTATACGAATCAGATTAAGGAGTCTAGCAGATATCATCTATCAAGGGTCCCTCATCAGTAACAGTATGACATCTCTAGATGTTTATTTTTTATATTACTAGTTGGCATGTACTTAGATATGTTGTAATACTTTGATAAGATACATGATATTTGGTTGTAGTATTATACTACGTTTGAACATAAACTATTGTTTGACGAATTTTAAACGTTATTATATATATATATATATGTATTTGAAGAACATTTTATAAATTATATTATTAAATTGTTTTATTTAAAGAAATAAAATTTTACTGGTTTTCAAGTACATAAATGTTTTAAAAGGCATGTAACATCTTTGACTCTTGCATAGAGGCGTATACGGGGAATGATTGTTACATTTATTGGTATCAGAGCTACAGATTTAGCCAATTCGCGGTAAAAAATGAGTTTATTTTATGTAAAAAGTGTGTACATGCCACTAGGATGTCAAAGTTACTGATAGGTTGTTAATATGATATGATTAATGTCACTCTTCACTAAATTAAATTGTTATTATGTGTTTTGTGTTAGATGTTGAGAACTAAGGATAAAGGTAAGAAAGTTGATAATGTTGAAAGAAAGGCTGAGATTGAAATTGATCCAAAAAGATCCGACATGACTTCAGTATCACGCCTTAGAAGAGTTTGAGTTGTAAGGGATTTTCCTCCATTATGTGGAAGAAATTCTCTAGAGTTTAATGAAGTTATTGCATTAGATGAATCCATTAAAAAGTTTAAATAGATTACAAGAGAAGTTGAATCGGATGAGGATCCATAAGAGATTATTGAATCCACTGATGACTCTAAGGTTTCTACAGGTAAGCTTAAATATTTAAGGAGTATTTAAGTTAAGCGTTAAGCTTCTTAAAGAAATGTTGATCTGAGTTAGAGGAAATAAGTAAGTGGTAAGTAAGTTGTCCGCTGAAAGTTTAAAGAAAGTTGAGTTATTAGTGAATCAGATGATAATTATGTTATCATTCTAAAGGTTCTAAAATGAGTTTCAATGAGAGTAGATATTAAGTTTTATGGACTTGATAGAGTTACCTTGCGAAGGTAAATTTTTGGAATGGATTGTCTACCCCTTCCAGGCTATAATGAATTATCACTTAGATCGCGGTTGATTTTCAAGAACTTAAAAAGTTTTGAGTCCGTAGTGGTAGGAAAAAAAACTAAATTTGTTTATTAGTGTGATTTTAGCATTAACTACTATGAAATTATTAATACAAAGTTGTCAAGTCTTTTTATTAAATGATGTGGATATTTAGACCTTCATAGTAAGATGGAAAATATTTCAACTGATCCAGAATATTTTCAATGGATATGGAAAAGTTATCTGGATTACTTCAAGAATGAAATAAGGAATTTTAAAATAGAGGTATTCTATTCGACTTGATCTCAAGTGATATGATATAGATAAACCCTATGGGTCATGGTGAAAGTGTGAGTCGGACACGTACCAAATATCTGATAAAGATTCAAGGGGCTATGTTCCTGGTGAATCTGATGGATTTATCATTTGACGAGTTTAAGATCATATTGGGCATGGGTTGGTTGTCTCCACATTATGGTTGAGTTGATTGTTGCAAGAAACAATTATTTCAGAAAGATGTTGGGGATTTGGAAATTATAGTGGTTGGCGAAAACCACCCTATGTGATATTAGCAATGATTGCGAAAAAATATGTCAGAATGATATATAGCTTTTCGAGCTAATATGATAGACACTCATGTATCTGAAGTAAGATTGTAAGATATTCCCACAGCTCGGAAATTTCTATATATCTTTTCAGATGAATTACCTGGGTTACCTCCAGATCGAGAGGTAGAATTCAAGATTGATGGTTATCAGGGTATTGAGCCTGTTTCTATGGTTTCGTATCAAATGGCTCTGACTCAGTTAAGAGAACTAAAGGTTCAATTACAAGATTTGTTTGATCATGGTTTCATCAGACCAAGTGTTCACCTTGGGGAGTACCTGTGCTGTTGGCGAAGAGAAAGATGAATCTATGCGGTTATGCATAGATTATCGACAGTTGAATAAAGTGAAAATAAGAATAAGTATCCTCTTATGAGGAATGATGATCTATATGGTCAATTGGAAGGTGCAACAATGTTCTCTAAGATTGATCTTCGATCTAGATACCATTAATTGAATATTAAAGAGAAGGATATTCTTAAGACAACATTTCAGATGCGGTATGGACACTACGAGTTATGGTGATGCCATTCGGTTTGACTAATGCTCTTGTGGCATTTATGGATTTGATTAATTGAGTGTTTCAGCTTTATTTGAATCAAATTTCGGTGACTCTTTGAGAGAAAAAAATAGTATGCCAAGCTTTCAAAATATGAATTCTGGTTGACAGAAGTTACTTTTCTTAGCCATGTTGTTTCAGCAGATGACATAAGGGTAGACCCAAAAAAAATTCATACCTTAGTAGATTAGAAACCCTTAAAGAATGTCTCAAAAGTTTGGAGTTTCTTGGGACTTGTTGGTTACTATCGAAGGTTCGTGAAGAACTTTTCGATTATAGCGTCACCGTTAACCAAGATTTTAAGGAAAGATGTGCCTTTTGTTTGGATGGAGAAGTGTCAAGAGAGTTTTGAAACGCTAAAAAATATTTTAACAGAGGCACCAGTGCTTGTACAACTTGAGTCGGGTAAAGATTATTTGGTTTTTAGTGATGCATCTCATAACGGCTTCAGATGTGTGCTTATAAAGGAATGTAAAGTTGTGGCTTATGCCTCGAGGCAGTTAAAGACTCACGAGATGAATTACCCAATGCATGATTTAGAGTTGGCAACGATCGTGTTTGATATAAAGATTTAGCGCCATTATCTGTATGGTGAGCGGTGCTATATTTATATGGATCACAAAAGCCTAAAATACTTGTAAACTCAAAAAGAGCTAAACTTGAGACAGAGATGATGGATAGATCTTTTAAAGGATTATGATGTGATATTTGACTATCATCCAGGAAAGGCTAATGTAGTGGCTGATGCACTTAGCTGAAAAACTTTTACAGCATTGCAATCTTTGGGTGCACGTTTATCTTTAAAAGAAGACGGTGCCTTGATTGCTGAGTTAAAGTTAAAGCCGATGCTTATAGACCAGATGAAAAGTGTTTGGCAAAAATTTCACAAGTGGAAAAAAAGGTGAGACTAAAGACTTTGAAGTCAAGATTGATAGATATTTATATTATCATGGAAGACTTTGCATTCCAGTTAATGAAGAACTAAAGAAAGATATTCTCTATGAGGCACATTACAGTCCATTGACTATGCATCCAGGTGGAAATAAGGCATATCAAGACATAAAGAGTTGATATATGTGGCATGGTATGAAAAGTGCTATCACAGAAATTGTGGCATAGTGCCTAATATGCCAATAGGTGAAAGTTGAACATCAAGTGTCTTTCGGGTTGCTACAACTAATATTCATTGTTGAATTAAAGTGGGAACGAGCCACTATGGATTTTATTTCAGGGGTACCATTGACACCTAACAAGAAAGACTCTATTTTGCTGATTATTGATAGATTAACCAAGACAGTTCACTTTATTTCAGTTTAGACAGATTACTCGATGGATAAATATTCGAAGTTGTACATAAAATAGATAGACCGGATACATGGAGTGTCTGTGTTGATAATATCAGGTAAAGATCCAAGGTTTACTTTGAGATTATGGAATTTCTTGCATGAGGCCTTGGGTACTCAATTGAATTTTAGTACGACTTATCACTCGCAGATGGATGGTCAGTCGGAGCAGACCATTCAAATATTGGAAGATATGCTAAGGGCGTGTGTAATCAAATTCAAGGGATCATTAGAAAAGTATTTGAATTTAATAGAATTTTATTATAACAATAACTATCATTCGAGCATCAAGATGGCTCTATATAAATCCTTTTATGGGAGAAAGTGTCGAACACCATTAAATTAGTTCGAGCTTAAGGATCGAGATCTAGTTGGCCCTGATTTGATAAAAGAAGTGAACAATAAAGTGGGAAGCATTTAAGATAATCTCAAGATAGCTTCCGAGCGACAAAAGTCTTATGCAACCTTAAAGAGAAAAGAGATTGAATATCAAGTGGGTGATAAAGTATTTCTCAAGGTATCGCCTTGGAAGAAAGTTTTGCGGTTTGGATGCAAAGGAAAGCTGAGTTCGAGATTTATTGGATTTTGTGAGATTTTGAAAAGATTCAGACCAATGGCTTATCAATTAGCATTACCTCCCTAAATGGACAAGATCCATAATGTTTTTCATGTGTCGATGCTCAGGGAAGTATCGATCATATTCGTCACATATTATCACCTCTTCACTTCAGATATGTACTAAATTCGAGGATGAATTTTTATTAAGTGGGGAGAGTTGTACTATCCCAAATTTTGGTTAGTGACCAAAATTTAAATTTTGAAAGCTTAATGGATAAAGTATAAAATTGGGAAATGTTTAGGGACCTAAGTGGTAATTTTCCAAAAAACAAATTTTTATTCCTTACTTTTGAGGGTGAGGTTTTATTGAAATCAAATTCTTGGTATGGAATTTACGTTGAAAACTTGAAAGAGTAAAAGTCCGTTAAGAAATCGGTAAATCAGATCGAATAGAAATTTAGGGAAAAATTGAAGGATGATAAATTAGGCTTAAAAATATTATTTTCCACATGTTAAAATGATGGAAAATAATATGGATCTTTGGATTTGAATATTTATTCCCATGTTTAATTTAGATCGTTTGATCAAAGTGGCAAAATTGTAATTTATGAAAAATTGCTAGGTAAAATTGGAAAAGGGTAAAATATTTTGTTCATCTTTGACTTTGGAAAGATGATAAGTTTATGTGGCTTGGTATTATTGTAAATATCAAGTTTCATTAATAGAAAAAAAGACATTTCTCATTAAATGAATATTGTATCCATTTACACTTAAATGAAGGTTAAATTAACATGAAATTCATTAGAAATTTCATGGAAAACTTAGCCATTTTCAGCCCCTTGGCCGTGCACCCCCTAGCAAGGTAAGAGAAAATTTATTTCTCATTTTTGAGCAATTTCCTTTGGATTTTGAATCATGTTGTAAAATAGAAAATTGTTCTATTTGAAAAACACTATCATTTGGTACCATTATTGCTTGCAAATTTGGTTTGTGTTCAAAGATACCAAATTCTAGGGTTTATGTTCACATTAGATTTTATGGAATTGATGAAGGATTTTGATGTTTTTGAGGTTGTAAAATCAATTCCAAGCATGATTTATGATTAAACTCAACTATATATGCATATATAAGTTATGGGTAATTTCGGCCTAACCCTAATCTTGGAGGAAGTTTATGTTATGATGAAATTTGATTATGAATTTGATTGTAGAGATTTTATAAGGTCGAGTCAAGGTTGATTTCATGCTTGAATCGAATCAAAATCAAGTAAAATCATGAAAACCCTAGTCTTGGGTACATAAATCATTCAGCCTTGAGGAAGATGATGGGGAAAATTTTGAAGAATTTCATGTGGCTTAGAAATGATATAATTTTTGAAAATTATTTGGGCCAATCTGTAAATTTGTGAAAGTTAGGGGACCAAATCAACCATTATAAAACGTTATGGATTGTTGTATAATTGCTCAATAATTGTTATACCATGCTGGAAATTACTATATGGGGGCTGAAATTGAAGTTAGAATGTGAAATTTAGTCATTTTGGAAAGTTGACAAAGTTTGAGTGCTAAATGGTATACATTGAGAAAGTGAGTGGATTAAATGATAAATATGGAATTGTTGAGGTATTTGGGCTGAAATTTTAATGCTAGAAATTATTGGGCTTATTTGGGCCTTGAATTGAAGAATTAATGACAAGTGCCCAATATGAATAAAAAGGAAAAATTAAGATGAATTTTAGAAGAATTCGAAAATAATAGTACTTTTGGAGTATTATTATTAAGTATGAAATGTTAGTAAGAATACTAACATGTATTTTATATTTGTATATGCTTTGTATGGATGCTTGTGTAGATCGTGATCAAACTCGTGATACGAACAAAGCAAAAGACAAGGAAAAAGTTCAAGAATTATCGGATTTCGATAATAAGGCATAATAGCGAGGATGACTTGTGATGAGTCAACCTCGAATGTTTTTATAAAAGCATGTTTTACCGTATTTTAAAATATTTTCATAAGGTTTATGAAAATGATTTATGGTGATTTTAGGGTATAAACTGCCCTAAAATAGATGGATGGACTTTTATATTATTTTAACAGCTATCGATGTTTTAGAATAAATGTTTAATCTACGAATTTGATTTAAAGGCCTATTGTATGTGCATTGAGAGTCATAGGTGCATTTTGTCACACTTGGAGTATGATGGTTATCGATCGATTTTGTTTAATGTATGTGTTGCATTTTCGTATCAGTATCTTTGTGTACTTTCGACACTATGTGTGCATGCATGGTATTCATAATGAATTTGTGAATTACTATTTAGATATATTAGTATAGAATCGCTGTTACTACAGTACCTATACTTTCGTTTAGCACTTATGTGCAAATCATGTACCTTGCATTCTCATTTATCATACAATGGCCTGAAAATGGATATTTTTTTATTATATTGTATGTTAAGTATGTTGGGCGTACGAGATAGCGTTTCAGAGGTTAATCGAAGGAAACATGTCTTACCAAGTTAGTTTTAAGTGTTATTATATTTTATATGATTAAACTCGTATTTTGATATTTTATGTAATGTTTTGTTACGTCTCATTTATTTTTTTATGTCTCACTAAGTGAATACTTAGCGTGTGATGATTTTAACGCGTAGGTTTAGTGTATGAACAAGAGTGAGGAGTGTAACTGATATTATTTGTCAAGGGTGCCTCATTAGTAACAGTATGACATCTCTAGATGTTTATTTTGATATTACTAGTTGGTATGTACTGAGATATGTTTTGATGCTCTGATAAGAGACTTGATATTTGGTTGTAGTATTATACTACATTTGAACTTAAACTACTGTTTGATAGATTTTAAATGTTATTATATATATATGTATTTGAAGAACGTTTTATAAACTATATTATTAAATTATTTTATTTAAATTTTTTTTACCAATTTTCAAGTAAGAAAATATTTTAAAAATCATGTGATATCTATGATTTGTGTACAAGGGCGTATGCGAAAAATGAGTATTACATATTTATTATTAATTTAACATGACATATCATCTTCTTCGAAATAATTAACGGCTTGATTATAATTTTGTAACTGAATAAAAAATTTAATAATCATTTTATGTTATTTCAATAATAATTATTAATATACTTTACTCTAAAATCCGGAAAATATCAGGATAAGGACGCCACCCATTTCGGCAGCAGTCCACCATTATGACAGGTTTACTCCCACCTCTTATTTGAAGGCAGTTGCACTGAAAATCAATTTCTTAAAGAAGCAGGTCAACGAGTTCTCTCTTCTTTTTAGTTCTCTCTGTCTTTCCTGAATTTCCAATATTTTATTTAAAAATCAATTAAAAATATTCGATATTTTTTTTATAAAAAAATACCAGATTGAATCATAAAGGTAACGAGTCAAGAATGGCTAACTTTAAATTTTAGATTATCCTAACACATGATAATATTGAACAGCTTGTTTTATTAAACAGCCGACAGCTTCTTACATAATTTTTTGGATGATGAAGACCCTTGAAAATTATATATATTACAAATCTGGTTGAATTCAAATCAAGCATTCATAATAACATTATAAATTAAATTTCATCATACGAATGAATAAGAACATTTTAGATAAAATTTATAAAAAAAATGATTTTTAATTAAATTGACATTTGGTTAATTAACATCAAAGTAGTCAAAGTTTTATAATAAAATAAATAGACGATGAAATAATAAAATATTGGTGAATTGGGTTTGTACCGCTAAAGGGGTTGGCGAAACTCTACTCAATACCCATCTCATCTTTTTGCTTGGACTCATCAAAATTTAAGTCAATTTTGGTTACAATGCTCTTTGTTTTCTTCTACTTGATATCAATGTATTGTTATTTTATCATAGCTGTACTAGTTTATTTATTAGGTTTGAATTCTTTTCATTCAACGATTACTATTTTACTTGTTATACCCCAATAATAATATTATAATAATATATTAATGGATTAATTCAAGCTTTTCATTCATAACCGACTCTTACTCAACAACTTCCATAAGTAATCACTTTAAATATGGGGTTTTGATTTTAAGATTAAAAAATATTCTTTTTACTGATTTAAAAATATTTTAAAGATAATTATATTAATAATATATGATAAACAAATTCATAAAGTGATCTTAATAATAAAAAATTAAAAAATATATTATTCTCTAAATTTTAACTAAATTTAGGATTAAAATTAAAAATAAATCCTTTTATTAAACTACTATGTCATCAAACTATCAATACTAAATGTTTCGGTCATTAAAATTTAATAAAATAATAATATAAGTTATTAAAAAATAATTGTTTTTAATTTAGTGATCATAAATGTACAGATATAAAAGAAAAGTGACCATGCCTGTACTTTACCCTAAATATAAATTTGTAAATAAGTACTCTTCCGTGAGGCACGTGCTCGACAGTCCTTCGCCGTTCTATAAAAATGTTAGCTCGAACATTTTCAGTTCACCATTTACATAATTTTCTGCTTCAATAATTTTCAACTAAACCATCCACAGGTATTTCTACAGATTTCTACTTTCTCCCAATAGTTGGATCAATTTCTTGTCCCTCGCAAAACGTTTCGTTCTGATTCTCGCTTTTCTTTTACCCCTCATATTGATCTTTTCGGTTTCTAGTTGAATTCGTATTCAAATCAGATATGTTTATCTCTATAATTTCTTGTTTATACGTTTTCTTTTCCTGTGTTTACGAGTTTTCCCACTCGATTGGTACTTTGGATTTTTCGCTATATTTTCTTTTAAGTATTTGTGTATTTTGTTCACAAAAGAGTGTTATTTTATAGTACGGAAAAAATTCCCTTTTAAGTTTTAAGATTTGGATTTTCCGTATTTAAGTCAAATTGGTTTTGGGATTCGATCATTGAGCTTAAAATATTGATTAAAATATATGTTCTTTTAGATAATCTTTTGGGTTGTTAAAACAGGAAGGTAACATTCGTTTTTCATGTTAGTGCAAAGTTAGCCCATGCTTTTGCTGTGAAGTTTAAGAACAAAAAAGCAAAATTTTTGTTGGGCGTTTTTTTTTCACCCTTGGCAATTTTTAATACCCATTGAAACTATAATCATTAGAATTATGTTTTTTATTAACAATAGCTTATGTTAACTTGTACTTGTTGCAGATCCATTTCAGATTCACCTATGGCTCCAGCAGCAGCAACATCTTCAGATTCTATAAAGCCAAGAGGTATTAGAGTTTCTATGTTGTTGATGCATCTAGAAAGATTTGCATGGTTGATAACTTCTATGATTAGTTTATTATCTTTTATTGTAAAAGTTTCATAGAGGATTTATACCCTGATGTGGCTTAACGTGGCTAAATATGTTACAGTAACATTGAATAATGATTTCCTTATTTTTATGGTTGGAAACATGTGTGCATATTATAATAACCCTATGCTTTTGTATATAAAATGAAAAAAATACAATTTGATCATTTGAGGACAATAGTTTGATTGTTTTATTTCGCATGAGATAATTAAAACTTGTAAACCAGCTTTCTTATGGTCTGATCAATGTTTAATGTATAATTTGTGCAGATGTGTGTGTTGTTGGTGTTGCACGTACTCCAATGGGTGGATTTCTTGGCTCTCTGTCATCGTTGTCTGCCACCAAGCTTGGTTCAATTGCTATAGAAGGTTTGAACAGAAAAACCTTGGTTCACCTGTCTGAAATTGAATTCATTTTTATATGTTTAGGGCGCTCTTTTATTTTACTTAATTGCTATATATGTCAAATTGCAGCTGCTCTTAAAAGGGCAAATGTGGACCCGTCACTTGTGCAAGAAGTTTTCTTTGGCAATGTACTCGGTGCAAATCTGGGTCAGGCGCCAGCTAGACGGGCTGCACTAGGTGCAGGAATACCAAACTCAGTTATATGTACCACCATTAACAAAGTTTGTGCATCTGGGATGAAAGGTCTGCATGTTACAATTTAAGTGTTACTGTTTTGAAAACCTTAATGGCAGTATTTCTTAACTGTATTGTTCTTTCCCTTTTCGTTGGGGGCTTTGCAGCAACAATGCTTGCAGCACAGAGCATTCAGTTGGGCATCAATGATGTTGTTGTGGCTGGTGGCATGGAGAGCATGTCTAATGCACCTAAATATCTGGCAGAAGCAAGGTTAATACACATCCTTGCTAATGGTTCCCTTGTTGGATTCAAGTTACAATTTCTGATGACGTATTATCGTGCAGGAAAGGATCTCGCATTGGGCATGATACTCTTGTAGATGGAATGATGAAAGATGGACTATGGGATGTGTATAATGATTGTGGCATGGGCAGCTGTGCTGAATTATGTGCTGAGAAACATGCTATTTCAAGAGAGGATCAGGTACTTTGGTCTCTGCCAGGGTCAATTGAAGAAATGGACTTCCTTGTCCCGGATAGAACTTTGGACTTATAACTTCATGATTTCTGCAGGATAACTTTGCTGTTCGAAGCTTTGAGCGCGGTATTGCTGCTCAACAGGGTGGTGCCTTTGCATGGGAAATTGTTCCGGTTAGACATATGCTTAATACTAAGTTTGTGCATTGTCTTGTACAAGCTATTGTATATAACCAAATTTTGTACCACACAGGTTGAAGTTCCTGGGGGAAGGGGAAAACCATCCACCATAGTTGACAAGGATGAAGGTTTAGGAAAGGTAAACATAATTTAGAACCATCTATCAATTTTCACATTTTGATGCTCTGTTCTTTTCATTTCTTTAAATTGCCTAAATAAAGTAGATAGACGTTATACCGCTTGAGTGATAGCTAATTCCAAATATTGCTTTCATTTCAGTTTGATGCTGCAAAATTGAGGAAACTGCGGCCTAGTTTCAAGGATAATGGAGGCACTGTTACTGCTGGAAATGCCTCCAGTATAAGGTCATATACTTGACATCTATATTCAGTTGATGCTTTGGCCAGAATTTGATTTATTTTTAACCATAATCAGATTGGAAATGCCCAAGTAAAAGGCTCACCTCTTGATTGAACTCTCCTATAGACAATTTGGTTATCCTATATTGGTAGCTTATTTTCCACTTCGATGAATCCGTTATTATAGGCCTCTTCTCGAGGGTTGTGCAACCAGTTAATTGCATGTTTGTTTCAAAATTAAGGAACAAATTCAATCTGACCTTATAAATCTTTTATAGACAATCTGGAGTTTGTAATTAAAGAGAAGTTGGTCTTATGGGCAGTGATGGTGCTGCTGCTTTGATCCTAGTCAGTGGAGAAACTGCACTTAAGCTGGGATTGCAGGTGATTGCAAAGATTGCAGGTTATGCTGACGCTGCTCAGGTACTTTTCACAACCTTGTATAAATTTGAAGAAACATTTTAGAGAAATATCCTTGTAGAAATCTCGAAATTTATTTTTGATGTTAATTGTTATACAACTTCTTTACTTACACGAGAAAGATTTCCAGGCTCCAGAGTTTTTCACAACAGCTCCTTCCCTTGCCATGCCCAAAGCCATTTCAAATGCTGGGTTGGCAGCTTCTCAAATTGATTACTACGAAATCAATGAAGCCTTTGCTGTAAGATAACATTTCCTTTTCTAAATGTATTATTCCCTTATTGATAAAGTTGGCAGTTTTGCAATAATGCCCCATTCTCTGCAGGTTGTGGCTCTTGCAAACCAGAAACTGCTTGACCTTAATCCAGTGAGTTTTCAATCTCTCAAAAGCTTCTTGCTTATGTATTCTCAAGTTAAAACATAAAAGAGAGAGAACTAATATGTCATACTGTAAAGTAGATGATCTCTTTTGGCCGTTCCCAAAGTCACATTTGTCAGCAAGAAAGTTGCTATTTCATTCTTAATCTCAAGTTTTTTCCCCTGCAATGGTTTGCAGGAGAAGGTTAATGTGAACGGTGGGGCTGTATCCTTGGGACATCCTTTGGGTTGCAGTGGAGCCCGTATCTTAGTCACACTTTTGGGCATTTTGAAGCATAGAAATGGGAAATATGGAGTTGGTGGTGTTTGCAACGGAGGTGGAGGTGCATCCGCACTTGTTGTAGATCTTCTGTAAGCGGTTTTTATGTCTAGGTAAGTCTCATGCATACTGAAATACTTGGCAAATACAAATTCCCAACCTGCAAAACTGCATAAATGAATGAGCTTGGGAACTCTTATAATCAAATCATATCATTACCATCTCGTCCAAAGATGTGATTGTGAGCTCTTTGTTTTCAGGCTCGATATTGTACGAAGTTGCAACCATCTTTTCGAGCATTCAAAGGAGAAATTCATGCTTCCAAACACAGTTTGATGTTGTGCAATTTTTATTTCATTCTCAAATAAGTTGGTTTAGTGTGTAGTAAATGAATGTTTAACTAGGTTTGAGAAGAAATATTTGTCCAATGTTGATTTTGGTTTTCCCCTTTCAAAGCCATGTCTGATTTCGGTTCTTTTCTGATGATATGGGGATAGCATATGGAATAAGGAAAGTCTCGTAAGCCCTAATTGCGACATTAATGGATGCTCTAAACGTAATTAACGATGTGATTTAAGGATCGAGGGTAAATATGATATTACTTTTGAAAATTGATTTTCAAAAGTATTGTAGTAAAAGAACTTTTGAAAGTGTTTTTTAAAAGTGTAATTTAAAATTTAATTGTTTCATATTGTTAAAAAAATGAGTTTTGAAAAAATAAAATGTCTATTATAGATAATATGTTATAAATTAAAAATATAGAATTTGTTATATTTACTTTTATTAATACTATGATATATAAAATATATTAATTTAAGTTATAATAAAAATATATTTTATAATAATTTAATAATGATATTTTAATATATAAATCATAAAATTTATTTATTTTTACGTAAATAATATAAATTATTAAGTAATAAATTATTTTTAAGGATGTTAGTATTAAATTATTAAAATAAAATATAAATATTTAATTGAGTGGAATTCATGCATTATTAAAGATAAAATTATAATTTGTTTCCAAATGCAAAGTTGATTTTGTGGTTGGTTTAAAATCATCGTTTTCACCTTATTTTTTCTTCATTTTTTTACTCGTTTGGCATTGATTTTGCAGTCAAAATGAACTTTTTAACTAAGAATTTCTTTAGAAAGCATTACCAAACGGACACTCAATTTATGGAATTAGGCAAATGTTAGATTATCTCCTCCTAGAGATGCAACGGGTCGAGTTGGATCGGATTTTTGGTCGACCTGACCCGACCTGAAAAACATATATCCTACACCAGATTCGATCTGAAAGCATATTTCTTTTTCTTGAATTTGACCCGACCCGAATTTTTAGAGTAAAAATCTGGTCTGATTCGACCAAAACTTAATTATTTGTTTTTAGAGAAATGACAGACCTTATTAAAAATCTCTTATAGTCCTAATAAGGGGAAAAGAGTGCCCAAATTCTATTATCGGGAAACCATGTCACAAGATACATCAAATGCAATAATCTTGGGACAAATGAGTCGAAGAACAAAGAACTACCTGAACGTAGTGCCCAGGAAGCCAAAGTATGTGCTACCTGGTTGTATTCGCGTCGTACGAAATGAATTACAAACGATGCATTACAGTCAAACAAATTTTGGGCTTCCTATAACTGAAATCCTGTAGTGGAAACATCAGGTTGTCTATCACGGATCTTGTTCACCACCATAGCAGAATCAAACTCAAATACCATATTCGTTCATTGGTTCTCAATAGAAAAACGCAAACCAACCACAATTGCATATACTTCTGTAATCCCAGCTTCCCCACAAGATGGCGTTAAGACCGCCATACCCCCAAGGGGTAACCCAGCAGCATCACGAGCTATTATACCCACTACCGCCATTTTCCGTTGCGGATCAAAAGCCCGCCAACATTAACTTTAACAACTCCAGGGTCGGGTGGGTACCACTTGTGTTGGGCAACAATGGTCGGCACTTGTCGCGGTGGAACTCCAACAGTTGTGTGTGCTGCTCCGCACGGGGGTTGGATAAAAATAAATTAAAAATAATAAAAAAAACTTAATTTATTACAAACAACTACAGTAGATATAAAAATTATTTATATTTTCTAAGTTCTTGACGATGTCGAGGAGTCGTCGAATGATAATGGCGCGGGGCTCGTCAAGTACGTGATAACTCCGTAAAAAGGCCATATTAGGGCCTTTTCACTTAAGTTATTGACTGTCTAATAGCTTATATAGGATGATATAGATGCATTTAGGAGCATATAGTTGCGTGTGGTGGAAGTATATTTGTTGAGACATTTTATTTTGTAAACGATGTTGCGTTATGGGGAAGGTGTTTAGTTTGATGATGTGTAGGATTTGGGAGCAAGGATAAGCAAAAGGGAATTGTCGTTGCATGATGAGACTGCTGAGCAGAATGCAAATGTAACATCCCAAAAACCGGGCTAGTAACTAAAATAAAAGTTTTTGAAACTTTGTGATCAATTTCAAAAAATTGAAAAGTTCAGGGACTTAATTGGACTTTCTTGGAACAGGATTGAATAACAAAGTTTGGAAATAAAAAGGGCATAATGGTCATTTGATAGGGAAATAATTAAAATTTTTAGAGGAGGGTATTATATATACGTGGAAAAAGGGAGATGAGTAATAAGCAAATCCAGAATTCTCTATGTTCTTCTTCTTTCTCCTCTCCACCGTGGGTTCTTCTTACATAAGGTGAGTATGTTTTCTATGGATTAATTCTTTTATTTTAAGGTCAACTTTGATTCTTGGAGTGTTAAGAAAGCTTAAGGAAATGTTATAGTGGTGTAAAACTAAGAGATGGACAAGTTATAGGTAATTCATTAAAAGGAGGATTTAAGTGAATTGATGAGAAAGAAGTTATAAATGGATTTTTAAATCATATTTGACTTGTCAAGGATCTAATTAAAAAGTTAGAAGTAATAGAAGTGACTTAAGAACATGTTGAATAATTGGTAAGATTTTTAGTTTCAAGTGTTCTGAGAAGATATTGGATATTAGGAGGAATTAAAGTGATATAAGTTGATTTGAATAGGTGTAGTTAATCCTAGAGGGCTAAAAGGAGGTTATAGTAGAAGATTTAAGTAAGTTTGGTAAATTTTTAGGTTGAATAAATAAATTATGGGAAAGGGGTATCGGTACTGTTTATTCAGTACCGATACTTTAAAGAGAAAATGAGTGATATTTGGGGTATAGGTATCGATACTGGTTGAATAAGTATCGATACCATAAGGCAAAAGTTGATAAATTGTTCAATCGATACCATTAAGCAAGTATCGATACCATTTTGAAGATGAATTCCAGAATTGAAATTGGGTATCGATACTGAAGTATAATATCGATACCATAGGGTAGAAGTATCGGTACTGTACCTTGGGGTACCGATACTACTCATATGGAAATTATTAATTTAAGTGTTCTTTTCAACTTAAGTTATATTGATTGGTTATAAGCGATTCAAACTTCGATATTTATATAAGTCGTATATTCGTGTAGATATCGATCGAAGACAAGCACAAGATGATTTGAAGCTATAAGAATGTACAAGATTCATAAGTGTTCGAATTGGCTAGTGAGGCCCAGGTGAGTGTATATTAGTTGGTATATGATGTTTAATGGAAATAAGACTTGCGATGAGTCTATTTCCTATATTAGAATGCATGAATTCATGAATATAAACATGTGTTTGATATGAGTATATGTGTTATATGTTATTGTATATGTTACATGATCTGTGTGAATGCATGTTAGTGTGATAAACCATGTGAATTGGTATAAATAATCTATGTGATTATATAAGAATATGATATAAGTTATATGATGTGAACATAAGAGAACAATGTATAAGCTATATGATATGATATAATTGATTTCATGAGAAATAATATGAGCTCTATGAGTTTATGTATATGTGATGATTTGGTTGACTATGTGAATATGTGATAACAAGAGAAAGTGATATAAGCTATGAGATTATACGAAAATGTTATATGAGCCATATGAAAGAAGCTATGAGATTATATGCCTATGTGATATGAATATGTGAATATGTGAAAAACATAAATGATAATGCCCATGTTAAGTTTTATGAGAGCTAGGGGTATAGTTGGCATGCCAAGAGTCGAGGGTTCTATGTGGTCCTTCGGGACATATATGTAATCATTTGGAACATATATGCGGTACTTCGGTATACTTATTTGGTCCATTGGAATATGTATGTGGTCCATAAGGAGATTTCTATGTGGTCCTTCGGGACATATATATGGTCCTTCGGGACATATATGTGATTCTTCGGGACAAATTTTATGTGCCCCTAGTGGGAATTTATACGAGCTATGGTGACAGCATATGTGCACAACCTCAATGTACTCACATATCTTTAGTTCTCACAAGTGTATCGTGGGCAAATAAAAGACATGACATAAGAAACCTTGTGTTATATTATGTGTTTTGCTGTGTGAAATGTATGATATGATGTGTATAAATGTTAAGTACAAGATTAGATGATAAGATGGACTAAGGATAATAATATTGATAATTATAAGAAGGAGAATTATTATATTGATGAGATATGTGTAGTTACGTATTTGCTACATGAAATATTATATGATTTTGTATGATATGATGATATGAAATGTGGTTAATGATGATAATGAAGATATATGAGTATGTATACATTTGATTATATGAATATTCTATGGCTTTGTGTGATGTCATGGTATGAAGTGTTCATGCATTGTTAAGTATTTAGAGTTTCCATTATATGTTTATATGCCTCACTTAGTCATCGACTTAGCGTGTGAATGTTTCACACGTAAGCTTCGAGAAGATTAAGGAGCAAAGATGGTTAATACATGTCAGCTTCTCCTTTTCGAAGATCAGATCACAAAAGAATATTGAATTGTATGCATTTCGTTATAATGAAGTGTAGGCATATAAATAAAGAATTGAATAAGATTTGCTCTGATCGATTTTGTAAAATTGTATTATTGTAATTAATGTAAATTATTTAGTTTTGTTTTCAATATGAACTTGAATTTTAGTTGTTTTGTAAAAGTAAATGTTTTAAAAAATTAATGTGACACCTCAGATTCGTATACAGGTCCGGGTACGGTTGGGGGTGTTACAGCAAATGCCAAATCAGATGGCATTTTGGAAGCGTAAAAGATGAAATATGATATTTTTAAGAGCCAACTGTACTTGTCTTCACGTGCCTTCAATTGTAGATCACCTAGGAAGGGACATCTGGCACCTTGGTTGTCTGATTCTGTCGGAACTACGCCCAGCTGCCCAGGAGGCGACCACTGCCACAGCTGCTCACTCCTTCATGTGAAAGAAACCTGATCAGGGTATCCTAGGAATTTTAGAAAAAATTCCTATGTTTATTATCCCCCTAAAAATAGGAGATGAAGCCACCAAAGGAAATAAACTTTACACACGCCGCCTTGAGCTAAATTTCAAAAAGAAAAAGTCTCTCCTTTTTTTCCGCCATTCGTCTTTGTCGTGGCATTCCTCAATTAACAAGCTAGAGGGAGTGGCGAGCTACATGTCCAAGAGGAGCTAGCGAGCTGGGCAATTCATGGTGGCCGAGGGGAGCTCCGGCAGTGCACGTCGAAGGCTTTTCCTCCATCCATTTATTGTTTGCTCTCTTTTATCTTATTTGGGTATGGAACGTATCTATTTCATTCCTTGTTGCTTGGAATATTCTAACCCCACCACGAACTAGTCTTATTTGGTGGGAGTTCCTTATGGATATTTAAATTTTATTTTAATGGATGGTTGTTTTTGAATGATGTTATTTGTTTTGTTTATGATGTTTAATGCCTTGAGGTTGTAGGAGCTATGAGAGTAGCATTCCTTAGGAGATTGCTTAATGTTCGAGAGAATGACTACGTAGCATCTCCTTAGTGTTCGAGAGAATGAATAAGTAGCATATCCTTAGTGTTCGAGAGAAACTAGGGAGGATCCACATAAGCAAGGGGTTCAATGTAAAAAATAGGCCTAATCCAACATTAGACATAAGGCTAGGATTTCAATCGACTCAAAGGAGTAGTGCTCGGTCGAGAGGTTAGATGCTAGTGCTACCACTAAGTGGTATTGCCGTGACATATTTTTTTATCTAAACCAATAGGATTCGTGCACTTGGTAACGCTAATAGGTTTTACCATGGCATCATGAACCTGTCGAGTCCCTTAACTAGAGATAGCGTAAGACACCCTTATTAAACTCTGTCGGGCAAGTAAGGCATAAAAGTAAGACCATCATGAGAAGTAGACTTATGTTTCCTAAGTAACTCCTATCATGCATTCCCGTAGTAGCTTGTTGTATGAGGAGTCTAAAGTCCTTATAATCAAATCCATTATTTACATTTAGTTTTGCCTTTGCATTTTCAATTGATTCAACTACACTCAAATTAATTTTGCCAATACATTTCCATCCACCTTGCCACGACATTTCCATTTGCTACCATATTCCATTACAGCATGATTCCATTCCCACCAACATCCATTTCATTTTGCCACAACATGCTTATTTGTAAATACCATCACTAACTATACTTAGGTGAAATAGTAAATTGTTGTGATTGAGCTTATAAATTTCCTCCAATTCCTGTGGATACGATACTCACTCATCATTGTATTACTTGTTCGATTGTGTATACTTGCACATATTTTCATGACCATATTTAGTAGTCATAATTCACGGACAAGTTTTTGGCGTCATTGCCGAGGATTTGGCAACCGAAAGTTAATTAGTTTTGTCATAGCATTTTTATTTTACTTTTTCATTTTTTATAGTTTTACTTGTTATTTTCCTTTTTTTTCATTTTTTTCTTGGTGTATGACTAGAAGACACTCTGATGAGCCATTAGAACCAATTGACCCTGAGATTGAGAGATTATTTAGGAAAAGAAGTCGTGCTCAACGTGAAACATTTATCAAATTGGAAATCAAGGTATTGGTCATGAGAAATATCAGAATACCGAGGTAATTCTGAATGCTGAGTATGCAGCCAGACCTCGTGTCATTCGTGATCACTTAAATCCTATTTTGGAAGACTTAAATCTAGGAATTGTGGAACCCGAGATTCAGGTAGTCCATTTCAAGCTCAAACATGTCATGTTCAACATGCTAAATTCCATAGGGCAATTTGGGGGCTTACCAAATGAAGATGCCAGACAACATATTCGTAACTTCTTGGAGGCGTGTAATTTCTTTCGATAACAAGGAGTGCACAAATATGTATTAAAGTTAAAGCTATTTCCATATTCTCTGTGTGACCGAGCAAGGACTTGGTTAAGTGACGTTCCAGCGGGGTCAATGGAGTCTTGGACTGATATGTGCAAATTTTTTTTGCTGCAGTATAATCCACAGAACATTAACACCCAACTGAGGAATGACATCTCTTCTTTTCGTCAAATTGATGTCGAATCGATGTATGAATGTTGGGATCGATATAAAGGATTGCTTCGCAAATATTCAAATCATGGTTTTCAAGATTGAACTCAAGTGGTAATGTTCTATAACAGAGTAAATGAGCCCACAAGGATGATGCTAGATGCCTCAGCAAATGGGACATTACTCGATAAATCACCTGCAGAGGCATTGTAATACCCCAAATATCAGGTCAAGGACTATATTAAAAAGATTTGAAATTTGAAGACTTATTTGAATAAATGGTAAAAGATAAGAAAATGATTTAAAATAGTGTTTTGGATTAAATTGTAGCAATAGATGAATATAGAGGGTATTTCAGTCTTTTAAGGAGAAATGAATTTAAAATTTATCATTATTAGGGATTTTAGGAAGAAAAGGGGAAAGTAGAAATAAACAGAGTTATCTATTTTATTCTTCTTCTTCTCGTGCAAGGACCACCCTCCATAGCCAAAGGTAAACTTCAATTTAATCATTTTTTCCTTTCGATTATGGGTTGTTGTTACAACCTTAAGTGATATGTGTAAGCTAAAGGGAGGGTTAAATAGGATTAAAACAAAGGTATGAATGAAATATTAGATATTTAAGAAAATGGGTTTTGAAATGATATGTTAAAATATGAGTGTTTATGGATGTTTATTGGTAGATTTGACTTGTCAAAGAGGTAAAGAAGAGTTTAATAGTATTGTATGGTGTAATTATAACAAAATTTGACCCCATTTATGTAATAATCGAGTTGAAAACTGGAAAATCTGGGCAAGGGTATCTGTACTGATAGAACAATACCGATATTATAGGCTAAAATGGGATGAATTAGTTGTGTAGTATCGGTACTGATTCAATCAGTATCGATACCATGGTAAGGTATTCGATACCAGGAAACATCGAATCTAAAATTGGTATCGATACCGGAAGGTGGTATCGGTACCATAGTATAGAAGTATCGGTACCAGGGTACTAGTATCGATACTATTGAGCTTGGAACAACCAATTAGGTTGAAATTGTTATAGAATATATATTAATATGTAATCTTGAGTAATGTTTAAGTATAATTGTTAGGAAATATACTAACAATTAATATTGTATGTGTCTTTATGGATGCTTGAGTAGATTGAAATCAAGTTCCCGAGTCAAGCAAAACAAAAGGCAAAGGCAAAGTACCTGATTAATCAACTTTGTGTTTTGGATATAATAGCGAGGCAATCCAGGTGAGTACATTATTGTAATTCTTTGAGATAAAGAAGATTTATACTGATTCAAATTAGAATGTTTAAATTAATTTATGTTCTATAGTATTGACTACGTTATTTATTATATGTATGGAAAGAGTATTATGAATGAGTTTTAGAGTATGAACTGCTCTAAACCGAATATATAATTAAAATGCATGAAAGGATGCATTAAGGCATGAAAGGATGCCATAAATAAAATTCATGAAAGGATGCATTAAGGAATGAAAGGATGCAATAAATAAAGTGCATGAAAGGATGCCATAAATAAAATGCATGAAAGGATGAATTAAGGCATGAAAGGATGCCATAAATAAAATGCATGAAATGATGCATTAAGGCATGAAAGGATGCCATAAATAAAATGAAATTTAAAGAATAATTACTACAGAAAAAATGAAAAGAAAAATTTATAAAAAAGAAAAGTATGTTGGATATACTAAGGATGTTTATGATAAGAATTATAAAAGAAGTTTGGTTTCAATAATAAGGACTTATTTAATCCTTATAGATGATGCGAATTAGTTCAAAAACTAAGAAATTCATAATAAGTTTATGAGTTTTCGTATTGGTAGAGGGTGTGCAACCCATGTAAATTATAGAAATGTTTGGGGAATGACTCTTTTGGCACTAAATGTGTAAACTATAGAATTTATATAATATGTCTAATTATTAGAGTATGATCTATTTAAAAGTAAAAGATTATTGGCCTAGCTGTGTATTTGGCAAAAAGGTGTCAATCATGCAAGTTAGATGAAAGCCTAAATGCCTTTGGATAAAAGACTAAAGGAATTATAATGCATTTTGATATAAATGGTGCATAAGTGGTATGAAAGGATGATATATATATATATATATATATATATATATATATATATAATGTACATCAATGCATAATTGGTAAGATAGATGTCATAAAGGAAAAACGTAAACAATACATAATGGGCGTGAAAGGATGTCCGAAAATGAAAATACAAAATGGCGTGTTAACAGTATTTAAGGTGCCACCCATGATGATTATAAAATATACATGATCAATTGGGACTGTGGTGCAATGCATGTATAGTAATTTCTCATTTAATATACAAAGGGCAAATAAATAGTAATGGGGAAAAATATACAGAAGGATAAGTATGCTGGGTCTACAAAGAATAATTCCGATAATTGTATGAAAGAATTATGGTTTAACTGATAAAGGCTTATCGGGTCCTTATGGTTTATGAAATTTAATTCATTATTCAATAGTCATAAAATACTTATGTATAAATTGTTCTATCTTTATAGTATTATGTCTTACTAAGCAAATACATAATGTGTGTTGTTTCCACGTGTAGATAAAAGCAAAGACAAATTAAATAAGGAGTGCAACAATAGCAGTAGATATCATCTGTTAAGGTTGACTCTCATCAGTAACGATATGACAATCATGTTTATTTTTAACAATTGTTGGAATGTAATCAAATTTTTAAAGAAAAATGCTCTGTAAGATATATAAAGTGGACATTTTGGTAGTATATTTCAATGATTGTTCATTGTTCTAAAATGTTTTAATTTAAAATTTAAAATAAACTTTTAAGGGTTTTCAAAAGACAAAACTATTTCAAAAGTAAGGTGACATCCAAATCTCATATACAAAAAGGTATACGGGAGATGGGTGTTACAAGCATTCGACATTCTGGACATGATAGCTAAAAATGATTATCAATTCCCATCTACAAGGCTTGTAATTGGGCGAAAATCGCATGGAGCATTCGAGTTAGACACTAAGGATTCTGTCTCTGCCCAACTTGCTGCTATCATCAATATGTTGAAGAATTTGCAAAGACCAAGTGAGGTGAAAGAAATGAAGGCAGCCAATTCAACATGTTTATTATGCCATGTCAATCACTATGAGAGCAAGTGCCCGACCAATAAGGAATCCATCAACTATGTAGGAAACTACAATCAAGGAAACAACAACCCCTATTCTAACACATATAATCCTGGATGGCTTTAACATCCAAACTTCTCGTGGGGAAATCAAGGAACCAGTAATGCTAGTTAACCCGTTTCGGCAGCATAGTTTCAATGACTCCCAAGGTTTTCAAATGAATATGCCATGGCATAATTCTAACAAGGGAGTGTCATCTTCATCCAACATAAGTTCTTTGGAGGCCACAATGTAAGAATTTATAGAAACCATGAAGACCATGCTGTAAGACCATGCAACCTCCATAAAAAAATCAAGGAGATTTGCTTTAAAGTTGCAACTCATATCTGAGGGTGTTGGAGGTCAAGTTGGTCAAATTGTAGCGACATTACAAGAATATCAGCCAGGTCATCTTCCGAGTGACACTGAAGTCACAAAACCTCATGACAAGGAGCAATATAGTGTACTTACTCTACAGAGTGACACCCAAATCAATGTGCAAGACAAGTTTGGGGGAAGACTGAAGAATGATTTACCCCCTGTAACCGTGCAAGCTGAGTGTGAAATACCAGAAAAAATGCAAGTTAAAGAGGATAAGGATGAGGGTTCATCTAGTAAAGTAACTGAGGGAGTAAACAAAAATTCCACGACAAATGTTGTTCCCTCCCCTTCATTAAAGGAAGTCAGACCCCCACCTTATTTCCTACAAAGACTGAAGAAACATAACAATGACATTCAATTCAAGAAGTTTGTCGTCATTCTGGACCAACACCACATCAATGTTACTTTTCTTGAGGCTATAAAACAATTGTCAACATATGTTAAATTCCTCAAAGAGATTGTTACCAAGAAATGAAAAGCTGAGAAGTACGAGACAGTTTCCACAACAAAAGCATATTGCTCTGTCTTAAGAAAGCTACCGCCAAAGCGACAAGATCTAGAAAACTTTATCATTCCATGTTCGATAGGAGAAAATTATGTTGGGAAGGCACTATGTGACCTTCTCTCAAGTGTGAACTTAATTCCTAAGTCAATCTTCGTGAAGCTTGGAATAGGAAATGTTAGACCTACCTCTGTTATCTTGCAACTAGCCGACCGCTCCCATATTCGTCCCGAGGGGCGAGTCGAGGATGTCATTATAAAGGTGGACAAATTTGTGTTTCTAGTAGACTTCATTATATTGGATTACAAGGTTGATGCCACATCACCTATAATCTTGGGGAGACCATTCCTAGCTATCGGGTGTATTATTATCGATTGTGAGAAGGGTGAGCTCACCATGAGAGTAGCCGACCAATGTGTAACCGTTAATGTTTTTCGTACTCTTAAGTACATGGATAAATCTGAAGAATGCCAGAGCATTTTTGAAGTGGATTCATGGATAGCAGGAGAAGATGATCAATTTTATCATGACAATTTCATTCAGCTGGAAAATTATGAGAGGCTTATTAAAGAGGAAAGTGCCAAAGAGCCCAATTACTTTTCTTTAGAGGAGGAGCATACTAGCTTTCTTATATCTAGCCCAGGTATACGTTTTGAACCTCTTGATTTCGATGAGTTTGTTCATCCTAAGCCTCATTATAGCATGCACCTACCCTAGAGTTAAAGAATTTACCACAACATCTTAAATATGATTATATGGGTAGTAATAAAACTTTACCTATTATTATTTCCTCCGCCCTTACTCCTAACCAAGAATATAGTTTGCTAAGTGTTTTGTCACAGCACAAGAAAGCGTTAGGATGGAATATGGCATATCTGAAGGGGATAAGTCCCACCATTTGCATGCATAAAATCCTGCTGGAAGAATGCCATGAAAAATCCATAGAACCAAAAAGAATATTAAACCCAATCATGAAGAAAGTTGCGACGAAAGAAATTCTCAAATGGCTTGATATTGAAGTGATTAACCCCATCTCTAATAGTTCTTGTGTGAGTCCCGTCCAATGTGTACCAAAGAAGGGAGGCACGATCGTGATAACAAGTGAAGATAATAAGTTGTTACTAACACACACTGACATCGGGTAGCAGATATACATGGACTACCACAAACTAAACAGGGCCACCAAGAAGGACCACTTCCCTTTTCCTTTCATCGATCAAATGCTAGATCGTCTGGTTGGCAAGGCATTTTACTGCTTCTTGGACGGATACTCGGGGTATAATCAACTTGCCATCACACTAGAGGACCATGATAAGACTACATTCAAGTGTCCCTATGGCACTTTTACTTTTCAAATGATACTTTTTGGACTCTGTAATGCCTCGAAAACCTTTCATTACTGCATACAAGCTATCTTTTCTGACATGGTTGAGGATTTTATAGAAATTTTTATGGATGAGTTCTCCATTTCTAAATATGACTTTGAGAAATGCCTCGACAATCTGGTAAAAGTACTCAAGCGATGTGAGGAGGCCGATCTCGTACTGAATTGGGAAAAGTGTCACTTCATGGTGACCGAATGCATTGTGTTAGGCCATAATATCTCTCATAAGGGAATTGAAGTGGACAAAGCCAAAATCGAGATGATCGAGAAGCTACCCCCACCAACTTCTGTCAAGGGCATTAGGAGTTTCCTTGGACATGTTGAGTTTTATAGAAGATTCATCAAGGACTTTTCCACGATATCCAAGCCCTTATGTACCCTGCTTCAAAAAAATAAGCCCTTTGTGTTCGATAAAAATTTCCATGTCACATTCACCGAGCTGAGACAAAGACTTATCTCTGCACATCGTGGTTCCCCCTGATTAGACGTCTCCATTTGAGCTGATGTGTGATGCGAGTGATTTTTCTGTGGGAGCTGTGCTTGGGCAACACAGAGGTAAAATTTTCCATGTTATATATTATGCTAAGCGTACCTTGAATGAAGCACAACTAAACTATACTACCTCTAAGAAGGAATTACTTATAGTGGTATTTGTATTTGACAAGTTTAGGCCATACTTGATAGGCACCAAAGTCATTGTTCACGCTGATCACTCAAATATAAAATACTTAGTAAATAAGAAATATTCCAAGCCTAGACTCGTTAGGTGGATATTACTACTGCAAGAATTTGACTTAGAGTTGATAGATAGAAAATGTACTGAAAACCAGGTTACAGATTATTTATCTAGGCTATAGAAAAATTTTAAATGCCATGACATTTTAGATAGTCAAGAAGAATTCCCTGATGAGAAAGTTTTATATGCCATGTGAATTTCGTAGTACGCTGACATAGTCAATTTTCTTGTTAGTGGTATTTTACCTTATGAATTGAATAGCCAGTGCAGGAAAACGTTCAAGCATAATTCCAAGTTCTACTTCTGGAACGAGCCATATTTATTCAAACAATGCATCGATCAAATAATTTGACGTTGTGTCCCTGAGGAGGAGCAAAGAGACATTCTACACCATTGCCACACAACCCCCTGTGGAGGACATTTCGGAGGTACGAGGACTACTGCTATGGTCTTCCAATCAGGCTTTTATTGGTCTTCACTTTTCAATGATGCTCATGAGTTTTGCAAAACATGTGATAGATGCCAGCGCACTAGGAACATTTCCAGGCGACATGAAATGCCATTTCAAAACATTCTGGAGATTGAGCTCTTTGACGTGTGGGGCATTGACTTCATGGGACCGTTCCCATCTTCTTTTGGAGACTTGTATATCTTGCTTATTGTGGACTATGTATCTAAATGGGTTAAAATAATTTCCACATCAAGTAATGACTCTAAAACTGTGCTCAAGTTCCTTCACAATAACATCTTTACCCGATTTGGAGGACCTAGAGTCATCATCAGTGACTAAGGAACTCATTTTGATAACAAGATAATTCCCAAGGCATTACAAAAATATAGAGTACGACATAAAATTTCCACAACATATCACCTACAAACCAATGGGAAAGCTGAAATGTCCAACCAAGAGATTAAGCAAATCCTAGAGAAAGTGGTGAATCATAGAAGGAATGACTTGTCCTCGAAGCTGGACGAAGTATTCTGGGCTTATCGAATGGCATTCAAAACACCTTCGAGAATGTCACCTTTCAAGATGGTATATGGGAAAGCATGCCACCTACCTGTGAAATTAGAACATAAGGCATATTGGGCTATCAAGAAGATGAAATTTGATGCACAACTAGATAGAGAGCAACGATTACTCGAACTGAATGAAATAGAAAAATTTTGAGCATGAGTATATGAAAATGCCAAGCTTTACAAAGAAAAAACCAATAAGCGGCATGATCGAAAGCTTTTGCCAAGGAATTTTCATATTGGCCAGCAGGTGCTCATTTTCAACTCGTGCCTGAAGCTCTTTCTAGGCGAACTGAAGTCACGATGGTCCAGATCTTTTGAAGTACACTGTGTCTACCCTCATGGCGCTATTGATATCAAGAATATAGATGCTAGGTCAATTCTCAAAGTTAACGGCCAGTGTCTGAAGGCTTATCAAGGAGTTCCGTTCTTGCATGACAAAGCGACACTCTTCTTGCACGATTCCGATATCTGCTATGCATTTTGAAGATGTCATTACATTTTGGATTTACTCATGTGCATAAATAAATGTTTATTTTTCTTTATATTACTGTTATATTACTTTATAATCAGTTTCTTTTCAGCTAATTATTTTATTTTTCATCTTTTTAGGACCCACGCAGCAGACATGTGATGATCGTACGACTAAAGAAAGAGAAGTGGGCGGCACCAAGATAAAAATAGGAGGGAAATTTTTTTACCTTTTTACTTTTTAAATTTTTTAGGTTTTTTAGGGTATGTTTTTATCATTTATTACTTTTGGCTTTTTCCCCAACCAACACCCCATCCACCAGTTAAATAACATTCTTTTTATTTTTTACTTTATTTCTATCTTTTTACTCTCTTACTTAATCTCCTTAGTTTCTTCTTCTTAATTCCCTCCTTCAAACCAAATGCCATACCCAAAAAGCTTCAATATTTTTCATCTTTTCTTTATTTTATCAACCAAACCATGGTGCGCTCACGTCCCTCAAGCATGGGTCCATCATCTCCATCGCATTTCGTCGATAAAGCGGAGCAAGAACGGTTTCAAGGGCTCAAGAATCGCTGGGTTTTCTTTGAGTTAGGTTTCATTTTCTCTGACGATAAAGATGCCGACCTCAACATTGATGTCATGGACATTGTTCAAAACACTAGTGGAAAAAAATTTCCAAGCATCCGGGGAACGTGAATGCCTCTCTAGTGAAGGAGTTTTATGCCAACTTAACTGACCCAAATCAACATGTCGTCGTGGTTCATGGCATTTTTATTTGATTTACCTCTTCGGCTATTAATCCTTATTTTAACTTGCATGATATTGTTGATAACCACACCACATTCGCAAAAGAGGCAGATAATAAGACTTACCATGTCATATTGGAAAGCCTTTGTTTTTCAAACACAAAGTGGAATGGTTAACAAGTCAGCCGACGAACGATGGATCGTGGGAGGTTACAATTGAGGGCTAAGTTATAGAGTGATTTCATGAAGCATAAGTTTCTCTCTACTGCCCACAAAACCACAGTCTCACTGCAGAGGATACTTATGTTGCACTCTATTTTGGTAGGGTGTTGCATTGACATATGCAAGATAATTGTTGAACAAGTTCATACTTGTTTGAAGTAATCTGTCAGTGCCTTGGTATTTCTAAACCTCATTACGGCTCTCTGTCGTAAGAAAAAGGTGCCAGATGAGCAATTTGATGAAATATTGCATGAAATGTCTGGTATTACAAAGGCCAAGCTACTAATGTTACTTGGATTCAAGGAAAACAATGGCAAAGAAAAAGAGGAGAGCACCTCTCGCGCCGATGTAACCCAAGATGCAGGGCAAAGCTAGATGCTCTAGAGGATATCACTAAGCGAACCCACGCTCACGTCGAACAGCTTACCAGCAATCTGATGACCTTATTTTCCTATTTAAAGCACCAGGATGAGTTTGTGGCGAATGTTTTCATGGAGATTCTCCCACACGATAATCTTGCTATCCCAGTCTTTCCTGATACCCTCTTGTTCCCATATGAGAATGCCAAGGCATCAGAAGACGCTCACCAGCCCACTGATGATGAGGAGCCAGTAGATCATGATCTATTCCACTCCGTACCAACAACTGAATGTCAAGAAACCGAGCTACAAATCTTGACCTTACCAGTACCCCCGTAACCCACAGATCCACTTGAGGACGTACAATAAAAAATACCACAACAAATCCCTCTGCGAAGGAGTAGACACCGATTGAAGAAGGTGTCTCAACAAGAGGAGGCTCAACTATCCCTGATTTCTGAAGGCCTTAGGACCCCCTACTGTACCAACATCAAATTCTGAACACTCTAGCCCCACACAATTGTGCAACCACCCACGTCGCACGGCCGCACCACCACCACCAACATAAGTAGTCAAGGTACATTGCATTGCATTACATAACATGTAGTTTAGTTTTACTTAGTTTTATTTAGCATTGGTGTCGCAACCGTCTTTCGGTTGGGCCCCGGAATTGGGCTTCGACTTAGGAAAATGTGTATTGGAGTCGCCACCGATCTTTTATTTTAAGATAAATAGGTAGATCAGATACCTTATTTCTTACCTGATATGCGTCTTACCAAAGATGTGTCAGATTCAGGAGTCGGTTACAGTCAAAGAAGGGTTAGCACCCTTGAACTGCCCTTTCGGTACTATGTAATTTTCAGTTGTCTTAAATTAAGAAAATTATAAGTTAAAATTAAAAGGTAAAAATACGATCACAAGTACTTACCTTAGATTGATTTGAAAATATCCTTAAAAATCGAGAAATGTGTTAGATAAACAAGGTAAAGAAAACAAATAAGATAAAGAGAATAAAATAAAAGGGAAAAATAAAATAAATAAATAAGATAAGGAAAAAAATAGTAAAGTAATACTTATATATAGTAATATTTGAAAAATGAAAAAAAAATATATACATCAAAGTATTAATAAAATAAATAAGCTATATATATATACAAAACAAATATTTAAAAATAGAAAAGCTACCCTCTCACTTCACCGAAAGTGGGGGGCTTTAGTCAGAAATAAGACAAAAAGAGGAAAGTGGGAGAGACTTTAGTTAGAAAAAAAACAAAAAAATGGGTCCTCTAGTTAGTAATATATAATATAATGTTTAATAATAATAATGATAAAGACACAAGGTTTTAAAAAATAATATAATAATGAATAAAAAAATGAAAATAATAAAAAATAATATATATATATATATATAATTATAAGATATACGTAAATAAAGAAATAATCAAATAAAATAATTAAGAATATATATATAATAATAGGTATATAAATAAACTATTAAAAGTATAAAAAATATATATATATACCTAGATAAAGATAATTACAATATATATAGTAATAATAGACTTATAAGTAAAATATTAAAGAAACATATATATATATATATATATATATATAAAAAAATATAGTAAAAAAAATGAAAATAATTTAAAATATATATATATATATGTATAATAATAATAACATGAATAATAAAAATAAATGAATAAAATATCCATATAATAAATAAAGGGACTAATATAGATTTTTTAAAAAGCTATTCCCCTCCTTTAACCAAAAATCAAACCGGTTTTTCAAAATAAGCCTCGGGGAAGCGTAGATCTAAGAGAAGAGATATCGGTTCCCTTGTGTTCATCAGCCTTTTCAAAGTAAAAACGAAAAAGAAGAAGTGAAACAAGCCACATGCAAGCGAGAATCGAAGCAATATAGGTAAAAATACCTCTTTTATTTCTCTATTGAAAATTACAAGCGAATCTTTGGGGCTTCTTGCGTATTTGCTTTGGGTATTTTTTGTGTGTGCATAATCCCGTTTGATAATCGTATCTTCCAAATAGGAAGGATTACATGTATTTATAGTGAAACAAACTAACTAACAATAGAATCCTAATGCAACTAGACTCCTTGCTCGTTGTTGCACCTTTATTGGTATGGTTGTTTCTTTAAAAGATATGGTGGTGGAAGAGTCCTCTTAGGAGATGAACTCTTGCTAGTTCTATCTTTTAAGAAAATTGGTGTCTACAGCTGCCCCTCTTTGTCTTTTTTCGTGGAACGAAAAATAGGACAAAGATAAAAAGACACAAATTTTCGTTCAGTGGAGTTGAAGAATAACTCCCTGTCGAATTGAGTTGCGGATGGCTCCTCCTTCGTGAAATCGAGTCCGTCGTGAAATCGAGTCCATCTTGAAATGATTTGAATCAGAACGTGGCTTCTCATTGTAGTCCACTTTGGTCTTCTTCTCGGTTTAAAGACCTTGGCTAAAACTTCTACTGGAAAGTAATCCCTTGACTCCATAATGTGGTTGATATGCTCTCGAGCTGAATGAAACTGAACTCGAAAAGTCTTCGTTGACAGATAGCTTTTCTCGACTTAAGCTATGCTGACGGAAAAAAGGCTTCTTGCTACTAAGGCATGGCTAACCCACATCTTCTTTTCGGCTTGAAAACCTCGATTGTAGCCGGACAATAGTGTGATTGAGGTGTCATCGAGCTGAATGGAATCGAACTCGACAATTTTCGCTGACAGATAGCCCTTCTTGCCTTGAGCTATGCTGTAAATTTGATTTACCTCTGAGCTGAATGTAATCGAACTCGAAGGTCTTTGATGATAGATAACCCTTCTTTGAGTTGGATATCCTTCGTCGTGAAGTTGAAATCCAATCTAGAGATGGATACTACTTGTGTGCACGATTCCCCTTCGTCGTGAAGTTGAAACCGCGGGTGGCCCCTTCGTCGTGAAGTTGAGCCTGATAATTGGATATCCTTCATTGTGAATTTGAAATCGAAGTGAGTAGTATTGTTCCGAGTCCAATATCCTCCGCCGTGAAGTTGAAATTGGTTATGGAACTGGGAAATTGTTTGTTGACAACCAACCGTCCCTTCGTTGTGAAGTTGAACTTGTGTTGTCTCGAGTCCAATATCCTTCGTTGTGAAGTTGAAATTGGTTCTGAAATTGGGAAATTGTTTGTTGACAACCAGTCGTCCTTTCATTGTAAAGTTGAACTTGTGCTGTCTTGAGTCCAATGCCCTTCGCTTTGAAGTTGAAATTGGCTCTGAAATTGGGAAATTGTTTGTTGACAACCAACCGTCCCTTCAATGTGAAGTTGAACTTGTGTTGTCTTGAGTCCAATATCCTTCGCTGTGAAGTCGAAATTGGATCTGAAATTGGGAAGTTGTTTGTTGACAACCAGTCGTCCCTTCGTTGTGAAGTTGAACTTGTGTTGTCTCGGGTGGCGTGATATCCTCCATTGTGGAGTTGAAATCGTGGATGTGTGGGAACGATATCCTCCGTCGTGGAGTTAAAATCGTGGATGACCCCTTCGTCGTGAAGTTGAGCCTTGACTTGAATATCCTTCGTCGTGAAGTTGAAATCCAAGTATTGTGAAGTTTGGCTTCGAGCTAGATATCCTCTGTCGCAAAGTTGAAATCTACTCTCGAGTTGATTGTGTAGCTTTGAGCTCAATATCCTTCGTTGCGAAGTTGAAATTGACTCTAGCTAAAACCTGAAAAAGTTATGCATATATGTGATGAGATGGATGTAATGCTCTTAGGTATGCCTAAAATGCATATGCAACATATGTTATTTTTGGGCTCAGGAGAGAAATCTCGATCTCCGGTTGCTTTTCTGGAATCTTAGTTCTATAATCTTCAAGTTCTGATCCCTGATCTCGAATTCTTCAAATATTCAAATATGATGTGCACATTCTATTTTTTTGATTTGAGAAATGTTTTCGACCATCCCAAGTATGTGACTGAGCTGAGTGTAACGGTTCAGATGATGCTTCAAGAGAAATTGTCTCGAAAGAGAGAATTCGTTTCAAGGGAAATGATCTCAAAGATATATGTTGTTTCATGAGAAACGGTCTCAAGGGAGACAAAATTTTGTTTTAAGAAAAACTGTCTCAAGAGAGACAAAACTTAGTTCCAAAAGAAATTGTCTCACGAGAAGATGAAATTAGTTCCAAGGAAAACATATTCAAAGATTTTGTTTCAAGGGAAACTGTCTCAAGAGAGACAAAATTCATTTCAAGGGAAAAGTTGTCAATGTTTATGTTTCAAAGCTTTTTGTGTTTCAAGAGAAACAATTTCAAAGGTTTTTTTCCAAGGAAAAATGTCTCAAGAGAGACAAAGTTTGTTTCAAGGGAAGCTGTCTCAAGAGAGACAATGGTGAGCACGATTCCCTTCGTCGTGAAGTTGAAACTGTGGGTGGCCCCTTCGCCGTGAAGTTGAGCCAGGAATTGGATATCCTTCATCGTGACGTTGAAATCCAACTTGAGAATGCGAACTGGATCGGTTCTGAATTAGCTCTCGAACTCGTCTGAAGTTGATTATAAGATCTGTCGATCTTTCAATATATCAAATTAGTTGAGGTGTAGATCATTGCTACTGAGTTAAGCAACCACTATCGATTTTTACAAACTCTTTTGAATCAGGTATCTTTCGCATTGAAGTTGAAACTTGACTCTAAAGCTGCAAAAATTATGTATGCTAAAAATGATAAATCTGATGCTCTCAAGTATGTCTAAGATGCATGTAACATGAATTAATGTCATTTATCTATTGGATAGAGGCTCATTTTTGCCTGCTTGTTCCTGCATGTGGAGGAAATGCCTTCAGAAGGTCTGATAATTCGCATTAGGATGTTGAATCCCCAAAGATGCCCCAATATCAAAAAATGCCCCAATATTTGATGTTGAATCTTCAAAGATGCCCCAAATGTTCCCCATTTCTTGCTTCAGCATTGATTCTGAGCACGAGCTTTGTGTCTAAGAGTCACATGTCATTTACCAAGATCCACTCTAGAGAGACTGTCTTGTTTGAAAAAAAATGTTTTTCTTTCTCTTTTATTTTCAAAGTTATGAAAATATCAATTAAAAGAGTTTCTAAAAATGTTTAACCAAAAGTTTTGAAAATATTATCACTTTCACGGTTTTACAATTGAGACGAATCATAAAACTAGAGTTCATCGGATATCAAAGAATTAATTACAATGTTAATCCTTCAATAAATTATAGCTATTTGACAAGTGTCAAGATCAAAGCTATCTTTGGAAAATGGTTAAGTAAGGAACGAATAAAAAAGTCTCAGATTATCGTGTTTGGTCAAAGGTTTGGCATTTTATGCTCAAAGGATTGATGGGGTAGCTTGCATGTTTCTCTGCTGGAAGTGTTCTCTGACTCCCAACCTTCGTATTGTGCGATGCCTTATCAAGGAATTTGTGTGATCGCCTCAGTTGCACAATTTTTATATTCGAGCCGCCTTTTCAGGTTTTCAACTCGAACCAACCTTTGGTTTCAAGACGTTATTCAGGATTTACGTCTTGAACCCCCCTTTGTCATTTTTCTCTACCATGCATTAATTACATTATTTTTTTGCAAATTAATCCTGATGGGCGGGATGAAATCTGAAGATAGTTTATTCTGTTTAGAAATCCATGTATGATTAGAAGGGACTCTTAAGGCACATAATGTAGGTCAGGGCTCATGGTTATGAAAGAAAAGGATAAATAGGCCTAAATAAGTGTTTCAGGGTATGGAACCAAGGATCAATTCATTCTGATGCCCTCGATCTTGTCTTGCTCAAAATGTCTCTTTCTCCTGATGCTCTATGATCTTCGAGTGAAGTGATTCAGTGATTCAAGAATGATTGTGCTTGATCAATCTCATAGTTTGAAGCTTGATGTGCCATTTGTCTTTAGGGAATCTTTGCATGTTCTTTTTGTCCCTTTTCCTTTTGATTTTTGCTTCTTTTCTTTTTTGTTCTTGTTTTTTCTTTTTTGCTTCTTTTCTTTTTTGTTCTTGATTGAATCTTCGCACTTGGTATTTGGCCCACCTTTTGGTATTTCCTTTGGATTGATGTCTTCACTCATGTGAGTAGATTTCTTCCACCTTGCCCCCCAGTGTGGAGGGTGATCCTTGGTTAGGGTTGAATCAGAAGAAAAATACTATAGGCTCAAAAGGGGACACAAGAGATATATTTTTTCTCCTGTTGTGAAGGGATAAAAAAAGAAAGCCGTTCATCATTTCATACATGGAAGTCCTCACAGAAGAGGTATCCCCAGGGGGATAGATTTTTAGGATTAATTCTATTTACATGAAAACAGTGTAATTAATGCATGATAGAATTATTTCAGATGAATTCTTCTTCTTTTTCCCCCAGATGTCTTAATGTTCAAGCTCCCTGCGAGATGCCCCAAGTTATGTCTTAGAAGAATGCTCATGTTCAAATGAACAAATCGATGTTGTGGGTTTTAATGGTGTAAAAATGTCAATTTTGAGTCTAAAAAGACAATGGTGTGATCTTATTGGCTCAAAGAAAGGTGTGGGTGTATCAAAAAGATAAAGGTAATGTTCAAGAATTTCAAAGGGAGGTAATGTCAAAATTTGGTCTTTTTGGTAATGACCATGAGTTATTTTGGGTAAAAAATTAAGGTATTTTATTTTGGGGTTTGAGACAGGATAAAAAAGGTCTAACCTTGCCATATGTCAAAAATCTATAATTCTTGAAGAATTAAAATAATCCTTAATTCATTTAATATTCGAAGAACTAACGATTAGAATTTGTTCAATTGCTCCACCTTAGAAAGTAGCATAAATTCAATCCTTTAAAAGATTAAACAAACGATGAAAGATTATAGACGTGTTTAAAAAAAACAATCCTCTAAGTGCAAATGGTATATGCCATGCCCCCTTCTTCGGCCGTTTATGCCCCTGAATCCATCAGGTTTTGGATCTTGCACTTCAGCGCCTTGTAGTTCTCAGAGGAATGTTTGGGGCTTCTTATGTGGTAACAACTAACAGCTTTAACATCGTAGTCCTTAGGATATGGGGATTCTTTTCTTAGATCATCCTGGCCGACTTTGTCCTACCATCAGCTGATCAGGCTCTTTAATGGTGCAATCTTGCTTCCATGTGGTTAAATCCACTTTATCGAGTCCTTCATGACTTAATTTCATGTTTGTGAAAATGCTTAAAAATATAGATGAAGATGCAAAAAGGAAAAAATGCAAAATGCAAGAATGCATGAAATGTTCAAGGCATTGATCCAGAAAAGTGTCCATTATTATAAATAATCTTTAAACAAAAATGTTTTATCTTGTAAGAGACATAAAAACGATCAAAGGTACATTCGGACTAAATCCTCTAGACCCCGAACAGCTTCTAGTAGGTTGACTAGTCTTCTGTCTTCATCTGTCACTGGTTGTATGCCTTGTCGGACCATTCCAGCTTCCCTTGCCAGGCCGTGTAGATGACGAGCTGCCTTTTGTACTTGATCCAGGAAGTCTCGGATGACTGCGTCTCTGGCCTTCACCCTTTGTTGTGCTTGATCCCAACGGAAACGCCACTATAAACCTCCGTCGAAGAGAACTATCTGAATCTCGCTCACTTTCTTCTTGAACCCATCTACAATAGCTTCTGACTCAGCTATTGTTTTGCCATCTCTCTCATGTCGTTTCTCCAGATCAGCCATCTGGATTCTCAAGCATTGGTTTTGATGCTGTCTGTCTGCTAAGCGCCTCTGGGCATTCTTCATATGTTCCTTCTAAGCTCTCTCATCAGGCGTTCGAACTTTCTTTTCAGGCTATGAGCTTCGTCTTTCCAGTATTCAGAAGCCACTTTCAACTTGGAGTTATGCTTGACTTTATCTTGATACCCATTTCTCAAGTCTTCGAGCTCAAAACATACTTTTTTCTGTTCTTTTTCAAGTTTATCTGCTCGATCTTTCTGAGAGTCGACATCTAGCTTCCACTGATAGTGCTCAGCTTCAAGCTCCTTTACCCTCTGCTTCATCTCATTATTCACAGCTTCAAACTCTGTCTTGGCTATCTCAAGTTCAGAAAAGACGGGTCTGAGATGTTCTTCCAGGGTTCGGGTGTCCTCACAGTCTGGCACGGGATATTGTCCATTTTTTCTCAATCTTCGCCTTCACATAGTCCGGAGTAAGCATGTTTCTGGAAGCTTACAACATCCATCCGGATACTTTCTTCCATAATCGACTGCTTCCTTGATCATCTCTTATAGTTGTCACCATGATACTCAAACTCTGATTTGGCTAGTCCGCATGTTGCTGGGACAAACTGACGTGCCCCATATTGTCTAAGTGCTAACAATAGAGCATACCCAACTGCACCCCAAAGTCCAAGTAAGGTCATAGTGTCGGAGTCCCCACATCGAAAAAGAACGTCACTGAGGAACAACCAAGGGGCTCTCCAGGTAATATCCTGATCTTGGAGATGAGTGAAGACTTTCATCCACTTCTTTTGAAGCGCCTTCATACCATTTCATGGTGATGAACTCTCAAAGGTGAATACGTAGTGCAAATTGCGGTAGGCAACCCCATTAGTCTTCCAGAAGTGGCTGTGAATCCAGACTTGAAGGAGCTGAACACACCCAATGAATCTACCTCCGCCAGCTCTTCGGCAATGGTTGAGAGACTGAAAGGTCTCGACTAAGATGGTCGGTGCTGGGTTGACTCGTTTCGAAAGTTTCTCAAACAGTTCCACCACGGCTGCGTCAATGTACCCCAAAGTCTTCAGGAATATAATCAGGCCATATAGACCCAGTGCAAACAGGTCTATTGCCTTCCACTCATCGGGATGGTCCTTTATCAGTTGCTTGATATGAAGCCAGGCAATTCCTTCCCCACTTCCTTTAAATCGAGCTCGGTCTGTTACCCATCTTTCGTCAACCCCAACAACCTTGGCTAGTGCACTCTTGAAAGGCTGACTTTTGATGTGTTTAATATAAGCTCGCTCCAGTTTGATATTTTCACAGTGCAATAGTGTAGTGTACTCTTCAATGATGGGCACCATGTCCTCCTGATTAAAAGTGAAGCAACTGTATGCCGGGTTCCAGAACTGAACCAAGGCTCTGATCAAGGGCTCATCAGTCTTGATTTGAAGCAACAATGCAATGTCACCGTACCGTTGGCTGAACTTCTATTTCTGATCATTCTTCCAACTGCCCCAGATGTCCCGAAGCTCTTGTACGTCATTCTGCTTTAGGCTGATAGAGGCGTAGCTAACCAGCTCTGACACATAGCTTCCTTGAAGGCTATCTCCATTTTCCTTCTGAGTCTTCTCGGACCATAGTCGTACCTCGGGGTTTTTAATCTCTTGTATTACAACACCTTTATCTATTAATTCAGATTATTTTGTGTAACAAACACATTTTTAGGGATCAATGGCCTCTTGTTATGATGAAAATGCTTTACAAACAAAACACATGGCAAAACAGTTAGTAAAATAAAATAAATAGAAAAAAAATACAAAAAAAATGGGAAATAAATAGAAAAAAATACAAAAAATAAATGGGAAGAGAAAAACATAAGAGAAAAAAAAAACATGGTTAGGAAATAAATGTCCTAAGTTTTGGAATGTGGTTTTGGGGTAGGCTATATTTCTTCAAGTTCTCCCGGTTTAGGTTCTAAAAAATGGTACCCGAGTTCTCCTTGCTGGTGCCCCCTTGGGCTTACCAGACCCTTAGTCCTAAACCCATCATAGGCTTGTGTAGACTAAGTTAAACTCGAGAGGACACATTCCCTTATGTCTATGCGGAGAATAAATTCACACGAAGACATAAGGTATAAACTTACCCTTTTCTTTAAAAAGAAAACTGGAAATTACCTTAGCCTGACTCACTTACCTGTGTCCCCAGCGGAGTCGCCAAGCTGTCGCAACCGTCTTTCGGTTGGGCCCCGGAATTGGGCTTCGACTTAGGAAAACTTACCCTTATTTCTTACCTGATCTGCGTCTTACCAAAGATGTGTCGGATTCAGGAGTCGGTTACAGTCAAGGAAGGGTTAGCACCCTTGAACTGCCCTTTCGGTACTATGTAATTTCCAGTTGTCTTAAATTAAGAAAATTATAAGTTAAAATTAAAAGGTAAAAATACGATCCCAATTACTTACCTTAGATTGATTTGAAAATATCTTTAAAAAATCGAGAATGTTTAGATAAACAAGGTAAAGAAAACAAATAAGATAAAGAGAATAAAATAAAAGGGATAAAATAAAATAAATAAATAAGATAAGGAAAAAAATAGTAAAGTAATAATTATATATAGTAATATTTGAAAAATGAAAAATATATATACATCAAAGTATTAATAAAATAAATAAGCTATATATATATACAACAAATATTTAAAAATAGAAAAGCTACCCTCTCACTTCACCGAAAGTGGGGGGCTTTAGTCAGAAATAAGACAAAAAGAGGAAAGCGAGAGAGACTTTAGTTAGAAATAAAACAAAAAAATGGGTCCTCTAGTTAGTAATATATAACATAATGTTTAATAATAATAATGATAAAGACACAAGGTTTTAAAAAATAATATAATAATGAATAAAAAAATGAAAATAATAAAAAAATAATATATATATATATATATATATAAGATATATTACGTAAATAAAGAAATAATCAAATAAAAATAATTAATATATATATTAATAGGTATATAAATAAACTATTAAAAGTATAAAAAATATATATATATACCTAGATAAAGATAATTACAATATATATAGTAATAATAGACTTATAAGTAAAATATTAAAGAAACATATATATATATATATATAATAATAAAATATAGTAAAAAAATGAAAATAATTTAAAATATATATATATACGTATATAATAATAACATGAATAATAAAAATAAATGAATAAAATATCCATATAATAAATAAAGGGACTAATATAAATTTTTTAAAAAGCTCTTCCCTTCCTTTAACCGAAAATCAAACCGGTTTTTCAAAATAAGCCTTGGGGAAGCGTAGATCTAAGAGAAGAGATCTCGGTTCCATTGTGTTCATCGGCCTTTTCAAAGTAAAAACGGAAAAGAATAAGTTAAACAAGCCACATGCAAGCGAGAATCGAAGCAATATAGGTAAAAATACCTCTTTTAGTTCTCTGTTGAAAATTACAAGCGAATCTTTGGGGCTTCTTGCGTATTTGCTTTGGGTATTTTTTTGTGTGCATAATCCCGTATGATAATCGTGTCTTCCAAATGGGAAGGATTATATGTATTTATAGTGAAAAAAAAACTAACTAACAATAGAATCTTAATGCAACTAGACTCCTTGCTCGGTTGTTGCACCTTTGTTGGTGTGGTTGTTGCTTTAAAAGATATGGTGGTGGAAGAGTCCTCTTAGGAGATGAACTCTTGCTAGTTCTATCTTTTAAGAAAATTGGTGTCTACAATTGGGAACAATGCTTCTCTCAAGTTTGGGGGAGGTAGGGTTCTTAATTCATTGTATAATAGTATTAGTAGAATGAATATGCCATGACATTAGTAGTTGTTCGAATTAGTTTTCTAGAATAAATTAATGATGTCTGATGAAGATGAACTTTTTATGGCTAGAATTGAATGTACATGACCATTGAGGATGATAGAATCAACTCTAGGACTTGCTTCTTTGAAACCTTTAAATACACGATTGTGTGTTTTCCATGCTTAAGGAATTTAATTTTTTTTATAAGAGAACTCTTGCATGTCTTGGCATAAAACTTTGATAATGAATTATAAAAACCACGCATAAAAAATAAATGAAATTGAGAATAAATGCTTCAGCATATCTGTAGAGGGACACTCCAATATGACATGGTTTGCCTGGAAACTTCATTTAAATAAATGGTAGCCACGACATATGAGTGAATGAAAGTAGTCATGGGATGACTCTACCTGACTAGCTCGGGGTGGAAGGTATGCTCCCTTTCACCTAGAGTGTGGGATGGTAGGTGTGATGGCCTAACTCCTCTCGTTGCAGCTAAAAAAAATAAGAAGAAAACAATGTGGGAGTAAACTTGTAAATGTCTTGGCAAAACTAGAGAGCTTGCTAAAAAATTTCTAGATTTATTAAGCATTGACTTGATACAATCACGAACACATACTCACACAAAGTATCTTGCCCTAGGGGAAAATAATTGATTTCTCAAATTAATCTATCTTGTTGAAGCCAACTGTTCTGAAGGCTGAAAATCTATCCCATATGATAGCTTGAACCAAAACTTGCCATGGTATTTTTATTTTGCTTAATATTATCCATTGCTTTAGGACAAGTAATAGCTTAAGTTTGGTGGTGTGATAACTCCATAAAAAGTTCATATTTAGGGCCTTTTCACTTAAGTTATTGACTGTCTAAGAGCTCATATAGGATCACACAGATGTATTTAGGAGCATATAGTTGAATGTGGTGGAAATATATTTTGTTGCGGCATTTTATTTTGTAAACGGTGATACATTATGGGGAAGGTGTTTTATTTGATGATGTACATGATTTGAGAGCAAAGATAAGCAAAAGGGAATTGACGTGTCATGACGAGACTGCTAAGAAGAATGAAAATGCTAAATAAGATGGCATTTTGGAAGCGAAAAATATGAAATATGATATTTTTAAGAGCCAACTATCATTATCTTCACGTGCCCTCAATCGCCAGTCGCCTAGGAGGGGACATCTATCACCTCGGTCATCTGATTCTATCAGGACCATACCCAGTTGCAAGCTGCCCAGGAGGGGACCACGCCTAGCTGCCTAGGAGGAGACCACTGCCATAGCTGCTCACCCCCTTACGTGAAAGGAACCTAATCGGGGTGTCCTAGGAATTTTAACACAAATTCCTAGGTTTATTCTCCCCTATAAATAGGATATGAAGCCACTAAAAGAAAGAGACTTTACACATGTCACCTTGAGCTAAATTTCAAAGAGAAAAAGGTCTCTCCTTTTTCTGTCAATCATCTTTGCCATGACATTCCTCCATTAACAAGCTAGAGGGAGTTCCGAGCTAGGCGTCCGAGTGGAGTTAGCGAGCTGGGGCAGATCGTGGTGGCTGAGAGGAGCTCCGACAGTGCACGTCGAAGGCTTTTCCTCCATCTCTTTTCTATTTTCTATTTTTATCTTATTTGGGTTGTATGGAACATATTCATTTCATGCCTTGTTGCTTGGAATATTCGAACCCCACCATGAACTAGTCTTATTTGTTGGGAGTTCCTTACAGATATTTAAATTTTATTTTAATGGATGATTGTTTTTGTATGTTGTTATTTGTTTTGTTTATGATGTTTAATGCCTTAAGGTTGTAGGAGCTATGAGAGTAGACATTCCTTAGGAGATTACTTAGTGCTCGAAAGAATGACTAAGTAGCATATCCTTAGTGCTCGAGAGAAACTAGGGAGGATCCACATATGCAAGAGGTTCTAGATAGTAACTAGGCCTAATCTAACCTTAGACGTAAGGCTAGGATTTCAATCGAGTAAAAGGAGTAGTGCTCAATCGAGATGTTAGATTCTAGTGTTTCCACTAAGTGGTATTGTTGTGACATATTATGTTATTTGAACCAATATATCCATGCACTTTCTAACGCCATTAGGTTTTGCTATGGCATCCTGAACCTGTCGAGTCCATTTACTAGAGATAGCGTATGGCACCCTTAGTAAACTCTCTCGGGCAAGTAAGGCATAGAAGTAAGACCATCATGAGAAGTAGACTTTAGATTCCTAATTGACTCCTATCATTCATTCCCGTTGTAGCTTGTGGTGTGAGGAGTCTAAAGTCCTTATAATCAAATCAAATGTTTATATTTAGTTTTTCCTTTGCATTTTCAATTGATTCAACTACACTCAAATTAATTTTGCCAAGACATTTCCATCCAACTTGCCACGACATTTCCATTTGCTACCATATTCCATTGCATCATCAATCCATTCCTACCAACATTCATTTAATTTTGCCACAGTATTCTCATTTGTAAATACCATCACTAACTATACTAAGGTGAAATAGTAAATTGTTTTGATTGAGCTTATAAATTTCCTCCAATCCCTTTGGGTACGATACTCACTCATCATTGTATTACTTGTTCGATTGTGTATACTTGCACATATTTTCGCGACCATATTTAGTAGTCAGAATTCGCGGACAGTACGTCAGGGTCGTTCGTCTTGATCGTCTTCATTTTTGTTTTCATCTTGAATAAGAGATGTACTAAAAATATCTCCAATTTGAGATGAACATTTGAAATACAGTGATGTGCTTATGATATTTTATGTCATCATTGTCGTCATTGACTCAACTTGGCTATGTTGTTGACCATATATAATATGATCTCATTCACCCTCACCCGTATATTCGGTCGAAGATACCTGAGTGTTTTGCATTTCATTCCATGAACCTCCTATCCTATTCAATTGAGTCTCAGTTGAATCATGATATGGAGGATAAAAATTAAAACTGGTCTAAGATGCAAAATAATCGGCAGAAGTAGAAGAAGAAGATGTTGATTTCTTCTACGCCTTTGTGAATTTGGTTTTTACTTAGTTCCCATTCTTCCCTCTCTTGTGGTGTCGTTAAATATGGTTTCTAATTTTCTTCATAGTTTTTGAGGTAAGGAGAGGATTCGAAATCAAGGTCGGAGGGTGTAATATCATAATGCATAGGGAACAATAATTGACAGTGATTCTATTGCTCAATGTAATGAGCATGTTTCCTTGGCCAATTATGTGTATGCTTCCCACACATATTAATTCTATGGAGAGTTTCCATATCCACAATTTGCATATGAATCGGTTGATGAGCCCCAAACTACTGCAACATTATTTTTCTTTTGAAATTTGACAATTGCAATGTGTAGCAAAGGCATTATGGCATATCATAACTCCAACCCTTCAAAACACCTGATGGCAATGCCCGTTGGATCTCATCATCATAATATGACATCCAAGAAAACTATAAACATTAATAATAAAAGTTAGTAAAAATAAAGTGAAAAATTTTAATTAAATTTTAGTAATTTAAAAAATCATATTTAGCGCATGTCGACCGACGATATCGATTCTAGTGCGTATATCTCTTTTAGTTGCACCCGACAAATTCGTTTTCGTAAATTTATGTCATAATCTAAATAAAATAAATTTTAAATTTTAAAAAATACAAAAAAATTAAATATTTAAAAATTCAGTAAAAAATAATGGTAAAAAATTACATTGCGGCAAGAAGAAACTCAATTAGGATGAGTGTAATTAGCATAAAAAACGAGAACCAATATCACCCCAAAATTGTAATAGAACTAGACAACCCGCTACATCCGCTTTTTGACCCTGCTGGACGATTAAAGCCTTGAAAAGTTCTTGGTATGAAAAAGACAAAATCGCCTAGCCTCAACTAGTGTTGCGACACACATTAAAACTCTCCAATATCGGAAGATATTGAATGTGCGTCGAATTACTAGATTTATCTGGTAACTATGTCCCTCCAATCAATTGGCACAGATACGCTCAAATGGCAAAAATCACCTCTTACTCGGTAGATTCGTCTGTCACATTAAATTCAGACTTCAACTAGGTGATCAGTATGCAGTACCCATCTAAGACATCTAATGTTGGTAGCTTTCCCAAAACTTGGTGAACAATCCTAAATCGGTTGAAATCGTTGTGCCTCAGTAACGTCGCATCGTTAATCGAAAAACCGAGTCGGTAAGCGACATCGTCTAATCTAATTGTTGCTTCACCACTCGAAAAATTGAAAGTATTTATCTCTGGCCTCCAATGTTCAATGGAGCTATAATTAATGTCAGGTTCACCTTAAAACCACGCAAAAACATCGTTGGATACAACTTAGATTGTTGTAAATATATAATAATATGTTGATGTGAATCTCGAAGACCCATTCCTCTTTGACGAACGCTCTGCTTTTCATCTGGTCTAACCTCGAGTAAAGAAATATGGATATCATTGAGGCGTAACATTTCGTCGTGAGTTGACATTTTTCGGAAATTTTGAACTTTTCAAATTTTTTTCTTAACAAAACATGATATAAAAGCTAAACCCAAAAATTTTATTTTTAACCTCATACCCAATAGTCGAAACGACTAGTAATTTAAAAAAACCCTCCAAACTCATCACCTCAAAGTGATGAGTTCCATATCCATAGCAATTATTACAGCTGCCCATTGTGCAATGGTCATAAACAACTAGTTAATTAAAAAATTTCAACGAACTCGTCACCCCGACGTGACTAGTTTGTGAGATTTTTGTTAAACTTTTAAATTGTTCAATAACGATTAACAAAAATTAATTTTTAATTAGACTCGTCTTCTCGAGGTGACGAATTCTATTGAAAATAATAATAAAAAATGGTCCACATGGGATCTACGTATTTGAGATCATTAAAAAATTATATTCAACAAAATTCGTTACTTCGAGGTGACGATTTCAAAGTTCACCGTAACAAATGCCACAAATCCCTGATTAAATATCAACCTTCCTTATTGAACTAAATAGTTATATTTTTGCCCTATTGGGCAAGAAATAAAACCAAGAGATGGGTTCCAGAGAGAATCAAGTGTTCGAATGTCCCGATAGAAGTTTTATCGATCCTCCAGGAAGACTGTAATACTACAATATGCCCTTAAATATTAAACTAGTTTTTTAGCTCAATATTCATAAATAATAATAATAATATCATACAAAAGAAATATTAAAAATTTAACTAAACTCAAAAAATATAGATATAAATAAATATCACTATCGCCAGTAAAAAATAAATACTATAACATTTGTATAAAAGTGTATATAATAATGACATATTGAAAAATTGACTTTATAACCACTTAACTACAACTTATTTGTAACACCCTAAATCTGACTCAAAATATCCAATGAATTAAAATGTCACGTTCAAATCAGAGGAGCCAACTAACCAAATTTTCTTCGAAAATGTTACATATACCATATAGACTAAAAATAACCAAAATAAATAATATATAAGATCATCAAATCCAAAATATGTTCACCAAAGTAGAGCTTTACAATTGAAAAAGATATGAAACACACAGACCATGAGCCATTAATGCCAAACCTGATACATGCATACTAGTACACAAACTTGTGAAGTTTGTCACCTCTATGTTTCATAAAGTTCAGCAGATTATCAATCATGTAGCGAGGAATAATGGCATAACCATTGGACGATAAAGTTGTATTCAAGTTCTTTGCATTCGAGGGCCTGCCCATTGCAAATCTCACCACACACCTTACATGGAGGGCAATTCTAGATGTTTCTCACAATAGCAAATGGATGTGGGTGTCCATGATAATATCTAAGTTGGTTTCCAAACGTCATATATGAGAGAACCCCAAAAGCATAGTCGGAATGAAGTGAATTATCACAATCAGCGTAATAGTAGAACCAGTCGATTGGTCCTCTTTCACTCTCACAAAGATCACAACGTGATATTTAAATATTTCATGACCAAACATTAATCCAAATTTATTATACAACGATATTGTAATCGAATTGGGAAATCAATTTGCCACAATATCTGACGTTGCAATGTTAAAACCTATGGCATGAGTTAGCGGTCTGGTAAGTAGAAAGTATAAATTGTTAAAACCTAGTGAATATGTTGTAATTGTGTAATTAATTTTGTTAGGTTATTTATATGGTCAGCTGGGTGTTGGTAAGTAGAAAGGACTGCATGATTGAACATTACATAGAATAGTTGTATTCAGTTCTTGAAGATTTGTTCTTCAATGTTTATAAGAATATTTGTAATGATCTTTGCTAATGTTTCAAAACGAATAAGTATCATGCATGCAATACCTTATATCCTAAACTCAGACAGTAAGAAATCTGCCATTTAAAGATTTACCAAGAGATGTATCTTCTGCATAAAGACCAAACCTAGAATCAACTTCGTCGTTATGTCCATACTTCTCAAGAGAACCTGTTGAATGATAGGATTTGCACACAACCATGAGCATGTGATGTTCACCCAAGTGCTCGACTAAAATCACGCAAAAGAGATGTACGAGGAAACCTATACTTGGGTGAAGATCAAATGCTAGCGGTTGTGTGCAAATCCTATCATTCAATAGGTTCTCTTGAGCAGTATGGGCATAATGGCGAAGTTGATTCTAGGTTCGATCTTCATACAGAAGCTACTGCTCTTGGTAAATCTTTAAGTAACAAATTTCTTGTTGTCTACCTCGAGGATGTAAGGTACTGCATGTATGATACCTATTGGTTTCGAAATGTTAATAGAGATCAATACAACTATTCTTATATACATTGAAGAACAAATCTTCAAGAACTGAATACAACTATTCTATGTAATGTTCAATCATGCAGTCCTTACCTAGAGGGGTTGAGTTCAATGACCCTCAAAGGAAACTTGTCTTACCAATTCCTGGCATACTATTGGACTCTACCTTCGGGTTTTATTGGCTACGCAATCAACATGATTAACCTGGATAATCCCAACTACAGAACTGATTCCAGCCACGACTTACGGGAGACTCTATTCGACAGACTTTTTGTCAAGGTTCAAGTATAAGATACAAGGGAACATATGGAAAGGGCTCTTAGTTGCATAAAACATGGTGTTGTGTCTCTGATGGAGGGGTTCTGAGAAAGAATGGACTTATCCATTTACATTATTAATTTACCTATTACTTTAAAGTAATAAGTTTCAAAATTCCAAGTATAGATACTCCATGTACCAGTTTGAAGTAAGCAATTAGTGCATTGACATCCCCATTGACGATTTCCTTTGCTTTACCTCTTTAAAGTGCATTGTAGAGGTCTTTATGTGTAAATCTAACATTCTGATAACCCATATATAAAGTGCAATGTATAAGTAATAGGTAAATTTACAATGTAAACAGTAAAAGTATATCGGTATAATGATAATAGCATAAACACATCATATCAATACTTTGTTATATCAATATTGATACTTTAATTCCAGTATGCATCTCAAACAATTTTCACGCAAAAAGTATCAATACACATATATAAAGTATCGATATACTTAGAATTTTGAAACCTATTACTTTAAAGTAATAGGTAAATTTACAATGTAAATAGTAAAAATCTACTTGTTTAATGATAATAGGTGTAAATATAATGTATCAATACTTTTTTATAGGTATCGATACTTTTATTCCAGTATATTTCTCATACAATTTGCACGCAAAAAGTATCGATACACTTGTATAAAGTATCAATACTTTTAATTCCAAAACCTATTACTATAAAGTAATAGGTAAATTAACAATGTAAAGGGTAAAAGTTTACTAGTATAATGATCATAGGCGTATATACCAATTATCGATACTTTATATATAGGTAGCGATAATTTTAGTTCAGTATGCATCTCAAACAATTTGCACTTAAAATGTATCGATACTCGGAATTTCGAAACTGATTACTTTAAAGTAATAGGTAAATTTACAATGTAAACTGTAAAAATATATTGGTTTAATGGTAATAGTCTTAAACATAAAGTATTGATACATTTAATGTACATATCGATACTTTTTTCCAGTATGCTTCTCAAACAATTTGCACGCAAAATGTATCAATACACATATACCAATTTTCGATACTTATAATTTTGAAACCTATTACTTTAAAGTAATAGGTTAATTTACAATGAAAATGGTAAAAGTTAATCGATATAATGATAATAGGCGTAAACATCAAGTATCAATACACATGTATAAAGTGTAGATACGTGGAATTTCAAAATCTCTTACTTTAAAGTAATAGGTAAATTAACAATGTACACAGTAAACTTTTCTACCAGTTTATTGAAAATAGGTGTAAATGTACAAGTATCAATATTGTCATATAAGTATTGATTCTTATAATTTCAAAACCTATTAGATAGCGCCTAAAATGTTACCAAAGTTTAAGCTGATTGAGCCTTAGAAATCCGACGATAACAAAATAGGTTAATTGCTGGACACATTATCAACCATAATAACATAACAAGTAGCGCTTATTTAATGTAATGTGTAGCATCTGTTTAAAGCTGATAGGGCCTTAGAAATCTGACGATAACAAAATAGGTTAATTACTTGATTTGTTATCAATATTGTCAACATATTACCGTGTACATTGTTAATTTACCTATTACTTTAAAGTAATAGGTTTTGAAATTATAAGAATCAATACTTATATGACAGTATCAAACTTGTACATTTACACCTATTTTCATTATACCGGTAGAAAAGTTTACTGTGTACATTGTTAATTTACCTATTACTTTAAAGTAAGAGGTTTCGAAACTCCACGTATCGATACTTTATACATGTGTATCGATACTTGATGTTTACGCCTATTATCATTATCTTGATTGACTTTTACCGTTTTCATTGTAAATTAACCTATTACTTTAAAGTAATAGGTTTCAAAATTATAAGTATAAAAAATTTATATATGAGTATTGATACATTTGGTGTGCAAATTGTTTGAGAAGCATACTAGAAAAAATTATCGATATGTATATTAAACGTATCAATACTTTATGTTTACGACTATTACCATTAAACCGATATATTTTTACACTTTACATTGCAAATTTACCTATTACTTTAAAGTAATCAGTTTCGAAATTCCAAGTATCGATACATTTTGAGTGCAAATTGTTTGAGATGCATACTAGACTAAAAGTATCGATACCTATATAAAAAGTATCGATAATTGGTATATACGCCTATGATCATTATACCGGTAAACTTTTACCCTTTACATTGTTAATTTACCTATTTCTTTATAATAATAGGTTTCAAAATTAAAAGTATTGATACATTTTACAAGTGTATCGATACTTTTTGCGTACAAATTCTTTGAGAAACATACTGGAAAAAAAGTTTTGATGCCTATAAAAAAAGTATCGATACATTATATTTACTCCTATTATCATTAAACCAATAGATATTTACCATTTACATTTTAAATTTACATATTACTTTAAAGTAATAGGTTTCGAAATTATGAGTATATCGATACTTTATATATGTGTATTGATACTTTTTGCGTGCAAATTGTTTGAGATGCATACTGGAATTAAAGTATCGATATCGATATAACAAAGTATCGATAAGTTGTGTTTATTCTATTAACATTATACCGATATACTTTTATCGTTTACATTGTAAATTTACCTATTACTCCTACATTGCACTTTATATATGGGTTATCAGAATGTTAGATTTACACATAAAGACCTATACAATGAACTTTAAAGAGGTAAAGCAAAGGAAATCATCAATGGAGATGTCAATGCACTAATTGTTTACTTCAAACCGGTACATGGAATATCGATACTTGGAATTTTGAAATCTATTACTTTAATGTAATAGGTAAATTAACAATGTAAACGGATAAGTCCATTCTTTCTTAGAATCCCTCAATCCAGAGACACAACATCATGTTTTATGCAACTACGAGCCCTTTCCATATATTCCCTTGTATCTTATACTTGAACCTTGACAAAAAGTCTATAGAATAGAGTCTCCCACAAGTCGTGGTTGGAATCAGTTTTGTAGTTGGGATTATCTAGGTTAATCATGTTGAATGCATAGCCAATAAAACCCGAAGGTAGAGTCCAAATAGTAAGCTAGGAATTGGTAAGACAAGCTTCCTTTGAGGGTCATTGAACTCAACCTCTCCCAGGTAAGGCCTGCGTGATTGAACATTACATAGAATAGTTATATTCAATTCTTGAAGATTTTTTCTTCAATGTATATAAGAATAGTTGTATTGATCTCGGTTAACATTTCAAAACCAATAAGTATCATACTTGCAGTACCTTACATCCTCGAGGCAGACAACAAGAAATCCATCACTTAAAGATTTACCAAAAGCGGTAGCTTCTGAATGAAGATCGAACATAGAATTAACTTCGCCATTATGCCCATACTGCTCAAGAGAACATGTTGAATGATAGGATTTGCACACAACCACTAGCATCTGATCTTCACCCAAGTATAGGTTTCCTCGGACATCTCTGTTGTTGGATTTTAGCCAAGTACTTGGGTGAAGATCAAATGCTCACTATTGTGTGCAAATCCTATCATTCAACAGGTTCTCTTGAGTAGTATAGACATAATGGCGAAGTTGATTCTAGGTTTGGTCTTCATGCAGAAGATACATCTCTTGGTAAATCTTTAAATGGCATATTTCTTGTTGTTTGAGTCGAGGATATAAGGTGTTGCATGCATGATACTTATTGGTTTTGAAACATTAGCGGAGATCATTACAAATATTCTTATATACATTAAAGAACAAATCTTCAAGAACTGAATACAACTATTATATGTAATGTTCAATCATGCAGTCCTTTCTATTTACCAACACCCAGCTGACCATATCAATAACCTAACAAAATTAATTACATAATTACAACATATTCACTAGGTTTAAAAATTTATACTTTCTACTTACTAGATCGATAACCCATGCCATAGGTTTTAACATTACAACGTCGGATACTGTGGCAAATTGATTTCCCAATTCGATTACAATATTATTGTATAATAAATTTGGATTAATGTTTGGTCATGAAATATTTAAATATCATGAATATATATGACGACCTCAACGGTAATCCGCTATTCCATACATATTCACACATTCCACTTTTAAATGCACCAATTTCTTTTGGTATTTTCACTTTTTCAACATACAATTTTGATTACAAATATTAGTCATAACACAATAATAAGATCAAATTCAATTTTCTTTTATTCTTCTTACATTCTGCTTCTTCTTCTTAGGTGCAGGAGATTCTGAATCCAAGTCAGCATCGATTACATTCTCCTTGTCCGCATAATATTAACATCCTTCATCCTCACTGCATCCAACTTTTTTTCTTCATTTTTTTTAAATTCATCATATTTTTTCTCCATATAACTCTTCATATCTTTTATTTCAGCCCTCATTTTCCCTTCATCGATTTTTTAACCTCTCCAATCACCCCATTAAATTCACCCCTCAATTTCACCATTTATTTCACCACTCCATCAATTTTTCCACCCACTTCCCCCTTAAGGCTCTCAAGTGGCTCTTCGATTCTGTATTGTCTTTGCAAACAATCAGAAATGACTTCTTTTTATCTACGTCAACTCAGACATCAAAATGTCAAATTTACTTGCAATATCCTGAATAATCCCCCTACTATTCTCTTCTACCTTCTTCTTCTTCTTTCGTTCTCTTCCTCTTGCTAACCTACAAAATTAAATTACAATATTAATATATTTTTTTATATTCTTAATATTATATAATTACTTTTATTTCCCTTTCTTGCTTGCTCGGTCTTTTCAACTTCAATTTTGCCATCACTCAAACTACTTCTTTCTTCCTTAAGGCTCTCAAGTGGCTCTTCGATTCTGTATTGTCTTTGCAAACAATCAGAAATGACTTCTTTTTATCTACGTCAACTCAGACATCAAAATGTCAAATTTACTTGCAATATCCTGAACATAATCCCCCTACTACATTCTCTTCTACCTTCTCTTCTTCGTTCTCTTCCTCTTTGCTAATAACCTACAAAATTAAATTACAATATTAATATATTTTTTTATATTCTTAATATTATATAATTACTTTTATTTCCCTTTCTTGCTTGCTCGGTCTTTTCAACTTCAATTTTGCCATCACTCAAACTACTTCTTTCTTCCCCGTACACGGATGCATTCCACTCCGGTTCTTTGGAATGGCGACACACTTGCACAATTAAACCAAAAATCAAACAATACAATATGCATTTATAATGAAATTTATCATTTTCTATAATAACTATACTTAAAAGGTTTCTAATCCAATACATCCTTCAACTCATTTACCTCTAAGATTGCTATGCAATTTTCAATCAATTTGTCATGGACATATTCAGCCCAATTCAATTTACCTTTCAACCCTTCATCGCAAATCAACTTGATAGTGTCCTTCCTTGGGGATGTATTACCCGTTGGACAAAGAAAGATTCCAACAAGGTACAATAGTACTCAGGCCTTCAGGTTATCTCCGTCATAAGCTCCGCTTTTAATTTCCCTTAAGTCCAATATATGTCACCTTGGGATTTAAATTATATTTATTCGAAAGTGTTTTCCAAATCTTCTTCTTAATTACTTTGTTCGTGTTTTGTGACTACTATATATGGTTGCGAAAATATGTGCAAGTATACATAATCGAACAAGAAATACAGTGATGAGTGAGTATCGTATCCACAGGGATTGGAGAGATCTTGAGTAAAGTTTATGCACTATTGTAAAGTAACTAAGTATAGCTAATGGTATTTACAAATGAGAATGCTATGGCAAAATGAAATGGATTTTGGTTGGAATGGAATGATGGTGTAATGTAATATGGCAGCAAATGGAGATGTTGTGGCAAAATGGATAGAAATGTCTTGGCAAAAGTAAATTGAGTGTATTGAAATCAATTGAAAATGTAAAGGCAAAACAAAATGTAAATACTGGATTTGATTATTAGGAATTTGGACTTCCACACACGACAAGCTACTATGGGAATGAGCGATAGGAGTCACTTAGGAAAATCTAAGTCTACTTCTTAGAATGGTCTTACTTCTATGTCTTATCTACCCGAAAAATTCTAATAGGGTGCCCTATGCTATCTCTAGTAAGGGACTCGACAAAGTGAAGATGCCTTGGCAAAACTGGTTGGCGTAAACCCCTACAGTGATCCTATTGGTCCAAATAACAGGATATGTATCGGCAATACATTTTTACAACAGCATTAATGTCTAACATATCTCTCGTGCACAACTCCTTTTAGTCGAATGAAATCCTAGCCTTATCTCTAAGGTGGATTAGGCCCAGTTACTACCTAGAACCCCTTGCTTATGTGGTTCCTTCGTAGTTTCTCTCGAACACTAAGGATGTGTTACCTACACATTCTCTCAAACACTAAGTACTCTCCTAAGGAATGGCTACTCTCATAGGTCCTACAACCTTAAGGCACTAATATCCATAAAAAATAGATAATAACATAGAAAAACAATCATTCATTAAAGAAAAACTTAAATATCCAAAATAAACTCTCACCAAATAGGATTAGTTCATGGTGGGGTTCGAAATAAGCAAGCACAAAACAAGTTAATCAGTTCCTTACAACCCAAATGATAAAATATGAAAGCAAAGAGCAAAGGGAACTAAAGTTTTGTGTTAAAATTACCATAGTACCCTAAAATTCATTCCTTTTATGTGAGAGATGGTGCAGAGATGGTTATGGGCCCCTCCTATGTGGCTGATTGCAGAAATCACGTATAGACAATGACAGTTGGCTAAAAATATCTTCTTTTATCTTTTCTGCCCAGAAATGTCGTCCAAGTTGTCGCGGCAATCGCATTTTGCTCAGTAGTCTCATCATGTCATGGCAATTCCTTTTTTCTTATCCTTGCTCCCAAATCCTGCACATCATCAAACAAACACCTTCCCCATAAAGCTGCACTGATTACAAAATAAAATGTCACGGCAAACAAAATTCCACTACATGCAACTATATGCTCCTAAATGCATCTATATGATCCTAAATGGGATTTTAGACAGTCAATAACTTAAGTGAAAATGTACTAAATATGGTCTTTTTATGGAGTTATCACACCCCCAAACTTAAGTTATTGCTTGTCATCATGCAATGGATAATATTAAGCAAAATAAAAATATCATGGCAAGTTCAGAAGCAGAATAGTTATATGGGATAAAATTTCACCCCCTCAGATCATTTGGCTTCAACATGCTAGACTAGTTTGAGAAATAAAGTACTGTCCCCTACGGCAAGATCCTTTGTGTGAGTGTATGCATGTGATTGTATCAAGTCCATAATTAACGAACCTAAAAAATTTCTAAGCAAGCTCTCTTGTTTTACCACAACATTTACAAATTTACTCCCACATTATTTCCTTTCTTCTTCTTCTTCTTCTTCTTCTTCTTCTTCTTCTTCTTCTTCTTCTTCTTTTTACACTGCTATGAGGGGAGTCAACCCATCACACCTACCATCCCACACTCTAAGTTCCTTAAGCATGGAAAACATACAATCGTGTATTCAAAGGTTTCAAAGAAGCAAGTCCTAGAGTTGGTTCTATCATCCTCAATAGTCATGTACATTATATTCTAGCCATAAAGAGTTCATCATCATCGGGCATCCTTAATTTATTCCAGAAAACTAATTCTAACACTTACTAATGTCATAGCATATTCATTCTACTAATACTATTATGCAATGATTTGAGAATCCTACTTCCCCCAAACTTGAGAGAAGCATTGTCCTCAATGCTTACTAAAAACTAAGGAAAATCTAAACTACATGCTATGCAATGCAATGTAATATAAGGTACCTTGATTTTTATACGGGTGGTCGTGCGACGGTTGTGCGACGTATGTGCTTTCGTAATTGTATAGGGCTGGAGTGTTCAGAGTCTGATGTTGGCATAGCAGGGGAGTACTTGGTCCTTCTGGGACTGTGGAAAGTTGAGGTTTCTTACGCCTCGACACCTTCTTCAAACGGTATCGACTCATGTGCAAAGGGATTTGCTGCGGTAATTCAGATTGTGCTACATCGTGTGGCTTCATGGGCTGCGGTGGTACTGTCAGAGTCCGTAGTTTGGGCTCATTCTTTTGTCACTCGGTTGTAGGCACGGTGTGGATCGAGTTAACATCTTTTGGCTCATCTTCATTATCTGGTTGTTGAGCATCTTTTGATGTCGTGGCATTGACAGATGTTTGTAAAAGTGTATCAATGAAGAATGGAAGATCAATATCCACGTGCAGAATGAGCTCAGAAGGAGCTCCATAAAGGTTGTTGCCACATCCTCATCCCTTAGCTTGATATAGGCAAAGAAGGTCATCAGGTTGTTGGTCAGATTTTCCACTTGGTCTTGGGTCTTTTTCCACATGTTTGGGAGTCTTTGCTTTCTGAAACATCTCAAATTGTTATGGCAATTTTGTCTCGTTTGATCGGAGCACCAGTATAGACCAAAATGCCCCACACATATAACAGTTCCACCTTCAAAACATTGTCCTGACATTTTTTCCTTTTTTTGCACTTTTTTGCTATGACAATTTGAAATAATTTGGGCAGAAAATTCGTTAAAAAGGTCAGGGTTATCCCTATGACAGTAGCCACCATCGTGTATGACCTTGTTCTTTCCTAGGCTATTCAAGTAAGGAAGCAAAACAACACTAACGAGAAAATTGACAATGTTAGCATACGACAAAATTACCGCAGAAAATAATAATTTCTCATTGGAGAATTTTTCCTTAATATCCATTTCATTTCTTAATTCTTTTATAATTTCTAGCTTAGACAGATGGGCAGTTACTTGGGATTTATGATGAGTCAATTCAAAAGAATCCAGAGGTTCAAATTTCATACCTGGTCTAGCTATAGGTGACCTACACTGATTCATCTCCTTTGGAATATCCTCAAGCTCCTCTTCGTCTTCTTCATAAAGCTTCAAGTGATTATCAGTGCATAAAAATTTATTGCGGAAAAATTCTGCAACTTTCCTTTGGTCATCAACTCCTACTGTTGGGGGCTTTTCTTTTGTCGTGGAAAATTTTTTCTTGTCTTCATTGGTTGCACTCTTCGAACCCTCATCATTATTTTCCAGTGAATGTGAATCTTCTTGCACCTTCGGATATTCGTGCACAATCTCATGACCGGGCTCTCTGAGTGTCTCCCCCTAAACTTAGCATCTTTGTAGATTTTGATGCCACTCCTTAAGGTGAATATACCACAATGCTCCCTGTTTTGAGCCTTAGTGACTTCAGTATCACTAGGAAGACTGCCATGTGGGCGAGAATATCATGTCATGGTAATTTGGCCAACCTGGCCCTCCAAGGCCCTCAAAGATGAGCTATAGATTTGAAGCAAAGCTTCTTGGTTTTTTATAGAGGTTGCATGGTTATGCATCATGGTTTTTGTGGTTACTATAAAATCTTGCATTGTGGCCTCCAAAGAACTTGTGCTAGATAAAGATGACACTCCCTTGTTAGAATTATGCCATGGCATATTCGTTTGAAGACCCTGGGAGTCACTGAAGTTCTGCTGCCTAGCGGGTTGACTAGGAATACTGGTTCCTTGATTGGGGCACTTGTGAAGCAAACTTTTGTATCGATCCCAGCACTCATACATAGACTTTTCATCGCCTTGGTGAAAAGATGATATGGCATTTCTAAAATGGTTGTTCATATTGGGTTGATTATGCCGTAGCAAAAAAATTTTGCACAAGTCATCCCAAGACCTTATTGAGCCATAAGGTAATCCATTGAGCCATGCATTGGCGTGATCTATCAAAGAATATAGAAATAACTTCAATTTCAGCACATCTTCATGCACACCTTGTTTTCGAAAGGAGTCACTGACCTCTAAAAATGCCCGAACATGTTGCCTTACATCCTCATGAGGAGCGCCACCAAATTGTCCAATCAAGTCCAAAATATCGAACATAACATGTTTGAGCTCGAATTGGGTTTCCTGAATCTTGGGAGCTACAATAGCAGGTTTTAGGTTGTCCAATGTGGAAGCTAAGTGATCTCTAATAGTTCGTGGTCGAGCAGCATTCCCACCATTTGGAATTATCGTGGCATTTAGAACTGTAGGATCCTTCACCTGATTTTGAACATGAGGCTCAAGTTCAATATGGAATAATGGTTCTTTGGGTCTTTTACGAGTCATGCAACAACGTAACACCTGAGAAAGTTAAACACAAAAACAAGTAACTATGTACAAAGAAAAAAAATGTTGCAATAAATAAACTCAACATCATCAATTGCCAATCCCCGACAACGGTGCCAAAAACTTGTCTGCGTTTTGTGACTACTATATATGGTTGCAGAAATATGTGCAATTATACACAATCGAACAAGTAATACAGTGATGAGTGAGTATCGTATCCACAGGGATTTGAGAGATCTTGAGTAAAGTTTATGCACTATTCTAAAGTAACTAAGTATATCTAATGGTATTTACAAATAAGAATTCTATTGCAAAATGAAATGGATGTTGGTGGGAATGGAATGATGGTGTAATGTAATATGGAAGCAAATGGAGATGTTGTGGAAAAATGGATAGAAATATCTTGGAAAGAGTAAATTGAGTGTATCGAAATCAATTGAAAATGTAAAGGCAAAACAAAATGTAAATATTGGATTTGATTATTAGGACTTTAGACTTCCTCACACGACAAGCTACTATGGGAATGAGTGATAGGAGTCACTTAGGAAAATCTAAGTCTACTTCTCAGAATGGTCTTACTTCTATGTCTTATCTACCCAAAAAATTCTAATAGGGTGCCCTATGATATCTCTAGTAAGGGACTCGACAAAGCGAAGATGCCTTGGCAAAACCGGTTGGCGTAAACCCCCTGCAGTGATCCTATTAGTCCAGATAACATGACATGTCTCGGTAATACCTTTTTACGGAAGCATTAACATCTAACCTATCGCTCATGCATAACTCCTTTTAGTCGAATGAAATCCTAGCCTTATCTTTAAGGTGGATTAGGCCAAGTTACTATATAGAACCCCTTGCTTATGTGGTTCCTCCCTAGTTTCTCTCGAACACTAAGGATGTGCTACCTAGACATTCTCTCGAACACTGAGTAATCTCCTAAGGAATGGCTACTCTCATAGCTCCTACAACCTTAAGGCACTAAGATCCATAAACAAAACAGATAATAACATAGAAAAACAATTATTCATTAAAGCAAAACTTAAATATCTTAAATACACTCCCACCAAATAGGATTAGTTCATGGTGGGGTTCGAAATAAGTAAGAACAAAGTAAGTTAATCAGTTCCTTACAACCCAAATAATAAAATATGAAAGCAAAGAGAAAAGGGAAGGAGGAAAAGCCTTCGTCGTGCACTGCCAAAGCTTCCCTCTGCCACCACGTATTGTCCCAGCGAACTAGTCCTCTAGGAGGCCTAGAACGCCACTCCATCTAGCTTGTCAATGGAGGAATGCCACAATAAAATCAGAGACATTTTTCTCTGAATTTTTAGGTTCTTGACGGCTTGCTAAAAGTTATTTTTCATTGTGGCTTCATCTCCTCTTTATAGGGGAGAATGAACCTAGGGTTTTATGTTAAAATTACTATAGTACCCTAAAATTCATTCCTTTTATGTGAGAGATGGTGCAGAGATAGTTATGTGGCCCTCCTATGTGGCTGATTGCAGAAATCACGTATAGACAATTACAGTTGGCTAAAAGTATATTATTTTATCTTTTCTGCCCAGAAATGTCATCCAAGTTGTCGCGGCAATCGCATTTTGCTCAGTAGTCTCATCATGTCATGGCAATTCCTTTTTGCTTATCATTGCTCCCAAATCCTGCACATCATCAAACAAACACCTTCCCCATAAAGCAACATTGATTACAAAATAAAATGTCGTGGAAAACTAAATTCCACCACATGCAACTATATGCTCCTAAATGCATCTATATAATCCTAAATGGGCTTTTAGACAGTCAATAACTTAAGTGAAAAGGTCCTAAATATGGTCTTTTTATGGAGTTATCACACCCCCAAACTTAAGTTATCACACCCCCAAACTTAAGTTACAACACATGGGACCCCTAGAGGAAATGAATAATCACCATATTGAACTCTACATTTTTCTGCATCAAATTCCTCCATCAACGATCGACACAATTCCCTCCGAGTTGGTCGATCCCTCACTCTGATCAAAGATCCAAACCCTATTTCTTCTAGCACGTGAACTTTATTATTCTCCTTCAAGTGTTCAATTATTGAGTTCACTCTTTTAATGCTACACCTTTTCGAAACTTCCTACATTTTTTTAAAAATATCTAATGTTAGTGTTTTTATATATCGTTTATAACAGTATTTACAAGTTTAATGAATACCTTATTTTCATGTGCTTTCCTTCAAGCTTTCTATTGTTGTCAATTCTTTTTGGTCAGTGTCTAATATGGTTCCTTCTCAGCATCACTCATCGACTTCCATTTATCCAACACCTCATGTTTCACCTAAAATTAAGCATAAACATTTCTTAATCAATAAATTAACGCTAAATAATACTCAATGTAAATTTCAATTTATATATCGAACCGATGTTGTAATTACCAGCTTCCTTCAGCCTTTGGCATTCAGTCATACTGTCAAGATTTGAAATTTGTAATCAATTTAAAGTTCTTAAATACTTTAATCCAAATACCATTTCAACAAAAATTACACAAATACATTGATAATTACTAGAAGTACATATATCCACCCAGTGGTTGCTTTCAATTTACTTCATTGTTGATACTCTCGGACTCTGTTTCAATTTCATCTTTGCGAACAACAATTGCAAGATCCATTGACTTTATTTTTCATTCATGTATCAATTCCTGAATATTCAAACATTAAATTAAATCAAAACAAATCATATACAAGTTACATACAATTTATTCAATATACAAGTATCGATAACTAATCCTATAGTAACCAGGTTTTTTTCAAAGGAATGGGAATACACTCTAGTACAAGTATTGGTTCCTTTATACAACCTAAAATATCAATTTCTACCAATAATATTATATAAAAAGTATTGATACTTATTTTCTACCAAGAATATCACTTTCTACATATAATCGGTCCCAAATCCTTCTTTACTTCAAAAATCCCAAACCCATAACCTAATCCCTATTTTTAAATACTCTAATACTAAAAAACTAGGGTTTCGACAACATACGTTTCAATTCAATTGCAGTAACAAACAAACAAGTAAGCTTTCATAAACGTCTTACTTCTATTTCACAACAACCAATACATTTCGATTTCAAAAACTACGGTCGTTTTATCTATTTTCTCTGTTAGCAATGCCTTTGATATTTTAACCGGTTATGTTATTTATATTTAATCGATATCATTACTCAAGTCTCGATACTTTTGTGTAAGGTATCAATACTTTCGAGACGTTTTCATTTTTTTATTTCTTTTCAATTCCTAAAGTACATATACCATGATATATATAATTATAAAAGTATCGATACCATCAACATATTCGGTAGCACTTTACAGGTTTTGTCAAATTGAAACTATTTTTTTCAAATTTCAACCTGTTATATTGTCATGTATCGATACATGTGTCTAAGGTATCGATACTTTTATAAGCGATATTATTGCAATTCTTTTAAATTCCTAAAGTATTGTTTTAAATTCCTAAAGTATCGATACTTTGGTGCGTATACTTATAAAAGTATCGATACAAAACCAGTATCTCTTTACTAGTTTTGTCAAACTTCAATCTGTTATATTGCATGAATTGATACATGTGTGTAAGGTATCGATACTTTCGAGATATTTTCCTTTTTTCATTTCTTTTCAATTCCTACAGTACCGATACTTTGGTACATATACTTATAAATGTATCGATACAAATTTCAAGAATTATGGTAGATCTTTACCGGTTTTCTCAAATTGAAACCGATTTTGTCAAATTTCAACTACTTTTGTCAAATACGTTACATGTTTTGTCAAATTGAAACCGGATTTGACAAATTCCAACATGTTATATTATCATGTATCAATACATGTGTGTTAGGTATCGATACTTTATAGGCATTTTTATTGCTATTATTTTAAATTACTAAAATATTGATACTTTTATACATATATTTATAAAGCTATCGATACATGTCTACTTTTAACCGATTTTTATCACTTTCTTATTTATTACTATATATATCGATACTTCTGTGCACGGTTTCGACACCTATCGATAAGCTAAGTTTGCCGGTTGCCAGATTTTTTAATATTTCTTCATATTTTCCACCTATAACATTATTATTACTCACCATTTCCGGTGGCGCTAAACTGACTTTATTAAGTATTTTATTAAATTTTTGGTCACATCGTTTCTTAGCTATATATTAGTTTGACTTTCCTAAGAAAATCCCATGAGTTAGGGAAAACACTTTAAAAATGAATCAGTAAATGGGGTTTCATTAAGCTTAATAAACAAATCCAAATACAACTAATAGCTACCAAATCAGATCCATATCAAATAACCTAAAAGTAATAATGGTCGCACGAACCAAGTGAGGAATGTGATAAATGAATTGTTATTATTTCTTGAGGACTTGGGTTCGAGCATTATAAAAATCATAGATATAAGTGTTCAATGTCGAAAGATTATATTGTCTTGTATTTATCCTATATTAATAAAAAAGTAATAATGGCTCAAGGTGCATTACCCTTATACTTTTTGGGGGAAATTAATTAAGTTGTTAACTTTTCTATACTCAATTTAACTTTCAATCTGACCACTTAAACCAATTAAGATTTTAAATCTAAAAATTGGTAGAAAGGTATCAGAGTTCCCTATATTTTTAAGAAAAAAATAATGTGGCCATCGTTTTATTTTTATCTTTCAATGTGGTATTCTAACTCAAAAATAAGCTCAATGTGATCCTTTGACCAAATATTTTCATCGTTAACTGTTATAGTGTTGACATGTTAGTTCACGGTGCTGATATGGTGATCCACGGTGTTGACATGACAGTTCACGGTGGTTGATAACGTGGTGGATGGGCTAAATTGGTAACTCAAACATGATAGATGGACTGCCACATCAATATCGTGGACTGTCATGTCAGCATTGTGCAATGTTACATGAGTACTATAACGGTCAAATGACGAAAAACATTTATCAAAGGGCCACATTGAGTTTGTCTGAGTTGAAAGGTTACATTGAGAGAAAAATATCATGATAGTCATATTGATTTTTTTTTAAAATACAAAGACCTATAATGTATTTTTACCTTTGAATCAAATAAATTTTTTTATCAAAAATATTATATTTAACCATTAACATTGGTCAAAAAAATCTATTACAATCATATATTGGATGAAGACCAAAAAATGTTCATGAATATGTTGAAGTTCTATTTGTCCCTCCATCTTGATCTCAAATTCGATCGTTAACTTTTTTATGTAATTTAAATAGTTTTATATTTTTCATCGATGATCTAATTTTATATTGTTAAAATATATACTTATTAAAATTTTAATATAACATTAGTCCTTGAATCAATCAATAATACTATGTGATATTTGGTATAAAAATACTTTAAAAATTATTTAAACCCAAATCTTGGGGAGGAACTTCTTAACAATTATTTTCTTTTGATTTTGTAAATCAAAAAAGCTCAAAACTCTTTAAATTTCGGTGGTAAAAGAATTACTATTATTTATTGAAATTTCAGATTTGAGCATCAGGAATGTCAAAGGAATAAACGTTCAACTTCAAATAATTAAGAGTTATCTTAGAATAAATACTACATTGTAATTTCCTCAGATTAATAAAAAAATATTTAAACCCAAATCTTGGAGATAGAGAAAACTCCGATTAGAATTTCTTAACAAATTTTCTCTTCTGATTCGTAAATCATAAAAGCCCAAAACTCTTTAAATTTTTATTATGAAGATTAAATTTATTAAATTATTTTTGAAATGGATAAATTAATAGAATTTATAAATGTTGAGACTAAAATTTTTATTATTCTAAGTATGGAAGAGACATGCCATCAATTATGATAAATTTTTGTAACATTAGTGAGTAAATTTTGAAAAATCAATGATTAAAATAGAAACACGATAGTAGTTGAGTGACTGTAACACTCCAAAATCTGGGTTAGTAATTTTGGGTAACTCTATTGGGCCTTAAGAGTAAGCTAGGAGACTAATTAAATATTTGGGGTTAGATTGAACTTCTCATGAATTGAGCTTGACCTCATCTAGACTTAAAAAGGTATCTTTAGACTTTGACCAAGAATAAAATGACCAAAATGGTAGTTTGTCCCTAAAGTTTTCTAAAGGTTGAAATCATTAGAGCTTATGTCATGTTGGGGAGTTTTGTCTTCTTGTCTTCTTCTTATTTCCTTCAAAAAGCCTTCTCCTTCTTTCTCCAAGCTTATCAAAGGTGAAAACTTGTAGACTTTCAATGACAATTCATAAATTCTAAGGTAAGAAAGAAATCCTAACATCCCAAGCTTTCATCCAAACCTCACATTTTAAGATTTGTCCATATAGAGCCTTAGGTGGGGGCTTAAAGTGGGGTTTGGGTATTGGTTTTCCTTAGTAATCTCAATCTGTTTTTAGAGGTTTGAAATCATATTTCTAATCCTTTGAGTCTCTAGATGAGTTAGTAACTTATTTATCTTGACCTTAATTAATAAAAGAGGTGGGAGAAAGCTCCAACACTAAAGGAAAGGAGAAATTGATCCTTGGTTGATTTAAAAGACATTTTCAACAGCTAGGGTACTAAGGTAACACATTCACATCGTTTTCATACCATTTATGAGTCATGAGAATTCATCTAGATAGTGAGTATTAAGTTGTTAAGCCCATGGTAGATTCAAGCATTTGGTGTTTAAGCATGTATAAAGACTTATTATGACTTCTTCTTTCATACATAAAATATTAAGAATGTTTGGGAACCTTATTAGGGTATTTGGGGTTATTTTGGGAGTCAATTTCGTGCCCAAATAGGGTATTTTCTGGTTCAAGTATCAGTACTAAAAGAACAATATTGATAATGTTCATCAACTAGCTTAAAAATAAGAGAATTTAGGATGAGAAGTATCGATACTCACTCAAAGAGTATTGATACTTCAGGTCGGTTTCGATACTCGTAGGGTGGTATCGATACCGAGTAAACTTAGCAGATTCCAATAGCTATTTTAGTATTGATATTCATGAGAGTACTGATACTGAGGGTAGAGTATCGATACTCCCAATAGGAGTATCAAGATCGAGGTATTTTTCAAAACATCGAAGTAAAATTTGGTAGCAATATTATCTATAGTGTCGATACCCTAGTTCAAGAGTATCAATAGTGGTTTAGGAGTATCGATACTACCCTTCTTTCCCAGCTTGAAATCACTATGTAAATATGATACCTAAGGGCGTGTATCAATACTCGTGGATTGATATTGATACCAAAGGGGCTCAGTATCGGTACCGTCACACATTTATGGGAAACAAACCCAAGGGATTTATAAGTGTTATTGAGCGACCCAATGGCACTAAAACACTATCAGATAAAACTACAAGTGATAACCTTGTTAATATGCAATTACAAATAGAAACAATATCATCTATGACAACATAAAATTTGCCTTGGTTGATGCTCGAAAAAAAGGTCAAGGCATCCGAGTTACTTTAGCAGATGACGATTGTTGAGGTATAGAGTATATAGATATCCTTAAGCAAATATGTGAGGCACTTTGAGACTAACTAAGGCGTGAGGCCCAAACACTTATGAGGGTGGGTTAGTCAGGTGTTGTGTCTGATGTAGAGATTTTGGACCTCATTCTAGGTAGACTAAAGGGGGTGTCTTGCGATGCGTAACCCTCTGACCACACCATGATGTCTACCCTAGAGTAGTGTGCAGTATACAAGTATACTCACTTTCTTTATTGTACTCGATAGCATGAGCATTTATTGAACACTTCTGGTATGGTTTAGTTGTTAGTGTTGAATTGGACCAGTGAGCTTAGCATTCAGAATTTGTTTTCGTGCGTAGGTCCTTAAGAGAAGCATTTGAGGAGCTATCGCATAGTGGACATTCCAGACAGTTCGAGTAGCAGCAGAGTACGTCTTGAGTCTTTGGTTTAGAGGGCATGTATTATTCATAGACTTTATTGTATTTGATTCATAACTTCATTTTTAATACTTGATTTTATTATTTTTATATATTTATTTTGGGATCTCCCCGATGTAAAATCTATTTATTTATGTTTTATTTACTTCATTTTTATTGCACTCGATAGCATGAGCATTTATTGAACACTTCTAGTATGGTTTAGTTGTTAGTTTGGCACTAGGTAACAATAAGCCGGGTACTCGTACGACTGCATGTCAATTGGCATCATTTCAGACTCCCCGCCAGCCTTGAATGCGACTGCCAAGGTAGTTAAAGCGTCAGCAATTTGATTTTTTTCTCTAGGCACGTATTGGGAGGTGACTTCGTCAAACTCTTCGGGCAGATCCATTACTAGTTTCTGGTACTCTAACAGCTTTACATCCTTGGTTTCCCATTCTACTCGGAGCTAATAGATTACTAAGACTGAGTCTCCGTACACCCGCAAAGTCTTTATATTTTGCCCCAGTGCAGCTCGGATTCCCAAGACATAGGCTTCATATTCTGCCATGTTATTGGTGCAATCAAAGTTTAGTCTACTGGTAAATGGGTAGTGATTCCCTTCTGGAGATCTCAGGATTGCCACGATACCATGTCCTAATGTATTTGATGCACCATCGAAATGCATTCTTCAGGAACTGTCCGTTGAAGCACTTGATTCTTCTAAGGATATATCCATCAAGTCCTCATCAGGAAAATCAAAGTCCAATGACTCGTAATTCTCATCGGTTCTACTAGCCAAGAACTCCGATATGGTACTTCCCTTTATTGCTTTTTTGCTCACGTACTCGATGTCAAATTCAGACAAGAGCATCTATCATCGGGCTAACCTTCCAGATAGAGTAGGTATACCCATCATGTACTTCAGGGGATCTAACATGGAAATCAACCAAGTAGTGTGGTACAACATGTATTGTCGGAGTCTTTTTGTAGCCCAGACTAAAGCACAACAAACCTTCTCGATAGGAGGATATCTGACCTCGCAATCAATGAACTTCTTGCTTAAATAGTAGATGATTCTTTCCTTCTTCCCAGATTCATCATGTTGACCTAGGACACACCCATGGAGATCTCGAATATGGAGAGATACAAGAACAGAGGTTTTCCCGGGATAGGGGACAACAGGACATGAGAGTGAGACAAATATTCCTTTACTTTTTCAAATGCAATATGACATTTTTCATCCCACGCTCCAGCGTTGTTCTTTCGGAGAAGACGGAAGAATGGGTCACACTTTTCAGTTAGATGAGATATGAATCGTGTTATATAGTTCAATTTACCCAGAAAACCTCTGACCTCTTTTTGCGTTCATGGTGGAGGTAGACTATGAATAGCCTTAACTTTATCGGGATCGACCTCGGTGCCTTTTCTGCTGACCACGAAGCTTAATAGTTTCACGGATGTTACCCCAAAGGTGCACTTGCTAGGGTTCAATCTCAGTTGGAACTTCTTCAATCTCTGGAAGAGCTTCCTTAGATTCTCGACATGTTCATTCTCGGTTTGTGCCTTGACAATCATGTCGTCGACATAAACCTCGATTTATTTGTGTATTATGTCATGAAATAGGGTCAACCTAGCTCTCTGATACGTTTCTCCAGCATTCTTTAGTCTGAAGGGCATCACCTTGTAGCATAAAGTTCCCCACATTGTGATAAACGTAGTTTTCTCCATGTCTTCAGAATGCATCTTGATCTGGTTATATCCCGAAAATCCATCCATGGATGAAAATAAAGCGTTCCCAGCTGTATTGTCTACCAACGTGTCAATGTAAGGTAGAGGAAAGTTATCTTTAGGGCTCGCCTTGTTAAGATCCCGATAATCGACGTGCTTTCAAACTTTTCTGTCTTTCTTTAGAACTGGTACTATGTTGGCCACCCATTTCGGATACTTGGCCACTTGAAGAAAACCAGCATCAAATTGCTTCTTGACCTCTTTCTTGATCTTCAGGAGCATTTCTGGTCGCATTCTTCTTAGATTTTACTGTATGGGTTTGCATTCTGGCTTAATTGGCAGTTTATGAACTACCATATCTATGTCTAGTCCCGGCATGTCTTGATATGACCAGGCGAACAAATCTCTATACTCCTAAAGTAAGACTATCAGGTTTTATCTTGCTTCAATCGAGAGAGTTGTGCCGATTTTAACCTCCTTTCTGTCATCTTCAGTGCTCAGATTCAAGATTTCGATCGCCTCCTCATGTGGTAGTATTTGCTTCTCTTCTCTTTCTACCATTCTCAACAATTCAGTAGACAAGTTACACTCCTCGTCAGTGTTGCATTCATCAAATTCCCTGAGACAAATGGTCGATTCAAAATCCGCTTTCGGATCAAGATCATCAGTGCCCACATTATCGTTATCTAAGGTCTTGAAGGAACAAAGAAGATATGTGTGTGTGTGAGAGGAAATATCCCACATGAAATAGTCAAGAATTAAATTCGAAAGAAAAATGGAACTGAAGTATTGAAATGAAGAAAATAGACAATGAATTCAAAAAGAAATGAAAGAAAATTTGTTTACCATGAACATAGGAAAAAAAATGCATCTTTTATTGAACTTAAACAAAATATTTATTCACCCTTACAAAAGATCACCTATTACCCCAGGTATAGGCAAATAGGGATAGTTCGAACATTACTCTGAAAGACTCTTGTAAACCACAGGTAGTTCTCCCACCGACCAACTGCCAGGCACGAACCCAAGTGGCAGAGGGCATATCTCGGATCTATCTATGTTGTCAACATCTTCTATGGTCACGGCATTGATGTTTAGATCTTCCAGAGCCACTTCTAACTCAGATATGGAGGTTTCAAACACATAACCACCTGACTTAAATGTGCGGTAAATAGGCGGGAATGCCATGGGTTCCCATTGAAGTTCACCTCCAGTTAACCTGGCTAGTCTTCTTTCTCGGTTCTTCTGGACTTCCTTCCTCTTTTAATGGTAACTGGGCTGAAAACCGAGCCCAAACTGATCTAACTTCAAAACAGGAAGGACTGGATCGATCATTCCTTGTAGATACTTCCCAAACCCTCTTCCGATCCTGGCACCTCTTCCCAAGGTCTGCATGATCTCCATTCTGGTGCACTGGGAGAGTCGAGGTTTAGGAATCATTCTTTCTTCTGCCATGAGTGTGGCATTCACGAATTCTAAGGAGCGGAATAAGAACTCCACCGCTTCCTTATCTAGTTCGATGTATGGGGCCTCCGTGGTCACACTTGCCACGATATATTCCTCAGTATTGATAATTACTAAGGCCCCGTCAATAACGAATTTAACTTGTTGGTGCAGCGTGAAGGGTACTGCACCTGCTTGATGAATCCATGGCCTTCCCAAAAGACAGCTATAGGACGGCATGATATCAATCACAAGGAACTCAACATCATAGGTGGCTGGTCCGATGGTCAATGGTACCTCGATCTTACCGACTACCTCTTTTTTGGTCCCGTCAAATACTCGAACCACGTTCTGACAGGCTCTCATATGAGAGGTGTCTATTGGTAGCCTCTTCAATATCACCAAAGGTATCACGTTCAGGGCCGAACCATTATCAATCAATACACTCGGTAAAGCGTGCCCCTTGCAATATATAGTGATATGCAGTGCCTTTGTTCGGCCTCTTCCTCCGGATGGAATCTCATCATCTGAAAACGAGATGAGATTATCAGCTTGAATATTGTTCACCAGTCGATCCATCTTGCTGACCGGTATGTCTTGTGGCACGAATGTTTGATTAAGGACTTTCAACAGTGCTTCTCGGTGTGCCTCCGAGTTTAAAAATAGTGCTAGCATTGAAGTACGCGTAGGTAAGTTGTGAAGCTGTTCTATAATGTTGTACTCGTTGTGCTTCAAGATCTTGAGGAACTCTTTAGCTTCTTCCTCCTTTATAGGTTCATTAACAACTAGCACATCTTCTTTGAATGGCTCGAGTGTCTTTGCCCCTCTTTACTATTACATCCTTTGGAAGTACTCACCTAGCATTCGTACTTCCATGGCACTTGCCGATTTTCCTTGTATTGAAAAGGCTGAGGTGATGTGATCACCACATTGGCTGGTGTTGTTATTGTCATATTTGCCTTAGGGGTAATTATCAAAGGACTACCCCTACCAAATCTTCTGTCTGATGATTCTCCAGTGGCACAAACATCTGCTTCCAAAGAATCTTGAATTTCTTCGTAAAATTCCAACTCTTTCTGGTCCATCATGAGTTGGACTATTGATCTAAATTCTGGGCACTCTTACATATTATGCCCCTCTTCGTTGTGGTAACAACAATGGTTACCATCTTCAATCCTTGCTGCACATGAATAGGGTGTAAGAAGCCCCGCCTTTACCATTTGGCTCCATATCCAAGCCAAAGGAATTTTAACTTCCAAAACACAAGTTTTGATTCTCTTGCCATTCTCGGTGGTGATTGCGTTGATTTATATCTCCTGATGATTAGGCAAGGGATTCTGGGTAACATTCGGTGCTCTAGAGTTGAAATGGATCCAATTTTTGTTCCGCATTCGTTATATCAGTCTCTTGAATGCCATACAGTTTTCAAATTGAATGCCCCTACACACCTCCATGATATTCACAATGGGCATTCTCGTCAAACCATTTCGGATAGGGGGCTTTATCGGATCCATAGGATAGAGTGACATCGTGTGAGTGTCGAAGAGTTGTTGATATAACTCTTTATATGTCATGGGAATGGGATCGAATTGTTCCCTTTCCCTTTCTCTTATTGGTTCTCTCTGAGATTGGTTAGAAGTACCAGATGGTACAATTGTAGTTGCTTTTGAACTTCATATCGTAACACCTTTGTTGGTGCTATAGGTATTGACATTGTTGATCTCGCGGTCCTTGTTCTTCATAGGAGGCTTCTTACTGGAGTCATCTCTTTCGATTTTTCCTTGTTTTATGGCCAGTTTGACCATTTCACCGGCCATGACCAGATCTGAGAAGCATCCCGATGTGATTGCCACCAGGTGCCTGAAGTAAGGTGTCTTCAGGGTCTGTACAAATAGCTTTCTTGTTTCTTTTTCATCCAAGGGTGGATGAACTTGCATAGATAAATCCCTCCATCTCTGTGCGTACTGTCGGAAACTTTTGTTATGCTTCTTTTCCAGGCTCTGCAGCATAACTCGGTCTGGTCTCATATCATTGATATGTTTGTACTACTCTAAGAAAAACTTGGCTAAGTCTTTTCACGTCTTGATATGAGTTCGGCTGAGCTGGTTGTACCATCGGATAGCTGAACCGGACAAGCTCTCCTGAAAGTAGTGGATCAAGAGTTGGTCATTTCCCCTGTACCCTGTCATCTTCTGACAGAATATAGTGATATGGGTCAAAGAGTAGTTGTTCCCGTCGAACTTCTCGAACTCCGAGACCTTAAACTTTTGTGGAAGCACCAAATCTGGGACTAGGTTCAACTCCATTGCGTCCACTCCATAATAATCATGGTCTCCTTAAACTATCTTCATCTGATCTTCCAGCATTCTGATCTTTTCTTCCATCTTTTTTGCTTTATCCTCCTCATCGAAATCCAAGATATTATAATCATCTGGATGATTGTCAGGACTGGTTGTGGAAATTTGTAAATTTGCAACAACTTTTCCTTTGGTGGCAGATGAGTCACCTTGCAGTCCAGGTAAGATCCCGGATAAGACAACCACCTGTGGGATCGGTGGTATGGTTATCCCCTCAGATGCACCTACTCCGGATGCACTTACTTGTTGTTGTAAACCAGATAACTTAGCTACGATCTGGTCGACTAAGGACTCCGTGCTTTTCTTGATGGACTCCATGGTACTTTGACTATTCTGAGCCATTTTGTCCTCCAATTATTTCTGTAGTCTTGCCATGTTCTCTTCGATCTTCTCTATTATGGCCTCCATTTGTCTTTGTTTTACTCGAGTATTGTGCGGGTGATGCGTATCTAATGCTTGCGGTGGTAAGCTTGGTGTCTGAGACATGTTCTGTTAGTTAATACGAATGTAAAAACATGGAAAATATAAAAATAAACATGAAATATATAAAAATACAAAGTATGCAATGTATGATGTATGCAATTTGGAGGCATTGATCCAGAAAAGTGTCCTTTATTATAAATAATCCTTATTCAGACAAAAATGTTTCATCTTTTAAGAGACATAAAAATAAATTAAAGGTACATTCGGACTAAATCCTTTAGACCCCGAACAGCTTCTAGTAGGTTGACAAGTTTTCTGCCTTCATCTGTCACTAGCTGAATGCCTTGTCGAACCACTCCAGCTTCCCTTGTCAGGCCGTGAAGATGACGGGCTGCTTTTTGTAGTTGATCCAGGAAATCTCGGATGGTTGCGTCTTTGGCCCTCACCCTTCGTTGTGCTTGCTCCCAACGGAAACGCCACTGTAATCCTCCGTCGAAGGGCACTATCTGAAGCTCGTTTGCTTGCCTCTTGAACCCATCTACAATAGCTTCTAACTCAGCTATTGTCTTGCCATCTTTCTCATGTTGCTTCTCTAAGTCAGCCACCCGGATTCTCAAGCGTTTGTTCTGATGTTGACTGTCTACCAAGCGCCTTTGAGCGGTCTTCAGCTGTTCCTTCCAAGCTCTTTCATCAGGTCCCTCGAACTTCCTTTTCAGACTGTGAGCTTCGTCTTTCTAGTATTCAGAGGTTACTTTCAACTTGGAGTTATCCTTGACTTTATCTTGATGCCCCTTTCTCAAATCTTCGAGCTCAAAACGGACTATTTTTTGTTCTCTTTCCAGTTTGTCTGCTCTGTCTTTCTGAGATTAAGTATCTAGCTTCCATTGATAACATTCAGCTTCAAGTTCCTTAATCGTCTGCTTCATCTCATTATTCACAGCTTCAAATTCTGCCTTGGCTATCTCAAGTCCAAAAGGGACAGGCCTGAGATGTTCCTCCATAGTAGAGGTGTCTTCACAGTCTGGCACCGGGACGTTATCATTTTTTCTCAATCTTTGCCACTCCACATAATCCAGAGTAAGCATGTCTCTGGCAGCTAAAACATCCATCCGGAATACTTTCTTCTATGAATCGGTTGCTTCCTTGATCATCTTCTTATAACTGTCACCGCTATACACAAACTCTGATTTAATTAGTCCGCATGTTGCGGGGACAAACTGACGTGCCCCATACTGTCTCAATGCCAACAACGAAGCATACCCAACTGCACCCCAAAGTCCAAGTAAGGTCATAGTATCAGAATCCCCACACTAGAAAATAACGTCACCAAGGAACAACCAGGGGGCTCTCCAAGTAATGTCCCGATCCTGAAGATGTGTAAAGACATTCATCTATTTTTCCTTTGTAGCGCCTTCATGCCACTTCATAGTGGTGAACTCTCCTAAAAGTGAATAGGTGGTGTTAAATCGGCGGTAAGCAACCCCGTTAGTCTTCTAGAAGTGGTTGTGAATCCATACTTGAAGGAGTTGAACACACCCAACGAACCTGCTTCCACCAGCTCTTCTGCAATGATTAAGAGACCGAAAGGTCTCGGCTAAGATGGCCGATGTTGGGTTGACTCACCTTGGAAGTTGTTCAAATAGTTCTACCACGGCTGCGTCGATGCACCCCAAAGTCTTCGGAAAGATAACCAAACCGTACAGACCTAGTGCAAAAAGGTCTATAGTTTTCCATTCATCAGGGTGGTTCTTCATTAGTTACCTTATATGAATCCACTCGATTCCTTCCCTATTACCTTTATGTCGGAATCGATCAGTCACCCATTTTTCATCAACCCCTGCAATCTTAGCCAGTCCGTTCTTGAAAGGCTGACTCTTGATGTGTTTGATATATGCCCTCTCTAGTCTGATGCTTTTGCAATGTAGTAGGGTAGTGAATTGGTGGGCACCATGTCCTCCCAATTAAAAGTGAAGCAACTATATCCCGGGTTCCAGAATTAAACCAGAGCTCTGATTAAAGGCTCGTCAGTCTTAAATTGGAGTAAAAGCGCAATGTCACCGTACCGTTGGCTGAACTTCTGTTTCCAATCATTCTTCCAACTGTCCCAAATGTTTTGCAGCTTTTGGACATCGTTCTGTTTTAGGCTGACAGAGGCGTAACTAACCTGCTCTGACACATAGTTCCCCTAAAGATTGTCTCTCTTCTCTTTTTGAGTCTTCTCGGACCATAGTTGTGCCTCGACATTTTTAATCTCTTGAATTACAACACCTTTGTCCATTAATTCGAATTATTTTGTGTTTAACAAACGCTTTTTAAGGATCAATAGCCTCTTGTTATGATGAAAATGCTAGAAAACAAACACAAAGGCAAAAAAGTTAGTAAAATAAAAATAAATAAATAAAAAATGACGAAAGAAAAAAAACCACAAAAAATGGTTAGGGTAAAAATATCCTAGGTTTTGGAATATGGTTTCGGGGTAGGCTCTAATTCTCCATGGTCTTCCGGTTTAGGTTCTAAAAAACGGTACCCAAGTTCTCCTTGCCGGTGCCCCATTGGGCTTGCCAGACCCTTAGTCCTAAACCCATCACAGGCTTGTGTGGACTAAGTTAAACTCGAGAGGACACATTCCCTTATGCCCGCACGGTGAATAAATTCACACAAAGATAGTATATGAATCTCGAAGGGTACTTGCTAGGCCCGCACGGTGAATAAATTCACACGAAGGTATCGCTTTTACCCCCACTTAAAACAGGGTTTTGAGCTCAACTATAGAGCCTTAGAGGAAAAAACGAGTTTAGAAGGCTGAAATCAAAAGACAACTGGAAATTACCTTAGCCTGACTCACTTACTTGTCCCCAGCGGAGTCGCCAAACTATTGGAACCGCCTTTCGGTTGGGCCCCAGAATTAGGCTTCGACTTGGATTAAATGGTTGGGTTAGAGTCGCCACCGATCATTTATTTTAAAACAAATGGGTTGATCGGATACCCTATTTCTTACCTGATCTGCGTCTTACCAGTGATATGTCAGATTCGGGAGTCGGTTACAGTCAAAGAAGTGTTAGTACCCTTGAACTGTCCTTTCGGTACTACGTAATTTCCGGTTGTCATTAAGTAAGAAAATTGTAAGTTTAACTTAAAAGGTAAAAATGACGATCCAAACTACTTACCTCTGATAAATTTAACAGGGTACCCCTTTAGAAGTAAAAAAACGAGTTAGAGAAAAAGTGGTGCAACTAAATAAAATCAAGAGAATAAAAATCGGATGTTATAGAAGGAAAAAGAAATAAAAGGTACAAAAGCAGTATATAAAAAAAATGGAAATAGGTAAGTAAATAAATAGAATGAACATACTTGGAATAAAGAGACTAATAATAGTAAAAGGAAACCGAAGATTCAAAATGAGAAAATCAATAAAAAAACAAAACTAAATACAATAAAATATATACTAATAATAATAATAATAATAAAACATATATAAACAATAAAGAAAAGATAAGTAACAATACAACAAAAAAACAGATATAGTATAATAGTAATAAATTGAAAAACTGCAAATAACAAATATATGTATATGTATAATAAATGAAAAAATATAACTAAATATGTACATACAAAATATAAAAGAAATAATGACAAATAAAAAAAATATATATATATAGTAGAATAAAATACTAAAATGGTAATGATATTAAAAACACAAAAGGTATATGTATATAATAATAGTATTAAATAAAATAAAAAGAGTATACATACAATAATAACAACCAATATAGATATATGCGTATATATATATATAAAAATATGACTAAATGAAAAGAAAATTTTTTATAATAAACAAAAAATAAAATAAAATAAAATAAATAAATAAAACATAGTAATTACAAACGAATAATTAAATTAAACAAAATGTAAAATAGAGGGTGAAATTTAAAACCAATTAGGGTAAATTGCTAAGATCAGGGGATCAAAACAAGAGAATTAAAATAAGGGAGGACCAAAATGCGATTTACCCTATTTTAGACCAAAACACGTGGATCCCTCACATATTTGGGTCGGGTCGGGCGGTCTGATGGGCTTAGTATAAGAGTTAATTTTTTTTGAAAAAACCTCATTTCTTTCATTTTGAAACCAAAAACCCTTCCCCCTCAAGCCTTCGTTCTCTCACCTGTTCTTCACACATGAAGAACACGACCCCAAATTTCCAAAATCCGGCCAATGGCCACCCCACGCCGTCTCGCCGCAGCCATTGATCGGCACCGGCCACCGGTCATCAACGGCAAATGTTTAAAAAAAATTCATTTTTCGAGAGCCCATTCCCTCCCCATTTCGAAAATCAACTTGTTTTTTTTATAAAATGCCTTAGGGTCGCGTAGATCTGGAGAAGAAGTTTCGGGGAAAAAAGAAAGGGCCTCCCTCTGATCCTCGGCCGTATGTTTCGAATAAAAAAAACAAAGAGCAACATCAACACAAGCAAGGCCAGAAATAACACAACGAACGTAAAATGAACTACCTTTATTTCACTGCTTTTCAAAAAAAAACAATGGCTTTTGATTGCTTCTCTATTTGCTAGTAATCTCGCAATATTCGTGTGTGCTCTCGTAAATCCTATTGTTCTAATTACATGCCTATTTATAAGTACCAAAGAAACCTATTTCTAGAGTTTGATTCCGAGTAAAACTCGATTATTTGATGCTCCACGTCTCTGACTCGTCGCTTGGTTGGTTGTGACTGAGTCATTTTGACTCACGTTTGTTTGTAGGCTGAGAAAATTGGCGGGGAACCTGGTTGTTGGAGTGTTGCCGTAAAAAATGGTAACGGCAGCGTGAGGTATGGGGACTCTTCCCGGTTGAAGCTTGCGGCGCTGAGGAGGGATGCTAGGGTTTTGGGAACCCTAGCTTGTTGGGTCACGTGTTGTTGGGTCTCTGTTGGGCTGTTGAATCTTGTAAACGGGCTGCTGGATTTGTTGGGCCTGAAATAATAATATATACATATATTATAATTTGTTATATAATTATATATGTATGTATATTATAATATAATCGGACGAATTTTAGTGTCTTCTGTGGGCATAAGTCTATAATCCTAGTCTAGCTTATAGGCTTTATTAGCAAATTGGCCCCTAAACTATACCCCAATTCCCAGATTTGTACCCATTTTTTTGGGTCAGAAGTGGTGCCTAAACTATAATTTTTCTCATTTTACCCCCAAAAGGTGTATGACATCTGTTAAGAATGTGTCATGTTCTTATTGGCTGTTTTTAGGGTAATTTGGGATTTAGGGTTTAGGGTTTAGGGTAATCTAGTTAAGAATATTCTCCATTTAGTAGTTTGAAACTGCTCGACTTAGGCTGTCACTAGTGCTATGTACCTATTTTAATATGTATCATGTGTTCCTTGGCAGTCTGAGTACCCTAAATACACTCCACTGCTTGCAAAGATCTTGGAAGGTTTTCTTTCGCGGAGCAATAGTGGGCAAAATCGATCATTACAAAGAGGCGAGTCGTATGAAAAGCAGATTTTGGAATGAGAATACCGATGACTCACTTGAGTGGTATGAATGTTTGCTTTCCTTAACTAGATTACATCACTGAATTTTGCAGGTTATAAGTGCACAAAATGAGGTGGTTGATAGTATTGACAGAGATGAATTGGCAAAATTCTTTTCACTTAAATGTGATCCTGAAGATGAAGATGCAGAGGTCCGATTTTAAATTGTCAAATTGCCCTTCCGTCTGCCCTTTTCATTATTTTGCTCTTACTATGCTGGACATCCTCTTAGTAAATTCAGCAAAGTGATATTTTAAGTAAAATGTATAATTTTCTTGATTTTTGTTTTTCAATGTTCATGATGGTCTTCAATGTGTTTCTTGTGCTGCAATCTCATTTATGCTTTTGTGTTGCCCTTTCTAGTGCATTACTAGCTGTTTTGCAATTGTGGTTTACACACCAAGTTCCGACCCCGTCTCTTTTTCCCCCAGAAAATTAAGAATAAGATGGAGACAACTCGTGATCAACTAGCAGGGGCACTTTACCAAAAAGGACTGGCGATGGCTGAGATTGAATCTGTAAAGGTAATGATCGGTTCTTCAATTTGACGGGGTTGATTAAATTCTTTTATTGAAGAATGGGATGGTATGCCATATCTGCAATTGTTTGATACTGATATCAACATGGTTATGGTAGTTTATGCATTAGAAATTAAAACAATGATCATTGCCATTACAGGGTGAGAAAGCTGGGGGCTCTGATCAGCCAGACTTATTCGAGGAGAACTTTAAAGAACTGACAAAATGGGTAGATATAAAGTCATCTAACCATATCTGCAATTGTTTGATACTGATATCAACATGGTTATGGTAGTTTATGCATTAGAAATTAAAACAATGATCATTGCCATTACAGGGTGAGAAAGCTGGGGGCTCTGATCAGCCAGACTTATTCGAGGAGAACTTTAAAGAACTGACAAAATGGGTAGATATAAAGTCATCTAAATATGAAACCGTCTAATTTGTTTGGCGTTTAATTGTAATAGAATCTATTCGTATAATTTTTAATAAAAAAATTTGTTCGGCGTTTACCGAAATTTATTCTTGAATTTTAAGTTATTTTTTAAGAGTCTTTATCTCTTATTTTACCTAGGGTCCTTAAAATGTCAGGATCGGCCCTACTTAGGACATTGGCCAATGTTCAAGCTTGCCAAGAATGATTCATCTATTTTTCACATTTTCTTCGTCGACGATTGATTCTATATACGAAGCCGACCTCGCAAATGCTGAGATCATCTTATCTATCTTTGACCTCCATTCTGGGCACGCGATCAACAAGAACAAATTCAAGATATTCTTCTCTGAAAACACCAATCTAAATATTCGTAATGAAATTTGTGCTAAGCTTGACTACGAGAAAATTTCGGACATGGGGGTGCATCTCAAGGTTCCTGTGAGACGTGCTAATGTCTCTAATGACATCTATAATTTTCTTCTTGATAAAATTCAAAGTAAACTAGATGGTTGGTCGGTTCGAACTTTATCTTTTGCTGGTCGAATCATTCTTGCGAAATTTATTCTATCAAGCATTCCTTCATATCTGATGTAATCGTGTAAACTTCCTGCTGGCTCACGTGACAAAATTGACAAGATGTTTTTCGTTTCATATGAGGTTCATGTTCTGAATCTCATCATATTCACCTGGTTGATTGGGATACTCTTTATCAACCAGGCTTCTTGTGTAGATCTGGGGATCCGTAAAACTCATAATGCAAACACTGTTTTTCTCATGAAAATCTGCAGTGCTCTCGTTCAATTCCCTGATTCTTATTGGGTGAGACTTCTACGTGAAAATATAAAATGTCTTCTCTTTGTCCAATAACAATTTCGACGGCAAATTGTTCTTCGTTATGACGCTCCCTTACTAGTATTTGGCCTCAATTTTATGCCAACGTTGCTTGGTCTATTAGAGATGGGAAAGCAACTCGTTTCTGAAAGGATAATTGGTTACCAACTATAGGCTGCCTCCATCACTTTGCTAACCAAGGTATCGATGTGAATGAAGCTATATGTTACTGATGTTGTCTCAAACGATGGTGAGTGGAATTGGTCGTTACTTCATCTTCTGGTTAACCAACAAGTTCTTCCCCACATCTAAGCTACAGCAACTCCTAATCTCTTGCTTGGCTCAGATTGTTGCTTTTGATTGAATGGAAACTAAAAGAATTTTTATCACTAAAAGTGCTTATAGCTACTGTCTGAACCCCATTGAAATAATTCTGATTGTTCTTGGAAACAAATTTGGGTGCCAACAAAGCAGAGATCCATATCAAATAACCTATAAATAATAATGGCTCAAGGTGAATTAAGCCCTTAAACTTTTGAAGACAAAATTTAATTAAGCTGTTAACATCTTTATATTCAATTTAATTTTCAAACTGACAACTTAAATCAATTAAGTTTTTGAATCCAGAAATTTGAATCAAATAATTTTCTTTTATTAAAAATATTAGATTTAACCATTAACATTAGTCAAAATAATCTATTATAGTCCAATATTGGATGAAGACCAAAGGGTGCTCATGGCTAATATGTTGAAGTTCCATCTGTCCTTCCTCAAATTCGATCGTATCTTTAAAAAAATTTACTATTTATATAATTGAAGTATTCTTATATTTTTATCGATTGAAGTATTTTTTATATTTTTTTTTTATCGATGACCTAATTTTATATTATTAAAATTTTATTATTATACACTCCATTTTTTAATATAACATCAGTGCTTGAATGTTCAACAATATTATGTGATATTTGGTATAAAAATGACTTAAAAATATTATTTAAACCCAAATCTTGGGGAGAGAAAAAGCTCCAATTAGATTTTTTTTATTAAGCTAAAGTGATTACAAGGTAGTATATGTTCTAAATACTCTCAACCATTTGATAATGAATGCTTAATCACCCTGTTGCTGGTGCTCGAACACGTGACCTCAAGAAACAACGATTCTTTTAACTAATTAGAACGTCGTAACAATTATTTTCTTTTGATTCGTAAATCATAAAATCTCAAAGCTCTTTAAAAGTCGGTGATGAATGAATTGTTGTTATTTCTTGATATCTCAGGTTCGAATATCAGGAATACCAAATGAATAAGTATATAATCTTAAATGACTGAGAATTATCTTTAAACAAATATTAATCTTTGTAATTACACATATTAGTAAAAAAAATTAAATCCAAATCTTGGAGAGAGAGAAAACTCCAATTAAAATTTCTAAACATTTTTTTCTTTTGATTCGTAAATCATAAAAGCTCAAAGCTCTTTAAATTTTATTATGAAGATTAAATTATTAAATTATTTTTAAAATAAGACAAATTAATAGAATTTATAAACGTTGAGACTAAATTTTTTATTATTCTAAGTATAGAAGAGACATGCCATCAATTATGATAATTTTTGCAATATTAGTGATTAAATTGAAAAAAAAAATTGATGATCAAAAATAGAAATACAAACATGAATCAAGTGGTCCCGTGATAAAGGAATTGTTGTTATTTCTTGAGGATTCGGGTCCGAACATCGAGAATATCAAATATGTAAGTGTTCAATGTCAAGAGAATAAAAATAATCTTTGAATGGTTATTACATTTTACTTACTCCATATTAATAAAAATAATAATTGAGTGATTATCCAAATAATATATACATATTGTTGCGGAAGACGACTATCGGATAAAGCAAAATCGCAACTGATAATTTGAGAAAATAAAAATAAAGATAAAGAAGACACAAAATTTACGTGGAAAACCCCTAAATAATATAGGGTAAAAACCACGGGCAACAGTAGAAGAATTTCACTACGAGAAAATAGGAATTACAATTTCTCTCGATCTACCAAGGAGAAAACAATGACAATTCTCTCTTGATAAAAAGGAGAAAACAACTCTCAAGAAAACTCTCTAAATTCTCTAGTATTGGGAGAAATCTAGAATGATTTGGGATGGTTTTGAAGCTAAATGGTTTAGAGTATTTATAGTTAAAGATTAATGAATAATCTTATAAATACCCTAAAGTATAGTGACTAAAATTAAGATTTTACCATTTCCCATTTTCAACAATTTTTTCACCTACCATTCGGTGCCTACCATTCTTGACAATTTCCATTTTTTTTCAACATGCACTTTCGGTGCATGTGCTTTTACCAATTTTCAACAATCTCCCACTTTAAGATTTAATTGGAACAATCATATCTTCACACAATTCTTTATACCTTGTACCATCATGTTGCTTATGTTTCTGACAGGCCACAAGAGGATCAGCACCAAGTAAATTTATCAGCGTTGATCACCTTCGTCATGAAATTTGCTATATTGTCTTTTGTATGGATCTTCTGCATATCTACCGTCCCTTCTTCCACCTTTTCACGAATGAAATGGTATTGAACTCGTATGTGCTTTGTCCTTGAATGAAATGTTGGATTCCTTGCTAAATGCAAGGCACTTTGACTGTCATAAAACAGAGAGACATACTCTTGATTGTGCCCAAGCTCCTCCAATAGCATCTTCAACCAAATTGCTTCTTTACTGGCTTGTGTAGCTGCTACATATTCTGCCTCTGTTGTGGATGTAGCCACAACTGACTGCAATTTTAAAACCCAACTTACAGCTCCACCATCAACTTTGAACACATATCTTGTAGTAGATTTGCTTTTATCCAAATCCCCTGCATAGTCAGAAGCGACATACCCATTGATAAGTAAGTTTGATCCTCCGTAACATAATGCAACATTTGAGGTCCCTTTGATGTATCTCGTGATCTTTTTTATTGTATTCCAATGCTCTTTGCATGGATTCGCTATGTACCGACTAATCACTCCTACTGCTTGTGCAATGTATGATCTTGTGCATATCATAGGGAACATTAAACTTCCCACTGCCGATGCATACGGCACTCGAGACATTTCCATCCTCTCTTCTTCATTGCTAGGACTCATACTGGAAGATAATTTTAAGTTAATAAGAAAAGAGGTAGAAATTGGCTTACAATCTTGCATGTTGAATCGTGACAAGATCTTCTTCGAGTAATTCTTTTGTGAAAGTCAAATATTCCTATTACTTCTATCTCGGTGTATTTGCATCCCTAGAATCTTGTTTGTTGATCCCAAGTTCTTCATTTCAAATTCCCTAGCCAATTGTGCCTTCAATTTTTCAATATGATCTTTGTTGGGTCCTGCAACCAACATGTCATCCACATACAACAGCAATATAACAAAATCGTTATCACGAAACCTCTTGAAATAAGCACAAGGGACTGAATTAAGTCTGTTGTATCCAAGGCACATAATGAAGGAATCAAATCTCTTATACCAACACCTCGGCGCCTGCTTTAGACCGTACAGAGATTTGTTCAACCTGCAAACCAAGTTCTTCTTTTCTTCTTCTTCAAAACCTTCAGGCTGGAGCATGTAAATCTCTTCTTCAAGATTTCCATGAAGAAAAGTTATTTTAACATCTAGTTGCTCTAGATGTAAGTTCAATGTAGCACACATTGCCAAGACTACTCGAACTGTTTTTAGTCGAACCAGAGGAGAAAATATTTCATTAAAATCAATACCTTCTTTTTGAGCATATTCTTTGACCACCAGTCTTTCACGATACCTCTCAACTTGATCGTCACCATTTTGCTTGATTTTGATGACCCATTTGTTACCAATTGGCTTCCTTCCTTATGGTAGTGACACAAGGTGCCATGTATTATTTTTATGAATGGCTTCAATTTCTTCTTGCATCGCCATCATCCACAGTGAAGCATCTGAGCTATTTATTGCCTCTTGGTATGTTGATGGCTCACCGTCCTCTGTTAAAAGTTAGTATTCAATATTACCTTTTATAACATAATCTGAGTGCTAATTGGGACGCCTTCTCACACGATCTGATTGACGAGTTGTTTGAGCTTCAGAACTCTCTGGTTCTTGTTCATCATGTGCTGGTTCTACTTCAGAAGAATCTCCTTGTTCAAACTCCTTTTCCATATGTATCTGTGTAGTCTCTGACTTTTCAGCGCTATCATCATCTTCTTTTCTTTGTAGTTTATCTTCTACAAAGATAACATCCCTGTTGATGATCACTTTATGGACAGTGGGATCCCATAAGCGATACCCCTTTACACCATCAACATACCCCAAAAATTTGCATTTCTTGGATTTTGGATCCAGCTTTGAAATTTCTTGGGAGTTGTACATCACGTACACAATACTTCCAAATACATGGAGGTTTGAATAATCAGCTGGTTTACAAGTCTACATCTCTATTGGTGTCTTCAGCTCTATTGCAGTTGATGGAGCTCGATTCACAAAATAATAGGCGGTATTGACTACTTCTGTCCATAATGATTTTTCTAGGCCTGCATCCCTCAACATTGCTCTTGTTCTTTCTAACAAGGTTTTGTTCATCCGCTCTGCCACTCCATTTTGTTGAGGAGTGTTTGCCACTATGAACTGTCTTTTGATGCCTTCTTTCATGCAAAAGTCATCCAATTCTTCACTTGTGTATTCTCCTCCATTATCTGTTCTGAAACACTTTATCTTATTTCCAGAATCAAGTTCCACCCGCGCTTTGAAGTTTTTGAAAGTTGAAAACACGTCTGACTTCTTCTTAATAGGGTACACCCAACATCTCCTGGAGTAGTCATCAATAAATGAGACAAAATATTTTGCTCCGTCTAGGGATGTAACTGGTGCTTGCCATACGTCAGAGTGAATCAATTCTAGAACACTTTTGCCTCTAGAATTTGATGTGTTGAATTTCAACTGGTGTTGCTTACTTGTTATACAATGCTCACACAAAGTAAGTGATACCTTTGTTAAGCCTGGAAGTAGCTTTTGTTCCACAAGAACTTTCATTCCTTGTTCTGACATGTGTCCAAGTTTCTGATGTCATTGCATTGTAGAATCTGAACTACATGAGGCAACAGAGGCTTCTGCTTCTAGCAAAGTCTCTCCCTTCAGCATGTACAAGTTTGCTGCTATCTTTTCTCCTTTCATCACCACAAGCGCTCCACGGAACACCTTCATGATTCCTTTCTGTGTTTCAATCTTGCTTGCATTATTATCCAACAATCCGTAGGATAATAAATTTTTCTTCAGGCCTTTCACGTGTCGCATATCTCGAACAATTTTAATTGTTCCATCATACATCTTCAATTTGATGGTCCTCACACCAACGATCTCTAAGGCATGATCATTGTAACTATACACAGATCCTCCTGAGACAGGTTCATAATGATGGAACCATTCTCTTATTGAGGTCGTGTGATATGTTACTCCCTAATCAATGAGCCATATATCTGCAAATCTTTTTCTGCCTTCCACGGTGGTTGATGCTTCACAACATAGAGCATCTCCATCATCTGAAGTGTTTGTGGTATTACCTTGTGGATTGGAGTTTTTATTTAGACTCCAATAATCCTTCTTCAAGTTACCCTTATTTCCATAGTTGTAGCACTTTAAATTCTTTTTGTTTCTCAACTTTGATCTACCATGTTTGTGACTGCTACTTTGGTCACGTTCTATTGATCTCCCTCTCATCATTTTCAATGCTTCTGCTTGTTGCAGATTTACTTGTCTGTCTTCCTTGTTCTTGCGCCGATTTTCTTCTTGTAGAATAACAGCTGCAACGTCATCAAAGACTAGATTGGTGACATTACTGTTTGTTAAGTTGATGATGAGTTTATCATACGAATCAGGTAGACTTTGAAGTAGAAGTTCATCCCCTTCTTGTTCTCCTATTGTACATCTTAAGGATGTAAGCTGAGAAAATAAAGTGTTCAATGTGTTTAAGTGCTCCGTCACTGAAGTAGATTCTAGCATACGGAGAGTGTACAATTTCCTCTTAAGGAAAATTTTATTGTGCAACGATGTGGCCTCGTACAATTTGGTGAGATGATCCCATATCTCCTTAGCTATATTCTTCTCCTCGATGCTTGACAATACTTCATATGCTAATGCTAAATGAAAGTTTGCCATAGCATTCTCATCTATTTCGATCCATTTGTTGTCATCTGTGAAATCCACCGGCCTTTCACTGATAGCTACTAGACAACCGTCTTTCCTCAGTATGGACTTCATCTTTAATTTCCACAATAAGAAATTTCTCCCATTGAATTTTTCAATATCAAATTTCGTTGCCATAGCTTCTATTTCGGATAGCTCCCAGTATTTCACTATCGTGAATAGTTCTCTGGAACCTTCAAAAAATGAGTAATACCTTTTTATTTTCTTATGTTGGAGGATCCACCTTTTGGTGGCAACCACAAAGACAATAAGTAGATATTACACACTCAAATCTGGCTCTGATATCAATTGTTGCGGAAGACGACTATCGGATAAAGTAAAATCGAAACTGATAATTTGAGAAAATAAAAATAAAGATAAAGAAGACACAAAATTTACGTGAAAACCCCCTAAATAATATAGGGTAAAAACCACGGGCAACGGTAGAAGAATTTCACTATGAGAAAATAAGAATTACAATTTCTCTCGATCTACCAATGAGAAAACAATGGCAATTCTCTCTTGATAAAAAGGAGAAAACAACTCTCAAGAAAACTCTCTAAATTCTCTAGTATTGGGAGAAAGCTAGAATGATTTGGGATGATTTTGAAGCTAAATGGTTTAGGGTATTTATAGTTGAAGCTTAAGGACTAATCTTATAAATACCCTAAAGTATAATGACAATGACTAAAATTGAGATTTTAGTATTTCCCATTTTCAACAATTTTTTCACCTACCATTCGGTGCCTACCATTCTTGACAATTTTCATTTTCTTTCAACATGCACTTTCGGTGCATGTGCTTTTACCAATTTTCAATATATATATATATATATTGTTGATATCGCATTGTATTTTTGTTAACTTTTTCGCTATTTAAAAAATCATGGTTGTCCCTCTCAAAACTCCAGGATCCGATGGTATTCATGTCCATTTTTATTAGAAGTACTATAACACAGTTGGCCATTCGATTTGTACTATGTTCCACTCTGTCTTTAATGGTGTAAAATTGAATCCAATCATCAACAACACATCTTTTGTCCTCATCCCAAAAAGTAACCACCCTAAAACCTTCGTTGATTTTAGGTCTATTAATCTATGCTGTGTGCTCTACAAATTGATAACTAAAATTATTGTCAGGCGACTTCAGTTTGTTCTTCTAGAACTTATTGACCCTCAATAAACTAGCTTTTTGAAATGTCATAGTATTTCAAAAAACATTATCATCAACCAAGAGATAGTGCACTCCATGAAGGCGAAAAAGGGTAAGTCGGGATGGATAGTCATAAATATCTTTTGAATGTTTGTGTTGGAGTTTTATTGAAGATACTCTTGCGGATGTTGATATTCCTCCTAGTTTTACTAAGATTGATTCTCCACTGTATCACTATCCCCATCATGCAAGTTCAATAGGATGGTACTCTTAGTCGCATGTTCCAGCCGTAAAAAGGCATACGTCAGGGGAATCCTTTGTCTCTATATCTCTTTAATCTTACTATTGAAAGATTAAGCTAGACAATGTCTCATTCTGTTTCCTTGGGGCATTGGTTAGCGTTTAGGTTTGTCAAGAATGGTTTATCTATTTCTCATCTTTTCTTCACTGACGATTTGATTCTTTATGCGAAAGTTGACCTCACAAATGTTGAAATTATTGGCTACATCTTATCAAAGTTGGCTCTAAGGGGAGCACTCTGAGCAACTCCTCAGGCTCCCAATTTTTTGTATTTATAATTAGGGCCTTCTTTTTTTATATTTATAATTAGTAACCTAATTTTTATAATTTCATAAAATTTTAAAATTTTGGCCCTCCTTTTCCATTTCTCTTATTAGTTCATTCAATTTTGAATTAAATTCAATAATGTTTTTCTTTTTTTCAAATCTTACTCTTCAATTTATTAAATATTATTTAATTTTTAGTCTTCTTCAATCTCAATCTAACAATAAAATAATATACAATTATTTTTATTTATTTATTATTCAAAATAAGGTTATGTGTCATACACATTCAATTTTTTATATTTATTCTCTCTTAGTTGTATTTAAGACATTTTCTTAATAAAATAATGAAAATAATGTATTTTCACAAAAATGAATCATTTTTCTATGATTTATTTATGTAATATTAAATTAATTATTTAAAGTATTAAAATATACTTTCATTTTATAAAAGTATATGTTTTAGTTTTCGCTCAGACTCCGAAAATATCTGAGACAACTCTACATCTTACATACCTCCATTCTTGGCATACAGTCAACAATAACAAATCTAAGATATTCTTCTCTAAAACACCAATTTGAATATTCATAATGAAATTTGTGCTAAGCTTAGCTATGAGAAAGTTTCGGACATGGGGGTGTACCTCGGGACTCGAATTTTGATCGAATCACTTAAGTTTATTCTGTTGAGTATCCCTTCCTATCTGATGCAATCGCGTAAACTTCCGGCTAGCTTATGTGACAAGATGTTTGTCGTTTCATATGGGTTCATGTTTTGAATCTCACCGTATTCACCTGGTTAATTGAAACACCGTTTGTCAACCGGCTTCTTGTGGAGGTCTGGGAATTCATAAAAACCCATAATACAAACTCTACTTTTCTCATGAAAATCTGCAATGCTCTCACTCAATTCCCTAATGCTTATTAGGTAAGACTTCTACTTGAAAATATAGGATGTCTTCTCTTTGTCCGGAAACAATTGTGTGGGCAAATTGCTTTTTGTTTTGGCGCTCCCTTACTGGTGTTTGGGCTCAATTTTATGCCAACGTCGCTTGGTCAATTGGAGATGAGAAAACAATTCGATTCGGGAAGGATAATTGGTTACCAACTGTAGGCTGCATCCATCACTTTGCTAACCCAGGTATCGATGTGAATGAAGAGCTATATGTTAGTGATGTTTTCTCAAACGATGGTGAGTGGAATCAGTCGTTACTTCATCTTCTGGTTAACCAAAAAGTTCTTCCCCACATCTAAGCTACAACAACTCCAAATCTTTTGCTTGGCTCAGAATATTGCTGCTTTTGATTGAATGAAACTAAAATAATTTTTACCATTAAAGTGCTTATAAGCTACTGTCTGAACCCCACTGGAATAATCCTGGTCGTCATTGGAAATAAATTTGGAAGCTTCATGTTCCTAAAAGCATTGGTAACTTCTTAAAGCTTGTCATGAATGATAAAATTCTTTCAAATCATAACCGATGCACTAGAGGTTTATGCCAATCTTTCTCTTGTCCGATATGTAATGATCCAGACGAAACCGCGCTACACATCCTCCGTGACTGTCCAGGGGTTCGTTCTCCATGGAATGAATTGTTCCCTTCTCTCCCATGTTCAGATTTTTTTGATCTTCCACTTGATGACTGGCTTCTCGTTAATCTTACTTCTTCATCCCAGACTGCAGCTTTCGACTGTCCTTGGAATATTTTATTTGCTTCAATTCTATGGCAGGCGTGGAAGAGGCGAAATGCTCATCTATTCCAGGCTATTTCTCTTCATCCCACCACTATGCTTCATAATAGCACTACTTGGGCTAAACATCATTCAGGTTCAATAAATTTTGTTGCTCACAATGCATCACCAGGCGAAAATTAATCCAATGGTCGCCTTCTAGCCTTGGAGAGGTCTATCTCAACTAGGTTTCAAATCGCGGACGCGTTTTTCGTCATTTCGTGTTTACCGCGATTGCGGCCATAGTGGGCGCTATTGCGACCGTAGCGGGCGCTATTACGGGTGTAGCGGGTAATTCGGACGGCGACGCTACCGCTATTTCGCGGGCGCTATCATATTTTCGGACCGCAATTTGAAACTCTGGTCTCAACACTGATGGAGTGATTTTGCTTTCGACGAATCTTAGATCAACGAGTGGCTTACTGCGTGATCACGAGGCCAGCTTCCTCTTGGCATTCTCTAAAATCTAAGTGCAACCTCAGTTCTCCGGTCTGAGTTTTGGGGTGTTTTTGAAGGCTTAAAGCTCACTTGGTCAAATGGCTTTGAAAGAGTTTGGTTCAAATGGATAATGCTGATGTCTATAAACTTCTCTCGCCTCCCTCTCCTGTCAGTCTCTACTCTCTAGTTCGCTACATTGTTCATCATATCAACAGAGCTTGAAGTGTTGATTTTCACTTCACAAAGCGTGAGGCAAATGAAGCAGTGGACTCCATGGCTAAATTCCATGCTACATCCGGTAAATCTCTCTTGGTATTGAATCGCTCTTCCGAAGCTTTGGTTTCTATTTTGGATAGAGATTTGCATGATACTCCTCACATGCGTGTAAAAGGATAATATACTGGCCTCGGGCTCACTTCATATTGAAAAAAGCATGGTTGTGATTTTTACCTTACGAAAACATATTGATTGACATTCAATGGTAAAGATACATTGGATATATTGCTGAAAATTGGAATTAAGCACCCCCATAAATGGATGAATATTTTTAGTTAATACTCCATCTCATGAATTACACTCTAGATCATACAATTACTAAATTAATTGCAAATAACTCGCATCTTAAAAAATTATAATTGAATTAATTTAAATATTATTAAAAATAAATCATAATATTTTTAATAGTATATTATACTATTGTTAACATCAAAAGCTTTGGAATTAGTGACAAAATATGTTAATTTTGAGTTTCTCATGTATTATATTATTTATTTATTATTTTAAATATTTGAAAATAATCTTTTTTAAATATTTATTGAGTGATTAACGATAAAATTAGTATATATATATCTTCAATGCTGCGCGACCGATCATTTGATTGTGTCTTGACATGTATCATACCAGTTTATTTTTTAGATAAAATTTATATAATTTTTTTCTTATCTAATAATTCTTTTTTCTTTAACAACAGTAAAGGATACCAAATAATCTAAAATGATTAAAATATTTGGGGTAAAAAAAACTGAGAAAGTATGGTGTGAAAATAAATTTTAAAAAATATTTTTCAGATTTTATTCATTATTATTATTATTAAAATATTATTAAAAAATATTTATTTTGAATATTTTGTTATAAATTTAAAAAATACATAAAAATTATAATATACGTGTTTTATAAATATATAAAATTTATGGTAAATTACATCATTGACCACTTAACTATTTAGCCCTTTTACTTTACCACCAATCTTTTAGTTTTGTCAATCGAATCACTAAACTATTTAATTTTTCTCAATCAAGTCATTCGCCGTTAATATTTAAAAGAAGTGTTGATGTGACATGAACCAAGTGACCTTAGTGGTAAAGAAATTGTTGGTATTCCTTGAGGACCTGGGATCGAGCACCATGAATGTCAGAAGTGTGAACGTTCAATGTCAAAAGATTGAAAGTTATCTTAGAATAAATATTATCTTCTACTTACCTCATATTAATAAAAAGAGTGTTGATGTTAACAAAATTAGTATATATATATATATATATATATTTCAATACTTTACATTCTATCAATTTGATCCTACTTTTAACTTTTAATAAATTAAATTATTTATCTTTCAATAGATGATCACACATATCACCAATAGATTAAATGATTTTCTATAATTTTATTTTATTTTATTTTATTTATTTATTTATCTTCCAATCAAATCAAATGGCGATTCTTGTCGAAGGAAAATTAAATTACAAAGAAGGGGTAACGAAAGGGTGCATTAAAAATCAAATATAGGACCTAAGATCAAAGCGCACACACCTAACCACTAAGCCAACAAGGTTTGGGTTAAGATTTATAGAATAATATATATATATATATATTATAAAGTAGTTAATGTTATAAAAAAATAAAAGAAAAATAGCAATGGAGGAGTTTGAACTTAGACCACATGAAAAACTTATGAAAATCTTACCGCTAAGGGCAAACCTTACATTAGAATAATTGTTGGATAGATTTAATTTATATATTAAACACTAGTTTATATAATATTAAAAGAAAAATTAAATTTAAAATTTATATATTTTTAAAATAAATTTTCTTTTTCTTTTTATAATTCAATGATTATATATAATCTCAAATCGAGTCTTTGTAATTTATTTAATGATTTTATTTTTATTCAAAAATAATATATATGAATTATTTATATTTAGTTAAATATTTATTAGATTATGTAGTTTTAAATTTGTAATTTAAAGTTGATTTTAATTATATTAATATTATAATTTAAATTTCACATTTTAAAGTACACAATCTAATAAAAAAATATAAATGAATCATACATTTTATTTTTATTAAAACATAAAATCAATAAATAAATTAAAAAAACCCAGTTTAATATATAAATTTATTTTAAAAATATATAAAATTTTAAATTTATTTTTTTAATAATATATAAATCTTTGTTAAATATAGAATATATCTAACTATTATTCAAATATAAGGTTTGGTTAAGTGGTATGGCGTTTTTATGGTCTTGATTTGGCCTAGGATCAAGTCATGGTTTTGTTTTTTTGGCATTAACTACTTTTTGAAATATATTCACTATGTTTTATTAAATGTGTTTCTTTTGGTTTTAAGATTGTTTTATAATATTCTATTAGAAAAGTCAATAAATAAAAACATTTATATTTTCTTTTTTTATCTATATGTTTTACTCTTTTATACCTATTAAAATACATATGTCAAATTTATCAATCATCTTTTAAGGATAATTTTATTCTTTTTTTTATCGAAATATCTTATAAAATTATATATATAATCAATATAAGACATAAATTTTGAGACTAGAAAAGTATATATTATTATGTAAAACATAACCCAATTGTGGAGTTTGACTTAGTGGATGCACGAACTTTTGTTCCTTAAGTTTTAGGTTCAATTCCTCCCAACCCCATCATTTTGTCTGCCTTTCTTTGCAACTTAATTTTCCTTTAATCACACATGTCAACATCAAATTGGAAGATAAATAATTAAATTAAATTAAATTAAATAAATTTAAATTATAAAAATTATTTAATCTAATGTAATATGTGTCACCATCTAATTAGATAATTAAATTTATTCAATTAAAAATAAAACCAATTTAATAGAATATATAAATATTGGGAACCAAATGTATAATTATATCAATTTTGTTAACTATCACATCAACACATCTATTAAATATTAACAATAAGTGACTTGATTGAAAATAATTAAATAGATTATTGATCAGAGTGATAAAACTAAAAGATCAATAATAAAAAAAAAATAATAAAATAATTAAGTAGTCAATGGTATAATTACCTCCAAAGTTTAATACCAATCATCAATAAGGAAGAAGAGGAGAGAGGAGAGAGCTGCCACAAATACCATACCAGATCATCTCTCTCTCTCACTCTCCCCCTTTATCAAATATCATGGCGGTAATTTCCCTTTTATTTTCGTTCATTTTTATCCCACGCTTGTTTTTTTTTAAGATCCATTCATCTTTTGTTTCATCGTTTTTAATCTTATATATTCTTGTTTTTAATATCTTCTGTTGAATCTGCTTCTTCTTCCTCGTCTCCTTTTTATTTATTTTTTCATAATGAATTTTGTTCATCATGTTCTTTTCTTAAGTTGATTGCGGTTCAAGATTTCAATCTTACAAAAATTAATTGTTACTCCACCATAGTTGTTCTTGTTCTTGTTTCCTCTCCCAGCTTTTATTTTTACGGATTATGCTTCAAATTTATCTAAAAATATTTGTTTTAGAAAAAAAGTATGTAGTCGCGGTTCATCATTTGCGCTTATTTATGCGTATCTAATTAATATATGATAGAAGAAACATATGAATTCATTTTTCTGGCATTTAAAGGAATTGGATACACAGCTATCATTTTGTTTCAAATACAATTGTTTCTCTTTTCCCATCGAAGATTTCGTTGTTTGTCTTTTCCATTTGTGTATGTATTTCCTAACAATCCTAATCCAAGTTAGAGCTCGGAACTTTAGCCAATTTGATTACACGAATAAATGGTATTGTGCTTATTTATCTAGGGTGTCCAAGGATGGATAGGGTGCCACTCTCAAAATTTCAAATTATCGTATAATTTATGTATTTTCTTTTGATGGTCCCGTCAAATTTTATAAGTTCGCCCCCAAGATGTCATTTGTGCACTCTTATTCTGACATTGGTTATAGGAATAAGTGATATGTTCGAACGGTGTCCATGTTTTCAATTTTATCGTAATCTTGCTTCATATCATGTGCGTTCAACATTTTCTTTTAATTCCCTCATTGCTTAGAAGTAACAAGTACTGTTATGTGTATTTCTAATCTACACATTCGATTCGAAGGCCATCTTCATGAACCAGCTGTATTTTATTATGTTACTTCTCTTGAATGGTTAAATCTGATGATTCGAGATCTAGAATTTAACTAGGTTGAGCTGTTTCATGAATGTAACAATTGGTGGCAAGTTTCTTTGAGATGATGGATCCATTGAATGAGGTGTTATGGCATACAGGATAAGGGTCGACCATTGCCCAAGTTTGGTGAATGGGATGTGAATGACCCTGCGTCAGCTGAGGGGTTTACAGTTGTCTTCAACAAGGCTCGAAACGAGAAAAGGACAGGCGGGAAGGTCGAGTCGCAAGGGACAAATGACCCTGCATGCAAGCAGGATGCTGGTTCTGGAAAGCCGCAAGTAAGTAGTAATCCTGCTTATGCCGCAAGCAAGATCCCTATTATGCTTATTTTGATAATGATCACAAGTAGCTAGCTTGTTAGTGCAATGCGTTATCTTGTTTTCAGTGGCCGAGACCTTTTGATCAAGTGCAGATATGCATGTTTATCGATTCACTTTCAAATTCATCGATCTTGGTACCGTGTCATGATATCTATCGATTCACGATATTGAATTTTATTCTTTTGTGTTCCGAAATACATCAGAAAAGATGGTTTTGCTGTGCACGAGCTACTCGTGAAGATTAAAGTAGATGGCTTTTACGGCGTTAAGAACCGCCAAGAGAGATGACATTATATATCTACACCAAGCCCTTACCTTTTTCGAAATAATCTAGAAGACTGGAGCCGCATCGGAAGCTATGATAGGTCCTGCTGGAATCGGCTGCTTAGAGGTATGGTGATGGCGATAAATAAACAATGCTGTTTGTCATAATCATTTTTTATAAATTAAATTAAATATAATAATGATTGACTTTATTTTGAAAATTTTGGATTTTTGTTTAAATTAAAAAATAGAGTCACCATCGAACAATTTTAAGAAAAATCATTTAAAAAGATAAATTGACTTGAGTTTTACCAGAAATTCATTTTTAAGGATTTAAGATTTGGTTACGCGTAGGGAAAGGTGAGCACTCTCACAGTGCCCAAAATTATTACCTCTCGATTATATGTTGTCTAAGTACTGAAACTTTATATATTCAAAATAAGAATTTAAATTATTATCCTTTTATTTCGATGAATTTTAAAAATAAGTGAATTTCTTTAAAAAAAAATAGTCGACTCAATGAAAAGTATTTAACTCACTCGATTTCATTTAAAAAGTATGTTTCATTTAATAAGTGAATTAATGAAAATTGAAATTCAGTCATATTGAACATAATTCCATTAACCTGTGATGCAAGACATCATTACCTTTGATGATTTTATAAAACAAGAAAAGTAATTTGTGAATACAACAATATTAAATGATGTGTATAAGATAGATAAAATTTAAATATAACATAAAAAATGACACACTTAATATTTACATTTATTAAAATTTAAAATTTTGGTAGGATATATTTTTACTCTGTGTCATAAGGGATTGCAATCTAGGTTTTTGGATGTTTCCCATAAATCACTCTTCGTTCGAGACGTAACCACAAAATAAAATATAATTTATTTTTATTAGAATAATTTTATTATTAAAAGTACGAGTGTATATATGAAAAAAATAGTATATTTACTTAAAATTAAATAAAATATGGTTTATATATATATATCCATATATTAAAAGAAATACTATAAAATATAAAAATGTGACCTTTTTATTCAAGTAACCCTTAGAAGGGCACTCCGGGTATTTAGAGGTTTTTCTAAGTTAGTTAAACAATAAAAGTTTTGTAAATATTAAAATATTAAAAAGGATATCTTTATTTATAATAATAATAATAAAAGAGTCTCTCTTAATAAAATATATATACCATACTAAATCATATATTTAATATTAAATATTTACAACCGTATTTTAAGATATTATTTAAAATTATAAAATGTATATACATGTATTAAAATGTGAGAACTAAAATGAAGATAATAAAAAATACATGGACCACATACATTAATTTATCATTTTAAGAAAAAGGACTAAATCATAAATAGCAAGGATAATTATGACTCGACATGCAAAAAAGCCAAACATTATATGTTAAATATTCAAAAGGGTAACTAGAACAGACGAATCAACCAACAACTAGTTGATCAAGTGAGATGTGACATTAGGTCCCTTAAGCAAGGCCAATGGTTCGAATCCCGACGTTTATGAATGGAACAAACTGGGTTAGGAGGGTCGCCCTTGTCTTTGCAGTACCTGATCTGAATTAGTTAATTAATAGATCGGATACCAGTGATTAATTAAAAAAACAGACAGGGATCAAGACACAAATGTAAATAAATTAAAGGCTTAATTCTCAAATAAGTGCCCAAACTATGCTTTTTTGCAAAATAAGTGTCTAACGTTATAAACGTTACCCTTTTAGGTGCATCTGTCGTTAATGCCATTAGTTTTCTTCGTTAAATGCCACGTGTCAAGACCTGATAATTTTAAAATTTATTTTTTTATAAAAAAATATTAAAAATATTATATGTTTATAAAAAACTCTTAACTTTTCTTATATTATAAAACAACCAAAAAATACTAAATCATAACCTTAATACGTAGCTGACATCTTCTCTGGCCACCAATGCCGTCACCGACTTAGTCCTTAACATCATCCTAGTTATATAATGTCATAGATGTCACTGATTAACCGTCGAAATCGCGTGGGATCACGATTTTTTTCTTAGGGTTTATGAGATTTAAAATGTCGATTTGTGGTCGATTGATCGTCAACCGATCACAATTTCATAGGAGTTGTGGTCATCGGAGGAAGGGGAGATCTGGTGGAACTTTTTTGACGATAAAAGGCGACGATCGACGTGGGGTTAGAAGTTAAAATGAAAGTTTTTAAAGTTTAAAGGTTATTTCAAATTTTATGTTTTTTTTTTTAAATATATAATTTTATTTTTAAATTTATATAAATTTTTTAAAATTATCATGTGTTAACACGTCACTTAACGACGAAAACTAACGGCGTTGACGACTTGGGCACCTAAAAGAGTAACCTTTGTAACGTTAGACACTCAAATGGGCCAAAAAAACTGTAGGTACTTATTTGGCAAAAAAGGATAGTTTTGGCACTTATTTGAAAATTAAGCCTAAAGTAAAAGTCCCGAAATGCAAATAAACCAAATTTCATTCATGACCAAAGTGAAAACAATACAAAATATGAACCTTCCTCGAGCAAATATCCCATATTTCCTAAACATGGACTTTCCTAGTTCTGTACATACACAATTAATTACACACGACAATTTTAATAATAAAAAAAAACTAAGACCTTATTATGGCTTAAATCTAACCTAACCTAACCTAACCTTACCATTTTGATTCTCTCTCTCTCGCCGTTCACTCTTCTCTTCCTCTCATTTTTTTTGTTATGATAAAAAGGAAAAACAAAACCCTAACCGGACACCATGGAAGTTCTCTACGGTTGCCGTGAATCAACCCCGATCAGGGGTAAATCGGTCCCAACCGAACCCTTACTCCTCCCTAGTTTGAATCTAAAGCCTCATTTTGCTAGAAACAAACCACCAAATCTACATCTAAAAATTTACCTTCGATTCTTGGAATATTCCGACTCCGGCGAAAGGACCACCGTGACCGCCGAAGGAAAAGAGAAGGCCTCTCTTCTCCTTCTCTCTCTCCTTCCTTTTCTTTTATTTACAATTTTTTTTCTTGTTCTCTGATTTTTTTGATTCAGATTCCTCCTCTTATTCGATTGTTTTTTTTTCAGGTTATATAGATGATTTGGTCGGCCATCATTTCTCTGTGTTTTCCGACTTTACTCAGGTTTAGGGTCGGGTGGTCTTTGTTGGGCCTATTGTATTGTAGCATTGGGGCTGGGTTGGTGGGCTGGTTGTAATCTACAAAAATGATATTTTAAAATATATTTAAAAAAATAAAGAAAGGTGGACGAAGATTGGTGTCGAACACTGTTCTTATGTTTATGTGATACCGGTTGCTTGTTACTGAAGTTTTGATGCCCGCTTTAATACAATGCTAGATTTGATGCCTGGCTTATGCCCGCGATTGAATTGAATTTTTAACAATTATTGTTTTAAACATTTTATAAGAATTATTATTATTTGAAATTGGACTGACCCTACAAAAATATTTTCTCTGTATGCCAAAGCAGTATTGTTGAAATTGGACTGTACTGGTTGGTTGATTTGGTTGAACCTACACCCTATATACTGAAATCTTTCATTAATTGAACGGGTAGAAACTGATTTAATTAGTAAAAATTTGGTAAAAATCGGGTGAAATAAGTTTTTTTTTTTTTAAATTGCATCTATTTCAATTAGTTTCTTATAATTCTTGAGTTTTTTTTGGGCGGGGACCTGTATATTTTTTTAAATATACACTATATTTAATTTAAGTGAACATTTAAATTTTCATTCAAATGGATTGGAATTTAAAATTTAATTGTGGGTGAGTTTATGGAGGTACTAATTTGCATTAAAAAATGTGGATTTAAGGATCTATTTTGTTTTGATTATTTGAATTATAAGAAATTATAATTTTGTGGTTAATGTTTGGGTCCAATAAAGGAAAAAGAGTACCCAAAAATACATTAATCACGTAAAATGATATTGTTTGTTACATCAACCTTAATGAAATTACGATAATCGATATCAAAGAAAAATATAACATGATGCAAGAAAATTTGCTTAGCTAAAACATGATGCAAGAAAGCTTGCTTAGCTAAAACATGAGCCACTCTATTGATCTCCCGACTTATATAAACCACCATACAACTAAGAAACTGGTCACATTGATGACGAATAGAATGTAAATAAATTCCGATTATAGACTAGTTTAACTATGCATTATTAAATTTATTCACAACCATAGCCAAGCCAAGTTCAAAGACATGAGTTGACGTTATTTACAAATCCACTTTTTTCTCCTAATTTTCGATATCAGTGTTCAATCAATTAATTTGGTTAACTACTTGAATCGAACAATTCAAATTTTTTAACCGAATTTTTTTAATTGTTAATCGAATAATTTTTTTTCAAAAACTTTTAATTAAACTAAACTAAGTTCGGTTAATTTGGTCAGTTAATTGAATTAATCAAATTTATAAATAATATATATTATACATTAAATATTTAATATTTTCAATTAAGTTGATTGGTTAATCGATTAAAACCGAAATTTAAAAATTCCTAAAGCTAAGTAAATAATAGATTAAATATTTAATAATTTCGGTTAATTCGCTCAATTATCAATTTCGAACCGAATTAATCGATAACCGAAATTTAAAAAACCATTAATTGATAACTGACTGATTAACAAAAAAAATTCAATTCGACCGATAATTCAATTTTAACCGAATTATAAACACCCCTTTTTCGATTTACCATTCATCTCTCTCCGCTTTCTTTACTATACCAAAACCTACCAATTCATGATGCTAGAGAGAAATTTTTTGAAGAATTTAATAAACTATCCACTCATACAACATACTGTGTAACAATTTGAATTCAATAATAAAAGCATTCACCATATATTGAAATCTGTAAATCAAAGTGTTCCCATCTCAATTTAAATTTATCTGTAAATCAAACAGACTATCCCCATTCCAGAAATCAAACGATCCAACTTTTAATTAAAAATCATACAGAAATGTCTTTACCAAAAAGTGCAGCTATTCCTTTTCCAGGGTCGCTTTGCTTTACTATCGACTCCCCAACCAAAACCTGCAAATGTAACATTCTTCTCTATTAGCTGTTGATACCAACCTCACATGATTTTATTTTAGAATGGACGAACTTATAAAATTATAAGGGTGAAAGTCCACTATCAATTGAAAATACAAAACAAATATCTAAAATATATAAGAATTTGAAATTTATAGAGGGCGAGTTCCTCCACCCTCTCTTCTTAGGTCCATCCCTACATGTATCTAAAACTGGGATTATTACTTCTACGAGGTTGATGATTATCCTCTTCACCTTCTAAACCTTCCTTAAACTAACTCAGTGTTCAACCCCATGCCAAAAGATGTTTCAATTGTTCCAACTCTAACAATGTTCACATGCAACATATAGTAAAAATACTTTCTTATTGCTCCAAGATATTCAAGATAAAAAACATGCTTAATATCATGCACAGGATGCAAATTGCTTAGTGTAACTTACCGCTTTAACACCGGCTTCTTGCACATAAGCAACATGATCCGGTGTAAATAGTCCAGATTCTCCTACAACCTGATGTGGTAAATTTAACAATAGATTATTTAAACAACACATTGTAATTGCATGGACAGGAAATAACTTTTTATCTTTTAATGTTTATTGAAATGAATATGGTGAAGGTCGTTCTGCTTTCAATTAAAAAATGAAAAAGGATCACTTACAATTATATCTTTCTGACGGATCAATTGGCCACGCTCGCCTTCAAGAAGCTTCTTTGTGTTACTGATATCTACCTCAAATGTTACTGAAGACAAAAAAATGGGAAATCATTGAAGCCTCTTAAATATGGATCACGGTCTATATGGTATAGACAAAGGCTAACAAGTTTGTGGCAGACTCACTCTGGTCTGTAATATGGTATAAGGAAACAATATGACACTTCAATTGTGAACGTTATAGTCATAGGTAGACTACAGACATTTCAGATATTAATATACATGAAAAACAAATAATTCCCAATACTTATTTAAAGCCATCAAGTTTATATCACCCAAATTTAGCTGTGCAGACGAGATTTTGTTTTCTCAAGACTCAAGAGATACAAAGATTTCGTGAGGGACCGATAATATTGACTGAGGACACCTATGATGGGGACCAATAATACACAACAAGGTTCTTGCAAGGCGGAATGAATCAGTTAACACACTTTGTGCACATTCTTAGACGGGTCTATAAGTTACAATAAAGAAGAAACTTTAAATTACAGGGATCAGAAGTCTAACGAGTCAAATCAATTATCAATTGAAGAAAATTGCAAAACCTTACCAAGGTTACGATTATTGATACCAATAAGTTCAATCCCTTCTATACAAAGAACACGATCCATTTCCCTCTCACCATGCACCTAAAAGAACACCGAAGAAACAATAAAGCATATGAATATTGGAAAGAAATATCTATATATGAAATTTAGTAAAACTAAAAGCTCATTATGAAGCCATGGGTTCAGTTATATAACTCATCAAAGACTCAAATATGCTTTCTAATTGAAATGAGTGGGGAAGAGATTTCAAAGTACTCTATAAATTATGGAAATTCAAGTCCCAAGTGAAACTCGTTTCATAACCCAAAAGACACCTCAACAATTCAAAAGCAATAGAAAATTGATAATGATAAAGAAGCTCTGCCTAACCTCGACAAGTGCAGCCAAACCAAGCATCTTGCAGATTTTAACCATATATCTGATGTCAAGATCAGGCAAAACAGCAGCAATTAAAAGTATTGCATCTGCTCCTTTGATTCGAGCATAATAGATCTGCCAAGCATCTATCACAAATTCTTTGCACAGTAGAGGACACTGTATTCATTATAAGGGAAACATTTATACAGGTTTACCAAGTGTACATATAAGTATAAATCCAGATTATAGATTGAGCAAAAATATAACTCATAACACAGACCTTTACTCCAGCATTTCTTATAGCCTCCAGATTTTCAAAGCTCCCCTTCAATGAATAGGAGGTAACATAGTTGTAAAAAGCGTGCCTGAGGCGCGCCTGAGGCGTAAAAGCGCAGAGGCTCGCAGGACGGGGCTTTTTCAACACTGAAGCGAGGCACGTAGCCTAGGCGCAGCGAGGCTCTGAGGCCGCGAGGCTCAGTCGAGGCGCAATTGAGGCGCGATGTGGGCTTAAAACATTGTAATTATTACTGCAGGGCCTTCTCTTCTATGCATACTTGGTCTGCAAAAATGAACGACCATTTTCGTTATGATTTTTTAGACAAATAAGCTTTGTAATCGTTTTTGGTCCTTTCTTCACCTAAGTTTATTTATCTATCAGTATTTGATATTTTCTTTTTTGCTCATCAAAATTTGTGACAGTCTAAAAATTAAGCAAACCTATAATAGGAATGCATTGCGATTAACTGATGAAACTCGGAAAGAAAGGGTACTTCTATGTATTAGCATAGATTAAAAAGAATGTTTAATTAACTTACTGATTAATAACTAAGTGAAGGATATAAATCTATGATTTAAAAGTTTTGTGAGTATGTATACTTAAATTATTCGAATTTTACTAAAATAATTATATTTATTTATTTTGAAATCTAATTTAATTATTCTGAAATTTACATTATACTAATTTAAATAATAATATTTCACATAACACAAATTTTAATATTAAATTTCAAAATAAATTTATCCTATCTTATCTTCATTTTAATTTTTTTAAAGAAAATATTTTATTATTATTTGAATTTGATTTGTCTTTAAGGCTCTAACTACACGTAAGAGTCTCCTTTTCTTATTTTTTCTTCTCCTTTCTTATTTAAAACCCTCAATCTACTGTCAATCAGCCTCCTAATCCATACATACTAATCTATCGATCGTTCGCTTCCTCCTTTTCTTCGACTGAAGACTGCGACGTTGAACAAGAAAGTAGCAACAATTCGATTAATCGATTCACACATTCAATTCTTCCCATAAGTGATTATGTTCTTCGATTGATCTTTCGATTTATACTGTTAACCATCTGTGTTGAAAGAATTTTGTTTTTCTGAATCAAATTCTCTTGATAATCACCACAATTCGTGCGTATGTGTTTGTTCTTGTTTTTTTTCTTTTCTTTTCTAAGTATACAGTTATTCGTAATTTCGTATGTCTGTTCTTGTTTTTTTTTCCTTTTTTAAGTATGCAGTTATTCGTTTGCGTATGTGTCTGTTCTTGATAATCACAGTTTCTCTTATTTAATTTTCTGTTTTCGTTTTTCTGGCTTCTGGGACAATATTGCAGCTGTTAATCATCAATATTTTGCTTTTGAAAAATCTGATTTGACATTATGACTTCTGAAAATCAGTCATCAACTTCTTCAAAGCAAGATATAGCTTGGAAGTATTGCATTGACATGAGCAAAGGTAAAGTAAAATGTATGTTTTGTGACAAAATCACTTCCGGAGGTATTTATAGGGCTAAACAACATATAGTGGGTGGATACCGGAATAGTACAAGATGTCTAAAATGTCCGCGAGGAGATTAGAGAATACATGGAGAAAAAGTGTCAAAATAAAAAAGAAGCGGAAGTTTTATATGATTTTGATGATGTAGACAACTTTGGGGATGACGAGGATGATGAAGTTGGTACATGTGTTCGCAAAAGTGGTAATAGTACTAGTAAAGCATCAAAGAAGCAAAAGGGCATTAAAGGACCAATTGATATGTTTTTCACCCCACCACCCGAACAAGTTGTGAAAAACAGAAAAGATGGGAAAATGAAGCAACCAAGCATCAATGAAGCATGTAAAAAACAACTACGGGAGAAAGCATGTATGGAGTTGTCAACCTGGTTCTTTGATGCTGGATTGGCGTTTAATGCAGCAAATTATGATAGTTTTAAAGTAGCAATGGAAGCGGTGGCGCATTGTGGGACGGGTTTCAAACCTCCTACGTACCACGAAATCCTAGTTCCTTTTTTAACTAAAGCGGTTAAGGCAACCGATGAGATGGTGAAACAAGTACATCACGAGCATTGGGCTAAATATGGTTGCTCAATCATGTCAGATGGATGGAGAGACTCGGTTGCATACAAAGACATTAACTTTTTAGTCAATTCTCCAAAAGGGTCGGTTTTTATCAAATCAATTGATGCTTCGGACATTGTGAAGAATACCGAACAATTGTTTATTATGCTTGATGATGTGGTTGAGGAGGTTGGTGAGAAGAATGTTGTTCAGGTGGTAACCGACAATGCTTCTGCATATGTAGCAGCAGGTGATGAAACGTCCACATTAAATTATTATATTTTTATATATTTATATAATTATATAAGACTTGAAGTTTTATACTATTTTAATTTTTATGTCTTTATAAGACGTTTATTGATGGTGAAACGTCCACATTTATACTGGACTCCATGTGCTGCTCATTATCTTGATTTGATGCTTGAAGACATAGGAAAGATTTCGAAAGTTCATGTCACGTTGAAGAGAGCAATGGCCTTAAACGGGTTTATATATAGCCGTACAGGTGTTGTAAACATGATGAGGAAGTTTACCGGGAAAAGAGAGTTGGTAAGAACCGCGATAACCAGATTTGCCACCGCTTACATCACTCTTCATTCAATACAAGTTCAAAAGGAAAACCTTAGAAAGATGTTTACTTCTGATGAATGGAGGAAGAGTAAATACTCAAAAGAGCATGGCGATAAAAGAGTCGCATCCATTGTTTTGATGCCTACCTTTTGGAGTACAATTGTGTATATCCTTAAGATGACGGGTCCTCTCGTAAAAGTGCTTAGGTTAGTTGATGGTGAAAAAAGGCCGGCCATGGGCTATGTATATGAGGCCATGGATAGGGAAAAAGAAGCAATTGCAAACTCCTTTAATAATGTGGAGGACAAGTACAAAGATGTGTTTGCAATTATTGACAAAAGGTGGGAATGTCAACTCCATCAACCATTACACGCGGCCGGGTGTTATTTGAATCCTCAGTTATTCTACTCAAATCCCCAAATTCAAGAGGATAAGGAGGTGATGATCGGGTTGCTTAAATGCATTGAGAGATTAGTGCTGAGTGTTGTTGATCAAGGTAAAATAGAGGACCAATTGTCACTTTATAGGAACGCCGAATGTATATTTGGGATGGCAATATGCATACGTCAAAGAGAAGTAAAGTCACCAGGTTACTTTCTTTATACGTATATAAAATAATATAAATCAAATTTAATTTTTGCTTGTTCTAAAACTTGTTCTAAAATATATATTTACAGCCGAATGGTGGGCTTCTTTTGGCAATGATGCACCGGAGTTAAAAAAGTTTGCCATCAAAGTCCTCATCCTTACGTGTAGTGCAAGTGGTTGTGAGCGAAATTGGAGTATTTTTAGCCTCGTAAGTAACTCGGATATCATTTAAGAAACATCATAAGTAATGTTTTTGACTCTTGATTATTCTGTTATAATTTGGCAGCTTCATAACAAAAGAAGAAACCGACTTGCGCAAACTCAGCTCAATAATTTAGTCTATGTGAAATATAATCGAGCGTTAAAGCGGCGTTATAATCATCGTGATGTCATTGATCCAATCTCTTTGGATGACATTGATGAAAGTAACGAATGGTTGCTTGGTAGAATGGATGAGGATGAAGAAGAAAATGAAGATTATGTGTTTGATGATGACGATTTGACATGGAAGGATGTTGGTATAGCTTCCGGAGCTTATGAGCGTGACCATAATACTAGAAGAAAGAACGTTGCTAGTTTAAGCTCGAAAGGAAAGGAAAAAGCTAGACCACACCTTGTAGATGAAGATGATGAAGTTGTTATGCTAGAGAGTGACACTGAAGAAGAAGACATTGGGGATTGTGAGACGGATGAGGAGGAAGATGATGACATACCACTTGACGATGATGATGAGGATTAGTTTGATGTTTGATGATGATTATCAGTGACTTTATTTGATGTTTTGTTTTTGCATGTTGAATGTTTTTGTTAAACTTAGTACTTGATTATGCTTGTTGATAACTTTTATGACGTTAGGTTGGTATTTTGAATTTGAGAATAAACTCTATTGAAGCCTAATATTGGGTATCTATGATATTTGAGTTTGATTGCATTAATATATACATGTGTTACAATTTTTTGGATATCATGCGCCTCGCCTTCGTGAATCCCACGCCTTTCATGCGCCTCGCGCCTCAAGGCTCCAGGACACTTTGCGCCTTGAGCCTTTGATAACTTTGGGAGGTAAAAAGCAAGTCATATTGATATACGTACCAGAACGTTTTTCAAAAAAAAATAGAGAGAGAGAGATACTGGGGAATTGAACAAAATCTTCAAAAAAAACCCAACTATTGTGTACCTTAAAATACTTTTCATCAGTCAAAACACTGAGGCAAGCGGCTCCACCCTTCTCATATGCCTGTGCTATCTCAACCTATAATGAGAAACATTTATATTTGTAGATGAAGATCATTCACTAATGAAAAAGACAGAATGATAAAAGAAAAATACATTGTTCTTTTAGTTCACTCTATCTGGATAGAAACTTGCTTTAAAATTTGTAATTTCCTTCCTACTATAATTTCAAGAATAAAAACTTAATCTTCTAGAGTACATATACTTCGATTCTTCTTCTTTATAAATGAGAGTTGAAGCAGGAAGTTGGCACATGTTTATTTTATAATTTATTTTATTTGTCAGATTTCAGAAGTATACATAATGAGGCCTTGATCTATACTCCAACCTCTTTTATGGATTTTCACAAATAAAAAATGGAGGTCAAGCCTCTAACCTTGTTCATGGAAGCATCTTGATTTTATGAAAAATCTAATCAAATTTTTAGCATCAACAGTTTCGATAAGAATAAAACAAGCAAGGTTAGAAGATTGATAAATTCCCCCATAAAATGCATTTATAAAATTTAATAAATATATTCATCCTCAAATAAACACAGTTCAACTTTCTAACACCACAACCATTTATACATGATAAACTAACTAGTAATTACCAGAAAGAAGCCAATAATGCTAATACTGGGATAATTTCAATCCATTATCAGTAGAATAATTAAAAAAAAACGCTAAATTAATATAAAATAAAAGAAAAGCCCTTTACCGGATCAAAATCCTCTCTTAGAATTCCTCTGCTAGGGGAAGCCTTCTTAACTTCAGCAATTAAACTAGGCATGTAACACCCCCAACCCGTATCCGACCCGGATCCGAGTTCGAAGTGCCACATGGACTTTTCAAAAACCTTTACTTGTATAAAATAGTGAGTAATTTAAAATTTATTATTACATATAACTTATTCAAAACCTTTATCGAACTATTCAGAGCTTATACAATATATTATCTTGAATACATGCCAACTAGAACTTTATGTATTCAAATACATATTATTTATCTTTCTTCTGATCTGACTTTTGGTAAGAAGAACTGACCTGTCTTGCTCCACGTTGCTCTTTACTCTTCTCACTTCTGTAACCTACGTGTGAAACAATCACACGCTAAGTCGTTGAGTCAGTGAGGCATAAAACATATAATAAAACTCTAACTCGTAATCCTGCTTGAACAATTTCTACTAACATATCACAAACAAGCATCACACCCACGTATACATATAATTATTTTCTTTCCTATCGTTATCATATTATCACCTTTCATATTTCTATTCTCTTGTTTATATGATCAATTAAGCTCATATCATATATCTTATAGCATATACAATAATCATTAACACACATATATCATATTATATAATTCATATCATAAAACACCTATATACATCACATACATTACATTTAATGATATCTCTTATTAGCCCATGTACACCTGTGAGAACTGTAGATATGTGAGTCTATTGAGGTTGTGCACCACTATGCTGTCACCACAGCTCATATAAATGTCCCGAAGGACATATCCAGAGGTCACAAAGACCCCGGTAACTATCCAGAGGTCATAAAGAACCTTGACAACTGTCCATAGGTCCCAAAGAACCTAGGTAAACTGTCCATATGTTCCTTAGAACATAGGTATACTGTCCATATGTCTCGAAAGACATAGGTAAAACCCTCGACTCTTGGCATGCCAACTATTCCTATAGCTCTCGTATCATATAACATGGGCATTATATTCATATCACTTCACATATTTACATGTACATTTCACTTTTCATATGATTTCATAATCATCTGTCACGTAACTTATAACACTTCTCTTGTGTTCATATGGCATGTAACTCATTGTCATCTCTTATTCTCATATGATTCTCATACATCAAGTATATCACATAGCACATAGTATAACATATAAACTTATACAGGTATCCATATACATACTTTCATATACTTCGAATAACAATGCCCTATAACTTCTCACAATTTTACCTAATCACTTATTTCACATTAATTATATTCTAGCTTCATATATTACTTAATTCAATTTCACATAGCTTGTTACCTATATAAATATTTTCTCATAACTTATCATCACATAGTTCCCATAACATTTTCCTACAGTTTCATAAATCTTTACCATATGACTCATGTATTATATGTTCATTTCAGCTCATATATCCTCTCCATATAACTTATTTTACATGTTCATATAATCACTTCTGTCAATGTCTCCTCATTTATATATTATTCTTATATTGTCCTATAAATCAATGTTATTTAACTCATCTCACTTTTCATCTAATCTCATAAGTTGGTTATACAAATTCCTATATATATGTATAAATATATATATATCTAACTCATGTAATTTATATCCTTTCTCTTGTTATCATATAAATCATTGCTATTTTACATAGTTCATGCTCCTATAATTTATATCTCAGGTTCATATAACTCATCTAATTCCTATAATACATAAATCATTACCATATAACACATATCATATAAATTCATACCACCTAACATGTAATACAACTAAGCATATTCATGTAATATCAAACATAATCATACAATCATATATTCAACATATTGGAAACAAACTTGTCGCAAGTCAAATTTCCATATACAATACGTATATTCTAATAGTACGCACTCACCTGGCCTCACTAGTCAATATCGATCTGTTATCTTTCCTTGATCGATCTTACTTGATAAGTTCTGGAACTTGTTTAGGCTCTGTATCTACATAATAATTCATTGATACTAATCAGTATACTAATTAATATATTCTAAACTATCATTTCTTGGGCTAAAAGAAGAGTCATTTTTATCTTTTAATGAAGGTATGCATCGATGCACTACACCATGCATCGATGCATAAATCCTATTCGATGTTTGTATTTAATGGGGATGCATCAATGCACTCCTTATGCATCGATGCCTAAATCCTATTCGATGTTTTCTTTTTAAATTAATGCATTGATGCACCGCATGTGCATCGATGCACCTTAAACAATTTCTGGGATTTATTTATTTTTGATAAGATTTGAAGGTCTCTTTAAAAACCTCCTTCTTGATTAATGGAGCTTGTAAATAAGCTTCTTAATCATCGGAAGGAGGAAAAGAGTACCTTATAATTTCATTAAAGAAAATAAGAATTACAACCTTGGAAAGAAAAATCCAAGTAGAACCCTTACAACAATTCTTGAGCCTTAAAACCGAACTATAGAAGTCAACAACATAATAATCAACCTATACCAGCCTTTGCTAGAGCATCGGCATCCATATTAGCTGTCCTTGCAATCCATCTAACAACCCCCCGACAGTTTTAAGACACTCAACAATATCTCTAACAATGAAACCATAAACAGCTGGACATGAGACAACCTTATTGATCCAGTCTACTGTAACTCTGCTATCACTCTCTATGATCAACCTATCTTTAACCCTCCCTAGGACAGAGGTAAAGAAAGAGATACCCCTTTGGATAGCTTTAAGTTCCTTCAATGTTGGAGGTCCAGAACCATCCGGTTCCTGAAAAGAACCAAGGATTGCACCAGAATAATCCCTCATAAGACCACCCAGACCTGATTTTTCCCAATCACAACTAATTGCTGCATCCACATTCAACTTGATGAAACCCGTAGGGGGAGGTAACCAAGGGGTTATGGAAGATTTCAAGAAATTGTAGGACGAGTAAGAATCCCCTATAGAAGGATCAGAAATTAAGGAGTCCTTAGGAATAGAAACATCCTTATTCTTTGCTAAATACCAAGAGGCCAGCCTAACTCTTGTTAAGAAGAATAATTCAGTCTAATCGAGCTTCCCCCTTCAAAAACTATGTAATTCCTGAATTTCCAGATTGTCCAAATAACAGCCCCAGGAATGAAAGTCCAAATTACCGAATTAGATTTCAACTCATCCCAAGCAAGAAGAAATTTTTTTGCTTCTGCAGAAAACACAGAACTAAATCTCCAAAAATTTAGAAATTTATTCCACAAAGACCACGCAACCGAACAGGAGAAGAATAGATGCGAAGAAGATTCTTCAACCATTTTACAAAGAGGGCATAAGCCATCCTCAATACCTTGAACTCCTCTTTTAACCAATTCGGATTTAACTGCAATTTTTTGAAGCACAATTTGCCAAACTAATGTTTCAACTCTAGGGGGAACCAATCATCTCCAAACAATCTTGTTCCAGAAATGAGACTCTTCTGAAATTGAAGCACAACTCTTAACACAAGAACCGACTTTATAAACCCCATCCCCACTGCCTTTCCAGATCAATCCATCGCTAGAATCAATAGATAGAGAGAAAGAAGAAATGATGCTCACCAAATTGCACCATTGTTCAAGCTCCCAATCGTTTAAATTTCTTCGAACTTTAACATCCCAAATCCAGCCCGAAGAAAGAAATTCCCCAAACTCACAAAGTTTACCGAATTTATTAGTTGACAGTGAAAACAGTCTAGGAAATAGAATCTGAAACGGAAAATCAGCAGCCCAGCTATCTTGCCAAAATCGAACATGCTTACCATTTCCGACATAAAACTTGTACAAACTACGGAACTTACAACCAAATGAGTCTTGTTTGAAATGGTTATTAACCACTGATCTCCACAACCAGGAGGATTGAGAAGGAATCTTGCTGTCAAACAATAATCTAGAAGAGTCAATGTTGTATTTGCTACAAATAAAATTCCTCCAAACAAAATTTCTCTCATTTGAAAACCTCCAAGACCATTTCCCTAGCAATGCTCTGTTCATAGAAATCAGATTCTGAACTCCCAAGCCTCCCTCATTCTTTGATTTGTAGACATCATCCCATTTAACCCAGTGTATCTTCTTAATACCATTGCCCCCTCCCCATAAAAAATTAGACATAATAGAATTGAGAGTCTTGAGGATAGAAGCTGGAATCTTGAACATAGACAAAAAATACGTAGGTAGTGAGGACAGAACGGATTTGATCAAAACCAGTCTCCCTGCTAAAGAAAGAGTAGCAGCCTTCCAACCTGCTAATTTAGAGTGAAAATTCTGTACCACTGGTTCCCAGATAACAGAGGAATTCCTAGTAGCACCTAGTGGGAGGCCTAGATAATTAGATGGGAAGTTTCCCACCAAACAACCAATAGAATCTGCCCAAGTTTTAACCTCCTGTTGGGATATATTAATTCCGAAGAGTCTGCTTTTCTTAAGGTTTAGTTGCAGCCCTGACATAACCTCAAATACTCTAAGCACCCTCTTCACATTCATAATTTGAGTCTTCGAAGCTCCACAGAAAATAATTAAGTCATCCGTAAACTGCAAGTGTGAAAGATTAACCCTCCTCCTTGCCAACTGTCAAACCAGCAAATAAACCCTACGAAACAGCTCTTCGGATTAAAAGATTCAATAATTCCCCCACTAGGTTAAAAAGTAAAGGCGAGAGTGAACATCCCTGTCTAAGGCCCTTGGCCATTGGAAACTCCTCGGATAGAACCCCATTAACTAACACTGAGATTGAAGCTGTAGAAATACATCTCCTAATCCAACTTATCCATGTGAAACCGAAACCCATTTTTTCCATCACCTTGAACAAAATAGGCCAGTCAACCGTATCGTATGCCTTTTTGAAATCAACTTTAAACACACAACCCTTTAGCCCTTTCTTCCTCCAATAATCAATACCCTCGTTAGCAATGAGTGAGCAGTCCAAAATTTGTCGACCGGGAATAAAAGCAAATTGAGTCGGGCTTATAAGATCTCCTATACAACTTCTAAGCCTCCTTGAAAGACACTTGGATAATATCTTATACACTCCTCCTACTAGGATTATAGGTCTATAATCATCAAGACTTCCAATGTTAGATTCCTTAAGAATAAGGGTAATAAAAGTATGGTTAATACCATGTTCCCATTCTTTCCCCACAAAAAATCTGTGAAAAAACTGCATAATATTCCCCTTAAGAACAGACCAAAACCTTTTAAAAAAACCCAAGTTCAATCCGTCGGGCCTCGGAGCTTTATTGTTATCACAAGACTTTAGAGTTTCCCAAACCTCCTCCTCGGAAAATTCCTTCTCTAAAAGCATATTCTGTTCGAAAGAAATTATGGGAAAAACCAAACCAATATCTTCAACTTCTAAAGTAGACCGATCATTATAAATTTTGAAAAAATGATCTTTGACCTTGGTCTTGATAACAGTTGGATCGTGAGTAGTATTCCCATCAACAATTAAAGCATTCAGAGCATTTCGTTTCCTCCTAACTGAAGCACAAGTATGAAAGAATCTTGTGTTTCGGTCCCCATCATTAAGCCACTTCTTCCTAGAATTTTGAAGCCAAATCTGCTCCTCAATTTTGTGAAGTCTCCATAACTCTGCTCTACAAACACTAAGCTCTTTAGCAATCCCCTGAACAGAGCTGTTATTCAGCTGCTGGGCGTCCTCCTCAAGCTTCTGAATTTTCTTTTCCAAATCTGATATTGCTACTCCCAGAAATTGATTCTTCTTCCCTGACCATTTCTTGATGGCAGCTTTAGAGTTCTTCAAAATACTTAAGATCCCACCTTTTCTCCCAGTCTTCTTACAGTCTGTGATAGAATGTCTGACCATATCCTCAAAGCCGTCTTCCTCCATCAGATAATTAAAGAGTCTAAACGGTCTTTTCCCTCAATCAATACCTTCATCTTTCAATAAAATAGCATTGTGATCTGAAATGGATTTAGGAATAAGAGACTGAGAAATCTCAGGAAAAGTAGCTAAAAATTGACCATCCACCAAGAATCTGTCCAATCTAACAAAAGTTGGATCATCTTGGTTATTACACCAAGTGAACCTTCCCCCATTCAAAGGCAGATTAATTAAACCTAAAGACTGAATAAACTGAGAGAAAATCCTCATAGAGAACCTATTCTGTGCTTTACCCACCTTCTCATCTTCACACAAGTAAACATTAAAATCTCCTCCAACACAAACCGGCAGATTCTGTCCAGAAATGAACACACTGAGTTCTTCAAAAAACTCTCTTTTTCTTCCTCCACTGAAGGCCCATAAACATTAATGAGGACACTTCTGAATTGATGCAACCTGAATTTCCCTACAACAGTAATGAATCTTCTGTTAATGTAGTGATTTTCCATCTCAAACACATTGTCATCCCAACAACATAATAAGCCCCCTGAAGAACCAATAGCTGGAGATTCAATAACACTCTGAAAAGTATTCAGTCCATTCCTTCTCAGAAAAGACCTTTGAACCTTCTCTACTTTAGTTTCTTGTAACCAAAGAAAAGAAGGATATGAGCTAGAGACCAATCTCTGGACTGCTTTCTGTTTTTCTCTTTTCCCCAAGCCCCTAACATTCCATGAAATTATTGCTAATTTGTCTCATTAAAATTTCTTGAAAACCTGACTTCCCCACTATGGCAACTCAACTGGCCAAATTCAAGCCCTGTTCTAATTTAATTATTTTGTCCAGAAAAGCTTCCTTCCCCTGAGTAAAAGAGACCCCCAAAATCTGACTCACTTGCCATGTGGCTACTGCTTCATCTAAAAGCTCTGAGAATTCTATAGAAGAGGCTGTAAAAATATTAACATGTTCTAGAGCTTCTCTTACCAATGATCTTCTTGCCCTTCTTTTGTAAAATCCTGATTTGGAATTAATCAAATGACTGTCCGTAACACAACCCTCTGGCTCTCCATCGAGACTACTAATCCCAGCTTTCTCTACTAAATTTTTCTTCTCTCTGCCTGGAGAATTAAGCTCTGCTGCTGTAGAAATCTTTTGTATTGGCGTGCAGACCTGATCACAAACTTTCTTTTGAACTGGAACAACCTCTGTAACATTAATTTCCTTATGAATCTCCCCATGCCAATGTTTTCTCTCCCTCATTCTATAAACTTTGCTGTAACTGGCCATTCTCCTTCTCTGTAGAGTACCCAAAAATACATTAATCACGTAAAATGATATTGTTTGTTACATCAACCTTAATAAAATTACGATAATCAATATCAAAGAAAAATATAACATGATGTAAGAAAACTTGCTTAGCTAAAACATGATGCAAGAAAGCTTGCTTAGCTAAAACATGAGCCACTTTATTGATCTCTAGACTTATATAAACCACCATACAACTAAGAAACTGGTCACATTAATGACGAATAGAATGTAAATAAATTCCGATTATAGACTAGTTTAACTATGCATTATTAAATTTATTCACAACCATAGCCAAGCCAAGTTCAAAGACATGAGTTGACGTTATTTACAAATCCACTTTTTTCTCCTAATTTTCGATATCAGTGTTCAATTAATTAATTTGGTTAACCACTTTGACTGAACTTTCCTCATATTCTGACTTCTCCCTGACTCTACCTTCCTCAGACCCCAACTCGCCATACTATTTCCCATCTGCACCGATCACCGGATAATATTTGAAAAAAGGATTTGCATCTTCCCAGCCCGCTCCAACTTTGATCTTAATCCGATACGATCTGCCATAGGATCCAAAATTAGTGAATTCTGGAACATCGAAAGGACTTACAACTCGCAAAAGAATCCTCACAGACGAGAGATCCTCCCTGTTCTTAGTGGACTCATGGATTTCTACCATACTTCCCCATCTCCCAGCAGCTCGTTCCAAGAAGGATTCATCCCAACATAACAGAGGAACCCCACTTAACTCAAGCTGAGAATAAGCCATTGGAACACCTTCTTCATTCAGTAAAAGTGCTAATCTATCAAAACAAAAGTTTATTACATCTCTCTACTTTGTCCATGCCTCCATCATCTCTTCGAGAGATTTGAAAATGATAACACAGGAATTACGGACATAACCCCAACCAACAATCTGAACTTCGTAACCATTAGTAATAAAGAACTCCTTAACTGACTTAATATCTAAGGAGAGCTTAAAAATCCCTGTTAAAGATCTTTTGACCCAGTTCCGATTCTCAGAGGGAATATGCATTTCCATAACATTCTTCAATGCTTTCTCCCTTTGATTCCCAACAAAATGTGTCTCCCTATACCCCAAAGTATTGTTCCTTATATCCTCAGTCAGTAAAGCCTCTTTGTACGATCTGTCATCCCTAACACTCCTACTGGAAAAATCAGCCTCTTTCAACTTTGAAGGATCTGCTGTAAACGAAACTGGACCCAACTGAACTGGACTATTCTTGGCCACATTCCTTGGACGAACTTCATTGTATTTTGCAACACCAACTGAAATCCTTCTCCCATCTTTCAGTGAATCATTTAACATATCAATTGCTCTCCTCAAACCAGATTCCCTCTCAAACTGAACAAAAGCGAAAGTGGAAAATCTATATTTTGGGTTTTTAGTTTCTTTCGGGATGAAAACTCTCTCCACAGTTACCTGAGACGAAAAAATATCTCTAAGCTCACGCCGAGAAACTCTCCTACTTAGATTATCGACAAAAGCCTTCCAGACCTTGCCTGAACCTATTTTCCCTTTCAACTTTTCTCTCTCTCTCTCTCTACTTTTCTCTCTCCCATCTTTTAAGAACCAGAACTAATTTCTGGGATTTATCAACGATGCATCGGTGCACAATGAATGTGCATCGATGCACATTGCCCAGAACTGACATTTTAGCACGTAAATCATCAACTCTTCCCTTAATTCTTCTATTTTAAGCCCCTCTTATGACATTAAACTCAACTACCATTACTTGAACCAACTTATATCCATGTAAATCATCTTTAACCTCAAAATCCTATCTTCCTTATGAGATTCAAGAATCATACCAAATTTTCTATATGTTCTAAATCCAATTCTATCACTCCAAATCTCTTAATTTAACCATTGACAAGTCAAATTTAACTTCCAATTTAAGAAATGAACTTTATTCCAAGATTTCATTTGTAAACTCTAAATCTTTAATCTCTCCTAACTCCACCATCCTTTGCTTTTAAGATGATTTAAGCTTTCTTTAAGCTTAGTTATCATCTAATAATCAAAACCCAACCTTAAAATCAACAATTCAAATATAAACAAAGAAACTTACCTTTGGCTCTTGGCTTCCACGTGAAGAAGAAGAAGAAAGGAGAAGAGAACTCTGGAGAATTCTCTCCCTTTCCACGTGCATTTATCCTTACCAATCCCATTTGTAATTCATTTCTTGGTCAATTGACCCTTTTGCCCTTTATTTCCTTTAATAATTACTAAATAACCTTCATCATATATATCCAATAATCATTGAACTATTTCATTCTTATACTTTAGTCATCAAATTCTGAAACTTTACAATTTGGTCACTAACCCGGTATTGCGGATGTTACAAAAGCAGTCCGCGAATGTGCAGCCTTATGAGCCCCAACAAAGTCTCTAGTTGGAGGTGAATTCTCGATAAACTTCTTCAATGAAGCCAAAGGCTCCTTCTCTTTCATCTTTCAAACCCAAAAAAGTCCTCGTCATCGCACATTCGAGAAATGTAAAAGCAAATGAAGTTCAAATTAAATTAAAACAAAATTTGTAAAAATTACTTGCGAAACTTCAATGTCCTTATTCCAAATAATTTCCTCGAGTATGTTACGAGGAGTGTTTCCCTCATTCTTTAGACAGGACTCGAAGGGACCGTCGTAATGCAATGGAGGACCCGTCGGAGGCCGTCAGCGTATTATTATACCCTGACTTGCAGTGAGTTCATTTTGGAACATTCCAACTTCCCATTCCTTTAGTTTCAAAACATCTTCCCCCTCTGCCCCTTTAGAAGATATCATCTCGGGCTACACACAAAGAAAAAGAAGAAAAAAATCAATTGAAGATACAAAAATGAATGCTTATATTGAGATCGTTGTTATTGTTACTAGCCTGGTGGGCTCGAATGGCGGGGAGATTGGAGCGACGGAGAGGAAGGTCCGCTGAGGAGCACCTGATTAAGAACCCGGATGGCTGATTAAAGCAAAGAGAAGATTGGAAGGAAATTCCAGCAGTCAACTTCAGGGAAATCAGTGCCTCCATTATTGTATAATTCACAAACTTTTGTTCTTGTTTTCGCTCTTCTTTTTAAACAGTTGTTTTGGGAAGAGAGGTGATACGGTACGGTGCAGTTGGATGTAGTTTACTAAACTGAGTTTGTTTGTTTGTTTTAATTAAAATGGTAGTTAGTTTAAGATACCAATTAGAGATTTTCCTAGGTGGATGGATAAATGAGATTATATAGAAAATTATTATATTTTATAATTATTATTTTTACTGAATTAATTCATATACAGTCTTATAACTTTAATTATTACATAATTAAAAATAATAATTAATAAGTTATTGTTTTACAAAAAAATAATTAATATTAGAATAAATAAAATATCATCTAAAAATTATATAATTATTAAGAATTAAGTTAATAATAGTTATGATCCCATTGTCGATGATTAATTCTTTTTCTGAATAAATATTATCTTCTAATCATCTCAAACTATTAAAAGATATGATAATTATAAATTAAATCGACGTTCGTTTAAGTTATTATTCAATATTTTAATTTATAATATATCATATGTATAATTAAAAACATTATACAAGATGAAAAATAACTCAAAAATAAATATAATAATCTCAAAATAATATGTAAATCAGTCTAATGAATCATTGTATTATATCTTTGGGTAAAATACAATATTCATCATTAAACTTTAATCTCTCTCCTATTTCATTCATTGTGTTTTCAATTTTTTTTAAAATAATTCTATTCAGTTTTATTGAACAAAAACACACGAAAAAACAACCACACAACCATGGACCTTGTTAAAAAAATATTCCTAAGCCTAACTGAAGGAAAAAGAGTTCTACATGGTCGTGAAAGAAAACAAGTACCATCCTTTACACCCAAAAAAAATCTAATAGTAATTTAAATCCTTTATTACAACACCAAACTCAAACTCACTTTGAAACCAACACTAAGGGATGTAACTTGTTACGAGCCACAATATTACACCCAACACCTTCAACTAACAACCCAAAAAACATGTCACATATATAGACACTTTGCAGTAGTTTAACATATTGTGTACCACCAAAATGAACTACATCAGCTTACGCCTAAATATAGACACAGACTTGTAGACAGAAGACGATGAGTAATAGACCATCTGACATCTACAATTAGTACCTATCTTGAAGCACTAGCAAAAATAAGCAGTGTTATGTTTAGCTTGAAAAATTAGCAAAGTTGAAAGTTGGCAAAATTGAAAGTTGGCAAAGTTGACATCTTTGGTTGGTGGCTAACTTGTACACATTGAAAAATTCTTTGGTAGGTGGCCAACTTATTTTTTATCTCTGGTCCTTAAAATATTAGGTTGTTTATAAGTTTAGTCCTTAAAACTCAACTATAAATAGGCCTAAGTATTTCAATAGAAATCATTCCAAAACAAGTTCATTCTTCCTCTTGTTTTCTTCATTTTCTCACTTTGGGAATTCTAAAGAATTCCAATTTTTGTAATATTTGTTGATAGTGAAGTTATCATCCGGTGTGGTGCCCGAAGAGTAGACGATATTCTCGTCGAACCTCATAAATTTGGTGTGTTATCTCCTTTATTGTTTTTTATTTGATTTTTCCATTGTGTTTCATTCAATAGTTTGACGGGTTTATCCGTTGTGCAACCTTTGGTGGTTTTGATCTTGACATTTTAGGTCAATTTTGAAACTACGTTCGTGTGGGAAATAACTCGATTTCCCCAATAATTGGCATCAGAGCTTTGGTTGAGGTTATCATGGTGGTTCCGTTGCTGAAAAGATACTGTTCGCGATATTGAATATTGTTCGTTAGAATTAAAATGCCAAAATATGGATCAGTTGAGACATCAAGCTCTTCATCTGGACCGGTGAGGAGGGTGATGTCAAATGCAAATTTCTTGGTGGAGTTGTTCGATGGATCCAGTCATTTTGGCATGTGGCAAGGCGAGGTGTTAGACGCTTTATTCCAACAAGGTCTAGACATCGCCATTGAGGAAGAAAAACTCGAATATATGGAGGAGAAAGAATGGGGAACAATCAGTCGTTTGGCGTGCAGCACGATTTTATCTTGTCTTTCCAGGTAGCAGAAGTATGGCTACAAGAATGAGACTTCTGCAAGTAAGATGTGGAAAGCATTGGAGGAACAATTCCTAAAGAAAAGCTTTCAGAATCGTCTCCACATGAAGAAAAGATTATTCATATTTGATTATCAACCAGACACTAGTATGAATTAACACATCACTGCGTTCAATGAGCTAGTGGCAGACTTATTGGGCATGGATGAAACCTTCAAAGATGAAGATTTGGCCTTGATGTATTGGGAAATAAACGAGTAATTTCCCTATAACCAGATTAGTGAGAATACGAAATAAAAGCTAAAAAATAATAACGGAAATTGATAACGGAGTTCAGCCAATTTTGCCTATGTCTTTGGACTGCTGCAGATCTTTTTACTAAATAGAGAAAATTTACAGGTGTTTACAAAACACTTAATACTCACAAGAAAACTCTCTAGTATTGGGAGAAAGAAATTATTTGGGATGATTTTAAAACTAAATGGGTAAGGGTATTTATAGTTGAAGCTTAAGGACTAATCCTTGAAAATATCCTAAAGTGCAGGGACTATAGTGCAATTATATCATTGCAAAAAAAATCAACAAAATCGGTGTGCACCGAAAGCCACCGAATTACAGCTTAAATTTGTCAAATTTAGCTGCCACCAATTTTGACTTTAACCCACCAATTTTGACTTTACAATCTCCAACTTGAAGACTGATTTTAATCTATCTTCACACCTTGATCAATGCAACATCATTTCTGGTCTTGTTACTCTAGCATGCCAACTGAAACTGAACACAACTTCAGTTTGTCCGTAGTCACCATCCTGTAAACCCACTTGTTATTGGACAGTTTCTCCGTGGTTGCCTTATCCCTCAACGTCTTGGCTCTCTTCGACTCTTGTCCACTAGTATTTGAAGGATTGTTCCTCACTTGAACATCCTTGGCAAGCCTATGCTTCAACCCTTCTCTTAAGATGGTCTCTGAAGCCATGTTCTCTACACGAACATGCTCGGCAAACTCCTTGGACACGGACAACTCTTCTTGCACTTGGTTTCTACTCGCCTTGGCAGAAATGAACCTTATTGAGCCAACTCTCAACGCCTCTTCGATCCTGGGTTTGTCTTGTTCTCTAGACAACTCGATCCTGGGCTCATCCATCACCTTGGATGACTCGGCTCCCCTCGGGTAATCTTGCAACACTTCTGGCATCTTCAGTCTGCACCCCCTTATTTGCTCGACTCCTACCCTCAGCTTAGCATCTTTGGCACTTGAACTTGTGTCACGACTGCACACATCTTCCCCAGATCCACCATCTGGTTCATCATTGAGTGGACTTTCTCTACCACTCGAGAAACAACATTCCTCATCCTCTGACTTGCATTCATTACAGAATCTCCTGCCACTATCCTCGACTTTCGGCTTTACTTTGGAAGTCTTGTTCTTCTTGACTCCAAATTCTTTGATGGACTCAGCGGTTGTCAAGGCTTTAGACAACTCCTTGACTTCCCTTCGCTCCAACACTCTCTTCGCCCATGGCTTCAATCCGAACATGAAGGTGAAGAATCTATCTTCTTCAGTAAAACTTAGGACTTTGAGCATGAGTTTTCTGAATCGACTCACATACTCCTTAAGTGCCCTTTATGCCTGAGACGCCTAAACTTGGACCACTTCTCCATCCTGACATACTGTGAGAAGACTTGCTCACTTTGTACTCTCAGCTTGAAGGCTTTATCTCTTGCTATCGCACTAGGTCCCTTCTTGTGCTCGACTTCTTTGACACCCGCAGTCTTGTCACGTTTCGATCCTGAGTTGACTACTTGAGAACTTGTAGTCGCACCACTCTTGCTCCTTGATGCAGCTACTTTGGAACATGTAGCCTCACCAAGTCTTTCCCCTGTCTTGATTGCTTGGATACTCATAATCTCGGACTTTCTTCCGGGTTCGGCTGCTTCAACATCAACAGGCTTGCGTCGTCTCGATCATTGCTTGGCCTCATTGATCCCCTCAATTTGACTAAGTCTTTTCCATGGCTTGGCATCTTTACCACTTGTGTCTGCGCCAATTTTTGCTACTTCTCCTTCTCCTATCCTCTTCATGATGGTTGTAAGGTGACGTTTCTCTGGACATCCTCTAATCAAATGAGGACCATCACAGAAGTAGCACTTCAATTTTTCGTTGCTCCCCTTCTTCTTTACACCGGACTTAGCCTTGCCATTATTTTCCGATGGCTTTCCTTGGGTACAAACAGTCGATGGCTCACCTTGGCCATTCGAAGAGCTTTCTCTACTATCTCCCCGCTGCACCTTTTCCCGATCTCCACCATTATTGCCACTATCTCTGAGCATGGGCCTGGACGACACATCGTTACTTGGCTTGTCACCTTCAAGCTCAGTCAGCTTTCTAGCTACAGCTATGGCCTCCGAAAGTCTCTGGTCATCACTTTGCTCTCCCCCGAGCATCGCACCTGGTCTAAGTCCTTCTAAGAAGGTCTTGAGTGCATCACATTCACTCATTTCTCCCTTGCATATGAGCAGCTCCCTCTTGAGCTCATCAACTTCGTTTCTCAAAGTCATCGCTCCCACTTGAATCTAACTTCTTTTGGATCATTTCTGACAATTCTCGCGAACTACCATGTATTAGAACACCTCCGTCGACAAATTCGTATCGTCGACCAAATTCTACTATTCACAAAATTTACTATTCACGTAAATAGTAACATCGTAGAAAAACCGACAAAATTAACCACCAAAAGCTCCTGATACCAGTTGTTGGGAAATAAACAAGTAATTTCCCTATAACCAGATTAGTGAGAATACGAAATAAAAACGGAAAAATAATACCCGAAATTGATAACGGAGTTCAGCCAATTTTGCATACGTCTCCGGATTACTGCAGATCTTTTTACTAAAGAGAGAAAATTTACAAGTGTTTACAAAATACTTAATACTCACAAGAAAGCTCTCTAATATTGGGAGAAAGAAATGATTTGGGATGATTTTGAAGCTAAATAGGTAAGGGTATTTATAGTTGAAGCTTAAGGACTAATCTTTGAAAATACCCTAAAGTGTAGGGACTATAGTGCAATTATACCATTGCAAAAAAAATCAACAAAATCGGTGTGCATTGAAAGCCACCGAATTACAGCTTAAATTTATCAAATTTAGCTGCCACCAATTTTGACTTTAACCCACCAATTTTGACTTTACACGATGTTGTTGTCATCTCTTCCAGATGAATTTGAGCACCTTGAGACAATGTTACTTCATGGTAAGGATAATGTTACCCTTAAAGATGTAACTGATGCTTTGTATAGTTATGAGCTCAGGAAGAAAACCAAGAAGGAGAGAAAGTACGAAGCAGCGGAGGTCATGGTGGTAAGAGGTCACTCGAAAAGTCAATAGTCAAAGTGGAGATGGAGATCAAAGTCGAAGTCCAGATTGAGAAAAGATGAATGTGCCTTTTGTCATGAGAAAGGTCATTGGAAGAAATATTGTCCAAAGCTAAAGAAGAAATGAAAAATTGCTCCAGATGCATGTGTTGCAGAGCATGATGCAAATGACTCTAACATATCATTGGTTACTTCATCAACAACATTCCATTCAGATGAATGGATATTAGATTCGGGTTGCACTTATCATATGTCCCTTAATCGGGAGTGGTTCTCCAATTTAGTAGAACTAAATGCATGAGTTGTTATATGGGCAATGACAATGCCTGTAAAACTGCTGGGATTGGTTCAATTGGATTGAAGAATCAATATGGATCAACCAGAGTTCTGACTGATGTCTGATACATTCCCAGTTTGAAGAAAAATCTCATCTCGTTGGGAGCCTTGGAATCCAAAGGCTTAGTAGTCACTATGAGAGATAGAGTTTTAAAAGTCACATATGACGCACTTGTCATGATGAAGGGCATCAGGAAAAATAATTTGTATTACTACCAAGATAGTAAAATTATTGGAGCAGTTGCAGTAGCTTCCGGAGGTGATGATTTGGACGCAACCCAGTTGTGGCATATGCGATTGGGAGATACTAGAGAGAAATCCTTGTAAATTCTGGTAAAGAAAGGATTGTTGAAAGGTGCAAAGGCTTGCAAATTAAACTTTTGAGAGCATTGTGTTCTGGAAAAGAAAAAGAGAGTGAAGTTTGGCACCACTATAAATAATACAAAAGGTATTGTGGATTATATTCACTCAGATGTATGGGGTCCTTCAAAGACATCATCTTTGGGAGGAAACCATTATTTTGTAACTTTTGTATATGACTTTTCCAGAAGAGTTTGAGTTTATCCGATGAAGTCTAAAGATGAAGTGCTTCGAATTTTCCTGAAATGTAAAAATATTATCGATAACCAGACTGGTAGAAAGATCAAACGTCTTAGGACGGACAATGGAGGGGAATATAAAAATGAACCATTCTTTGATGTTTGCCATGAGTATGGTATTGTTCGACACTTCACTTTTAGAAATACACCACAATAGAATGGGGTGGCAGAGCGTATGAATCGAACACTATTGGAGAAAATTTGATGTATGTTATCTAATGTTGGGTTAGACAAGGCATTTTGGGCTGATGCTATGACATATGCTGGCCATCTCATCAATCGTCTGTCGTCATCAGCGATAGGAGGAAAAACACCATTGAAGGTATGGTCTGGAAAACCTGCTACTGATTATGATTCCTTACATGTATTTGGATCCACTGCTTATTATCATGTGAAGGAATCCAAGCTTGATATGAGAGCAAAGAATGCTCTCTTTATGGGAATCACCCATGGAGTGAAGGGATTCTGCTTTTGGTGTTTAAACACCAAAAAGATAATTTGTAACAGAGATGTTTCCTTTGATGAATTTTCCCTAGTAAAGAAGGTAACAAATGAAGTTGTCCAAACAAGTAGTACTCCGCAGCAGGTGGAGCATACTCCAAAACAGGTGAAGTTTAAGCAGACGATGATCCAAGAAGTTGATGCAACTGATTCTTCAAATCCAATAAAAGAATCAGAAGACGAAGAGGTTCAAACCCAAGAACCATTGGAGACACCAAAACCACTTACAGTTACAAGGCCAATGAGAGAAATTCGTAGACCTGCTCGATTTGTTGATATGGTGGCCTATGCTCTTCCAGTTGTTGATGATGATATCCCTATCACTTACCAAGAAGCAATACAAAGCTTAGAAAGTGATATGTGGAAAAGTGCCATGGATGAAGAAAGGCAATATCTCCAAAAGAACAACACTTGGAAACTGACACAATTACCGAAAAGTAAAAGAGCAATTGGATGCAAGTGGATATTTACAAAGAAAGATGGATCTCATAGCAAGAAAGATCAAGGCAAGGTTGGTAGCTAAAGGCTACATTAAAAATGAGGGAATCGACTACAATAAAGTATTTTCCCAGGTTGTGAAGCATTCCTCCATTAGAATATTGTTGGCCTTGGTAGCACAGTTAAATTTAGAGCTAGCTCAACTTGATGTAAAGACGCCTTTCTTGACAGTGATTTAGAAGAGGAGATCTATATGACTCAGCCAGAAGGATACTAAGATGGTGGTTGTGAGAAATGGGTTTGTAAGCTGAACAAATCGCTATATGGATTGAAGCAATCTCCGAGGTAGTGGTACAAGCGATTTGATAGCTTTATAAGGAGGCAAAAATACACTAGAAGCAAATACAATCATTATGTGTATTTGCAAAAGCTCAAAGATGGATCTTTCATTTATATTCTCTTGTACGTTGACGATATGTTGATCGCTTCGAAAAGTCAAAAGGAGATAGACAAATTAAAGGCTCAATTGAATCAAGAGTTTGAGATGAAAGATCTAGGTGAGGCCAAGAAAATTCTTGGTATGGAGATAAGCAGAGATAGTCAAAGAGGGAAGCTTTGTTTAACACAAAAGCAGTATCTGAGAAAGGTATTACAATGTTTTGGCATGAATGAAAATACCAAACATGTAAGTATCCCACTGACTTCTCATTTGAAACTTTGTTCTCAATTATCTCCTAAAACTAACGAAGAACGAGAGTACATGAAAAAAGTTCCATATGTTAATGCTGTTGGGAGCTTGATGTATCCAATGGTGTGTATGCGTCATGACATTTCACAAGCAGTTGGAGTTGTGAGCAGGTACATGCATGATCTTGGAGAAGGAGATTGGCAAGCTGTGAAATGGATTCTACGATATCTCCAACAAACCGTGGATGTTGGTTTAGTTTTTGAATATGATGAAGCACTTGGTCAGTGTGTGGTTGGATATGTTGATTCTGACTATGCTAGAAATTTGGATAAGCGTCGATCAACTACTGGGTATTTGTTTACTCTTACTAAAGCCCCAATAAGTTGGAAGTCTACTTTGCAATCTACGGTGGCTTTGTCTACTACAGAGGCAGAATACATGGCAGTTTCAGAAGCTGTGAAGGAAACAATTTGGCTTAACGGGTTGATGGAAGACTTGGGAATTGTTCAAAGACACATTATTCTCTATTGGGACAGTCAGAGCGCTATTCACTTAGCGAAAAATCAAGTCTACCATTCAAGGACTAAACATATCGACGTGAGGTATCACTTTGTGAGGGAAATCTTTGAAGAATGAAAGATTCTACTTCAGAAAATTGCGACATCAGAAAATCCTTCATATATGATGACCAATGTGGTAATAGTAATCAAGTTCAATAATTTTTTGAACTTGATTAACATCCTGAAAGTTTGAGCACCTTCGGGTGTATGGCGCTTGTGAGCACAATTAGAGGCACTACATTAAAAGAGCTTAATGAAATTTGGGGAGTTGAAGAAATTGAGTAGGCTTGGTAATTTCAAACCAAGGTGGAGATTTGTTATGTTTGGCTTGAAAAATTAGCAAAGTTGAAAGTTGGCAAAATTGAAAGTTGGCAAAGTTGAAAGTTGGCAAAATTGAATGTTGGCAAAGTTGACATCTTTGGTTGGTGGCTAACTTGTTCACATTGAAAAATTCTTTGGTAGGTGGCCAACTTATTTTTCATCTTTTGTCCTTAAAATATTATGTTATTTATAAGTTTAGTCCTTAAAACTCAACTATAAATAGGCCTAAGTATTTAATTAGAAATCATCCCAAAACAAGTTCACTATTCCTCTTGTTTTCTTCATTCTCTCACTTTGGGAATAATAAAGAATTTCATTTATTGTAATATTTATTGATAGTGAAGTTATCATCCGGTGTGGTGCCCGAGGAGTAGACGATATTCTCGTCGAACCTTGTAAATTTTGTGTGTTCTCTCCTTTATTGTTTTTTATTCAGTTTTTCCATTGTGTTTCAATATTCAATAGTTTGATGAGTTTATCCGCTGTGCAACCTTTGGTGATTTTGATCTTGACATTTTAGGTCAATTTTGAAATTACGTTCGTATGTAAAATAACTCGGTTTCCCCATCAAGCAGCCCTAGCAATAGAGAATGAGAGTAACATGCAGACTACAATATGTTATCAGGGCAGAATGTAAAGTCCCCAATCACCAGGAAGGTTTAAAGTCACTTACTTTTGCTCTAGTAACCAACCCTTAGTGTGCACCATATAGCCCATACACACCACACCATCTTGTAATGGTAAAATAAATGATTTGGGGTTTTGAGCTCTTCTCGACACAACACAAACATAAGACTCATTATTCGAAACACCCTGTTTCGCTAACTTCGATAAAGTGGGAATTCTATAGATGATAAGCATCCAAACGAAAGCCTCTACTTTCGAAGGGGCAAGGTTTGCTCAAATTAACTGCCAAACATGGTCTTTGTTTGTCCTGGCACCTGCAACAAGTTCAGAATAATTCTATAGCGTTAAAAATCCCGTATATGCCCTATTCCAGCAAAATATATCTTCTTCTTGGTTCCTACCCATAGCTTTATTTAAGGTGTTTAGGAATGCATCCTATAATGGATATTCTCATTAAAAAAAGATTCTCCTCATCCTAATTCTCTATACCCAAGAACCGTTAGATTTGGTTACGAACTCACATACCTTCCCAGTCTTCTTACTCGCAATGGCATAGATCCTAGGGAACACCAATCTCAATGAAGGGAACTCAGTCTGATAGTACTCCAAAAAATCGACACACTTGCCATCACCTACAATGCATCTGATGTTTTTACAGAAAGTGTCGTTTTCGATGGAAAAGGACAAGGTAATATTCCTCCAAACCCAAGAGACTTTCCTCAGGTGGACATGATGTGGCAGCAAGGAACGTTCATCATACTCATATTTAGCAGCAACTACTCTCCTCTAGAGACACTCAAGCTTACTACCAAACCTCTATTTCCACTTGTTCAACTAGGATATGTTCTTAGTTCTCATATCAAAAAAGCCAAGACCACCTTGCTCCCTCGGGGTAGACACTCACTCCTATTTGATCCAATGGATATTTTTTTTTTGGATATGGATCCCCATAGGAAATTTGCTATCAATTTTTTAAGATCAGAAGCAACATAAACCGACATATGGAATAAAGACATGATATACACTGACATATTATTCAGAACGAATTTGATCAAAGTGATCCAGCCACCAAAAGATAGGCACTTGCCTTTCCATCCGTCCAGCCTCTTACAAACATTTCTGATAATAGGCAGTCACATTTCTTTAGCATTCATCGAGTATCCTAGAGGAAGCCCTAAATAATTTGTAGAACAATTGTCTCGGACACACTAAACCTCTTCTTCCCATTCGTTGATTGTATTCTCTCCAAGCCCGGACACAAATTCAAAGACAATAATCGCTTCATGTTTTTCAAAGATGTTAAGTCTTCTTCTAAAAATACCATCAAATCGTCGGCAAATTATATGTGGGAGACACTCATTGAGAAATTCTCGATTCTAACACCTTTTAAGCAGCCCACTTCCACAACTTTATACAACAGCCCACTCAAAGCTTCGCTATAAAGATTAAAGAGTAGGGGTGAGAGGGTGCACCCCTGCCTAAGGCCTCTCCTGATGCTAAAACAATTTGTCGGGATGCCGTTAATTAGGATGGATATAGATGACGATGAAATACACATATTGATCCACTTTCCATTTCTTATCAAACCCCATTTTATTCATTAAGAAATTTAAGAAGCCCCAATCCACTAAATCACAAGCTTTACTAATGTCCGTCTTAAATATGATTGCTCCTCTTTTCCTTCGTGAAAGGTCATCAATTATCTCGTTTACTATTACAGAGCAGACTGAAATTTTCTAGTCAGCCATGAATACAAATTGATTGTCATCCAAAATTTCCTTGATCACCTTCGTTAATCTTTTGCTTAGAACTCTTGTTAATAGTTTGTATAGGCTACTAACCAGGGAGATTGGTCTAAAATCTTCACATGATTTGGGTGCATTCTTTTTTGGAATAAGGGTGACGAAGGACCTGTTGAAACTCTCATCCAATATCTTTCCACTATAGACATCCGAGAAAAAAAACCAAATGTTAACTTTAAAAATGTGCCAATATCTCTTAAAGAAATCTAAATTGAACTCGTATGGGTCAAGAGCTCAACTTGCATCTGAGGTTTTCAAAGCGTGCCATGTTTCTTCTTCCTCAAACGGAGATTCCAAGAATCTTCTTGATGCTACAGCCAGTTTCTTGAAAAAGACACCAAGCTTCTTAATAGGGATAGTTTTTGACATGTTAAAATTCTTCTCAAAATGACCTGCAAAAGCCCTGGAAATCTACCTCGGATCTTCAACCAGGGTGTTGTTCACTTTTATAGCCGTAATGTGATTTTTTTCTTCTTCGGATAGAAGAAGACAAATGCCGAAGAAGACAAATGAAAAAACTTCGAATTTTTGTCCCTTACTTTAAACCATTTTAATTTGGATTTTTGCAGTCAAATTCTTTCTTCTCTTCGAAATTTAGGCCACAACTTTAATTTGAGTGATCTAATGTATGAAATAATGTCATTGCTGTTTACCGAGCTGATTGCCTTTTTTTCAGTTCATCTATTTTTTTCTGTCTGATGCGGATTCCTTATCTCTTTTGTTCTCTTCGAGCGCCTAATTCATTCGATGTGCGATTCATTTCTCCAAGAAAACAACAAAGCCCTTTATTCTTACAATTGATCTATGTAGCCTTGACCACATCCTCATAACCTTGGTCATCTGCCCGGTAGAAGACCATTTAAAGGGGCTACCCTTCCGACTACCTTTACCATCTCTGAGCATCACAGGGTTGTGATCCGATAAACTTTTCGAGAGGGTAGATTGGGATAGGTTTAGAACCTTCAATAGAATATCCGAAGAAACGAAAACATGCCCAACTTACTCACAGCCTTGGATATACCCCCTCTCCATCAAGTAAACTGTCTACCAACTAACGACAGGTGTATTAATTCTATATTTTGTATGAATTCGGAAAAATTCAGCATAGATTATGAACACACAGCTCCATCATTTTTCTCTATTGCTTCTTTGACAGTATTGAAATCGCCCCAAAATATCACATGAATCCCCAATGTATCTATCTATTACTACACTGATTTCATCAAAGAAAACTTTTCTTTCACTAAAGTTGTTTGGGGCATAGATATTCATCAACGCCACTGTCAATTTGAATTAAGGTAGGTACCCTGTCAGAACCATAAATATTTTATCCATTATTTTCTTTTCCATAATAACATGCTTGAATCCCATAGGACTATTAATCCACCAGATGCTCCTTCTGACGGAACAAACACAGATTCATCAAAATTTGTACCCTTTAATCACTTCAAAATACTCAGTTTTACAAATACCAGTTTTGATTCTTCGATGAAGATTATTCTTGCTTTAGATGCCAAATTTTTTTTAGCAATAACCCTCACTTTCTCTGCTTTTCCCAACCCTTTAACATTCCAAGTAATAACAGAGAAAACCATTAAAGAAATGCATACTTACACGGCAAGACAGTTGCACGAAGACTTCAGATCAACGAACATTATCCTCCTCAAGGGCTTCAATAATGCTAATGAGTACTTTTTTAGAGCATTGAATACAACACTAAAGGCCATCATAAGTTCGAACGTGGCTTTTGTTTCAATCACTAATTTAGGTTTTTTGCTCTGACCATCTCTCTCGTCTTCCTAGGGGTTCGAGCTTTATCCTTTCTTATCTTTCTTTAATTGAAGATATTTTTCAAAAAATATTAATGGTATGTTTCTTTAACTGAGGATATTTTTCGAAAACTATTTTTCTTAAAATTAATTATATTTTTAAAAATTATTTTTTAAAAAATATTTTATGATATTTAAAAAATGTTATTTAAATTTTTTTTCACTAGTTGATGATTTTTTTTAAATTATTTATTATAAATATTAAATACAATAAATAATATTGTTTATTATATAACTTATTATTATTATTTTTAAATATTAAAATAATTTATTTATTATAAAAATATTATTTTTATAATTTTATTAATAAAATATTAATATTGATATATTTTATTGAAATAAAAATATTATAAATTATATTAATTATTTATTAAAGTAATAGTGTTATATTATATTTTAAAAATATTAATTAGTATATTTTAAATATATTTATTAAAATATTATTAGATTATTATATTAATATTAAATAGATAAATAATATTATTCATTATTAATAATTTAATAATATTATTTCTATGAAATTAATAAATAATATAAATTTTTAGTAATTTATTATATTTTATTAAAATAAAAAAAATAATATCTTATATTATTATAATATACTTGATTATTTTATAATAATATTAAAAATATTATATTATATTATTAGAAATATTAATAAATATATTTTAAATATTTTAATAATTAATATTTTGATTAAAATGATATTAAAATATTTTATTAATATTAAATTCATAAAATAAAATTATGTTGAGTATTTATTTTTTGGAGTGAAAAGTTCAAAAATTGACTTACGGAAAATCAGATCGTAAGTCATTTTCCAAAAAAACACAAAACAATTCTGTTGACCAAGAAAATGTTTTACGTTAACCAACAAGTTTTCCTCTAACCAAATACTAAAAAATGAAAAAAATATTTTTCAGAAAACGTTTTACGTCAAATAAACTGACCTTAAAAAGTAACTTAAAACACCCATAAAAACATGATGAAGAAATAAAGGGGCTTGGGCCACCGACTCATCTGAGGTGGCAAACTCAATGTTCTCTACAACATTCAAAGGGACAATTTGAAATTTTAAAGGGACAATTTGAAGTTTTGACCCATTTGATAGGGATGGACCCAAAACCATAGCTTTGTTTCCTACTTGAGGTTGACAACGATCAAAACTACAATCCAAAACTGGAATAATGAGTCCACTCCCTAACTCAATAGGTACCTCGTGGATCCCACCAGTGAGAGATGCTTCATTCGTTCTAGAGTTGAAAATCACCCGCTGAGTTGGATTCAAATTTGATGGCAAATTAATGGTTGCTTGACATAGAGTCGCATCCTCCACGAAGCTCGGGATTTCCTCATCATGAACATTTTCAACTCCAACAGCTTCCTCGGAGCTTGGAATACTAATGAACATGTTGCAATCGATCTGATCTTCAAACGGTGAAGTGCCGTTACGAAACAACATGTCTTCTTCAAATTCCTTTATTTGGATAAGAATAATAGACACACACCCATTAACACTTACCGTTATCTTATCAGGAACCATGGATACCTCTTGAACTGAAATTAGGAGTCTTCCTACGTCAAAATGGTTTATATTTTTAGTGACCGAGTCAAGCTTGATAAACTCCCCCATCTGCTACAAATGCTCTTAAAAAAATCCAAGTTCCATATCTGCAGTGAACGTCTCTTAATGCCAACCAAGTTTTGACTCTCTTTTCCCCTCATAGCCAACCAAATACTCTAATTCATTGAACCAATGTTTCAATAATTCCCCTCTATTCTTCCAGCACCTTCGTAGATCCGATTCTTTGTAGAATTATATCACGACAATTAAACCCAACAATGGGCTAACTTCTGTATTGAACTCGCTGGATCTTAATGTCTCTTGCACGCTTTCTGAATTTAACATGCCTTTTATTTGGCCAACTAAACACTGCTTTCTCCATTCCATATCCTTAGTATATATATTACTTTTTCATTCTGTTCTTTTACTGTGCTTCTTGAATCATCCTCCACAATCTCTATGTTCACGATATTTTTTGAGACACATCAAAGCACATTCTCAACCCTTTCAGCTCCTTCCCGGTACATGATCCCTACATTCGCTTCACCTACCAAGACTTCTTTGAAAGAACGATGGTCTCTTGCAGCTGGTTTGAAAACTCGATTCTTTGCAGCCTACCTTGATGCCACCTTACCTCACGATGAGGTTTTTTTCGGCTTTCCTCCTCCTTGTTTCTATCAATTGAAACACTTATAACAAAGCCATCCATAAGTCTACTTGTAACAGCTTAAAATTCCGGGCTAATAGTTTCAGGTTTACCCTAGAGGCTTATGGACCCTGTGAATTTCATAATTTAATAAGTTAAGCTTAATTAGGTTAGAATTGTGCTCATTTAGCCCAAAAAAAAGAAGAAGACTTTTTGAATAGTATAAAGATGAGGAATGATTAAATGTGTAATTTCACCTTTTTAAAAGAATGAAAACTTTTTATCTATTTCATCTCATTCTTCACTTAATTTCTTCATTCCTTCTCATTTTTCTTCTCTCATTTTCCTCTACAAGTTCCATAGCACAAAGGTAAGTTCTTGAGCCTCTTTCATACTTCAATTCCATTCATTTTCCCTCCAACAACATCATTTTAATGAATTATAGTCTTGGGTCCTTTCTAGCTAAAGAAAAAGTGGGGGTTTTCATCTCATTCTTCTCTTAATTTCTTCACTACCTTCTCATTTTTCTCCTCTCATTTTCCTCTACAAGTTCCATAGCACAAAGGTAAGTTCTTGAGTCTCTTTCATACTTCAATTTCATTCCTTTTCCCTCCAGCAACATCATTTTAATGAATTAAAGTCTTGGGTCCTTCCCAACTAAAGAAAAAGTGGAGGTTTTGATCGCTTGTAAATGTATATTCTAAGGCAAGCAAATTTGTGCAAGTATACACAATCGATGCAAGTAATATAGTAGTGAGTGACTATCGTCTCCACAGGGATTGAATTAGAAATATATTTTCACCACAACTAGAACTAATGTCACAAGCTAAGTCCTACTAAGTATTATCCCAAGAACTAATATTAATGAACTAAGAAAAATAATTCAATGATTTAAGAAAAGTTTGGTCGATGCAAAATTAATATGCAAACTGATAAAACAAAACAAGTATTGGTTTAAATATAATGCAAACAACCTCACATATTCAGACGTGTTACAGAGCACTTATGCTAAACTATTGTCTTGACAACAATTATTCTTAGTTTAGAATGAATTATTATGACTCACTAAAGCTGCCCGATAGGATTACTAGGTATTCTTAGACGGTTGCTATGACAATACCTCTCGGTGTTAACTATAGACATGATCTCTTTTACTCTAGCATCTATCCCTTTTCGTCGTTTGAAACTCACTCCTTATCTCTAATGTAGACAAGTTAGAACTTCACCATCCCGGATTCATTCCATTGCTCACGTTGATCTATCTTAATTCTCTCGAATTTAAGAATCACTTATCAAGACAAAAGGCTATCTCTCGATGCTCTTACAGTGCCAAGACATGTATTACCAAAACCCAAGGCTATATCTCGATGCTCTTACAGTGCTAAGGTAAAATATTTAAACTATGAGCAAAACAGTCATAAGCGAAACATAATTCGTCATTCATAAACATAAAAATATTGTTCAGGCAAAACAAAGTTTAACACCAAGTAAAGCATTCATGGTGCTATCAAAGATCATCCAAGATTCAACGTTTAATACAACCCCAAATAAAATAAGAGTTAAAAACAAAGGAAGAACGACTCCCAAAACTGGGGGCTCTGTCGCAACAATCCTGATCAGTACCGCGCTTGCCTTGGTGATCACCCTCTCTCGAGGCCTGATCACTGCTCTGCTATCGTCTGGCTATGGAGGACAACAAGGAAGGTTGGTGGGTAGACTGTAGGAAAGCACTGCAGTTGCTTTCTCACACCTTAGGTAAAGCTCTTCTCTCTTCTTCATTCCTTTTTTTTTTGGCGGCTACGGCTGGTTATTTATAAGGAAAGATCTCCTAGGTCTTTGTCTACTTTTGGAGTTTCCTTAACTAGCTGTTATTAATTGCCCAACTTAAAAAGGAAAGGTGACTGGCGGCTGTCAGAATAATTGAGGCTTGCTTGCACGTGAAGTAGGTCATCCAGTTGATGAGTGACATAGGCGGTTTCGCCACACCTACTTCAGACTTCCTCAAATAAATCTTGCCTCGGCTAGATAAATCTGCCACGTTCTCATCTGTTCTGTTGGCCTTTGCACTTTTTCATTGTCATGGATGAAATGTTCTTCCTCTGTATGATTCTTGCACAAACACGACCCAAACAACCCTTTCTCTTCAGCAGCATCAGTCAAACCAAATAAATCTTGCCTAAGCAAAACTTTATCCACCACGGGCTAATATAACTTGTATGCAACTAAAAATGCAGTGCATACTTTGTTTAGACGGGTAATAACTTAAGTGAAAAGACTAGGAATTAAGTCTTTTTACGGATTTATCACACCCCCAAACTTAAGATATTGCTTGTCCTCAAGCAATGGATTATAGCTAGACGAGAATTAAAATTGTCATGGCAAAGCAGCATTAAGAAAATCATATGGTTTGAGATTTCAACCCTCAACAAAAATTGTTTGGCCTCAACATGTTGACAGTCATATCAATTAAGTTCCTTCCCTAGCCAGGATATCTTGCTATTGTGTGTGCATGATTGTAACCAGACTATGCATAGAGGTAATTAGAAAACTTAAAGTAAGCACTCCTGGTTTGTCAAGGCAATAAAATATTCATCAGGCTTAGTTTATACTCCTAGTTATTTATCAACGTTTATTCTCTTTATTCATTTTTTATATGGGAGTCAGCTCATCACACCTAGCGTTTCACACTCTAGGTGAAAGGGAGCATACAATCCACCCCCAAGCTAGTCGGGCAGAGTCATTCTGTGACTACTTTCATTCACTCATATGCCTTGGCTACTCTTAATTTCTTTAGGAATTTTTCTTGTTCATGCCTTTTCACAGAGGAGTGTCCCTTTGTATTTTCGAGATTTTCAAGTTTTTAAACACTAGAGAGTTTCCACTTTACCCTTAGAATATTTTTGAAGTCTCAACAAATAGAAAGTTCTTTCCTAAAAATTTTACAGATTACCTAGAGCAAAAACAACCTACAATAGTGTTTGTACATTTCAAGGAATCAAGCCTAGGGTTGGTTCTCTTCTTTAGACAGTCTTAACAATAATTCTGGACTAGGCAATAAAATTCTGCATTCATCATTGGGCATCCCTAATCCATTCCTAACAATAATCTCAACCTGCATATGTCATTACAACCAAAATTTTCAACCAATTATCATCAACTGCTTCCTAACAAAGTATGGAAGAATATGGTACAATACCTCCCCCAAACTTGAAGGATGCATTGTCCTCAATGCATGAAATTAAAACTACATGATGTTATGTGCATATGCAAAAAAGAAAAAAAAAACTAAAGTAAAGACTCACTGTGGTGGGGTGGCTTGACTGGACGCCCTCGTTCGGCATCATTTGGGAGGAGAGGGACTCTCAGATCCAGAGTCTACTGCTGCTGGCGAGGGAGATGGCTGAAGTATACGACCTGCGGTTCTCTTGTAGCGCTTCTTGCTGGATGAGGCTCGTGCTGGACTAGATTACTCGGTCGTAGGAGTTGGTTGTGCTGGGACTAGTGTTGGACTAGTAGCTGCTGCTGGGATTGGCGATGTTAGTCAAACAGGGAACTGAATAGGATCATGATCGGATTGCTTCGGTCCTGGTGTGAAATCTTCATCAATGAAGAAGTGGGGTAGAGTATCATCACTACTTTCGGTAGTCGATAAGGATGAGGAGCTAAGGAATTCTTCTGTGTCGCCTTGGCCTTCCCCTGGTATAGGTGGTACTTGAGTTGCTAGTGGTGGCACATCAACGGGTACTTCTGGGGTAATGTCTGGAGGTGCATGTGATGTCGAGGCATGGAATGTGCTCCCTCCTGCATTGTATTAGAGGATAACAGTGGGGAAGGTCGGTAGTATGATGTTTGTGTTCGGGAGCAACTCTTTGAAGAAGACGTTGAGTTATATATCCCTAGCCTTGACATACTCAAAGTAAATTTCCATGTGGTACTCCAGGCGACCGATTTTTTCACGCGTTTCTCGAGTGTGCATGACTATAGCGACCATTCTAGTTATGGAAACCAATTTTGCTTCTCACTCCAAACCTTCCTATGGGTCGTCGTCATTGAAACTCATCAGCTCAGGGACCTTTTTCTTGGTACCCTATTTTTGTTTAATGTAATCCTCGAAGTGATCCTCAGGAACCTTATTCTTCTTGCACAGTGCAATTATCAGATTTGGAAACAATAGATTACCTCGGCTCCTCTTGGCACATTCATAGATCTGCTCGAAGATGATTTCACCCACTTTGATCTTCCTCGCATAAATGATCGAGTGCAAGAGCATCAATCTCTTCATGAGGACGGTGGTATTGTGAGACGTGGGCATGAGCTTGCTCTTGAGAAAGTGGTTTCATAACTTCAAATTTGGTTTTAGGGCTCGAGGATCAACTCTCTTCCTCGTCGGGGTCTTTCCTTTAAAATTGGCCCACCCGAAGCATAGATCCTGCAGTATGCCACTGTATGTTTCTTGATCGACCTCTTCCACAAATCACTTATGATGTTCCTCCACTTTTCCCAACTTAAAATATCGGTTGAGTGCAGTGGGGAAAATCGAATGAGCTTTCCTCGAATATAAACTCTGTGGTTAGACGGATCCTCAGATGGGCATAGAATTCTCGTACCATCATCGGTGCTACGACTTTGGGATTACAAGCAAACTTCTCCCAATTGTGTTTATTTATCACGTCCATCACCTCCGGTCTAAATGGATCCTCTTCCTCGGTGGGAAAGACGAATCCATCTTCAAAATAAACTTGACGTTTCTGAAAAATTTTGAAGTGTGCTTCTGCTTCGGCTGTTTGGAAACGTTCGAAACTCTGTGTTGGGGCTGGGACTTTCCTTGTTCTTACCATTTTTATTGGTTGATATCAATGATGAAAATGGGGAGAGAATAAAAAAATTTCTTGCTTAGTGATGAGAGGTTGAGGCACGATGAAGAAGAAGAAGTTATTGAACATTTTGTTTCTTTGGAAAGTAATGGGTGGTTTCGGGGTAATTTAGTCCTTTCATGGTGGGGAAAAGATTTCTCATTAAATGAGAAATGTATGATTGGACATAAACGGGAGAAAAGATTTCTTTCCCTCTTTAATCTGCCGCCAAAACCATGTACCCTAGGGCTTTTTCTTTTATGCATGCCTCAACTCCCCATGCTGCCACGTGTTCCTTGCTTGCCTACAATAAGAAAGAATAAAATAATAAAATAAAACAGATTAAAGTAGAAAATAACTTAACTTATTTATGTACAAAATTCAAATTTTCGTTGCCTAGGCAACGAAATTTTGTTCAAGAAAGTAAAGCAAACTCTTGGGCATCATATGGCAACGATGTTGGTTTGTCGCGCATGACTGGGGCTTCTTTGTACTCCTTGAGTCTCTGCCCGTTCACCTTAAAGATGGAACCATCGTTTTGGTTTTGAATTTCAATTGCTCAATTGTCATAGACTTGGTGAACGATAAATGGTCCTGACCATCTTGATTTTAGCTTGCCTGGGAATAACTTAAGGCGTGAATTGTAGAGCAGTACTTGTTGTCCAGAATAAAATTGCCTCGACAATATTTTTTTATCATGCCATCATTTTATTTTCTCTTTGTATAGGTGGGCATTCTCGTATGCATGTGCTCTGAATTTATCCATCTCATTAAGCTCTAAAAGTCTTCTTTCTCCAGCAAGCTGAGCATCCATGTTTAGCTTCTTGATGGCCCAGTAGGCTTTATGTTCGAGTTCAACCGACAGATGACATTCATTTCCATAGACCAATTTGAATGGTGACATTCCCAACGGTGTCTTGAATGTTGTGCGATAAGCCCATAGTGCTTCATCTAGCTTTGGCGACCAGTCTTTTCGACTTGGGTTGACCACTTTCTCAAGGATCTGTTTAATTTCCCGGTTAGACACTTTGGCTTGTCCATTCGTTTGAGGGTGATACGCCATAGCAATCCTATGTCGTACTTCATATCGCTTTAGTGCCTTGGCAATCAATTTATTATTGAAATGAGTGCCTTCATCACTGATGATAGTTCGTGGTGTTCCAAATCGGGTGAATATAATTTTGTGCAAAAATTTTAACACCGTCTTTGAATCATTTTTAGGTGTAACAGTGGCTTCAACCCACTTTGATACATAGTCTACTTCCAAGAGGATGCACAAATCCCCAAAAGATATGGAAAAGGGTCCCATGAAGTCTATTCCCCATACGTCAAATAGTTCGATTTCCAGAATATTTTTTCATGGCATCTCATGCCTTTTCGAGATGTTTCCTGTTCGTTGACATCTATCACATGACTTGTAGAATTCATGCGTATCTTTGAACAGTGTTGGCCAATAAAATCCGGACTGAAGCACTTTTGTTGCTGTTCTTATTCCACCAAAATGCCCTCCATATGGAGACGAGTGGCATTGGTGTAGGATATCTTGCTGCTCTTCTTCTGGAATGCATCTTCTGATTATTTGGTCTCCGCATTGCTTGAATAGAAATGGTTCATCCCAGTAGTAATGTCTCACATCATGTCGAAACCTCTTTCTGCCCTGGCTAGATAAATAAAGAGGAACAATACCACTAACAAGAAAGTTAACAATGTCAACATACCACAGCGCAGCTATGACAAATAATATGTTCTTGTCAGGGAAATCTTCTTTAATTTCTGTGATATCAGGACAATCAGGTTTGTTATCTAGCCTAGACAAATGGTCTGTCACTTGATTTTCTATACCTTTTCTATTCTTGATCTCTAAATCAAATTCTTGCAGTAGTAATATCCACCAAATTAGTCTAGGCCTTGCATCTTTTTTATTAATCAGATATTTAATGGCAGAGTGATCTATGTGCACAATTACCTTAGTGCATATTAGATATGGCATAAACTTATCGAATGTAAATACTACTGCTATGAGTTCTTTTTCAGTTGTGGTATAGTTGACATGTGCAACATTAAGAGTTCGGCTTGCATAGTATATAACATGAAAGATTTTTACTTTTTTGTTGCCCTAGCACCACTCCGATTGCATAGTCACTAGCATCGCACATGAGCTCAAATGGTTCATTCCATTCTGGTGGGATAACAATTGGTGCTACCGAAAGCTTCTTCTTCAAATCTATGAAGGCATGCAAACAATTATTAGTAAATTCATATGGATGATTTTGTTGAAGCAAAAGACATAAGTGTTTATAAATTTGTGAAAAGTCTTTTATGAACCGCCTGTAGAAGCCTGCATGTCCAAGGAAACTGCGTACACCTCGCACATTAGTAGGTGGGGGAAGATTTTCAATTGCATCCACCTTGGCTTTGTCGACTTCGATGCTATGGCATGAAATTTTGTGACCCAATAATATTCCTTCTGTTACCATAAAATGAGATTTTCCCAGTTCAGTACTAGGTTGGCTTCTTCACAGCGTTTCAACACCTTGGATAAATTATCGAGACATCGGTCAAAATCATCACCCGAGACGGAGAAGTCGTGTATAAATATTTCCATGCACTCTTCCACCATATCCGAAAAGATTGCCATCATGCATATTTAGAATGTAGCTGGAGCGTTACACAATCCAAACGATATTCGTCTAAATGCATAGGTATCATACAGACATGTGAAAGTTGTTTTTTCTTGGTCCTCGGGTGCTATGGCAATTTGGTTATACCTCGAGTATCCATTAAGAAAGTAGTAAAATGCTTTTCCCACTAATCTATCCAACATTTGGTCGATAAAAGGGAAGGGAAAATAATCCTTCTTTGTGGCTTTGTTGAGCTTCCTGTAATCCATGCATATGCGTCATCCCGTGAATGTTCTTGTGGCGAGGAGCTCGTCATGCTCACTTTTTACCACGGTCACACCACCTTTCTTTGGTACGCATTGCACAGGGCTAACCCATGAACTATCGGATATAGGATAAATTACTCCTGCATCCAGCCATTTTATAATTTCCTTCATGACTACCTTCTTCATGATCGGGTTGAGCCGTCTTTCAGGTTCTATCGAGGTGTTGTGGCTATCTTTGAGATTGATTTTGTGCATTCATATGGTCGAACTGATTCCTTTTAAGTCTGCCATTGTCCATCTTATAACTTTCTTGTGCTCTGACAAAACATTCAACAAACTACTCTCTTGTTCGGAGGTTAGGTTGGCAGAAATTATCACTGGTAGGGTTTTATGAACTCCTAGATAAACATATTTCAAATGTTATGGAAAAGTTTTAAGTTCCAATTTCGGTGCATGTTGTGAAGATGACTCATGATATTTAACTTTCTCATATTCTAAGGGTTCAAATTTCATACCTGATCTGTTATGAAGAAGTCTCGATTGGTCCCTTGTCTTTCCTCCGCATCTTGCATAGGTATCATTTTTTGGGTGTTCATTGCTCAGATTTATGTGGTCGAGGCCATGATTTTCATGATCGTGTTCTAAAAATAGTTCGTCTGGGCCAAAGTTTTCTGCTTCATGTATCTCGGTTGTGGGTTAATGGTACAAAGTATTGTATTTATCGAGCCTTGGGGATTTACCTCGTCCAAGGATTGCCTTTTCTTCAATCTTGTTAATGCATTGTCATTCCTCTGAATCATCCACATATTTTATAGAGTTGAATACATTGATAGTGACGCTTTGCTTGCCTACTCTCATGGTGAATTCTCCCTTTTCACAATCTATGAGGATTCTCCCGGTGACTAAGAAGGGGCGTCCCAGAATGATTGGTGTGTTTTCATCGGTTTCACAATCCAAGATGAGAAAATCAACTGGAAATACGAATTTATCCACCTTTACTATGACATCTTCTATTTTGTCGTTGGGTCGCACATAAGACTGATCAGCCAACTGTAGGATGACTGAGGTAGGATGGGCGTGATACCCGTCCAGCTTCATAAATATGGATTTTGGTATCAAGTTTACACTTGATCCCAAATCAATAAGAGCTCGTCCCATGAAGTCTTTACCAATGGAACATGGTATTATAAAATTGCAAGGGTCTTTTTGTTTTGGTGGGAGTTTGCTTACTACTGAACAGATTTTTGTTACCGTGGCGACACGTTCTACCTTTCTTTTCTTTGTAACAATTTCCTTAAGATACATGGCGTAGGAAGGCATTTGCTCGATGGCTTCAAGTAAGGGCACATTAATATACAACTGATCCAGAACATCAACAAATTTCTTGAACTGGATTTCATCATCATGTTTCTTCAACCGTTGAGGGAACGATAGTGGAGGTCTCACATCGACTGCTGATGGTGTTGAGTAATCGCTGGCCTTGACCATGAATTTTTTGTTATCCGGTCGATGCTCTTCTAAGCCTTCACTTCTTTCATTCTCTTCAGGAACTTCCTCTCAATCAACATTCTCAGATTGCTCATCCAGTTATGTTACGCCTTGGAGAGGATTGTTCAGGTGTTCTCCCCCAAACTTGTCATCTTGGTCAACTTGTTTTCCACTCCTTAGCATAAGTACATTGCATTGCTCATTCCCATTATGCTTAGAGGTAGATTTCCATGTGGGTGAGAATGTAATGCTGTAGCAATTTCTCCCACTTGATTCTCCAACGCTATGAGAGATGAACTACGGCTTTGCAAAAGTGTTGCTTGGCTTTGTAGTAAATTTTCTTGATTTTTAATTGTTGCAGAATGTTCGTGCATCAAGGTTTTTGTAGAAGCCATAAAATCTTTTGTCGAGGCCATGAATTCCTACAATGATAACTCCAAGGAATTAGTATTCGAATTAGTGTTAGAGGAAGAAGCTATACCTTTATTGTTCTTCCAGGGCTGCTAATGATGCTGATTCTGAAAATATTGATGGTCAAAATTAGTTTGTTGTGGCATGTAATTTACGGCTTGATTATTACTATTCCCTTGATTACTCCATAAAAAATTTGGGTGTTGTCTCCAACCAAGATTGTACATGTTCGAATAGGGGTTATTATTGTTCCTATTGTAGTTGCCCACAAAATTGGTTGATCATGGTTTTCAGGACATTCACTCTCATGATGATGGCTGTGACAAAATAGGCATACATTATTGGTCACCTTGATTTCTCTTACCTCATTAGGACAATGCAAATTTTTTAATATATTTGTTATGACTGAAAGTTGATCTACTACCAAATCCTTACCTTCTAATTCATATGCTCCCGATGTTTTTCTGCCAGTTCCCAATCTTGCACTTGGAAATTGATAATCATTATTTTATATCCTATCGAGGATGTTAAAAGCTTCCTCGGGTGATTTGTCTAGTAAGGTGCCATTCGCTAAGGCATATAGCATCATTCGAGTTGGTGCGTTGACTCCATTGTAAAACATCACCACTTGCGTCCAATCGTGAAATCCATGGTTAACACATTTGCAAAGTAGACTTTTGTACCTATCCTAGCATTCGTACATTGATTCATCATCTCCTTCTTGGAAATTCGTGATGTCATTCCGAAGCTGTGTATTCATATTGGGCATATTATATAGGAGTATGAAACTCTTGCATAAATCTGACCATGACTCCATTGAGCCGGAATGAACTCCGCTGAGCTAAGCTCTTGCTCTATCGCGTAGGGAGTAAGGAAAAAGCTTCAGTTTGAGCACATCTTCATGTACTCATTATTGTCGAAATGAATCGCATACTTCAAGGAAAGCACACACATGTTGCGTAGCATCTTCATTGGGTGTACCACTAAATTGGCCAATAGAGTTCAGCATATTAAACATCACCGGTTTAATTTTGAAATGAGTGGCTTGTATCTCTGGTGCCACTATGCCTAGATTGAGGTCATCAAGAATAGGGCTTAAATGATCTCGTATCGCTCTTGGTCTTACAACTTGAAGATTAATTGATGCATCTGGATCTCTCATGTTGTGCTGCATTTGGAGGTGATTTGATTGTTCTCTGGTTCTTTGGGTATGCAACCTTTGTCTGAGTGATTGCTCAATTTCAGGGTCGAATGGTTCCAAAGGCTTACCAGAAGATCTCAGGGTCATGCAATAATAAAAACCTACAAAAGAAAATAAAAACTACGTTAGACTAAGAAAATATAAAGTGACCAAAAAGAACTTGTTATGGCTAAAAATTTCGTCAGTTGCCAATCCCCAGTAACGGCGCCAAAAACTTGATCGCTTGTAAATGTATATGCTAAGGCAACCAAATCTGTACAAGTATACACAATCGATGCAAGTAATATAGTAGTTAGTGAGTATCGTCACCACAGGGATTGGATGAGAAATATATTTTCACCACAACTAGAACTAATATCACAAGCTAAGTCCTACTAAGTATTATCCCAAGAACTAATATTAATGAACTAAGACAAATGATTCAATGATTTCAGAAAATTTTGGTCGAGACAAAATTAATATGCAAACTGATAAAACAAAACAAGTGATGGTTTAAATATAATGCAAACAACCTCACATATTCAGACGTGTTACATAGCACTTATGTTAAACTATTATCTTAACAACAATTATTCTCATTTTAGAATGAATTATTATGACTCACTAAAGCTGCCCGACAGGATTACTAGGTATTCTTAGACGGTTGCTACGGTAATACCTCTCGGCATTAACTATAGACGTAGTCTCTCCTACTCTAGCATCTATCCCTTTTAGTCGTTTGAAACTCACTTCTTATCTCTAAGGTAGACAAGTTAGAACTTCACCATCTCAGATTCATTCCATTGCTCACATTGATCTATCTTAATTCTCTCAAATTTAAGAATCACTTATCTAGACAAAAGGCTATCTCTCGATGCTCTTATAGTGACAAAACATGCTTTACCAAAACCCAAGGCTATCTCTCGATGCTCTTATAGTGCTAAGGTAAAATATTTAAACTATGAGCAAAACAGTCATAAGCGAAACATAATTCGTCATTCATAAACATAAAAATATTGTTCAAGCAAAACAAAGTTTAACACCTAGTAAAGCATTCATGGTGCTATCAAATATCATCCAAGATTCAACGTTTAATGCAACCCAAAATAAAATAAGAGTTAAAAACAAAGGAATAACGACTCCCAAAACCGGGGGCTCTGTCACGACAATCCTGATCAACACCGCGCCTACCTTGGTGATCACCCTCTCTCGAGGCCTGATCACCGCTCTGCTATCGTCTGGCTATAGAGGACACCAAGGAAGGTTGATGGGTAGATGGTGGGAAAGCACTGAAGTTGCTTGCTCACGCCTTAGGTAAAGCTCTTCTCTCTTCTTCCTTCCCCTTCTTTTTGGCCGCTACGGCTGGTTATTTATAAGGAAAGATCTCCTAGGTCTTTGTCTACTTTTGGAGTTTCCTTAACTAGCAGTTATTAATTACTCAGACTTAAAAAGGAAAGGCGGTTGGCGGCTGTCAGAATAATTGAGCCTTGTTTGCACGTGAAGTAGGTCATCCAGCTGGCGAGTGACATAGGCGGTTTCGCCACACCTGCTTCAGACTTCCTCAAATAAATCTTGTATCGGCGAGATAAATCTTCTCTTCACATTCTCATATGTTCTGCTGGCCTTTGCACTTTTTCATTGTCACGACTGAAATGTTCTTCCTCTGCAGGATTCCTACAGAAACACGACCCAAAAAACCCTTTTTCTTCAGCAGCATCAGTCAAACCAAATAAATCTTGCCTAAGCAAAACTTTATCCACCACAGGCTAATATAACCTATATGCAACTAAAAATGCAGTGCGTACTTTGTTTAGACGAGCAATAACTTAAGTGAAAAGACTATGAATTAAGTCTTTTTACGGAATTATCAGGTTTTCATCCAAATCAAAAATAAAAGGAGTATGACTAAGAAGAAGTTTCATTTCTAGATTTAAACATCAAGTTAGTGTATTTATAATCCTTTGGAGTGTCAAGGCTTTCATAACCATGAATATTTGTTAAGTTTTTTATATTTGAGCATTTTACGGTTTATACTCGATTCATGCCATATATGATGAATTTGTTGTAAAACATGTGTTTTTATGACACTTTAAGACTCTAAGTAACTTCCTAAAGCTTTAGTACATGATTAGGAGCCAAAATAAGACATTTAAGATGATTTTCGGGTGTTTTCTAAGCTTAAATATGACATTTATGGGTTCGAGTATCGATACCAAATAATTTGGGATTAAAATTAGGGATTTCCAAATGGGAGTATCAATATTGCCCTTACAATATCGATACTCAGGGTATAGAGTATTCGATAATGAGCTAAATTTTCAGCAACATAAGCCATTATTTGTACCGATACTCATAGGGGTATCGATACTTGACCCTAGGGTATCGATACTACTCACTTTGGATGGTTAGATTTGAACTATTTAAGGCCCGTAAAAGCTAAGAATGATCTGTAACGGTTGAACTTAGTCCATGGGGGACATAAATGACCAAATGGGCCTTGAAACACTCGTAGAAGTAGGGTTACAACCAGAGTAACCATAATAGACATTATGCATCCAAGTATCTTCAGTTGAACACGTAGCGAATACCTAAGAATGAAGGCTCATTATAGAGGATGCACCAACAAGCGGTATGATGAAATAATTAGTTTAGGAAATAGCAGGGTTATGTACTGCAAGAATATCAGGGAATGGTGAACGTACAATTGTCCCTCCAATTTGAGGGTGAATTGAGGGAAAGCGTAGTAAGAACGATTACAATGTTGCTACCATGTAATAAACCTGAGTCAGATATCAAGCTAGCTAGTGTTATAGACAACAAACAACAAACACATTAATTGTCATAAAATCACAAATGAGTAGAGACTTTTCTAGAGACAGAAATTACTAATACACCCTAAGTAACGAATGACCAGTATAGAGCAGCTTAATACACTAACAGAAATAGTAAACTACTAAACCATTGTATAACTATCTAGGTAAGAGATCGAGCGAGATAGCAGTTAGTGAGAGGGTGACCTTACTTTAGTGTGTCTAGCTATGCTAGAGTGTAGTGAGACTACCTTAGTTACTCTAGTGGGGCATTTTCAGTGTGCAAGGCACTTTAGTGACTAATTAGGGTGCAATGTCCGAACACTCACGAGGAGTGAGTTAGTGATGTCAATCTTGTGTAGCCTTTGGGCCCTTAGATAAACATGTATAGTTGCATCAGTCCAGTATATCATATATCCTTAAACCTTAACCTGATGGTTATATGAGACAGAGCCAATGCTTTAGTTGAGAAGAAATTATACTAATGATATGTGACACCTGTTCGCCCTCCATGATCTACCTGATGGCTATGTGAGGACCACGAGATCATTCAACAACCTAGTGGGAATTTCACCGATGCTATATTACACCATGTTCTTTTAGTTAACTATTGTATGATGGCTATGTGAGACCAAATACTAGCAGTGTTGCATTTAGATAATGCACATCAGAGTCAGTGTTGCTTTAAGATAATATATAGGACTGTCGATGTCCCATTTAGATAATAAGTAGCAGTTAGTCATTAGGGTTAGAGACCCTTCAGAGGTGTTCTCATGGTGAGGCCCTTAGCAGAGGATTAAGGGAAGTATGAGAGCCCTATTTCAGTGATAGAACAGTTTAGCCTTAAGTAGGTAACACTTGATTAAGATCATGTATGTACCTACTATTTAGTACCATATCTTTAGTATGCTTATGTTTATGAGACTCATAATGTTGCTCTAGATTAACGATTATACTATTGGGCTTTATAAGCTCAGCATTCAGATATTTTTCGTTCGCAGGTTAGTAGCTAGGGCTGATCGTAGAGCACCATCGTTGCATGGCTTTTAGTATCTCTTGTAGAGTATTGTACTATAGCTTTAGTGGAATCAAGTATTCATAGTACCTTACTTACATATTTGAGTTGTAACCTTAAAATGTATTATTTTGATTTAAACTATATGTCACGGAACTCCGATTTATAAAATGTTTTTATGAAAACTATTTATGATTATTCTTGATACCATAATGTGTTTTAAAATGAAAATAAACAAGTTTTAAAATTAGGGTTGTCTCGACAGCCTAATATGACATTTTAGGCCTAATCAAGTTTAGGATGTTAAACTACCATTAATTTAGGCCCAAAACCATAGCTTTGTTTCCTACTTGAGAGGTTGACAACGACCAAAACTACATTCCAAAACTGGAATAATGAGTCCACTCCCTAACTCAGTGGGTACCTCGTGGATCCCACCAGTGAGAGATGCTTTATTCGTTCTAGAGTTGAAAATCACCCGCTGAGTTGGATTCAAATTAGATATATATATATATAGTCGCATCCTCCACGAATCACGGGATTTCCTCATCATGAATATTTCCAACTCCAACAGCTTCCGAGGAGCTTGGAATACTAATGAACATGTTGCAATCGTCGTCGATCTAATCTTCAGACGGTGAAGTAACGTTTGGAAACAACATGTCCTCTTCAAATTCATATATTTGGATCAGAATAATAGACACACACCCATTAACACTTACCATGATCTTATCAAGAACCATGGATACCTCTTGAACTGAAATTAGGAGTCTTCCTACGTCAAAATAGTTTATTTTTGAGAAAATAACTTCAGTGACCAAAAATGCCTTATAATATACGATTTTAACCAACTTTTTTATATTTAAGCAATTTGACCAACAAATTCGCAATGCTAACTCCAATTTCGCAACATAGTTTCCAAATTAGCAACGCGAATTTCCCAAATTCGCAACTCAGTTTCTGCAATCATAACGCGATTTCCAAATTCACAACACGGGATTTCAATTCGCAACTTGATTTCTGAATTCGTAACACAAGTTTCCTTTTCGCAACAAGATTTTCTAAATCCCAACACGAATTTTGTTTTCGCAACTCAATTTTTGAATTAGCAACACAAATTTTAATTTCGCAACAGCTTTTATTTTCGCAACAAAAATGTTTTGGGTATTTAAACTACGTAGCAGCAGCAACTCATAACCTAAATCTCTAAATTGTAACTCATTCCATCTCCATCTATCACTCTCTCCGGCGACATTCGTTCCTATATCCAACGATATCCTTCCCCATCTCTAATGTTTTTTACATAATTTTATTTCTATATAATTTTTCAATGATTTCTCTCCCAAATTATCAACTATCAACTTAATAAAGGTATGTTTTTCTCTAAGTTAGTGATGATATCTAGGTTATAGCTCGTTTGTTTAGTAAATTAATTTACAATTTGTAGAATGAAATCATCTAATGTTGATCATATTTGGATAGATTTGTGTTTGGATAGATTTGTGTTTTGGAGGGTCATAGGAGAATGTTCATGGTGTTTTACAATATATGCCTTTACTCATGAATCTTCAATTAAAAATGCCATTAAAAAAGTTAACTTATGAAACTCTAATGTTACGTGTTGCAAAGAAATTGAATTTAGAGCCCCAAAGTGGAATTAGGCTATCTTATCAGAGAAAAGGTAAAGTTTATTTGTTAAACGACAATGAAGATGTTGAACGATTCATTGCCTACATTAGTGTTTTGCAAGAAGATAATGTTACATTGTATGTTGTTGAACCTAGAAGTAGTGAAGTTGGGTCAGTAGCGGGTAGTAATCAACTAAGTTCTTCAACCCCAGTTTATGGTGCTCACAATGTACAACGTTGTTATCAACCTCAAAATGTAATGGTTCCACCACAAATTCATCACCAAGAGAATTTTGTTTTACCACATTTCCAATACCAAACACAATAACAAACACAATATCAAAACCCATAACCTTTCCCTAATCCAAATTCCAATCAACTTTCAACGCCAAATTCCGGTTTTCGTATTGACCAGTTAGACGATGATGAGCCAACAGAAAAAATGGCGAGTACTAGTCAGTATTCGAAATTTGATCTTGGTCAATACCCGGACTTTGATCTTGGTCAATACTCGGATTTTGATGATGTTTCAGAAAAAGAAATAGACCATGCGTGTAATGATTTTGATATTGGTCAATACCCAAATTTTGATGATGAAACAGCTGCTGCCGAGGAAGATGTTGTTGATGATAATGAAGAGGAAGTTACGACTCTGAATGAACATGTTGAACATCCATTCTATAATTCATATAACCCTGAAAAAGAAGAAGAAGAAGAAGAAGAAGACCCCGAAGAAAAGAAAAAGAAGAAAATACCACGGGAGTATAACTGGAATATGCCAGAATTACTACAGATACTAGAAGAAGAGTTGGTAAAGATAGCAGTTGATTATTACACAAAAGTTATTTGTATCAAGAAAGATGATTGTTTTAATACAAAGGAAGACTTGAAGATAGCTTTGTATATGAAATGTGTGGAAGATTGCTATCAACTAAAAGTTAACAAATCAAGCAAAGATCGTTTCGAAACAAGGTGTATGATTGACAAAAACTGTACGTGGCGTATGATTGCAAACAAGATAAAAGATTATGAAATGTTTCAAGTTAGGACTTTTATTGATAAGCATACATGTTCAAGAACCCAAGTTTTTCCTCACCATAAATAGGAAAACAAAAAGGTGTTTAGTGGTTTTCTGGCTGAGTTATTGTTTTTGAATGACAGAGTATATCGGGGACATGAAATTATGATGGACATGAATGTTCAGTACAAGATTAGTATCTCATATTCTCAAGCTTGGAGAGCCAAATGTTATGCCTTGGAATTGTTGAGGGGGTCCCCAGAAGCATCGTTTGCCCAACTGCCGGCTTATTGTCACAATTTAAAGCTAAAAAATCCTGGGTCGGTAACTCATATAAAAACAGATAGAGATGAACGCTTTGAGTTGTTGTTTATCGCCATTGGTGCTGCGATTAGTAAATCAATATAATTTTGTTGACTCATTTTTGTTAGTTACATTCATTTCACATTTAAATGATTATGTTTCTTGTGTATATTATTTTGTAGATTCGTTCGTTTATTACTTGCATGAACCTAGTTATTATAGTTCACGAAGCACATCTGAAAGGTTGATACCTTGGAGTAAACTTATTAGTAGTAGCCATGGATTCTAACAATGGGATACTGCCAATAGCTTACGGGGTTGGCAAATCTAAAACCTCTTATTCATGGACATGGTTTATGGGGCATCTTAAGGATTACATAGGTCCTATTAGCAATCTGATAATCATATCCGATAGGGAAAACTCAATTGACAACGCAGTTAGAAGGTGTTTCCCCGATGCTTTTCATGGACTTTGTGGTGTTCATTTGTATAGAAATCTAAATTCAAGGTCTGCTGGTATAAAAAATCACAAATGGACATACTGGAAGGCTGTAAAAGCTTATCGGGAAGTGGATTTTAATAAGCATATAAATTGTTTAAGACGTGTTTTGCCTTAATGTGCTCAAACACTAGAAGATGTCGGGTTTGAAAGATGGTCAAGAGTACATCAACTTGGAGCAAGATATGGTTTCATGACGTCTAATAGTGCATAATCAATCAACGCTCTAAGTCTTCATTCCCAAAAATACCCATTACTATGTTAATGGAGTTTTTTCGAGCCTCTATTCAATAGTGGTACTACAAGAAAAGAAACCATGCATGTATTATTTCTTTAAATTCGTAACTTATCATATTTAATATATTTTACTAAGTATTATTTATTTAAATTTACAGGAACATTGGAACATCGTGTTACACCATGGACTGAAAAAAAGATAACGAAACGTGTTGTGAAGTCAACGTCATGGAGAGTTGAACCATGTTCAAACACTTTGTTTGAAGTATTGGATAATAACTTAAATGGGCTTGTAGATCTAAATGCAAAGACATGTAGTTGTATGAAATGGCAAACATCTGGTTATCCGTGTGGCCATGTTATAAATGTTTCTCTTCATCTAAACCAAGATGATTCAAGCGCATACGCTATGGATTGCTACACTACAGAAGTATATCGACAGACTTATGCCGAGATTGTCTACCCTATTCCACATCCTTCTGAGTGGTACATACCAGATGACTTACAAACAGTTTTGCCACCAGGCATGGACAGTAGACTACCTGGCCGACCAAAAAATCACGATCGTATACCGTCTAAGGGTAAAGATAAGAGGATATCAACATGTAGTCGGTGCAAGGAAAGTGGTCATACAAGGTTGACCTGTGGATCACCAGTGCCATCACAATCATCTTTTCCTCTACCAGAATATGGATCCTCATCAAAATCAAAATCTCATATGGTGCCAAGTAAAAGGAAATCAAAATCGCAATATAAATCAAAATCCTAATCACAACTGGATTCACCTTTTGGGACTTATTAACTTAGGTGATTTTTAAATGCAAACGCTGTATTATGTGTATTTTTATGTGTGAATGCATACATTTTCAGTTAGACAAGCATTAGTAACATGAGTTTGAACATTGTTATGATATGTTCTATTGAGTTTGAACATGTATTTTATGTGTGATTTTTAAATGCAAACGTTGTATTATGTGTATTTTATGTGTGAATGCATACATTTTCAGTTAGACATGCATTAATAACTTGAGTTTGAACATTTTCAGTTGAACATGCATTAGTAACTTGAGTCAAATTCACGTTGTGATTGTTGCGATAGTCAAATTCGCTACGTGAAAGTGCTATTCACGTTGCGATTGTTGCGAAAGTCAAATTCGCGTTGCGATTGTTGAAAAAGACAAATTCGTAACGCAAAAATTACAACGCGAATTTGACTATCGCAACGCGAATTTGACTTTCGCGTTGTGAATTTTACTATCGCAATGCGAAAATCTCAATGCGAATTTGACTTTCGCGTTGCGAAAGTGTACCTTCAACAGGTTTTTTTTTGCCTTTAACATAATGCATATTGAAAATTAAACAACAAATCAATTAAACAACATTGTAAATGTGTTGCTATATATATGTAAAACATTTGTTCACAGTATATCTAAATGCTCCTAACAATAGGGAGCTTACATCCAAATACATCAATTTGTTCACGCAACTCACTTTAGTAACCTACAGAAACTTTATGGCCATGAGATTTTCTACACATCTAAAACGAACAAACAACAAATTATTGAATTCTAGGTACTTAACTAAACATTTTCAAACCAACAAAGAGTATATATGTTAACAACACTTGCTCAAACTTACCAATAACAAATGGTTGTTTATGCACACATTCAGCACGCTGATGCAGGTAGGCAACGTCTCGAATATATCGCTCTAGCCATAAAATATCGAAACCACAACCCTACTGCACCACTATCTCTATTTGTGGAAGGTAGAAACTGTTTACCTACTATCGTCAAAAGTTCCAAGAACATGCATACAAGAGGACCACAATCCCATCTGGCTCCCACCGTTTGTTATGGCACTGTCTCGTCTCTCATCATTATAACTTTGAACTTTTTTGGCTTCTTGTTTCCAGAATTAATCCAATAATCAATCACATCCAAGTATTTATCCAAATGAGCGCTCCATCCCTTACAAATAATATCTTTCAAATCAGACAATGGTTTGTAATTCAACATGCTGTCATATACTATCGTATTCAGGGATGGGAGCTGAATCTCGACGAGAAGCCAATGACGACGTTCCATAATAGGGATAAACACCTACAATCATAAATAATAATACAATTGCGCACATCAAATAAAATTTATGAACACCTTTAAAATATTCAAAAATAAATACTAACCTTATCGACCTCCCACCACCCAAGATAAATGATAGCTTTTCCATTATCCAACGCATATGAAGCGTCTCTCTGATCCTTCAAGTGAGCTACGTGAAAAGACGAAGGCATAATAGTCCATTACGTCTTTTTTATTTTTTTTCAATTTCCTTATAATCAGAAGACGTGACACCCATGCATCAATATGTTGTTTTATAAAAACAATACATATATTAGTGAATTTAATAAATTTAAAAAAATAATCAAAATGCAATATAAGAAGAATATAAGACTTACCCCCCATTCGAAATAGCCATTCTCTTCAACCCCTAATAAAACACCCCACCAAGACCGATCAAGAAACAAATGCATACTATTGTCGATTTTGCATATGTCAGTGTAACACCCTTGGCTCCGCTCATGTAGATAAAAATCAAATGCGGTCTTAGCCTAAAGGGTATTATCCATAATTGTGTCTGGTAGTGTTCTCCTCTCCTGCTGAGGAATGGTACTGGCTGGTAACTCATACGAAAGCCAAATCTTATGCATCATATCGGGCACGTGAGGGGGTTTATCAATATGTCGACATAGTATGCCATGTGAATCGGGCTCTTGAACGGTGGGAGGGATCTCTTGAATGGTGGGAGGGTCCTATTGAACGATGAGAGGGTCCTTTTGAACGGTGGGAAGGGCCTCTTGAACGATGAGATGAGCCTCTTGAACAATAGGAGGGGCCTCTTGAACGATGACAGATGAATCGGGCTTCTTCTTATGGAGTCTTGAACTATCGGGGTGAAAGGAGACGTAATGGCACGTGCACGACGTCTGATGCGTGAACTCTGTCGTGCAAGAAAAACCTGACATAAAACATCTACCTTATCGGGCCGCTAAAAATAAATTAATACATAAATCAGTAAATAAATAAATAATGCCGAAAAAAGGTTATTTGCATTTTTAGTATAGTATTAAACAAACTTACCTCATTGCGTAGAGTATGAACCTCATTCTGCAACGATGAAATAATCTCAAGTAGAGCGGCTACCTCATCACGTAAAGTAGATACCTCACCACGTAAAGCACCATTGTCATCACGTAAAACATCTACCTCACCAAGTAAAGACCGTACCTCATCACGCCATGCACCATTATCGTCACGTAAAGTACTGACCTCATCACGCAAAGCACTGACCTCATCACGTAACTCCCCTAACTCATGCCATGGAGGTGGAGAACGGGGAGATAAATGTTGTGGCATCTTTGTCGGTCACCTATCATGAGGTGATGGTGGAGAAGAGGCTCGATGATGTGATGGAATAGGTGATGGCTCTCGGTGTAGAGGTGTATAATCGGCTCGATCAGGTGATGGCTCTCGAATTGGGGGGTGCTCATTATCTGTCCCATCAAAAAATGCTTACTAGCTTGCCACCAATCAGTGGCAAGCTCAGCCTCTATGGGTGTCAGCCTCTGTAATGGATAGTTTGCCTCCTAACAATATAAAAGCTTAAACAAATTCAAACGCCAACTAGTAATAACTTGTTTATATATGGTAGTATTTGTGTTAACTTACATCATTCATCCTCGTATATGGTAGTAAATCTTCCCAATCTAGCAGCCGGATCCTCCTCCAGGTAATAGCCCTAGGAATATCATTTGATTTTTTGATTGCATATGTCTGCATGCTGGGAAAAGCCTCAAATATCCAAATCTACAAACAATATAATACACAAACATTAATTTTTTTAGAAATTGTTAAATTTAATTATAATTTTGGAAACATTATATAGAAATTCTTACCTTAAAGGCCCAAATAAAGCCTACCAAAGTGTATTTGGAACCATGGCCACGCAAAATACGACGGTCCTCAAAGGCAGACGACAACTTTTTCCAAGTAGCTTTTCATAGATATGAACCCCAGGGAAACACATTCCATATATTTAGGTCCTCTACCAATAATTTTAGTTCCTCAGAAATAGGTTGTCTGGCCTCTTTGCCTAAAACGTTGGCATTCAAAAGTAAAAAAAGGCATACTCGGACAACATCAAGGTCATCCATTCGAGTAAAACCATCTTTAAGAATTAATCTTTTCAAGTCGTCGACATGTAAACTGGGCTTTGCCTTTGCCAGCTCAGGAAAAACCCAAGATAACAATGATGGGCGGGCGATATGACTAGTGTACCGACCTACTTCATCATGTCCGAAACATAGACCAGTGATTAAGCAAAACTCCTCCAGCCCAAAACAAATATATGCCGGTGGAAAATAAAATCATATCTCTTCATCACCACGTTGTATCCTCTCGGGTAGATCGTTAGTCATGGTCTGAAGAAACAAATGGGTCAACATAACATCTCCACCTGGATGTTGTACTTTCAGCCATGGCCCGAAGCAAGTATCCTCAAATAATTTTCCTTATACAGGTGTAAGTGTCGACGCTATTGTAGTGGCTAGGCTTAATTTATTCCTTAGAGTCAATGAAGCCGAAAAAAATTTCTAACAAAAACAATAAACATACCAAGTTAGATATACCAAAAACTATAAATTATACACTATACACAAACATGATATTAAATAGTGAAAACAAAGCCAAATATGTTTCAAACTAGCACGGTATTCACCCAAGTCATTATTCTATCATAGTTTTTTGGTTGAAGTAATGCAATTCATTCAAGTTTCAATTTGCAGAAGAAGAGTAGTTTCTGATACTTAAATTTGCAACGCGAAAATGAAAATCGCAACGCGAAACTAAAATCGCGTTGCGATTTTCATTTTCGTGTTGCGAATTTAAGTTTCAAAAACTATTCTTTTGCAAATTGAAACTTCAATGAATTGCATTACTTCAACCAAAAGATAAAACAAAGACAAATACTAACTTCACAGGGTTAAAGACTAAACAGTTTAGCAGTATTGGCAGCAACCGAATGAATTTACTAAGCAATCTAAGTGAAATGGTTAATCGATATATTAAAATTACCAGTAAATTTATCAACAATTTAAATATGAAAAATCTAATAATAATACAAAATTTTCAAAATAAAAATAATTAAAAAAACTAACCCTCAGTGGTTGATTTTTCATTTGTGGCCTTGAATGGTTATGAGGGTGGCTCTGAGAGATGGAGATAGAGGTGGGTCGCCGGAGATGGGGACGGATATCGCCGTAGAGAGTGAGAGATGGAGATGGGATTGAGTTGTGATTTATGGTTTTAGGTTATGAGTTACAATTATATTGTTTACATTTGTGTTGCAAAATTAATATTGTGTTTCGAATTCGAAAATAAAATTTGCGTTGCGAAAATAAACGTGCTTTGCGAATTTGACTTCTGTGTTGCGAATTTGACTATGTGTTGTGAATTACAAATTCTGTGTTGCGAATTACAAATTCGCGTTGCGATTTACATATTCACGTTGCGAATTTGAAAAATTGCGTTGTGAAAAAGAAATTCGCATTGCGGAAAAGAAATTTGTGTTGCGAATTTTAAAACCGAGTTGCGAAATTGGAGTTCGCGTTGCAAATTTGTTGGTCATTTTCACAAATCCAAAAAAAGTTGGTTAAAATCGTATATTATAAGGCATTTTCGGTCACTGGAGTTATTTTCTCTTTATTTTTTTAGTGACTAAGTCCAGCTTTATAAACTCCCCTATCTGCTACAAATGCTCTTAAAAAAATCCAAGTTCCATATCTGCAGAGGAACGTATCTTAATGCCAACCAAGTTTTGACTCTTTTTTTCCCTCATAGCCAACCAAATACTCTAATTTATTGAACCAATGTTTCAATAATTCTCCTATATTGTTCCAGCATCTTCGTAGCTCTGATTCATTATAGAATTATATCATGAAAATTAAACCAAATAATGGGCTAACTTCTGCATTGAACTTGCTGGATCTTAATGTCTCTTGCACGCTTTATGAATTTAACATGCCTTTTATTTGGCCAACTAAACACAGCTTTCTCCATTCCATATCCTTTTATAGTATATATATATTACTTTTCATTCTGTTCTTCTACTGTGCTTCTTGAATCATCCTCCACAATCTCTATGTTCACGATATTTTTTGAGACACATCAAAGCACATTCTCAACCCTTTCAGCTCCTTCCCGGTACATGATCCCTACATTCGCTTCACATACCAACACTTCTTTGAAAAAATGATGGTCTCTTGCAGCTGGTTTGAAAACTCGATTCTTTGCAGCCTACCTTGATGCCACCTTACCTCACGATGAGGTTTTTTTCGACTTTCCTCATTGTTTCTATCCATTGAAACACTTATAACAAAGTCATCCATAAGTCTACCTGTAATAGCTTAAAATTTTGGGCTAATAGTTTCAGGTTTACCCTAGAGGCTTATGGACCCCGTGAATTTCATAATTTAATAAGTTAAGCTTAATTAGGTTAGAATTGGGCTCATTTAGCCAAAAAAAAAGACTTTTTGAATAGTAAAAAGATGAGGAATGATTAAATGTGTAATTTCACCTTTTTAAAAGAATGAAAACTTTTTATCTATTTCATCTCATTCTTCACTTAATTTCTTCATTCCTTCTCATTTTTCTTCTCTCATTTTCCTCTACAAGTTCCATAGCACAAAGGTAAGTATTGAGCCTCTTTCATAATTCAATTCCATTCATTTTCCTTCCAACAACATCATTTTAATGAATTAAAGTCTTGGGTCCTTTCTAGCTAAAGAAAAAGTGGGGGTTTTCATCCAAATCACAAATAAAAGGACTGGGACTAAGCAAGGAGTTTCATTTCAAGATTTAAACATCAAGTTAGTGTATTTCTAATCCTTTGGAGTGTCAAGGCTTTCATAACCATGAAGATTTGTTAAGATTTTTATATTTGAGCATTTTACGATTTTATACTTGATTCATGCCATAGATGATGAATTTGTTGTAAAATATGTGTTTTATGATACATTAAGACTCTAAGTAACTTTCTAAAGCTTTAATACATGATGAGAAACCAAACTAAGACATTTGAGATTATTTTTGGGTGTTTCCCAAGCTTAAATAAGACATTTATAGGTTCAAGGATCGATACTAGATTATTTGGGATAAAAATTAAGGATGTCCAAATAGGAGATTCAAACTTTTGGCGATAGTATCGATACTGCCCCTACAATATCGATACTTGTCCATGAATTGTGACTACTAAATATGATTGCGAAAATATGTGCAAGTATACACAGTCGAACAAGTAATACAGTAATGAGTGAGTATCGTATCCACAGGGATTGGACGAAATTTATAAGTTCAATCAAAGCAATTGTCTACTTTACCTAAGTATAGTTAGTGATGATATGTACAAATGAGAATGTTGTTGCAAAATGAAATGGATGTTGGTGGGAATGAAATGATGGTGTAATGTAATATGGTAGAAAATGGAGATGTCGTGGCAATGTGGCTGGAAACGTCTTGGCAAAACTAAATTGAATGTAGTGGAATCAATTGAAAATGCAAAGGAAAAATGAAATGTAAACACTGGATTTGATTAAAATAATTTAGAATCCTCACACAACAAGCTACTACGGGAATGAATAATAGGAGTCACTTCGGAAACTTAAGTCTAACTTCTCAGGATGGTCTTACTTCTATGCCTTATTTGCCTGACAAAGTTTATTAATGGTGCCCTATGTTATCTCTAGTCAAGGGACTCGACAGGTTGAGGATGCCATGGCAATACCTCTTGGTGTTAGTAGGTGCAGGGATCCTATTGGTTCAGATAACAGAATATGTCACGCTAATACCATTCAGTGTCAGCACTAGTATCTAACCTCTCAACCGAGCACTACTCCTTTTAATCGATTGAAATCCTAGCCTTATGTCTAAGGTTGGATTAGGTCTAGTTACTATTTAGAACCCCTTGCTTATGCGGATCCTCCTTAGTTTCTCTTGAACACTAAGGATGTGCTACTTAGTCATTCTCTCGAACACTAAGCGTTCTCCTAAGGAATGACTACTTTCATAGCTCCTACAACCTTAAGGCATTAAACATCATAAGCAAAACAAATAACATCATACAAAAACAACCATCCATTAAAATAAAACATAAGTATTAATAAAGAACTCCCACCAAATAAGACTATTCATGGTGGGGTTATAATATTCCAAGAAACAAGGCATGAAATTAATCCGTTCTATATAACCCAACTAAGATAAATTAAAGTAAACAGAAAATGGATGGAGGAAAAGCCTTCAACGTGCACTGTAGGTGTTTAGTGGGAATAAACCTAGGAATTTGTGTTAAAATTCCTAGGATACCCTGAGCTAGTCTCCTTCACGTGAGGGGGTGTGGAAGAGCTGGCAGTAGTCCCCTCTTGGGCAGCTTGCAACTAGGAGTATGTATCGACAGGATCAACTGACCCAGGCGACAGGTGTTCTCTCCTAGTTGACTACCAGTTGAGGGCATATGAAGACAATGATAACTGGCTCTTGAAAATATCATTTTTCATATTTTCCGCTTCCAAAATGTAGTCCGAGTTGGCATTTACATTCTTCTCAGCAGTCCCAGCATGTCATGTCAATTCTCCTCGCTTATCCTTGCTCCAAATCCTGCACATTATCAGACAAAACACCTTCCCCTAACGCAACACCATTTATAAAATAAAATGCCACAAAAAAATATATTTCTACCACATGCAACTATATACTCCTAAATGCATCTATATGATCCTATATGAGCTCTTAGACAAACAACAACTTAATTGACAAGGCCCTAAATATGTCCTTTTTACAGAGTTATCGCACCCCCAAACTTAAGTTGTTGTTTGTCCTCAAGAAATGGATGGTATTAAGCAAAATAAAAATTCCATGGCAAGTTTAGTTTCAAGCTAGTCATATGGGATAGAATTTTAGCCCTCAGCACAGTTTGGCTTCAACATGCGAGACTAATTTGAGAAATCAAGTATTGTTCCCTTGGGTAAGATCCTTTGTGTGAGTTTGTATGTATACTTGTATAAAGTCCATACTTAACAAATCTAGAAAATTTCTAAGCAAGCTCTCTTGTTTTTTCCATGACATTTACAAGTTTACTCTCACATTATTTTCTTCTTCTTTTTTCTTTTTTTAACTGCTATGAGGGGAGTCATCCATCACACATACCATCCCACACTCTAGGTGAAAGGGAGCATACCTTCCACCCCCGAGCTAGTCAGCTAGAGTCATCCCGTGACTACTTTCATTCACTCATATGACGTGGCTGCTATTTATTTAAATGTAGTTTCAGGCAATATCGTGGCATAGCGGAGTTTCCTTAACAAAGAAACTATTCCATGGTGACATTAGTCCACCATATTCTAGCTTATCCCCTTAACAAAGAAACTATTCCATCTAATTTCTCCACATCAGAACAGTGGAGCCCGTCTAACATAATCTTAACATCGTTCAACCAAAGATCCGCAATAATCGGATCTTCCTCAGCTTCACCCTTAAACTCAGGTGCTCCTAAACCTTTCAATTCTTTAGCTATATTCATTTGAGGAACTGAGGGCTCAGAGGGTTGAAAACGTGACAAAACAGCATATAACGTCCCAAAAATAACCCTCGATCTCTCACTGGTACTTCTGGAGGTGTTCGCTATTCACCATGCCTGGCCAGGGCAGGTGAATTGCTACTACTCTCAGGTCTATTACTTCTCCTTTCACTGCGAGGACTCTCACGATCATACATCTAATACATAACAATATAACTTTATTAGAAGATAATATACTCATGACTCTATCAAATAAGAAACTTTCACTTTTTATTGGCATGTACACCTTTTCAAAATACTTTTGACTTCGGTTTAAGCCTAGAATCGGCTAAACCTTAGCTCTGATACCATTAAATGTAACAACCCCAACCTGTACCCGACCTAGATATGAGTCCGAGATGTCACATTGACCAGTCAAAGCATATAGTAATTCTTTTACATAAACCTGTTTAAAACCTTAACAGACTCTATCAGAGCGTTCATATATATAATGACTTAGTTACATGCCAACATACTAAATTATAGGACAAGACATACTTTACAAAATATTTCTGATCTGAACTTTGCGTGGAGATATGCTGCTTTACGGATCCGAAGCTTGATCTTCTGACTTATCCATCCACACCTACGTGTAAGACACTTACACGCTAAGTCATAGACTTAGTGAGACATGTAAATATATAAAGTAAACTAACATATGCATGAACATCTTATGTAATACACATTATACTTATACATCTATTGAACTCATCACTAACATGTTTATCCTTACTTATTTCCTTGTCATTAATTTCATTCCATTAAATAAGCATATATTGAACATAAACATATAATATAACTTCAACACACAATACATGAATAATTACTATGATCATATCATACATAACCATATAACATCTCATATCACCATTACACATATGCACTTGTTACCATTACTATCATATGATCCTAACTTATTACTTATACATATCACATATACCATTTCATGAGAAACACACATATCATTATATCAAATTATGTTTCTTTTCAAAGCCTATGCACACTTTTGAGAACTTAAGGTATGTGAGTACATAGAGGTTGTGCACAATGCTGTCACCACAGCTCGTATAAATCCCACTAGGGGCGCGTAGAATTTGTCTCGTATGACCACTATGTCCCGAAGGACCACTGTGTCCCTAAGGACCATTATGTCCCGAAGGACCACTATGTCCCGAAGGACCATTATGTCCCGAAGGACCACTATGTCCCGAAGGACCATTATGTCCCGAAGGACCATTATGTCCCGAAAGACCACTATGTCCCGAATGACCACGTAGACCCTCGACTCTTGGCATGCCAACTATACCTATAGCTCTCGTATTATATAACATGGGCATTATTATTCATCTTTTTACATATTCACGTAGGCACATAGTTCACTTTCACATAACATATTTCCATGTAATTCACATTCACTTATCACACAGCTTTTCACTTTTTCTTGTATTCCTTTTCACATAGTTCATAGCCATGATTCTTATCTCACAACACATGTTCACATATACATGTTATCATACAACCCCTTCATTCAATTATGACATCTAATATATCTTATTATACTAACATGTATTCATATCATTCATTTCACATACATAACCTATCATATAACCTTCTAATAGAGACACATATAAGTCATATTATTTTCACATATATTTTATCATATATCTCATGATCACATGACCTATTATCATACATACATGTATTTACATAGTTCACACATAAAGATGCATTCAACAATTAGACATATGCATTTACTCATATACCATACATCTAACACCATATCACTACATGTTTATGCTTTAGTACTTATATTATATAATATCATAATTAAACTCATCGCAAGTCTTAATTCCTTACCATAACGTACACTTACTATCATGTACTCACCTGGTCTCAATGAACACTCTTAAGCTCTTGTTTTCTTTGCGTATCTTACTCTGCAGACCTATCCAAACTTTGTTTTCGATCGATGTCTACACAATCATATATTTATACTATCAGTATTCCATTGATATACTATAATCTATAATTTCTTAGACTGAAAGAAAGATTTATTTCATTTCCTATTGAAGTGCATCGGTACAATATACCATGTATCGATGCATCCCTTAACATGTGCATCGATGCACTACCCATGCATCGGTGCACCAATCACCTTCGATGTTTTCATTTTAAGGGGGTGCATCGATGCACTCCTTATGTATCGATGCACTAAGGGCATTCGATGTTTATTTATTTGAGAGTGCATCGGTACACATTGAATGTGCATCGATGCACTCAGCCCAGAAATTACATCTTGAGAACAAAAATGTCTTGTTTTGACCCCAAACTCTACTTATTAATCCCTCATTGTACCTTCAAACTTATCTATACATATATAAACCTTCTTATAACACTTTACCATCTCCCATAATCCACCATAATTCTTGAATCAAATAATTTCATTAAATTTTCCTTGTGTTCTAAATTCAATTCTATCACCTCTAACTTCTTAATTAACCCTTTGACAAGTCAAAATCATTCTTAGAACTTCAAAAATCTTTTTATAACAAAAGTTGATTTCTTAACTCTTAATATAAATGCCTTTCTAATTCTTTCTTCTTTGTGTTTTATACTTATATAAGCTTTCCTTAAGCTTATATAACCCCCAAAGACTCAAATCCAACTTAAGAATTCAAGAAATCAACCAGTAAATCAAACTTACCTTTAAAAATAGAAGCCAACGTGAAGAAGGAAGAAGAAGAGATAAGATTTCCTGATAACTCTCCCCATCCCCACGTGTTATCTTCCTAAATAAGGAAGATAAAAATATCATCCACTCCAAATTACCATAATACCCTTATAATCCTTTCATATTTACCTTTTTTTATCCGATAATGAAATATTCCTATTAAAATTCTTGAACTTTCAATTTTTCCTAAATTGATCCCCAAATTTCAAAAATTCTCATTTTAATCACTGGCCCGGATTTCGAGATGTTACACTAAACCATGTATTTTGATAAAAATAAAATATTTAATTAAAATTACCCGGTTTTTATGATGTTCTGATCACACCTTCAAATGATTGGTGATGACTCCTCATATTTCAAAATCTTTTCATAGAAGACCCCTAAATCGTACTGGTTTTTTTTTCACCTGGGAGAAAAACAGTGATGACACTAAAAAAAACTTAAAATTAAAATAGCTTTGTCATGGTTTTAATTAAATAATTTGATTATTTTGTGATTTGATTCTTATTTCTTGTTTTCTCCTTCGCATTGAGTTTATTTGTTATCAAATTTGAATTACATATTTATCAACCACCGTAGAATACATATATATCTTTAATTTCTCTTTTTGACAATATTTTTTCTCTATTTGCTATTTAGCCCATCAACTTAACATGATTTATCTGTTTCTTCAATTCTTCTATTGTGTTAAGTCCATTTTTAATCAAATTTAAACCACATGCTCTTCTTAACATCCTTGATCTCAACTACAATAAAAGAAGTAAATTAAACTAGGTTTCCTTCTCAAGTAAATTATCTTGACATCCTTACCTTGTGAAGAGTCATAAAACAACAAATTACGCTGCATTTGAGAGTTGAAAAACTAAAAAAAAAAAATTTGAGAAGAATTTCCTCAACTCATCTAAGGTTCAAACAACAATACTAAAAGTAATACTGAAAGTTCAATATATTATATTTAGACAAGTTATTCATTTCTCTTAATGATGTTAGATTATAATTTGTTTGTCCATATTAATCTCTTAATTTGTTTATTTTTGGCCCAAACAAACAAAACATTTCAACTCCCTTTGTATATTCATGCTCAACTAGCCTACTTTGAGCACGTTTAACTCACAATATGCAAAGGGTTTAGTGGTGTCTTTTATATCCAAACGAAGCTCACATATCATACTTTAAATTGAAAGTATAATATTAGAATTATGGATGCTAGAGAAGCTATTTGTAAAGGTCAAAAGTTAGCTACTCGACAATATTATACCCAAATATTTTTAGCACATAAAATTTTAATTCAAACCATCTTTATTGATTTAAATTTCACATTGTATATAGAATATTTCCAAATTCTAGCGGACCGCTCCTCCTTTTCTCTACAGGATTGTTTATTTCGTTTATTTTTTATTTTTGGTTATACACCACCATATAGTATTGATATTAATTGTCGTCGTCGAATTTTCTTTGTTCTTTATTTTTATTGTGTATTTTTATCCTTTCATTTCTATCAATTTTGTTTTTATGATAAGATTTTACCTATCCCCGTGACATATTTTTTCATCTTTTGGTATGATTTTTATTTTTATTTTCAATTGTTTGGTCATTTTTATCATTTATTTTTTTACGGTTGGATTTGACGTTGCCGCGACTAATCAACTTAGCGCTCATTTGTTATCTCACTGATATTTTTTGGTTTGAACCCTCGAATTAGATTTGGATATGTAGTTTGTGTTTTTAGATAGTTTTCTCACGATGCTTGGCTATCTACATTTGTTTGTGGTCTTTCAATAATTTAATCTCATGTTATGGTTCATTTGTCGTAGCAGTCAAATCTATTCATATATGCTTCTTGTTCAAAGTATTTTGAATGAGTTTTTCATATTTTCATTCTATGATCCGTATATGATCTTAAATGGCTATTTATTTTTGTCTTAAAGACTATAAAAGAGTATTCTAATTTCGTGTTTAATTTACTATTCTAATTATAAATCCTCATCATAAGTTTTGATTTTTTTAATAAAATTAACTGCTAAAAAATGTTCACATTTTATACAATATATTTGACCCCTTATCTGACTTATTTCAACATTGCAGGATGGAGTTTCAAAATCTTAAAACAATACATTTGAAGTTATATTGATTTCTCTATAGATTTGTTGTTTGAACTACTAACTTTAAGATGCTGAAACTATTCGGTATAACTTTGAATTAGCCAGATAATTGGTCAAATTTGTTGTATGAAGTGTGGCCTTTAATTTGATTATGACAGATAATTGGTATAACTTTGATTTCTTGTCCTTAACTTTATTTGTTTAATCAATATGGCCCTTGAAATTTTATTATAATTTGTTTGGTCGTCAAACTTTTTAATTTTTTAAATTGATTCTAATGTGATAAAATTATAATGACGTATGTTAAAGGAATGATTATTATTCCTTGAGATCCCAAGTTTGAGCACTAATGACTACAACATGGGCGATTGAGCGTTCATTGTCAAATGATTAAGAGTATTTAGAATAATTACTACTTTATAATCATTTTAGCTTAATCAAAAAAAAGTTGACATCTATTATTTTCCCTTTTTCTCACATCATCAGAAAAATCAAATAATTAATTAATTTGTCCTTGTTAAAATATTGATATTATTTTTTTACATATTTTAAATTTTTGATAATATGGGATAGATTAACTTGACTTTTTGGTTTGGATTTTGAGTTCAAATTTTTCAAAGTTTGAATGATCGGAAAAGCCTTAAAATGATTTCGTTTTGATCTTTAGTTAAATAATTTGATTATTTTACGAATTTATTTTTAAGAATATTCGGAGGATGATACTTTTTAAATAAATTGTTATGATTATAGAGTTAGTTTGTGACATTGTCTTTGTTTTATATGTTTAATTTTATTTTATTTTTTTGTAAGAAACAATACTAATATGATAAATTTTGATATTTTACAATTTGGTATTATTATAAAATATTTTGTCTGATTTTAAAAAATAGCAAATGACCTGCATATTTTTGGAACGGACATGTGAACCACCGTAACTTCCATAGCCTCCGACTCCACGACCATATGCACCCATACGGCTCCCACTAAGCCCACCGCAATAGGAACTGTAGCGGCTATAATATCCAAATAATGGGTCTCCACGATAACTAGAACGAACACCAACAAGAATACTAAAGTCCCCAACACCAGCAGCACCACAATCACCATGAGACATTTAAGGAGCAGGACAAAAACCCCCAAAACCATGCCTGTATGAACGAGACTTGATTATATGCTGGAGCAGGTACTGGATTTGAGGCTCTTCGGTTGATATTCTCAACCGACAACAAAGAAGTAAGTTAACCACTTAACCTTGGTTTCCTTCACATCCTATACCTTGAGAAGAGTCATAATAACATCAAACTCAGCTGCATTGACAGTTGAAAAACTAAATAAATCAAAAGGCGAAAGAAGTGAATGATGATAACAAATGCAGTTACTTTCATCACTGGAAGAGTTTAACGTGCCACTCCGCATTGTTTCTGTACAAAGAGTACATGCATTTCTCTAATTTATATTTATAACCACTCCAATATTGTTCCATGCCCCTTCAACTTCATTGTAGTTTTCTTCTAATTTAATATAATAAAATTATGTATTAACAATTTATTCATGATATATTAATTTTGTATATATAAATATGGGATAAGACTTGATTTAGTCCTCAAATTTGACTATTTTTTCCATATTGAATCTTGAATTTTTGACCACATTACTCCTTGAATTTGTATTTTATAACTTAAGTTACTCATTTCTCTTAATGATATTAGTTTATTTTTGGCCCAAATAAACATTTGAACTCCTTTTGTATATTCATGCTCAACTAGCCTACTTTGAGCACATATAACTCACAATATTCAAAGGGTTTAGCAGAGTCTTCTATATCCAAATGAAGCTCACATATCATACTTCAAACTTAAAGTAAAATATTAGAATTATGGGTGTTGGTTAAGTTATTTATAAAGGCCAAAAATTAGCTACTTGATAGTACTGTAAAAAGCATGCAATGATGCTCATTCATAAAGTTGGTTTTGTCCTTAAGTTGCGCATTTCATTATATTTGTCATTTCATTTCATTGTCATAGCACTGCATTTAGAGATAGATGTTGACGCAATGCGTTTTGTATTTTAAACTTAATTTCTCCTCTGTTGTACTTTAAAAGGTCAAAAGGCTTGTGACTGATGACATGCCCCTGCCTTAGTTGTAAGGAAACATAAATTGTTACCACCATGAGCAAGGATGTGGACGCAACCGTCGAATAGAGAGATGTTGTTCTAGAAGCTGTACAGTTATGTTGAGCTGACCCTTATTCTAGAAGACTGTACAGAGGATCGCGCTTTATGTATGAAGGACAGTTGTACCTGGATGAGCTTATAAAGGAGGAAGTACATACCTTAGCAGAGATTCCTCTTCTTCCTCTCAACCCCCGTCCTTTGATCCTCTCTCCAGTCATCTTTTCCATTCACCTAGAAGCCATGACCATGGTGCACTCAACTCCCCTCTAGAGCATTCTGACGACCGAGTACAACCGACGTCGACTACGAAAGTAGTGACACCACATAGAGCCAAAAAGGATTGATTCTTAGCTTCTTAATAGAAATATTATTAGCTTAGAGTTGGTTTTGTTTGAACTCTATTATTTTGATAATTTTATGTTTGTGTTTATGCGAATGGAAGTCTCCTTAAACATCTGGATCTGTTATCTATAAAGTCTTCTCTTGTTTGTGTTTAATCTGTTGAACTTGAGGGTAATAGGCACGAAAGTGTCATTGCAGTGACAACCTTAGTCGCAGTATTTCACGACGGAAGTCGCTTAATGTCATAATAGAAATTGGAGAGGACTGTAGGCGCAATAGACTAGGTGTATAGCCCGGAAGGAAATAATACTTAAGAATATTGAGTCTCAACAATAATAAACATTGTTATGTTTGATAGAGATGCATAAGCTTAATTGTGTTAATAAAATAAACATGTAGACCATTTCCGTATTATTAGTTATAAGTGGTCAAAGTAGGCTAATTGCAAGTGATTATATATAAAAAGAATTTAAAGATTAATGTAAAAAAATAATCAAATTCAGGGATTAAATCAGATTTTATCTTTATAAATACATATACAAGTTGTGTAATATATTTCAATTTAATTTGTACTATTAATACGTGTATTTAAATACGTTTATATTGTAACATTAGAAAAAAAGTTAAAATCATTTTAAATTAATAGACGCATATCTGACCTGTTTAGTCATGCAGTTAAGCCGTAAAATGAATTACGAAATTGGGTTTCCCCGAAATCTCGTGTTTGTTTCACGTAATTCGTTTTCCGTAAAATGTTTTCCCGTGTTTGTTTCACGTAATTTGTTTTCCGGAAAATATTTTCCAGTGTTTGGTTGGAGGAAAACTAGTTGGTCAACGTAAAACATTTTCCTGATCAACATAATTTACTTTGTGTTTTCTGGAAAATGACTTACAGTCTGATTTTCCGTAAGTCATTTTTCAAACTTTTCACTTCAAAGAATAAATACTCAAAATAATTTTATTTTATGAATTTAATACTAATAAAATATTTTAATATTATTTTAATCAAAATATTAATTATTAAAATATTTAAAATATATATATTAATATTTCTAATAAAATAATATTATGTTTTTTATATTATAATAAAATAATCAATTATATTATAATAATATAAGATATTATATTTTTATTTTAATAATATATAATAAATTATTTATATATTTAATAATGAATAATATTATTTATATATTTAATATTAATATAATAATCTAATAATATTTTAATAAAGATATTTAAAATATACTAATTAATATTTTTAAAATATAATATAACACTATTACTTTAATAAATAATTAGTATAATTTATAATATTTTTATTTCAATAAAATATACCAATATTAATATTTTTATTAATAAAATTATAAAAATAATATTTAATAATAAATAAATTATTTTAATATTTTAAAAATAATAATATTAAGTTTTATGATAAATAATATTATTTATTGTATTTAATATTTGTAATAAATAATTTTAAAAAAATTAATCAACTAGTGGAAAAAAGTTTAAACATCTTCTAAACATCGTAAAACGTTTTCCAGATGTTTTTCAGAAAAATGTAATTCATTTTATGGAAAAATTTTCCGGAAAACATTTTCCAGAAATGTAATTCATTTTCCATAATTCAAATTCCAGTTATTTATTTTCTAGAATTCAATTTCCAGAAAACTAATTATAGCCAAACAAGCATACCTTAAATAAGGCAATTTATATTAAAATATATTTATTATATTTAAGCAATCTACCTTATATGTATATAAATAAAGACAATGTGACACTCTTATCCCTAACTTTATTAGTTTAATCAATTGAACCCTTAAATTTTTATTGTTATTTTTATGATTCTGATACTTTTATTTTTTGTTAAATTGATCCAAATGTGACAAAACTATAATGAAGCATTTAAGCTGACATCTACTATTCTCTCTTTTTCCACATTATCAAAATAATCAAAAAACTAATTTGAATTAACCTAGATTTTTGGTTCAGATGTCGAATTAGTCAAATTTAGTGTATGGAATGTGACATTTAATTTGATTATGATAGCTCAAATTAAGATTTTATGCGTTAAGAAATCAAAATCTTAAAATGTGCTACTTGAAATTTAAAATCTAATAATATAAATATTACAATTTCGAATAACCAACTTTTGATCATCTTAAATAGTATCTCTAACATCCATAACAGCAATACTATATTTCATGTTTAAAGTATGATATACCAGCTTCCCACATCATCAAAATAATCAAAAAAACTAATTTGAATTAACCTAGATTTTTGGTTCGGATGTCGAATTAGTCAAATTTAGTGTATGGAATGTGACATTTAATTTGATTATGATAGCTCAAATTAAGATTTTATGCGTTAAGAAATCAAAATCTTAAAATGTGTACTTGAAATTTAAAATCTAATAATATAAATATTACAATTTCGAATAACCAACTTTTGATCATCGTAAATAGTATCTCTAACATCCATAACTCCAATACTATATTTCATGTTTAAAGTATGATATACCAGCTTCCCACATCATCAAAATAATCAAAAAAACTAATTTGAATTAACCTAGATTTTTGGTTCGGATGTCGAATTTGTCAAATTTAGTGTATGGAATGTGACATTTAATTTGATTATGATAGCTCAAATTAAGATTTTATGCGTTAAGAAATCAAAATCTTAAAATGTGTACTTGAAATTTAAAATCTAATAATATAAATATTACAATTTCGAATAACCAACTTTTGATCATCGTAAATAGTATCTCTAACATCCATAACTCCAATACTATATTTCATGTTTAAAGTATGATATACCATCTTCATTTGTTTATAACATAAACCTCTAGATATGTCACACTCCGGTGTTTAGTTTCAATTTTAACTATCTTATTAACTTATTTTGAGAGACCAAATAGCATAGTTTTGAACTTTGAGGATCATTTTGTAAGTTTCCATCAATCCAGGGCCTTGAGCTTGATTTTACCCACTTTTCGTTTACCTTTAAATGATAAAAAGGTGGTATATAAATAGTACCTAAACTTTCAGGGCACTTGCATTTTGGTCACCCAAATTTTAAAACTTATAATACAGTCACTGAATTTTTAGTTCAGTTTTAAAAGGTTCATGACGTTACCTCCTGTTATTTTTATCTGACGTGACATGATACCTTCTTCTTCTTCTTCTTCTTCTTCTTCTTCTTCTTCTTCTTCTTCTTCTTCTTCTTCTTCTTCTTCTCTGTTTAACATTTGCTTCATTATATCATTAAAGGTTATATTAAACTCATTTGTAATATTAGTAACTAATCTTCCTTCATATCGAGCTCGTAGTTCGGTATTATGATTTGTGTAAACATTGTTTCATTACATCATCTACATAAAACACTAACCAAATCATCTGTCATACTATGTCTGCATCTATCTTCATTGGTTAGAAGCTTTTCATTTGCCACAGTCCATAAGAATTGTTTGCATCTTTCAAACCCTTTTAATCTCCATCTTCTCTTCCAGACCTCTGCCTCATCACTTCCATTCATTTCATGATAACTGAGCATAAGCATCATATATCGGGAATACTCCTTTGTCGATCCATTTTCGGGTGCATTTATCGGGATCAGGTCACTTGTCTAGGGGTCGGATACTTGCAGTATGCAAAACAACAACTTGGTCATGATAGTTAGAAAAGTGGTTCCAATCCTCCAAGCACATGAAAAGATTTAAAAATAAAGTATACCATTATTGGATTCCCCAACTTCAACAAATCAGAAAGCCTTTCGTCCTTCTTATGTCGGTCTTTGTTCGGGTCTTATTGTTCATCAAAAGCTTTGCCAACCCAAAATCGAATATATTTTACAATAAGTGGCTTATCCAATTTTCTGGCTTTATGTCATAATGGATGATTTGTTTATTGCATTCTTCATGCAATTATGTTAGTCCCTTTTTTTTAAGAAGAAGAAGAAGAAAGGTTAACGAAAGGTAACGTGCCATGTCAAATAAAACTAACGGGAGGTAACGTTAATGACCTTTCTAAAAACGAACTAAAAGTTTGGTGACTGTATTGCAAGTTTGAAAATTTAGGTGACCAAAATGCAAGTAACCTAAAATTTTAGAGACTATTTATGTAATGAGGGTTATATGGTTTTAAACCCCTGATCTAAAAGAATGAAGCCTATTCCTCTATTACTAAGCTAGTTCACTATTTAAGTCTTAAAATATTAAAAACCTTACTTGATCAGACCTAGACCAGATTTAAATCCCCAAAAACCAATTCCCAATATAAACCAATTCCCAATATAAACAAGTGAATCCCAGAATCTCAACTTTTCTTTTAATTTTAACTCGTTGCCCTCATCCTTGTTCGATCATAGGACATCCGTGGTGTGCACCACCGCCACATTTGTCATTGTCATTGTCTCGCAACCAAACCCCGACCATTGATTCACCTTAATCGTATGTCATTTGTCGTTTAAAAGCTTCAAAGGTTTATATGAAAATAAGTCATCTTCATTGTTTCTTGATGATTTCAATCGATCCCGACATTTGTTCATCGCACGACCATCACCGATGTCATCCTCATGTTGTTTTGATCTAAACTCAATGATTCCGTCCCCTCATCATTACTTCATCATCGTGCATCTCCCATCGCCATTGATTAAGGTTATTTTTAAAAACCCACTCTCCATGGTTCTTTGTTACAAAATAACATTGGTAAGTGACTCATATTTCCCCGACAATGAATTTTGGAAAGTTTGGTCATCGTTCGACCACCGTAGCCGTCGTACATGCCCCCACGCACAGGATAACGTGTGGGCATCATCTACAACTTGGGGTAGCTTCTAGAAATTGGTCTTGGCTGCCTAAACTAGTCTAGACCATCTGAACTGAACTAGTCTAGTTCAAACCGAGCCATTGACTGAGCCGACCAAACCATTAACCATGAACTGAGCCAAGCTATGAGCCAAGATGAGCTAAGTTGAACCAAGCCAAGACATCATTGATTGTTGACCACCGTTGATCGATTATTAACCATCGTTAACCGATCGTTGATCGTCATTGACCGATCGTATACTTTTTTCAAGAACATCTACATTGACATTTTTCAATGCCTTGAGTCCATTTTTTAGGTTTGTTTCGTCAATTTAGGACCCTTCAAGTTGTTTTTCAACATTTAACCCTTCAATTCGATTTAATTCTCGAGTTTAAGTTTCATTTCTAATGTAATTTGTTTTGCTTTGTATCCAAGATATTATGGGATGTCGAGTTCAAGTTCGAGGGCGATTGAATGAAGTTTAAATGCATGATTCATGTAGTTTGGAAATTGAGGTAATAGTTTACTACCCTACACATGCTTTATGGTACATGCTATAATTGGTTAATGTATGATTGAAATGATTGGTCATATAAATTTCGATAATTATTCTTAAACTCGTACTGAATATGGTAATAGGATAGTAAATTGGTTAAGACTCAATTTAATTGATAAAGGAATTAACCTCGAAAACCTTAAATTCTTATGATTACTGTTAAAAGTATTAAGGAAAAAAATTATGAAAATACCCTTGAGGTGTAAAAAGGAACATGAATTAACTCTACTAGTGGAATTGACTTGAGAACTCACATTCAACCTAATAAACTTATTGATTCACCTATTAAATCTCTAACATGTTTACAAAAATTATAGTAATCAGTTTCTAAACTTCGAGAGGTAAAAGACTTAGAATTTTTATTTCTTGAAATAAACACCCGAAGACCAAATTATTGGAAATAATTCATATGATTAGATCGAATGAAATGAAAAAAAAATACCAATGATCTTTGAAATTACTAAAACAACCTCTAGTACTAAAATGAGTTGAATACCTTATAGCATAGAATAAATTATAACTCTCCAAAAGAGTTATTATTTAAAGCCTTTTTACTTAGGTTAAGTTTGTACTTTAGCATTCTTATAATCATATTTAGATTTATTTTAGCATATTTTACATCATTTGCATATTGGGAGTGAATTGTTGATACTTGGGATGATTTTAATGTTTTTGTTACAAATTGATATATTGATGTTGTGACATTGTTAATGTTGTAGTCATTGTTGTGCATTGATGGTGGATTGGATTATAGATATGATTCTACAGCAACTGTTGAGTCACAAGGCGGTTGGAGAAATTTTAAGAATTGATGAAGCTATAGGAGAAAAGGCTTGAATTTAAATTTAAGAAGGATTTTTTAGGAAAAGGGGAACTTTTCTAGTGGTGGAAAGTTTGACTTTGAAGGGCTGTAAATATAATATTTTTACACACTTTATTCATCATGAATAAAGTCATGTTTATTCGCTTTGCCTTAGTATTGTTGATTGGTGTTGCTTGAGTTTAATTTTTGGCTTGTTTTTAGAGATTTAAACTGGCCATTAATGCTGTAAAAGTAGGTTGCATAATGAACAACATCAGCGTTTGTGAAAGTAGCATTTAGCATAAAACAGATTTTTGCTGACTATTTTGTCATAGCATTCTTAGTATACTTATTTAAATTGATATAGAGATATAGTCTTTCTTGTGAGTGTTGGTGAGTATTTTCAAGAGAAGAATAACTTTCTAGGTTGATGCTAGACACATCAATTGTAATGCTACAAAATTGTTAATTGCATGTTGTACATTGTTTGACATCCCACAATCCTTTTCCTAATTCGATCTTTGTTTCATTTACTTGTGTTGTAATCCCATTTATTTTGTCAAGTTTTATATTACATTGTTACAACATTGCTCCCTACTGATAACTCTCCAAAAGAGTTATTTTTAGGATCTTTTCACCTAGGTTAATCTTTAACTTAAACATTATTAGGAACATATTAGAATCATTTGTACATGTTTCTACATCATTTGCATCATGAGAGTTAGTTGAGAAACTTTGTGCTTATTTTGCTTTTATTGCTGGAAATGGATATGCTAATGATGTGACATTCCTTGAAGCTGTAGATAATGATGTTATGAAGCTGCAACAACTTATGAGTCATCAAACAGTTATGAGAATCTTTTGGAATGGACAACTGGCGAGGCAACTTTTAAATGGCTGAAAATCACCTGGAATGGACATCGGGCGAGACAGTTAGTTGAGAAATATTCTCCTAACCTATAAATAGGAAGAGTCTCTGCACTATTTAATCATCCACTTTTCTCTCCGAGAATTTTCTCCACGCATCTTTATCTTCAATCAACCATGGTTGCTTAGACCCGTTGCTAGGGAGTGTTGCAGCATTTTGAGGGTAGTTTTGTCGTGTACCATCGACGATCAATAAGATAGGTAAGTACAAAGAAAATTTGGGATTTACTATTAAACTTTGGGATGTTATTTTTGTACTAAACTTTGATTTTTGATTCAATGTTCTTGTTATGATTTGTGTTTAACTCTATGTTTATGTGTTGTCGTACTTTTAAGATAATTTTATAAATGAATTTATCATCATGTTTGTCTTATTGATGATGTTTAGAAATAAATGCTATTAATAATTCATACTAGTTATGTTCAACATTGGTTTTGATTAGAAGCAATTTTGCTTGTTGAGATGTATGCTGCCAATAATCCAGCATTATTAATTGTTTAATCACTTGAATAAGCGAGGGTTGAGTCTTGTTAGTTAAATGTTATTAATATTTGATAGATACATTAATGTAAGGGTGTATGCATAATTATAGTAAGAGCGACCAATTGCCTTCTTAACCCATTTGATTCTTGACTTAATGATCTGCTTAATGTTGTAGCGCTACCTGACATTATTTCCCTGATTTGCTTAATTGTTGTTAGCTTTATGTCACCGTTACAACTACCTTTCTGGTAAACACTTTTCACTCAAAACTTTTGTAACTTGTTATACTCTTTGTGGATCGATATTTGAAGTTTTCTAACTTCCACTTTATTACTTGACACAATACATATACTTGTGTTGATGCTAAATCATCTCACATACCATCAAGTTTTTAGCGTCGTTCCCGAGGAGCAATGGTTTTTCATTAGAGTTGATTTTTTAGTTATTTACTTGTTTATTTCCTTTTGTAGGTACATGTAGTATATGTCCCATAGCAACGAACTACAACCTTTTGATCCAAAAATATAATGAACAGTTTTCTGTCATCGAAGAGATGCTATTAGAAATCAAGTAAACATGAATATTGGAAATTGTAATAATGCTTTACCACCACTACAACATGAAGATGACGATGAAATGCAGGCTGAAGCTGGAATCAATCGGCCACAATATCACAATAATGATGATCGCAACTGGCCCATTAGGGAGCATGTTGTCCCCCAGAATAGACGATTTGTATCCTGGCATCGTGAGACCAATCATTAATTCTGTAAATTTTGAGCTGAAATCAGTGATGTTTCAAAAGTTACAATTCATGGGGAAATATAGTGGTGCATTCACTGAAGATCCTAAAGTAGATCTTCGAGCATTTATGGAAGTGTGTGACTCGTTTGTTCAGCAATGAGTACTTAAAGAAGCACTGAAGCTAAAGTTATTTCCTTACTCGCTGTAAGATAAAGCTAGAGCATGGTTGAACTCACTGCCACCTGGTGCTATAGCATCCTAGAATGAGTTAGCTCAAAATATTTTGTTGCAATTCAATCCGCCTAATGTGAACGCAAAGCTTCGAAATGTCTTAACATCTTTCAAGAAATTAGAAGATGAGAATTTATACGAGGCATGAGAGCATTTCAAGGACTTACTGCGTAAATGCCCGATGCACGGTTTTCCACATTGGACGTAAATGGAAATGTTTTATAATGATTTGAACATGCAAACCTGTATGGTGGTTGATGCTTCTGCCAATGGAGCATTGTTATATAAGATGTACAATGAGGCTTATGATATTCTAGAAAGAATATCTAACAACGATTATCAGTACCCTAATACAAGGAATATGTTTGGTCGATGTAATATTGTAGTAGTGGATATTGATGATTTCAATTCCATGGCTTCCTAAATCATAGCATTGATGAATATGGTTAATTAGCTGCAAAAGCCAAGGGTATATACGAGGTAAAAACTGCATCTATTCTTTCATATGTATATTGCGGTGATGATCACAACTATAAGGAATGCCCTCAAATCCTGAATTTGTTTATTATGTAAAGAACTGCGATATGAATGACAATTCTTATGGCAACACTTTTAATGTCAATTACCACAACCATCCTAAATTATCTTGAAGAAGTTAAAATGATGCCAATCCATAATATCAACATTATAATCAACAACGGATAATGCCTCATCTTCAGTTACATCAACAAGCCGTGCAACCACTACAATGCCACAATTACCAAGGAAAACATTCCACTCAGCTACCAATCTTATCTCTCTTAAAGCCTTAATGAAGGAATACATGGCAAGTCAATCAACATCATTAAGAGCTTTAGAAAATAAAATTGGATAACTGGTGAATGCTCTGAATAGTATAAAGTAAGGGACATTAGTACAACCATACAAACAATAACGATGACCTACCTTGACGAGAAGCAACGACAACAGTGAGAAGGAAGAATGACAATGACGATAATGTTTTAAAATAAAGAAGAAAAAGAAGAATTAGCGTAGCCAACTGTTCGTGTTTAAAAACAATGTTAAGGTTATTTTCAAATTAAAATGAGTAAATTCCAAAGTTAGCCCCCCTAATTCTTAAGTGGGTTCAAAATAGGCTACAATTTTTACTTTAATTGCAAATTAGTCACCAAAATCAATTAGGGGTTGAGGGAAAAATTCTCAAATCTAGAGTTTTTAATTTTGGATAAAAACGATGTGTTACAATGTCATTAGATACAATTCTAGAACATTATTAAACCTAAAGGTTGTCTCCTTCCTAAATATTATGAAGCGCTACTTGGATTTGTTGACCATTGACACTATTGCAATACTAGAATAAAATAAATATCGCATGAATATATGTTCGTCTCTTTGATATTCGTTCAGTGAGGATTAGTGATATTGACTATTCATCTATATTATGTAGTTGATATTAAGGAATGAACATTTATGAAGCATCTTTGTCTCCTTAGTAAATATTGTATTGCCTATACTTATTTAGTTTAATTGGATTGGAAGTCTAATAAGTCGTTAGAATTCTTGAATACTACAAATCATTAGTTTACTCTTATAAGGCTAATTTACCAAAATCTCTCGTGGAATCAAATGACCAAAATGCCCCAGATGTCCTAACTAAAGGAATCACTTATGTTATATATGAATCTTAAATAATAAATAGTATTGATTTAATAGTTCTTCAATACCCTTCTAATATATATATTTGAATCTTAAATGAATTTGATTACTGGCATCCGAATGTCTATGTTAGCTATCAAACTCTTTTAATAGTGATCTTGTTTCTGGAATCACATCAATTTATAAAAGTTTCATGTTCCTCTTCCTAATAATTATCCAATTCCTCTAAAAAAAATAACAGTTGAATCCTCTAGTGTGTTTCTTACGCACATAAATATTTTCTCTAATTTTAAAAATATAACTCTATTATTTTAAATAAAAATATGATCTCTAAGTTTTATTTTCTGATACAAAAATATATATGGCTCATTATTTTTTATATTAATGTTACTATTAAATCTGATTTATATTGGGGGTACTATTTGGGATTTGATATGAAGTCTCTGTAGCTTCAACTTCAATCTATCTGATAGTTCCTTGTGGACTTAAGACAACCATTGGGTAGGCTCTTAGGCCCAATAGGCCTAGGGTAAGACCTTATGGATCCTAAGACACTCCCTTAGGTTGGCCCCTATACCCCATGGGCATATGGCAAGTCCTTATCAACCTGAGGCACCCCTAAAGTGGGCTCCTACGTTTCAGCTAGGGTAAGTCCTTATAGACTCAAGATGCTCCCTTAGGTTGACTCTTACGCCCAATAAACCTAGAGTAAGACCTTATGGATGTAGTTCTGGGGAACTATATATCGGTAATTGTTTAGAGGGTATTAATGTGATTTTAAAATCTATTTTATTGAAATAAACTACTACTATTTTTAAATTATCTATACATTTTTGTCCAGTTTTGTTGGAACACATCAGACTCCTCAACTTAATCTCTTTAACATGTCTCTTTATATGTTTCCTCTAGACTTTAAGCTTTCTGATTTTGACCTGAAGAACCCCTTAGTGAAATTTCAACTCAATAGTAGAACATGTAGATGCTAGGTTATTAAGAAAATTTTGTTCTTTATTATATATTTGTTTGTCATTTTGCATCATTTGGTAGTTCTATATTACTGAGTTTTTTCAAAGTTAATATATTATTTACCATTTCATGTTAAAAAAGAATTGATCATGTGCAATTATCGACATCAATAATAGGAGTTCCTTCGTTGTCACTTGTAGAGTACGATACAGTTGTAATTAAGGAACATGTAAGTCACATTTGTTTTTATATTGAGTCTGAAACTTATTTTGATATTTGATATTATTGAATTTTGTTTTTAATATATAAATAATTCTTGAACTTGTGTTTTTATTTTGAAATTGTTTTATAGTTTTAATTTTGTCCATTAAAATTTTGGTTTCCCTGGATTTTTAGTGTAGGTCATTCTGATGGTTCTAATATAACACATCAAATTAGATCGAGTCACTTATATTAGTATGAAGGTGTTACAAGATCCTTTTTATATTATTAGTTATAAGTGATCAAAGTAGGCTAGTCGAGAAAGAATATATATATATATAAAGAATTTACGGATTAATGTGAGTAAATTAATCAAATTTACGAATTAAATTAAATTTTATCCTTGTAGATACGGATATAAGGTATGTAATATACAATTTAATTTTTTTAATTAGTGCGCGTATTTAAACCAACTTATGTCATAATATTAAGAAAAGTGCTAACTATTTTAACCTAACAGATGTATGCCTGACACGTTTGGACACACAATTAAATAAGGTAATAAAAATTTACCTTAACTTAATAAAAATAATAAAAATTAAAATATATTTATTATATTTAAGAAATCTATCGTATATGTACAGAAATCACGTGCCTTTCACATTTATTATTTTCTTCAAATAATTATTTTTTTCTTTTTTTAATAATTTTTTTCTTTAAATCATGGAAATAAGATAATAAAATACATTTTTCTTCAATAATAATAATAATAATGAAAAATAGCGCCAATAAACTTTGTCTCGTCTCTTGATTTTGTTATTATTTAACCAACATTTTTGTGTTGAATACGTTTTTAAATTTAATTGAGCTTCAAAGTTATTCTTAGATACGTTGAGATAATATATATATATATAGTATAATTTTTTTATAAATCTACGTTGATTGAATGGATAATTAGTGAATTAATTGAATAATTAGATAAATATTAATGATGAAAAATATTGTGGAATCGAAGATAATGAGAAATTATTTAGTAAAATGAGATATAAAGATCAACAAAGTAATGAGCAAATGAAGATGATTTCGTTTCATATATTTTTTATTTTAAAATTAAAATATAAAAAAGTGGAGGAACTAAAATAAGTATTTTAATAAATCAATTTTAAATGAATTTTTCAAAAATTATTTTGAACGTCTTCTTGATAATTTTATTATAATTATTATACTTTTAATATTTTTAGTTTTATCCTAAAAATATAAAAAATTTAAAATAAAGTTACTAGTAACTACGAATAATTTTGTTAAGATCGATTTCAATTACTAATCATTTTAATAATCATTATAAAATTAATTTCATTTACTAAATTGATATGAATATTTCTTAAAGGAATTTCAACTACAATATTTTATTAATTTAACCGAGTTAATCGATGTAAACAAACCATTATATAAATAATAAATTAAAAAAGTAAATCGAAATAGATGTGGGTGGAGTCATTTTCTTACTGACATATATTGACTTGTTTGAGAATGTTTCAATAAGATGTTTACTTTTAACAGTTGTTTGATACTCAATTCTCATTGTCTTTGAGTTTTGTGCACAACAAAAAATCAAACACTTTTACCTAAAAATCACCTTAAAAAATTTATTACTTGTCAGACAACGTTTAAAAAGATTTTACGAATCTAACACATATCATAGAGGCACCACGTCAGCGAAAGATACGGATCATCATCCGTGTTTTGTTAGAAAATGTATTAGATCAGTAAAAAAATTTGAAATTGTGTCTGACATGTATTTAATTCATGTCAGGGTGATTTTTAAGTAAAAACATCAATTAAATCAGATAATAAAAATTTACCTTAACTTAATAAAAAATATAAAATAATAAAAAATAAAATATATTTATTATATTTAAGAAATCTACCGTATATGTACAGAAATAAAGATAATGTTAACTTCTTATTCCAACTTTATCAGTTTTATCAATTTAATCCAGAAATTCTTATAATAATTCTTTTAGTTTTTGGATTTTTCATTTTTTTATCAAAATGACCCAAATCTTATTTATACATGTAAAAAAGATTATAAAGAAATATATATAAATCATATATAATTAAATGAGAGTTTTAAATGAAATCCAGTAACACAATCATCATGACATTATGAATAATTAAATTCAAATTTGAATAGAAAGTTGAACAGATTTGTTAAATTTGATTTAACTAAAAAAATCAAATAAAGTTTAAATGATTAAATAATATTAGTAAACTCTGTTAATTCAATTTTTTTAATCAACTCGACTCAATCGAATATTCTTCCTACAAAAACATTCATTTGATTAAGATATAATTAACATAAAAAAAAGCGCTTAAATAAATTAAAAATATTAAATATTATCTTATAATTATTTAAATTATTAAAAAATAAAATATTTTAAATAAAAAGAAAATGTAAATTAAGTGAACGGACGAAGAGAAAAAAGTCTACACTTTGCTCCTCCTTCACTTCAGTCTTTCATTTTCCTATTGCTTCTCATTTTCGATCAATGAAAAGATACCCACAATTTTTTCCCATTTAAAGTTTTTGATTTCTTCCTTGCTTTTTCTTGAGTACCTCTCTTCAGTTTCTACTCTCCATTTCTCTCATTCTTTATACACACCAGAAAAATATACACAAAACAGTTATTACTGTTATATACTAATAATCTGAAAATATAGTTGCTACGGGAATAAAAAGGGAAAGGGAGGGAGAAAGAGCTTTGTTTGAAGAGGGAAGTGGTGAAGAAAGGAAAGGAAAACCGATTTTCCTGAGAAGATGAGCGGTGGGGGTTTAGGGTTTCATCAATTCCGAGCAGCTTGAGGAAAACGATCCAAAACATGAAAGAGATCACCGGTAATCACAGTGAAGATGAGATTTATGCAATGCTTAAAGAATGTTCCATGGATCCCAATGAAACCGCTCAGAGGCTCCTTCTTCAGGGTACTCCTTTCTCTTCATGTTCTGCTTTCAAATATCTTCCTAGCTAAGTTTTCCATTTCTTTTATAGATTTTTATTTGGATTTCTTTACTAAAATGGGGTTGATCTTATACTTTTTTGGGTTTTATTTTTTGTATCTTTTGTTGTGATTTGTGTTTCCTCGAGCTCGTCTTTAATCATAATTTCATTTTTGGTGATTTGGGTTTTGTTGCTGGGGACTGTAGTAGTATATATTTATTATTATTTTTTTAAAAACTCTTGGAGTATAATGGTTTGCACTGTTTATGGTATTATTACATTTTGATTTGATATGTTGTATGTACCTGTAAATGCATGGTCTGGTTTTTTTTTTATTTCTTTTTATCTTTGCAAATTGCTGGTGCTCAGATTTCTTTTGCGTATTTTTCATTTTTTAGAGGGTTAGGGATTTAATTTATCTCTATGGTCTTTACTTAGCTATAGAAACGAGGTTTTGATTTAGTTGCCTCCTAAATGGTCTTGTCTTCTGCAAATTTTATTCTTTTGAAGCTCATTGTTTTGTTTTCCCGCTTTATGTCATTAGTTAGACACAATCTGTTAGTACTTTTATGAAGCTATCATTTTCTGTTCTTAGCCAATGTTACTCTCTTGTTTATGCCTATGTTACTGCTTTTTTGCTGGTAATATTACCATTTTACTTGGTACCGTCTTTTGTAAACATTGTATTTTGCTTATCAGGGTTTTATTCCAAATAGATAACATATTTTATATTGCCCTTCGGATCCTTTTCGTGAAGTCAAAAGAAAACGCGACGGGAAAAAAGAGGTAAGAGACTCTCCACTGCAAATTGCACAAGAATTTACACTCTTTTTGAATTGCAGTAAGTTCTGCACTTTTCTGTTTTGGCAATGTTAACCTTCTTATTGTTAAGAATTAAGATATTGGCTTGGAAAAGTTGTGGTAGTAAGCAAATCATAAATTGAGTAGGTGATGGAGAGAAGTATACAACTCCTATCAATTATTGTTTTACCCATGGCATCTGGCAAGTTTCTTTTTTCTATAAGGTATGTCTCAAGGTTGGAGAGTTTGGAGGTGAAGTGGTTAGGAGTGTATGGGAAGTAAGGTGAGAGGGTGAAGGAATACAAAATGTAATAAGGAAGCAGGGTCCATATTTTGAAGAAAGTTGATCTGCCATAGTGTTTACATGCTTCTTTTTTATTTTTTTATTTTTTTGGGGTGGGGAGTGGGGGGCTGAGACCACATAGAAGTAGTTTGTCAAAAATGCTTTTTATTTCACCTGTATGGTACAGTAAGAAAGCTTTCCCCCTGTTTTGTTTGGTTCAGACTCTGTTTAATCATTGCCATTCATATGATTTTATTATTCATTGTTGCAGAGTTTGAACAACAAAGAGTCCGCAGAGTCCCGGTGGAGGTCTGGTTCACAGGGAAGGGGGAGTAGGGGTGGCCGGGGAAATTTCCCTCGTTATGCAGCACATGGTAAACAGCAATTTGGAACAAAAATTTATTTAACATTATCCAATTCTTGTATAATAGTGTTAGGCTTCTGAAATAATGAGTTGATTGTGCTGCACACTTGTGTTTGTTTCAGCTATTTGACTAATTTAGTATAGGTCAATGAACAAGTCCCCTATTTCGTTTTAAACATGTTTTTCCCCTTTCCCTTGCAATTTTGTTGAGTTTTGTGTCAGACGTGTTTTTTTCTTTTCCCTTGTAATATTATTTTAAATAAGTCCCCTAGTTTCGTTTTAAACATGTTTTTTCCCCTTTCCCTTGCAATTTTGTTGAGTTTTGTCAGATGTGTTTTTTTCTTTTCCCTTTCCTCTTTCAGTTTGATAAATAAAATTTCTGTGACCCGTGTGCTTGATTTTATAAATTTTGAATTATTGTAAACAATTATCTTCATGCAATTTTTGCCTGTTTATCCTATCAGAAACTGGGGTTTCCAAGAGTTTTGGTCCTGGGAGAGATAATGGAACAAATCTAGTTGCAGAGAAAGGCAGTGGTCAATCTTCATCAACCTCACTGGAGACAAAAACTAAAGAATCAACTTTGGTAGCCAGGTGGCTAGAATTTGGAGATCTGCCATCTTATATGATTTTCTTTTTATGCTTAATATTGTCTATTGACTAAAATATGGCTTCAGTTAAATGCAGTTTGTTACATTTTCATTGTTATGTCTTATAGCCCTATGCCTGTCATCGCCGATGGTCCTACTGGCGTAGTGGCTGAAACCCCTTCTGCACCTGCAAGAAATGCTGCCAATCGACCTTCGGAAAAATCATCTGTTGTGAGCTCTGACGGGAGTGCACCATCCCCTGCTGGTGCAATAAACAAACCCACCATTGTCTTTGAAAGTGGGGACATGAGTGGGCCACCTGCAGCAAGTCTTAGTGTCTGCTCTATGTCAACTACTCCAGCATCTTCCTTGACAATCTGCATCTCGTCCTCAGACCCTGTACTAGTTCCATCTAGTGATTCTCGGCCCTCTGACAGTTTGGGCACAATCAAACATGAAGTGGGAGGTGGCCGGGCTTCTGCAGAACCAAATGCAGTTGCCCCTACTGAAGTTAATTTTCTTATACCGATCAATCTGATTAGTTCTTTCTATTACTTATGGCAGCTACTGAGCTAAGTAGCACTTCCATGCAAGGAAAGATGTCAAGCAAGTCTTCTGGAGTAGTGACAAATCTGCTGAGTGAGTCTGCCCAACCTTTACCTGCTGCAACCCATGGTTCCTCTTTGAGTCAGCCTTCATCCAATTATGGTAGCCGCTCACAAGCAATTGGCCCTCAGAAAGGTATTTTGAATGCATATTGTCTTGATCAATGCTGTTTTGTAACTTTTTTATATATTGGTAATTGCGGATGAAACTTGGATGGCATTTTACTGGTTTTATGGCTTAATTGTGTAAATCCAGAGAAACATTGTGGATTTTGTGCTATAAAATTATAATCCTTCTGAAACACCAAAAAAAGCAGATTTTTGACTTTTTGCTAGACTGTAAATGGATGCTTATGTTGTCTCGATTTAGCCTAGATATCAAGATATGTGCGTTATTTCTTAGAGATGGGATTTATGTAGATTCACTTAGACCAGGAAAGTTTAGTTGAATGTTCTCTCTTGTTTGATTGACTAATGATGTTCAGAGTTCAGACTCACAATGTTACTCCTTATAATCATTGGAATCTATAACTATTTTTGGTAAATGGATATCAGTCACCTTTTCCTCTGAGCAAAACAGAATTCAGTAGCATGTTTGTTGCAAAGTTTGAATGAAAAATTATCATTATAATTGAGAAGGATGGGTCAATTGCCCTTATGTAAATAGAAGAATCCCCTTAAATAACAGTGTAATTGTGAGAAACAGCAGGGAAAGCTTTTAAAACTTAAGATACCTTTAGCACAAATTTACTTGGTTTTTCATTCTTTTCATATTACTTACTGATGAGTGATGACTTGATAACTGTAAATGAAAATGTTTGCTTTTTACAAATGTTTGGACTACTTTATGTTCTTATCCGAAGCTAGTTGACGCTTGATTAATATATGCAAAGTATTAATTCCTATATTTCATCAACAGTTGGTTCAAATAATGAGTGGAAACCAAAGTCAATCAGCTCTAATGTTGGGCGGGGTTCGGGAACAGCTGGTGCATCTGATGTTCCTACTAGTTCAGTTGAAGCCAATGCTCATTGGCAGCCTGTTTCAAGAGTTCTTGACTCTGAAGAAGCAACTTCAAAATTGCAGAAGAAGCTAGAGGAGTTGCATCTCCCTCAACGCCGACATGTTATAATTCCAAACCATATCCATGTCCCAGAATCTGAAAGAACCAAGCTGAATTTTGGAAGTTTTGATGCTAGTTTTGGAGTAACATGGAGCAGTGTTGGTTGTCAGGAGAGTGCTAAGAGTCCTACACCTTTGTCTGAGGCTTCTAAAGATCTTGATGAAACTTCCGAAGAGCAGGCTTCAAGGTTTGTTAACTTTTTGACTTCTAAGCAATTTTGACTCCTTTTCCTATGGAATAAGCAATGATAACCTTTCTAGGGATAGCAATCTTGCTATTATTTGGTTTGTTTTTGTATGTTGGGCTCGTGATAGTTTATTGTATGTTACCTTTTCTAGCAATCAAAATGCATTGGCAATTGCTGAGGAAGGAGATTACTCTGATCATCCGCAATCACCTGCACATGCTCCTGAAAATTTGCCTGGTGATGGTGTTGTCTCTAGTTCCATTCCAGAGTATAATGAAAACAAGCAGGAGAATGCATTTCTCTCTGGAAGCCATCAATACACTGTGGTCCATACACCTCCTAACTACAATTTTGGACTTGTCCCTCCTATTTTAGCACCAGTTGAAAATCCTGAATGTCAAACACATGAAGTTTCTCGCCTTTCAAGCTTTGTTGTGAGCATCCCCCTAAATAAATGCTGCTCTACTATTGTCTTTGTATTATTCAAGCTTGAGTTTCTTTTAGCATGATTTTTTTATGTAAAAAGTAGTAGAAAGTTTCATATGTTAACTAGTTTATGTTAAATTCTCGGTTTGAGTTTTGTTTTTGGTCATATTGCTGATTTCTATAATATTGTTTCTATAAAGACAATTTCGCTTGTGCTACTTGTAGCCTCTGATACTTCTTTCTTGTTTTATTAATGCTTTGATATGTAGGTTCAACAGCCATTTGATCCAGCAGCTTATTATGCCCAGTTCTACCGTTCAAGTGCTGATAATGATGGCCGTCTTTCTCCCTTTCCCTCGGCTGGAATCGCCACAAAATACAATGGGAATGTTGCAGTACTCCCACAGACTTCTCAGTCTCCACAAAAGGTTTGCAGAAATTAAGAACCTTGCATAATTTTACATAGAAAAAGTGTAGTTTAATGGAGAAATATTTACTTTCTGAACAAATCCTGCAATCTGTTGTTAGTTGAATGAGCATATTGTTTTTCCTTGTCTAATCGACTAATTTGTTTGAGGTAATATGCCAAAGTTCCATTGGACTTTGATCTACTGTCTAGAATTTTTAGTTGCTGAAATATAGTTGCCCAGATTTCGAACATTCTAGATAGATGATTCTCTGTCCTACTTGGCGACTTCTAAGTATCACTTATTGGTGTTTTTTGTTAAGGTAGATGGTTTCGCTATAGCAACAATCAAACCTCCTTCCTTCGTTGTTCCTTCATGTTACTCTCATAACATGGAGGGATTGAAGGAGGATTTTAATGGGGCCTTTCTATCAAAAACAATCAAACCTCCTAAATTTTTGTTTTTTGGAGCCCCTTTGGGTGAGCTGAGAAGTTGGACTTGGTGAAACTTTTAGTGGCATCAATACATGATTGTCAGACAAGGCAGTTGATTACTTTTATACTTCATCTTTCTGTACAATATTACATACTAATACTGAATTTAAATATGCTGTTACCACTGGACGCATCCAAATTCTAGACGCATGCATATGGAATGTGTATTAATTCAATGTTCTCGGAACTTGTAGCTTATTTGCATCTGTTGCACTTGGCAGGGTGGAAACACTTTGGTACTGACAACAGCAAGTCCAACTCCAGTAGTAACTCAAGCTGCCTGGCCGGTGCAAAGTTCTATACCTGTGACTCAGCAACCAGTCCCTGTCTATAGTTCAGCAGCTGGGGTGCATTTACCAAATTATCCTCCAAACTACATTCAATATGCCCCCTTTTACTCTCCTATATATTATCCTTCTCCTGCAATCCATCAATTTATAAACGACGGTGCTTTTCCTCTACAACCTCAAGCTGGAACTGTTTATCCTTCTGCACCAGCAGCGCCTACCACAGGAGTCAAATTTTCGCTTCCTCAATTTAAACCTGGAAATAATACATCGAATTCTGCACCTATTGGAATTCCAAGTGGTTATGGGCCATATGGGTCTACAGCTGGTTATAATCCCAGTTCTGCTGCGACAACTTGAAACTCAACCACAAATGAGTATATTGGTGCATCGCAGTTCAAGGAAAGCAGTGTGTACATCATGGGGCAGCAGGTTAGCAACACGTTCCCATTTTTGGCTTTCCTTTTAATTTCTTGAAGAAATTATGAAACAAAAATTTTGTAATGGGTTGTAGGTTCATGTCCGAGTTTGTTCTGGGTTTATTTTTCTATGCATCTTTGGACACAAGTTTTTTTTTTATTAGAGTATAGTGCTAACTACCGATATATTTTGGACTACATTTATGAAACAAGACAATAATGGAAGAACAATCTTTTTTGGTTCCCATCTCAATTGCTTATGTCTGTGTCTAGATTAAAGTAGTTCTTTGCAGCTGGGAATTGTCTTCGGTGTTTGAAATTGAATTTTGCATTCATCCTCGGATGATTTTTCTTGCCTTTTCCATCTCTTTACGTTACTGTTTTGAGAAGTCTGCAAATGTCAATTCTTGTTTTTCTGTTTGTTCAAGTTTAGGGGGCAGTTTGGGGTGGTTGGTAAGTGTGCTTTTTTTTTTTATAGGAATAGTAGGCCTCATTAAAAACCTCCCTCTTAGTTGACTCTTCAAAAGAGTAACTAGCGGAAGGAGGAAAAGAGTGCCTCAATTTAATATATAGAGAACTAGTACATTAAAATACACCAATACACTTAGGGCAGCAGATTAAACAAAAACCATTAAAGCTCCCTAGAAAAATACCCTTACAATCAACCGATCCCCTCCTTAGCTAATTTATCAGCCTCCCAATTACAGCCCCTAGGAATCAATCTAATAATAACCGCCCTCTCTAATACTAAGGACACAATATCCAAAACAAGGGAACTGAAGAAAGTAGCAGCAGAATTAGGCAACAAAATCCAGTCTACTGCAGATTTGCAGTCACTCTCTAAAATCAGTCTTCCCTTCACAGCCCAATCTGATGATAGAAAAATGTCAATGCCTTTCTTAATAGCTTTCAACTCAGCCAAAGGAGGAGGGCCAGGACCAACACTAACAGAGAAAGTCAACAAAGTGAAGCTGTTACAGTCTCTCAAAATACCTCCAATTCCACCAGCCATCCCATCATACTTAACAGCCCCATCAACATTAAATCTGTTAAAATCTGCTGGGGGAGGATGCCAGCTATGTACCAAACTTCTGTGAACATTCAGATAAAGAAACCTGTCTGCAAGAGAGGGGTCCCCTACTAACAAATCAACTTGTATTTGGACATGGGGAAATTTAGCTAGAAACCATTTAGCCAACCTAATTCTTATTAAGAAGATTGTTTTTGGTAAGTGTGCTTCTTAATCAAGATAAATTCTTATCCTTTTTGGACCAAAGACTATGCCTTGTTGATGCTTTAAATTCATGCTAATTTGATGCGTAAAATGGTGATCACATTCTCATCAGTTGATTTAATTCTGTTGTGTTTCTAAATAATGTACTTATCTGCACCTGTCTTCCTTAAGCATTCTCTGTTCTGATTTGGATAAACACAGGTCTGGGAAGAATGTCATTTGACCTTATCATTCTTGACAAGTTTATTAGGTGTCTTTTATGTTTAACAAAAAAGAAATTCTTTTCCCTCTATGATAATTTTTTCACATATTTGCTTTGCTGCAGAGTGAAGGTTCTACTGTATGGATTGCTCCCCCTGGTGAAGACATATCCAGTCTGACAGCTACTTCATTCTATAACCTTCCCCCTCAGAGTCAGAATGTAACGTTTGCTCCAACACAGGTTGGTCCTTGCTCCTTTGCTGGTATCTATCATCCTCAAGTAGCAGCAGCAGGTGTTCATCCTCTTCTACAACAGGCTCAGACTATGGCCGGAGCTGTTGACATGGGCGGACCTGCTGCCAATGTTTATCAGCAGCCTCAACATGCACAGATGAACTGGCCCAGTAACTACTGAAACAAGGATAGATATGTTCCTTTTTTACCTTTTTGTAAATCAACCAAACAAAACAATTCATTGTCTCCAATCTTGTGCTATTTTTGGGAACTCCAACAGGTCTGAATAGAGAGGAGCATTGAGAAGATACACCATTAGCCAGAGTTAAGATTTTAATTCTGTTCAAGGAGGCAAAAAAAATGCCAATGGTATCTTCTGTTTGCTCAGGTTGAGGGCATAAAAGATTCGGTTTCACCTTTAACTGATTTTGACGGTTTAAAGTTAGTGAAGGTAGGCATGTGCAGGTCTGTCTCTTGCTATATGGTGTTTACCCAATTTTCCTTTTTCATAGTTTAAAGCTTTTTCCCTTCATATTTTCCTTTTCAAGTTCTTCAACTCTTAGCATTTACTATTAAGGGTGAGAAACTTTTCCTTTTATTTAAGGTTTAGGGGGTTCTGGATGATAAACTTCTTGTCTTACCTGTAAAGTTGATTTTTATAGCAAGAAAAGGATGTACTGAACTGAAGTGTTGTAACTGGTATAAGAAAAGCCCAACAAATTTTCAATTGTTTCATTCCAGTTGAGGCTTTTGACTTAAATTGTGTCCTAAATGCACTCTTAAGTGAAAGTGTGGTTGTCTGATTTCTTGGCTTGCACAATTAGTGAAGGTGTATTTTTTGGTAGGTCTCTCTTTAGCTTCATTGTAAAGCACTGGTACTTGTTGATTTACAAAAATACAGCCAACAAATTCAATGTAATATGATGGTGCAAACCAGATCCTTGTGTTACTTGTAAGTTTGTAATTGATGTTGGAGATATTTTCCTCGTTGTATTTAAAGGTGTTGTAACAAACCATTTCAAAAAAACTAGCAGGCTTTGGAGACTGAGATTAGAACTAGAACCTTGAGACATCAAATATATGATTTACATATGGGGGTCTTCAATCTTTAAAATATACATGTACTCTCTTACAAACATAAACTTTAATTAAAAATAAGGCTTTGGGTTCAAAAAAGTCTTTGAATGTGGCTCTTTTTTTCACAAAAAAATAGCTGGAAGCTGGAAGCTGGAAATACCACAATTGATTGTAGAGCTCTATGCTAAGTGAATGATAGATGCTCTAAATATAAACATGGTTGATGATCAACACGTCTTCTGATTGTGAAACGTTCTTTAAAGAGAGTTGAATCAAGAAAGTGAAAGGAAATAAGTGAATCATATAATGAATCTAACTCAAAACTAACATGATAATCTAAATCATTTTAGATAAACTTTCAGCTACTCTTCTTTCCCTAGTGTATACGAATGCCAAGGGAATAGACATTTTGTGATTATAGTTTTATTTATGTTACTTTCCCTAACTATACCAATATATATAACCTTATACACCATTATTAATTCCAAAATTAAAATAATAAATCAAGTAAAATCCAATGATAACTTTAGGTATCTATTTTACTCGTGAAATAAACCAGCAAAAATATTAAATAATCTTTAATTCATAACTATATATATGCTCATGTTTTTTTTTGAAAGAACCCCTAAAGGAAAGATGGGTCACGACGCAGAGGAGACACCGCCAGCAACCCCAACGACCGCGGCCGGCAAAGACCAAGAAGAAGAGACTTGGAACCTCCAGAAACAAGCCCTTATACACGAGCTTTCTCAGAAGCTCATAACCGGAGATCTACAGGCCAAGATTGAAGCTGCTCGAGACATTAGAAAACTCGTTAGAAAATCTTCTGTTAAGACACGTTCGAAATTTGCTGCTGCTGGGGTTATCCAGCCACTTGTTTCAATGCTCTCCTCTCCTAATCTTGATGCCCGTGAAGTATCTCTTCTCGCTCTCCTCAACCTTGCTGTTCGAAATGAAAGGTCGTTAAATCTGTGGATTTATTCTAAACTTCCGTTTTTTAAAGCTTATTGGTTGATTTCTTGTTGTTTTCATCGTTTTTTGGTTGATTGGAAAATTTTACTGGAGGGAAAAATGGGTTATCATTATTGATAAGTTATACAGGGTTGCCTTTTTAAGTTCTTTGAGTAAATTATCAAGTCAATTAACTCATTTAGTTTCTATAAATTTGAGAGTATTTCGCTATGGGATCATTTTTTTAGTTTTATTAGTAGCTTCGTTGATTTCTGTGGGATTTTATTGCTTCTCTATTTGGTCCTTGTCCATTGAAAATAATTGATTGAGGGGGCTGATTCAAGTGGTGTCTTTTAGCTCTCTGTATTTTTTAGATTGTTTGGTTCCAATATAAAAATGGATTTTTTTGGATGAGAATCTACGGAAAAGGTTGCTTCTTGATGCAAATTTCAACCTTTGCTTTTAGATGCATAAATTTAGCATAAATATGTGCTTAGGGTTCTATCCGAAGCCAGAATTTTGTATTCCAGCTAACATAGTTTGCAAAAGCTCGATTTTATGTCGGACTGTGATTCGAGTTCAGGCAATGCAATTTCCCTTTCCTTTGCCCATGTTGATGACTCTACCCAGTTCTAGAATTTGAAATTATGTGATTCTTGGTTCTCGATGACAATAAATGTCACTTATGTCACATAAGTTATGTTGATACAAATTTCCAGAATTTTTTTATTTGTATCATTTTCCTTGTGTAGTTGGGAAATTGTGTACTTTTTTACTAGTTGCTGCTGTCCTCTTATAACATGGGTTCATTGAATCGTTAGCGTCGAATTATGATTATGCAGTGAGTTTATATGTTTTTCACTTTTCATTTTATGTTATCAGAAACAAGGTCAATATAGTGACAGCAGGGGCTGTCCCTCCTCTTGTGGAGCTTCTCAAACTTCAAAATAGTGGTTTGAGAGAGTTAGCGACGGCTGCAATATTAACACTCTCAGCTGCTGCACCTAACAAGCCCACGATTGCAGCCTCTGGCGCTGCACCTTTTCTGGTTCAAATCCTTGGTTCGGGAAGTGTTCAAGGAAAAGTTGATGCCGTCACTGCCTTGCACAACCTATCAACCTGCAAAGAGAATTCCATTCCAATTCTCGATGCTAAAGCAGTTTCCCCACTTATCAATCTCCTCAAAGAATGCAAGAAATATTCGAAATTTGCTGAAAAAGCAACGGCCCTACTTGAAATCCTCTCTAAATCTGAAGAAGGTCGGGTTGCAATGACTGATTCAGATGGTGGGATATTAACCTTGGTTGAGACTGTGGAGGATGGCTCTCACGTAAGCACACAACATGCTGTCGGTGCTTTGCTTTCGTTGTGCCAAAGCTGCCGAGAAAAATACAGGGAACTTATTCTTAATGAAGGTGCAATCCCGGGGCTTTTACGACTGACTGTAGAGGGCACCAGCATAGCTCAAGAAAGAGCCCGCACTCTCTTGGATTTGCTTAGAGACACTCCGAAAGAAAAAAAATTGGCTTCCTCGGTTCTGGAGAAAATTGTTTATGATATCGCTGTCCGTGTAGATGGAGCTGATAAAGCTGCTGAAACTGCTAAGAGATTACTGGAAGACATGGTTCAAAGGAGTATGGAACTCAGCATGAACAGCATCCAACAGAGGGCTGCATCTTGCACACCTGCTAACATTCCATCGGCATGAGGTATGATTTCTACACTGGAAGCAAGTAGACCAGTTGAACTTTGCATCCATTCGAGATCACCATCCAAGAGAATACGAATCGATAGATTAAAATATATCATGGATTAGGTTTCATTAGGAGTTTTTAACTTTCTGAGGTGCTATTTACTACCTCTACTGTTTCTTTTATATCTCGACCCTGATACCTTTGTGTATATATATATATATACATATGTGTGTATATGTATATATATATATAATCTCTGTGATAATACATGTATATTTCCACTGATGAAATCAAAGCAGAGGCATGTCTACCATTTTCGTTGTCACCTTACTGTAGCTTTACGAACTTAACTATTGAGGCAATCGATTGCTTATCAATGTTAACTGAGATAATAGTATGTTTCCATTGGCGAAAGAAAGTGATACCTCCATTACTGTTGGGGACGATGCTCACAGTGTGAGATGAGATGAGAGACGGCAACATCAAATTCGGTATGTTGGTTGATGATTAGTTGAGACATGGGATGTTGAGGACATTTGCCACCAAATGTTGTTTTGAAGTTTTGTTCCTTTCAGGGGGGACATGGCTCGGATTATTGTATCCGTCACCGATGTGAATCAGAGACACCAGAAAATCTTGGGTCCTCGCTTTTCCCTGTTCATAAGACTTTATGATTGATGTTTGGGGCTGAGCGTTGAAACAAAAGGCAACGCATTGGAACTTTAGAAAGCTGCATGGAAAAGCAGCTTCCACGTCTAATCCGGTCATGGCAGAGAATTAATGAGAAAAAAATTTCAAGGTAGAAAATGAGTAATGCAGACTGTTGATCTATACACGCCTTTAAAAACAGTTGCTTTCTTTTTTAGAAAATAAACACAGTACCCCTCCGCTAGGCATCTTCGGATGTGAAAACTCTCGCATTATACAGTTTTGCAATACCTAGTTCCGACATTGTATTGAAAGAATCAGTCATGTTAACAACTCCAAGTAGCCAACCCCCGCACCCAGGTCAAAGAACATTGATGAGAGCCAGCCGTGCCTAGGTCAAGAAGCATCGATGAGATCCAAACCCATACCCAGACCAAGAAATGTTGACGAGATTCGACTCTGGTTGGTTGATATTTTTGCATAACTTCATGGAGAAGAAGGGCCTCCACCATTGGTTCGACATCCAAGATCTGGGACGAACACCATCCCAAAAGCTCATACGTATGATAAATGTTATTACATTTACTTGTAAGAATTAGTTAGGAATATCCTATATTATATCTATGTAAAAACATTATCTTAGCTATATGTAACATATATATATATATATAATATTTAATATGTAATATTTTTTAGTTAATGCGGTTAACCAATTTTAAACCGAACTTTGAAGAAAAATTTAACCGTTAACTGATCTAACATCTAATTAACTGGCCAATTAACCACGTTAAATTTCAGTTCGGTCAGTTGATTCAATTAAAATCGAACAATAAACATTCCCTACCTGATCCGGTTGAGTACATTACAGTTATAGTTTTCACTACTAATACATTTAGTGGCCGCCAACCAGACTGAAGAATCAGAGAGTATTACAAGCAACAAATGAAGCATCCTCAGTATTCAACATTGGAATTGAAGAGCAACATACTACTCTCCTGGCTAATGCATTCTTAAATTAGAATGAATTGAGTTGGTTTTCATTATTTATTGATTACTCTAAAGCTTTGATATAAACTACTTAGGTATAAAAATTTATTCCTCAGCAAATGATAAAGTAAAACTTTATCTAGCTTTTCTAACTCATAAATCACTCAACGTTGCTGTCAAGAATGATGTTCTCAATATCAAAATTGGCATGCCAAGTAATATGAAAGAAAAATGTAGTACGAGTTAGCCTGGTTTTACTTTGTATTTGTATGGGGTACTAACAGCGAGAAGGGCATGGAAATCAATTTGATACTACTAAACCATCACTTCCTCTTGTAAACTCTTCGTTCGTCTGACCCTTTCTCTTCGAATATAAGACCCTGGGGGAAGAATCCGTGTCTTATTAGCTTGTTCGATCCTGCTCTGTTATTTCGTATTAACCTTGGCCCTCTTAACTGGAACAAGCGTCCGTTTCTTGCCAGATTTGAAAGTTTCAGCTTCTGCTGTACGTAGCATCGAAATAGCAACTTGATGTTGATTTTTGTCTGCTTTCTCGTCTGTAAATGGTTTCAATTCAAATGCTCCCCTGGTGAAATTTCGTGCAACCTAGGTTTTAAAATTTTGGTGGTCAGTAAAATAAGTCACAAATAATAGTCTGTAGTTCCATGCAATATCAGCATACAGAAATTACTTGGGTTCAGCCAATTTTTTGCAAAAACACAAATGATTTCAGTGGACAAGGATGTCAAGGTAGAAGGTAGATAACATGCTCAACTGATGCATGATGCTGTACTAGATATATTACAGCCTAAAATAGACTTTGACAACGTACATGCAAATTGAGGGATGATGAGACGATGAACACGCATGTTAGTAGTCAAATACTGCTAATCACCAATCATACAACAGTTGAATGTTCGAAAAAGGAACCGTGTTATCGATATGCTAACTTATGGTAAAAATGCAGAAATGAGAGAAGTCAATGAACATGGTGCACCAAGAAGCCACACTTTCAGAGAATTGCTCAAGATGGCAAGTCTGGTCCTTTTCCCAGAAGTTAAGTAATTACACATGTGTTGGTTAACCCTCAGGACAAATCTAGGCCAAGATTTTGGATTTTCAGGGTTTGCCTTCTGTTTCATCACCGCCTGATGCCAAAAAAGAGAAAGGTATAAACAGATTATTTTATTGCCATTCACATCAGAGGGAAACAAGGTCCTTTAAAATCAAAAGTAGGATAAACTTTATCTAACTCTTATCCATTCTGTTGCAAAGTGAACTATGCTCTGAATATATATATATATATATATATATATATATATAACTTACAAGTAATCTGCAAATTTGTTGTTCAATTTTTGAAAAGGAGGTCTCCAAAGCTTCAACTCTCCCTGTACCATGACAGCAAGTGCAGGGTTCACTAATCATAAATGTCACGCTTGGCCGAACCTGTTCAAAGATTATATCATTTAAAAGTTAATAAAAAATAAATCAGTTGGAATTGAAGATTAAATATTGTCATTTGAAAATAAGGCTTTATCTTAAGTTAGAAATTATGATAAATTAAGGAGCAGGTATATATATTAATACCGTCCATTGAAACCCTGGGAAAGTTCCCTGAAAATTAGAAGCAAAATTTAAGGAACTAGCATACCCTCTTACTTGTTATTTCCATGAGCCCATGTTTCGATAATTCAGAGACTTTCACCATTGATCGATCTCTCTCAACTGCTTTCTTTACTTTTTCATATACTAGTCTCTTATTTGCTGAAATTTAGAGAGCCACGTAAATATCAGTGACACATTTCCTTACTCCAAAGAAGTTAGAACAAGACAACCTTGTTTTACCACTTCAAGCAAGAAGTAACATTCACAAGGTTTACTTGAGCAGGCTACTAATGAGTTGGATAGGAAAAAGGGGAGAGAGCGAGAGAGAGAATGCAAGTTTGTAATGCTACATAGCATCTTCAAGTTTTTACTAGAGTAGCTAACAAAATCAAACGGGTAGAAACAAAGGATAAGAACTGTAACATACTTGACTGTAACTCCCTTGCAATCTGAAAAGTAGTATTTATTGTTAAAAAAAACTATCAAATCCTTTAATGCAATGGTCACATGGGTGGATAATTTATTGAAAACAACATACAAAAAGAACAAGAGACCGCGATGAAGATTAATTATGTACAGAATACAAGCACTTCATAAAAGATGCACCCGTTTCCTATCCTCCTACTACCGCTTCCCTCTTACACTAAAGGTGAAGCTTCTTAATCTGAACGTTAGGTATCATTATTGACTTTATATCAAGGGAAACAATTATTGGTATACATAAATTCAAATTTTTTACATCCTAATAGATATGTTAAGTAGAATGATTGTGTTCATATCAGTTGAATTGATTATTGCCATACAAAAAAGGGGGTTTTAGTGTAGCCATCAGCAGCTATTATGAGAAAATGTGATTATCCGTCCATATACTATGAAAAAAATCAATAGTCGGAGTATAATGAAACTGAGGAACAGTGCCTGATTATATTTCAGAAGAAAGTAAAAAGAAGAAAAAAAAATTAGGATCCACGATATAATGGCATACTTCCCCTCTCAGATAGACACACTTATGATTGTGGGTTGGATGTGCATACAAAGGGGGGGGGGAATAATTACGGTAAAATGTTCTCAACATACTTGTTTCGCAGCAGCAAGATTGACATCCAGAGTGGCTATTTCGTGTGATGCCCCACGACCAAACATCCCATGTCCTCCATTTACATCAATTGAAACTAAGGCCTCTGTTTGTTCAATCACCAAGGAACCTCCATTTGGGAGTGGAACCCTGTCAGCAAGAATTGTATGTGACATCAGATAGAAAACATAGAAGGTATACGACATTTCCCAGTAACACACAGGCAACCTTGCATAATCATCGTGTATTTGTGGGGAAAAAATATCGGTTATCAATTTAGCTTCTCTTATAGGAATGAATTAGGGCTATCAAACTTATTTGTTTAACTTTTTAAGATCATTTCCTTAATTGTAGCTTGATGTATGTTTTGGTATAAGTGGAATATTTAAGTTCAAGAAAAGGACAAAAACGAAGCATAGATGCCTGAAAAACTCTGAAGCCAATTAAGGGAACAGATAATTTGACTCAGTTTTTGTCTCAGCGGCCCATTTCAAGTAGTGGTATTAAAGACGGCTAAATCTCTCTTTCAAACCCAAAAGATTGTATGGAAGCTGACTCCTCAACCTCTTGTTATGGTGCTGTTACTGACAGTTGAAGTCATCACTAATTAATTCCAAAACTTGATTCTTATAATTCTAACCCAGGAAGCAAGATCAGCTGATTATAAGGAGTCAAATCTATCAGATCACGGTATAAGAATTTACAAAGGTCGCAGTCCCAGCCTCACAGCTACATTTTACCTAAAATACTAAGAGCATTTGCATATAAAAGTTATCCTCACCTTTTGCTGAGGATACTGTTGATCTCTTCCTCAATGTTGAATGCATCAAAAAGAGGAATCCTTTTTTCATATAACTCTACTCGATCACAAAGATCAGGAGCTATATCCTGAAGATAGTTGGTAACCTTACACCAAAAAGAAAGCTGATACCTCTCTATTTCATAACAAACAAACTAATAAAGAAAAAGTGAGATGTATGAATAGAAATGAAAAAGTAAAATTGAAATATCAGGTAAAAAGATATGACCCACTTTTTTCTTTGTAAAAGAAAAAAAACCAACTTTACAGTAGTTAAAATTTCATTAATAAGAAAACTAAAATAAAAATGAGGTTAGACCATGAATGGAAATTAAAAAAATGCATGCTGAAAGTGATGCATTCATTGCCTCAGTCCCAATAATGCAATACCTCATGATATGTTCTTGGCGAGTCAACTACCATTTTGTTAACCTGAAGATACATGAAAAAAAAGGTGATAGTAAGAAGATACTGAAACACAATAGAAAACTAAAATAAAAATGAGGTTAGACCATGAATGGAAATTAGATACATGAAAAAAAAGGTGATAGTAAGAAGATACTGAAACACAATCAGAAGCTCCTGATGTACAAAAACATTGGAAAGGTATAAGTGAATGGAAGAATGGGAACAAGATAAATGACAGACACCTACATTATCATTAAAGTAGTCCTGAACAACCGAGTGTGTTTGACCCATTGCTCTATGCAGCAAAACAGGTGTTGCCCCTTCTACGCCTTCATCTGCAGCAAGAGCTGCAGATTTAGCATGTTCGACTATACTTTTCCAAGTTGAAAGCAACCCTTCTAAGTCTTTCTGCAGCTCCTCCAAAGTACGTCCAGTAGCAACAGTCCTTACAGTTAGACCAAAGCCCTGAGGCTGCAATGTTTTTGCTACGACTTTCAGACGCGTACGCTCAACACCAGTGATCTTTTTTGAGACTCCAATTTTGTCACAACTGGTGAGTAATACCTGCGATCCAGGAAAAACTTCAGAAAAATAAGCAACTTTATGATCAATGATTTACAGAGAGAACAGGGAGGGAACTAAAGTAGGAGAAACAAGAGAAAATACCCAGAATCTGCTTCTTAATTTTGGATAAGCAGTCAGTGTGGGACTTTTTGTACCCAATCCTTCTTTCACAACTTGAACAATTATTTTGGTGCCTTTTCGTACATGGTGCCACTTGTTTTCATCAGCATCCTCTCCATCTTGGGAATGTGACGCAGAGCAGCTATTAGATATTTCTAAAGAAGAGGCACCAAGAAGATTTCCTTCTTCTAGGTGGTGCTCTCCATCTAATAAATCTTCAAAATCAGCATCCACTTCACCATAATCAACTACACTACCATTCACGCTCGCTTTAAGAACTCCTAAAACATCAAAATCCTCGCCAACATCATTTTCTTTTTTGGATAATTTGATTTTATTACCCAAAGAAAGAGCAAATACCAATACAACTGCAGAAAGCAAATAAAAAATAAACAACACCCTACAAGCAACCTAAGCAAAACAACTCAAGAAGGACAACTAAAGAGAAACAAACAGCAAGTAGTAAATAGCAAACAGCAAACAGCAAATTGAAAAGGAAAACAACCCGCAAACAACCACCACAAAGGGACCTCTCGCATGTCTACAGGCAATAGACCAACAGATCAGAAGCAAACATCAAGCTAGACGATGTTCCAGTCAAGGCAAAGTTGAGAATTAACCCTATCAGCTTTGTTAACGCTACAATCATGCAACTTAACACTGACTGTCCGTTTGATAACCTAAAAGACCTCATCAATCGCCCGAAAGCAACCTCTAAAGTGTCTGAGATTACGTTCTTCCCAGACAAAGTACAGAAGACTAGTCCAAGCTAACTTCAGAACGCAGACCAGCAAGGATTTCCCCTTAAGATTGCTGGCAGCCCATACCAAGGTATCATCCCAACACAGCACCCTATAGGAAATTCTGCAAGTCTGCAGAATTTTACTCCAGAGACCAACAACAAAAATGCAATCATTAAATAGATGATCCCTGCTTTTCACACCATCACTACAAAGCTCACAACACCCATATGGATAAGCCTATCCTTAGTTGGCAAGCGATTCAAAAAAACCATCCAAGCAACAATAGACATTCTAGGGATATGAAGAGGAAACCAAAGTAAGTGTTCCCAAATGACCTTCTCTCTCTTGTCCCTCAACTTCTCCCACACCCAATAACCTTTAACCAAATTCCATTCAACTACACTGTCAAATAAGCTAGTAGCCTCTATTCTAAGCTTAAACAGCTTCCTTAAGATCCAGCTGAACTGAGGCTTATAACCAGCCACCCAAAAAGAAGCCCCCTTCAGGGCATATTCATTAACCCAGGCCACCCAGAGGGACACATCATTTGCAAGGATATTTCTGATCAGCAAAAAACAGCAAACCTTGTTCCAGCAGCCCAGACTTTTAAGGCCCAAACCACCTTCAGACTTCAGTAAACAGACTTGCTTCCAGCTAACTCTAGCCCCCTTGGCAGGAGTATCATCCCCCTTCCAGAATAACCGCATACAAAGTTGCTCAACCTGCCTAATGACATCACTAGGCAATACCAACTGCCTGCACCAGTAATTGGAAATACTGAATAAAACAGATTGGATAAGCTGCATTCTGCCACCATAACTCAGCCTCAGCTTGGACCACAAAGACAACTTACTTCTAATCTTATCAACCAAAGGAAGACAGTCTTTAACAATAAGTTTCCTGGTAACTAATGGCACACCGAGGTACCTAACAGGGAACTTACCCAAATTAAATCCAGTAATAGCCTGCACTCTTCTCAAAACATCCTCATGTACACCACAAGAGAACAACTCCGTTTTTCCAGCATTTAACTGCAGCCCAGACAACTCATAAAAGGCCTCAAGAACACTAACAACACCCAAAATAGAAGTCTCAGTCCCATGAAAAAAAATTAACAAGTCATCAGCAAAGCTGAGGTGGGTGAGAAGAACACGCTTACATTTAGGGTGAAACCGGATAAGCCCATCCTTGGCAGCAATATTTAACAAGTGGGACAACACATTCATAATAAGAACAAAGAGATAAGGGGACAGTGGGTCACCATGTCTAATTCCCATCCTCCCTTTAAAAAAAACCCACTAAACTACCATTAAATGCCACAGAATATCTAGCACCAGTGACACATGCAGAAATCCAATCCCTAAACTTTTCAGGAAGCCCCAAGGAAGCAAGAACATTCATCAAGAAGTCCCAAGAAACAGAATCAAAAAGCCTTTCTTAAATCAACTTTAAGGGTGCACCTAGGGGAAAGTGATCTGCGGGAGTATCCCCTAACAATCTCTTGAGCTAAGAGTGTGTTATCGACTATACTACGCCATTTAATGAAAGCATATTGATTTGGCAAAATCATGTCAGGGAAGTAACTAGCTAACCGTTTAACAATGATACCAGTGATGGTTTTATAGATAACCGAGCAACAAGATATGGGACGAAAGTCTTTAGCCATACCAGAATTAGGAGTCTTAGGCACCAAGGCAATTGTTGTAGCGTTGAAAGCAGATAGCAGAGTTCCAGACTGGAAAAAATCCCTAATAACAGCCAGAAAATCATCCTGTACAATATCCCAAGCCATCTTAAAAAAATGAGCCGTATAACCATCTGGCCCAGGGCTCTTTTCGTTACCTTGCCTGAACAAAGAATTTTTAATTTCTTCATTAGAGACCTCCTCAACTAATGAAGCAGCAGCAGCACAAGGAAGCTCATACCCCAACAGACTTTTGAGAAGATCAACACCACAGCTTTTAACCCCAGCATCTTCAAAACCAAGCAAGTCAGTGTAAAATCTCAACATCTCAGCAGACATTGCATCAAAAGAATCCAACCGAGAACCATCCTCAGCATAGAGTAATCTAATCGTGTTTCTCTTTCTTTTCCTCATTACAGTAGAGTGAAAAAATTTTGTATTTCTGTCACCCTCTTTCAACCAATGGACTTTGGCTTTTTGCTTATAGAAAGAAGCTTCAGCCACCTCAAGCTTATGAAGTTCATTAAAAAATAATCTTCTCCTCTACAAAATGACAACCAGCTTGTGAAAGATTTGCAAGTTGCATCTTCTCAAGCTGGGCTCTTTTGGCCTTTACCCTGCTTGAAATGTCATCAAAATGACTTCTGTTGAACTCCCTAAGTCTTAACTTGAGCCTTTTCAGCTTCGCAAAAAGGCAAAACATAGGAGAGCCAGACACTTCTAGCTGCCAAGACTCTTTAACAACACTCTTGAAATCACCATGATTAGCCCAACAATTGAAAAACTTGAAAGGTTTGGGCCTGTCAGCCTGGTTGTCCTTGAAAAAAAGAAATCACAGCAGGGCAATGATCAGAAACCCCCTGAGCTATAAACTCAACAAAAGAACTTGGGAAATCTTCAAGCCACCGGGAGTTAATAAGAACTCGATCCAATTTACGTGCCAAGAAATTCTCTTCTTGTTTATTAGACCATGTGAAAAGAGGACCCACATAGGAGTGGTCAAAGAGCCCCAAGGAAGACAAACAGCTCCTACAAGCCTCCATTTCAGCAGTGTAATAAGGCCCAAGCCTCTCAAAGTCTGAGCTTTCTTCAGCATTAATGAAGGTATTGAAGTCACCTCCTATTAGCCAGGAGGACTCCCCCACCAAGCTCTCCACCTCTTCCAGCTGCCTCCAGAGGAACAGTCTGTCAGAACCACTGTTACTGCCATAGACTGCAGTTATAACACATCTATGGCCACCAATATCACCAACAAAAGATAAAGACTGATCAAAAACTTTCAAGACTGAGAAAGAAAGATATTTCCTCCAAAAAATCCACAGTCTACCGTTGTCAGAACACTCGTGATTTGTGAAACAATTCCAATCCAAGGAATAACAATAAACCAACTTGCACACATTAACAGTCCTCACTCGAGTTTCCATAAGACAGATAATATCTACATTGAGTTTACCCAATCTAGCAAAAACTTGCTTTTGTTTCAGGGGATTATTGAAGCCCCTAATATTCCAGAAACATATAATCATTGAGCTGGATTAGCCTCCCTCCCAACAGCTCCAACAACAGTACCCACTGACTTATCAACAAGGTCATTCTTCATCTCATTTAAGAGGGCAGCAACACCCATGGAAGCCACGCGGGGCTTCCTACCTCCTTCTAAACCAGCATCAGCCATCAAAACCTCAAAACGATTAGAAGAGCTAGCCAATTGCTTTTTAGCTTTATTCTTGGTCTTCTTTTTCTGAGAGGAAGCTTGCAAAGGAGGGAAATCCACAGCAGCAGGCTTAGCAGACCCCTCACTAGCAACCTTAGCTTCATTAATCAAGTCCACAACCAACTCATCCACCTGAGAATTTACCCAATTTTCCAGCTACTTACCAACAGGTTGACCAGATTCCTGCAAAACCTCAATTCCACCAACAACGGGCATTTCAGAACACTTGTCCGCCCCACAACTCTCCAACCTTTCACCAGTAGGTTCATTAGCTACTTTTAATGCCTCTGTACTATCAACAACAGGGATTCCAGGACAATTAACATCCCCTTTCTTCCTCCAGACCTGAATCACAGCAGGTTGGGGCATATGCTCATGACAAGCCTTCTCACTATGCCCATAAACATTACATCTCAGACAGCAAGGGGGTAACCAGGGGACTACAACCCTAATCGACACAGCAAAACCATCCTGCAACACAACATCTACAAATTTTGGGATCGTATCATTCACTCCAATTTCAATGCAAACTTTTGCATACTCCAATCTAGTCCTGGACGTAGTCACAGAGTCCATAGACAAAGGCACACCCAACGCACTGGCAATATAGCTTAATCCAGTACGTGAGTAAAGCTCCAAAGGAATGTTGTAAAGTTGAACCCATACAGGAATACGAGAAAGATCAAACTCTAAACGCTTCATACTAGGTTCCCACTTCCTCAAGATTAAAGTCTTATTCTGAACATGCCATGTCTCATTATCCAGAACCCAGTCACGAGTAAATTCAGAGCAAAATGAGAAAACAAACAAATTCCTACCTGCAAAACTGACCTGTACACCTGAACCCGCAAGACCCACATTCCACAAAATTTCCGCAATACGCTTCACAGAGGCTAACGGAGGAGCTGGCCCAAGAAATTTCCCTACAAGAGACAATTTCCACTCCGAGATACCCGCCTCAAGGACCTCCGAAGGCGGCTGAACCGAAGGAATCAGAGACCATTGTCGAACAATTTGGGGGAAAAACTCCAAGGTCTGCTCAGCGGTGCTCCCAAAGAGCTTCCTCCAATCCATCAAACCAACATTCATCCTAAACAAAGAGCCATAGAAATGCCAAGATGAGAAAAACCGATCAGAAATCAAGAGAAAACCGTCAAGAACGCACCGGAGAACTCAGATTTCGTTAGCCCTGCTAACGTGCACCCAGAGAAAACCGTAAACGTGCAATATTACTTTTAATCAAAATCATATTCTGCCGCATCTTCAATGAAAACAACATCTTCGGAGGAACGTTCAGTTTCATTTGCAGCTGAAGGCTCACCAGGATCTCCAGAAACTAAATCTTTGGCTCGGTTTTTTTTTGTACGACGAAATGGAGGGAATATGAACGGTTCCCTGTTGTGCTTTATGTCCATAAGAGAGTGTCTTGAGCTTCCAATATTTACAAATGCACCACCCATATGGGGAACAAGTTTCGTAACTACACCTATATATACACTATCACACTGTACATGGATTTTAACTGGTTCAAGTAACAACTCAACCAATTTACCATCTTCCAGAACAGCAATCCTTTGCATGGTACATACTGAAGAATTAATCAGTATAACAGTAGATACAGAGTCCTTGGAAATTACACGACTGCTTTCTTCGGACAAAAGTTCTTCAGTGATTTGGTCATGCTGATTATTTGCTTCCACCCTGATTTTCTCATCTTTGACACTGTTGGCCTCCATAACATCATCAAAACTGGGAAAAAAAAAGGTGAATGGAAAAACCAAGGCTCCTCAACTGGCTGGTCTCTTTCACAAGTAGAAGAATATGATCCCCCCACTGCATCACTAATTGCAACCATATCACTTGGTTCTATTTCATCCTTGACTATAAGGTCATTCAAGAATTGCTTTGACTTGCTTAGATCACTTTCATGATGTTCCATAATCTCATCTTCATCTGTCAAAGCACCGGAAGCATTTGAGTGTTCAGAAACATTTTAAAGAAGTAATTTGCATATAAAATGTCCCGAAAATAGGGATATTACCTTCGAATGGAAAGAATGAAGGTTTTATTGGAATATTGGTTTCCTCAATCCATGAATCCCAAGAATGCGGTGGGAAGGTTTCAGAGTTAGACTTCATCCATGAATCTCTCACCTCAATTTGTCTTTCTTGCTTCTTAGGTGGAGGATCTGACAAAGAAAACTGTGGCCCGGGTCTCCAAGTGATATCAGATAAAGGCTGCATTTCTTCTTTTATGAAATAGTTATACTTGAAATTTACACCACAAGCTATCTGCCAAATATTTAAGTTTAATTAGTAGTCATATTGCAGTGAACATAAGTTACACAAATGACCAGGTTCACTTAAAAGAAAGGCACTATAAATCAAATTTCCTTTGTAAACAATATAGAGAAAAAATCTAAAGCAAAATTATTATTTTTTATTATTTGTCAAGCTAAATTTCATTATTCCCAAGAAGAGAAAAAAATAAAAGAGGTCCACAAGACCTTAGACTAACTCGATAGCACAGAGCTTTTTTGCTCATGGACATTCTCCAAAATTCTATCTTGTTTAAGTGATCTAAGAAGGAATTTCTTGTCCCAAAAATACTTCTATCCAAAAGATACAAGAAGGGCAAGGATGACATTTTGGATAGAGGGCCACATATTTCACAAGTTATGACAGATGATACAAACCGTAGATATCGAATTATTTACTACACTATTGACATTGTTTTACATTTTGAAGTAAACCATTTGTGTCGCTAATCATAGTTGGATCATCAAACCTTGACTTCAGCCCTCCATATGTTTTCACGTTCAGTAGGAGACATCAGGATTGCCATATCTGGTTTCCAGCAACCTAAGGCAACAGATTCCCCACTAAGGTAGAGAAGTTGACCTTCTGCCAGATCTGCTTCCATAGTCCAAACTACTTCACATAGTTCTTCAAAAGTGGCAGTCGGCTTGCTTGAGAAAAATTAGTCCAGTTGATCATTCTGAACAGCAGGAAAGTTTTTCCTAAAAGGGTCATGCTATATGTGGATAACTAATAGATGGAGAGGGGAAAAGAAATCAGATACCGAATAGATGGGATATGTCCTTTTTGATTAATTATAATGATACATTTGCGATAACTTTTATATATATTTCCAGGAACAACGATAAAAACTCTAGATTTATCTCAGTCCCATTATTGTCAGTCATCTGATAGACCAAGATTACAAACCCTGCAACTAGAAACATGTCATGTACAAATCTAACAGCAAAAGGTTCTTTCTGTCAGATTAGTTAAATCCACCAACATAATAAAGGCAGCTAATGTTTGAAGTCGATAGAAAATAGCAACATAGGACTGTCACTTACCTCTCTTTGCAAACATGACTGGGGACCTTTTCAAAAGATTATGATTGCCAGCACAAAGATTAAATCTAAACACATTTCCAAGGGGAGTATGGTAGTAAGGAAACCTGCTTCAAAGTATAAGCAATAGTTAATCTGGAAATAGAGAGGATAGAGCAGAAGCACAGGTGATTAGAATTTTAAAAAGAAAAACACATTTAAATCTAGCGGCATTCATGGTTTTCAACCATGTCCAAATTGTTTTCCGCAACTTCCTTAAACAATATACATATATTTTCACATTTTGCATACAGAACAATTAGATTTCCTAGTTAACGTAACAGACTCTAGAAATTAAAGAAGTATAATACCAAAAAATGAACAAACAAGATTGCACGGCTCGAATACATTAGGTGATGTTTTCTCTCATTAGAGCACCACCAGTATCACATAATACAACTTTGTAGGCTTTGGATTTACATATGGCATATTTGTAAGAATGTGGTTGGCACTAACATGTTGATACTGATACCCAAAAGAGTTATCCAAATTATATATCTAAAAAAAAGCATCCACAACCAAGGGATGCTCAAGCACCAATTAATGCATATCAGCTACTTCTACTGTTAAATAAAACTATCTAATTAATTATGTGCTCAAACACTAATGAAAAACTAAAGAAAACCAAAAGAAGCATAGCAAATTAAACAAAAGCTCCCACCTTTCAAAGCTATAGAAAAAACCCATACATCCTTATCCTCAAAGAAAGGCAAAAAGTAACATTGGGAAAAAAAAGAAAACCCAGTTGAAGGAAAGCTGTACGTACGGTGATAGGAACTTAAAGGAACGAGTAGAGAAGAGGGAGCTCGTGAAGAGAAAATAGAGCACGTCCGGGGCCGAACTTCTAATACATCCATGAAAGTGGAGTGTTGAAGCTCAGTGAAGTGAAGCATGGCAGAAGCTCCAAAGTGGGTAAATTTGAGAAGATAATAGGGGCAGTTTGACGCTAGACAGAATAGTGATTATCCTGCAAGCGCTCCAACAGATGATTCACAAGAGAAAATTCGCCTAAAAAAATCAGAGAAAAAAAAGTCTCTAGGGTTTAATAAAATATTATAAATTCCAACCATCCAAAATCAGTCCACAAGCCGGACTGTTATAGCCAAAAATCGTCTTTATTCGAATTTTGCCAAAAATAGCAAAATCCCGAAAATCACTCTAAATTGAAATTTGAAATAAAATAAGCAATCTCCAAAAAATCCGGCCTAAATCGAATTTAAATTGACTTCCTAATTGATAATCGAAATATTACCATAAATAGTAAAAAAATATCTAAATCTAGTGATTCGGAGGGAACAACGGAAGAATTTGAGGTTGAAAAAAAGGCCACATGGAGCGTAGTGGAGAGCGTGCGCGTCGAAAAGAGCTTTCTGGATTGGGGTCTTATGCACGATTCTGAAACCTGTAGCCAAAGTTATGGCCAAAAGACTGAAACATACTCAAAACGACCCCAATGAGGAACATATCACAATCAATTCCAGCCTTTGCGCTGATCTGCCAATTCATGGTATCTCAGCGCCATCAAGGTGCAATCTGACAGCTCAGCATCATCTGTCTCGGATCCCCTTGCATCAGTCACCCCGGGTTGGAAAGAACTCGTCCTCGAGTTCAGAGTAGTGTCATCAGAATCCACAAAACAATGACTCAGGTGTTTCACATTAAAGACATCAGAAGTCTTCAAGTGGCTGGGAAGGCGCAACCTGTAAGCATTATCATTGATCTTCTGCACGACCTCACAAGGTCCAATCTTCCGATCCTTAAGCTTATTATACTCACCAACAGGAAAATGATCACGAGTTAATACAACCCAAACAAAATCACCAACATCAAAAATTACCTGACGACGATGATTGTCGACCCGAGTCTTGTACTTGGTATTGCTCTCATGAATGGTTTGTTTCACCTGCTCATGGATACCCCGAAGATACTTTGCCATCTCATCTGCTTTAGGACTGAAATAACCTATACGTGGAATAGGGGCTAAGTCCAGCACCCCGGATGGGTTTTGACCATAGACAATCTCAAATGGGCTTAAACCTGTGGTTGTGTTTTTTGATCTGTTGTAGGCAAATTCTGCCTGAGGCAATGCCAAATCCCACTGCTTCGGCTTCGTTCCTGCCAAACACCTCAAGAGGTTTCCAAAACTTCGGTTCACCACCTCAGTCTGGCCATCTGTCTGGGGGTGGTAGGCGCTACTGAAATTCAACTGTGTTCCCAGTTTCCCCCAAAGACTCTTCCAGAAATGACTGATGAACTTAGTATCACGATCTGAAGTGATGGATCGAGAAACACCATGTAAATGCACAATCTCCTTGAAATAGAGATGGGCAATCCGGTCAGCATCCATAGTCTTTCTGCAAGCTACAAAATGAGCCATCTTGGAAAACCTGTCAACCACAACAAAGATAGAATCCGAGGCCCTTTGGGTGCGGGGTAAGCCTAGTACAAAATCCATGCTGACATCGAACCAAGGAGCTTCAGGAACAGGTAAGGGAGTGTACAAGCCCGCATTGGTGAGAACTCCCTTAGACCGCTGGCACACATAACAACGGTCCACATAATGGGCCACATCACTAGTCAACTTGGGCCAATAAAAGTCAGAAGAGATAAGGGCCAAGGTCTTATCTCGGCCAAAGTGTCCCTCATTATGGAGTTCACTTATAATTTGCTGCCTCAATGAACAATCTGGAATGCACAACTGTAATCCACGAAACAGATACCCATTATGCAAAACAAAATCATGACGGTGACCCTCAGTTACCTCCTGAAATATCCTTCCAAAGGAAGGATCAGCTGCATACATATCTGTGAACGTCTCAAAGCCTGCAACTTTAGTACTCATAGTGGTGAGAAGTAAGGTACGACGGCTCAGGGCATATGCGACGCGGTTCAAACTCCCTGCTTGGTGCCTCAGCGTAAAAGTGAATTCTTGCAAGTATGCCACCCACTTGGCATGACGTCTACTCAACTTGTGTTGTCCATTGATGTACTTCAAGGCCTCATGATCAGTAAACAGAATAAACTCCTTCTGTACTAGGTAGTGACGCCAATGCTTCAGGGACTGAACTATGGCATAGAACTCCAGATCATAAGTGGAATAATTTTTCTTTGATCCCGATAGTTTTTCACTAAAAAAAGCAACCGAATGACCTGCCTGACTCAAAACACCACCAATGCCAACGCCAGATGCATCACAATTTACCTCAAACACTTTGTCAAAATCTGGAAGTGCCAAAACTGGAGCCTCAGTCATCTTCTGCTTGACCAGTTGAAAACTGGCCTCTGCCTCCTCGGACCACTGGAAATCACGCCCCTTGAGGCACTCTGTGATAGGGGCGATCAGAGTACTGAAATTTCTAATGAATCGGCGGTAAAAAGAGGCCAAGCCATTGAAACTTCGGATGTCATATAAGGTCTTTGGTCTGGGCCACTCCAAGACTGCATCTACCTTTGACTGATCTGCATGAACACCATCAGTAGACACAACAAAACCAAGAAAAGTCACAGAAGTAGTGAAGAAAGAACACTTCTTTTGATTGACAAACAAGCACTCCGTTTTCAGTATCTCAAAAACAGCACGGAGGTGATCGAAGTGTGAAGTCCATGTCGGACTATAAACGAGGATATCATCGAAGTAAACTACAACAAATTTCCCCATAAAGGCCGCAAGACCTGATGCATAAATCTCATGAACGTACTGGGCGCATTGGATAGCCCGAAAGGCATGACCATCCACTCATACAACCCTTGTGGCGTTTTAAATACCGTCTTCCACTCATCTCTAGGTCTTAACTGTAATTCTGTTGATAGCTCGGCTGTCAACACACATACGCCAAGAACCATCTTTCTTTGGCACTAGCAGAGCAGGGACTGCACATGGGCTCATACTCTCTCGGATATAGCCCTTCTCAAACAACTCTTCTACCTGTCGCTGCAACTCATCAGCCTCCTTGGGACTGAGGCGATATGTTGGTCGATTTGGAAAACTTGACCCAGGAACAAGGTCAATTTGATGCTGAATATCCCTCATAGGTGGTAGCCCAGGAGGAAGATCCTCTGGCATCAAGTTAGAGAATTCTGCTAGCAGCCGCTGCACTTCTACTGGTAAATCTGCATCAACTTCTACTGCATTATTCTCGCAAGGTAGTAAGGCATAGACCACGTCACCATGCTCAATCTCATCTAAAAACCTGGACATAGAAAGCAGAGTAGTATTATGGGTTACTGGGGTAGGAGTGAGTCCTTCCCGCCGGGGTGCCAACACAATCTTTTTTCCCTTGATGCTAAGGGAATATGTATTCTTCTTCCCATCATGAATGACACTGCCTTTATTTAGCCATGACAGCTTGTATGGCTTAGGATGGCGGTCCGTCTTCAACTGCAATTTCTGGGCAACCTCCTCGGACACTACATTCTCACAACTGCCGCTGTCAATGATCATTTTGCAGACTTTATCTGCAACTGTGTAGGTCGTGTGGAAAATATTGGTTCTCAACCAATCGTCCTCTAAATCGCCCTTGGGAGTAAGTAGACTCTTGCGAACGACCAGAGTCTCATGACCATCTCCATACAGCACATCATCAGTCTCATCATTGTCATACACGGGTTCGCCAATCTCCTCAGTCTCGTCTTCCGCGTTTTCCTCAATCAACAATTTTTTTCCCTTTTGACTAGCAGGCTTCCTGCAATCAGTCGCTCTATGCCCTTGTTCACCACAACGAAAACATCTAATAGTAGGGTTAGAATTACCCTGCGGTGGCTGTTGAGCATGACGGGAATCCTGAGGATGAACTGGTCGACTGTTGTGATCGTTCCGGATCACTGGTCTCCTGTTTTGCTATTTTTCAACAGCAAGTGCACGCTGGTAAGCTTCCGAAACACTCCACAGTGAATGAAGGCTGAGAACATCTTGTAAGGGCTGGCGTAAACCCCCCAAATACCGCGCCACCATTTGCTCCTCCGTCTCAGATAAATCGTTCCGGGCGACCAATTGGTAAAACTCCTCCGTGTAATCATCGACTGATCGTGCGCCCTGCCTTAACGCATGAAGTCACTAAAACAAGGTTTACGTGTAGCCAAAGGGAAGGAAGTGACCCTTCATCTTCTTCTTCATCTTCTCCCAATCAATGATCTTGGCCTTGCCCTGTCTTTCTCGTGAACGTCGCAACTGTTCCCACCACGCAGATGCTCTGCCCTTGAGTTTGATGGCGATCAGTTTCACTTTCACACGATCGGGGACTTCTTTATATTCAAAAATACGTTCTACTTTATTAATCCAATCCACGAATCCCTCGGCCTGTAACGTACCAAAAAACTCAGGGAGATCGACCCAAAAACCGAGGTCTCCATGACGCTCTTCCCGACCACGGTGTTCCCGGAATAGAGCACGATTATGATATGGGTTTTTGAAAGCGGAATTGGTATCGTGATCAGAGGCCTCACGATCCACGAAATCCTGTGCCGCCAGGCGCTGGGTTAATTCTGCGACTTGCCTCTGTAAATCCGTAATCATCACATCTTGAACGTTGCGATCACGGCGTTGGGCTTCCTCATTCGGAACCTACTCATGACGACCACGACCACGACCTCCAGCCATTGAAATTGGTGAAATTTCCTAGGAAGATGTTGAAGCTCTGATACCAACTGACGCCAGACAGAATAGTGATTATCCTGCAAGCGCTCCAACAGATGATTCACAAGAGAAAATTCACCCAAAAAAACCAGAGAAAAAAAAGTCTCTAGGGTTTAATAAAATATTATAAATTCCAACCATCCAAAATCAATCCACAAGCCGGACTGTTATAGCCAAAAATCGTCTTTATTCGAATATTGCCAAAAATAGCAAAATCTCGAAAATCACTCTAAATTGAAATTTGAAATAAAATAAGCAATCTCCAAAAAATCCGGCCTAAATCGGATTTAAATTGACTTCCTAATTGATAATCAAAATATTACCATAAATAGTAAAAAATATCTAAATCTAGTGATCGGAGGGGAAAACGGAAGAATTTGAGGTTGAAAAAAGGCCACATGGCTCAATGTGGAGAGCGTGCGCGTCGAAAAGAGCTTTCCGAATTAGGGTCTTATGCGCGATTCTGACACCTGTAGCCAAAGTTATGGCCAAAAGACTGAAACATACTCAAAACGACCCCAATGAGAAACATGTCACAATCAATTCTAGCCGATCTGCCAATTCATGGTATCTCAGCGCCATCAAGGTGCAATCTGACAGCTCAGCATCATCTGTCTCGGATCCCCCTGCATCACAGTTTCGCCATTCGAGGGATCGTTCACTGTTTGAAGCTTGAGAAGCATTGGGTTGGACACTGGAGTTTGGAGGATAAATGATTTTTCCTATTTCACAGGACATTACCATATTTGAGTAGGGGCAAATCCAATCCGATCCAAAAAATAATCGAAAATCGATTTAAAAAATTGATAACCGAAAAAAATTGAAATCGATTTAGTGTGTTTAGTTTTTTTAAAAAAAACTTGATCGGTTCGGTTCAATTTCGGTTTGAAAATCCAGAACCGATCCAAACCGAACTGATAATCTCTTACAACGTTGTTTTGAATGTGCTGGCAGTGCTGTTGTTTTGGAACCTGTTGGAGTCTATTGTATTTTTTTCTTTATCTAAACTGTGATTTATTGCAATATAGATGCTTGTGGCTTGGGTTGTTGTTCTTGAATGCTTTGAATTTGAACAATTGCACAACTTAGTAGTTTCTATGAAGTTATAACTAGAACAATTTCAGGACTTATTGACTTAATTTGATTGCACTTTATATTGTGCAAATTCTGATTTTTAGAATGTGATTTCTCTGTCTTTATAGGGTGCCCTCATTTTTTTTCTTTAGCTTCACAAGCTTGTATTTGTTAAATTCTAATTTTTAGAATGTGATTTTTCTGGTTTTTTTATGAAAAGAATTCAAGAATTATTTTGAAAAAATTAGAATCCAAAAACCGCACAAATCCAAACCGAATCAAACTGCACTTAATTGGATCGGATCGGATCGAATTTTTTTAGAAACATCCAAACCGATCCAAACCGCAAACATTTATACTTTCGGATCAAATGAATTTTTAGCCAAAAACCGATCCAAACCGACCGCGAACACCCCTATATACGAGGGATTCTTAGAATGGTACTCGTCTGTCACGTGTGTAATTTTCGCACGTGATACCGAATAATTTTAATTTTTTATATTAATTTTATGCTTAATTATAAAATAAGTGCTCAAATTATATTTTTTTCTAAATACGTGTTTAATTTTTTTTATTTATCCAAGTGTATAATGTTATAAAAGTTATCATTTTAGGCACTCAAGCTGTAAAAGTCGTTAAAAAGTTATGTTAAGTGACACGTGTCATGTTTTGGTAATTTTGAAAATTTTATTTTTTAAAAAAATTAAAAAATTATTATATTTATTTTTTTAAAAATCCTATTTTCCTAAAATTAAAAAACCACAAAACCCTAAAAAACTCAAATCCCTAACCCTAAGCCCAACCTCCCTTATCGGCCACAACCGTCGATGTCGCCCTTATCATCTCCATTGTCGACTGTCGTATCCCCTTACTATCGTGTGTGTCGTTGAATCTCCTGGGTGTCACAAATTTAGGGATTTGAGTTCGCTGTAGACATATTTTGGGTGTCATAATTTTATCGTTTCCTTCGTCGGAGACGTGACATTGTCGTAGGGTGAAGGTTCTGGTGGAGGTTCAATCAAAGTCAAATGATGACTATCGATGTGGGTTTAGGGATTTAAATTAGAGTTTTCAAAGTTTTGAGGTTTTCTAAAGTTTTTCAAAATTTTTGGGTTTTTTATAAAATATATAATTTTAATTTTTTTATTTTAAATAAAACTTTTAAAATACCATAACATGACACATATCACTTAATGGTGGAATTTAAAGATCATTACAGTCCGAACACATAAAGTGATAATGTTTGTAACATTAGGCACTCGAACAAAAATTTAAACACCTATATGAAAAAATGATATATTTTAGACACTTATTTTTTAATTATACCTTAATTTTATGGGAAAAAATTATACTAATATAAATCACTAGTTTTATTTTTTTTAAATAAAAATAAAATGAAAGTTTATCATTATAAGCATAAACTAAACACATAATAAGTATGCCATTTTTTTATAACCATAACACAAGAAACTAGTCACTTAAAATAAAATAAAAAGGTCATGCAAAGAAAATATTAAAAATTCATCTAAAAACTCGAACAAAAATAGATAAAAATAAATTTGATTTCATCGAAAAATGAACCACAACAGAATATTAAATTACTGAAAGACCACTGAAAATCGTAAATCAAAGTCGATCATTGTAAGAAAACTATCTTCAAACATAAATCAGTAACCGTAGTTACTTTCACGACAATTTATGTTATACAAATTTGTCCACTTGAGATTTTAGTAAACCCGTTAAGACGACATGATAAATCCCAAAACAAATTTGTTTACTATCTCGTTTTCTCATAATTCCGAATTATCTCGGATCATGAAAGGTAGAAGAAGAGAATCTTTCTTAAGATTATTAACCGAAGTAACAATCTAAGACGAAATTGAAACCTGAGAAAAAGTAAAAAAAATCAAATTCTTTATAGATAAAATAGAATTAAAAAGGAAATAAAAATGATCTTTTATATTTGATCTTATGATCAGAATCAATTGAGACATGTCGCATCTTTTGGTCGTCTGTCTCCCAGGATACAACAACTTAATAATCAACTACAGTAACATAACAATAGAGATTATAAACTTTCGTTGCCTTCAACTATCACCAGAAAAACTAAGGGAGAAAATAAATATTTTTTGAGAATAAGAGAATATTTTCAAGAGAAGAAAACTTCTTAAATTCCGATATCTAAAAAAATGAGAGGATTATTCAGTATTTATAGGAGAATTTCGAGAGAGTTTTACTCCATCTAAATATCTTTTAATATCTAAATTTAAACAAATAATAATATCTTTTAAATTTAAAATATTAAACCTGAAAGATTTACTCCAACCATATATCTTTTAATATCTAAATTTAAACAAATAATAATATCTTTTAAATTTAAAATATTAAACATATATACACTTCTTTTATTATTCAAATTAAATAAATATTATTTAATTTTTAATATTTAAAAATACTCTGAATTTAATATTTACATCAATGTAATTCACCCTTTTTTCCAACAATTTTTTTCCTTCATGAAGCAGTTAGACCCTTGCTTGTCTCCACTGGTTTGAACCGCATCTCGACGAGGAAGGTGTTGAGAAATAAACGAAAATGAGTATTTCCCTATACCTAGATTAGTGAGAATGAGAAATAAAAGCGGAAAATAATACCCAAAATTAATAACGGAGTTCAGCCAATTTTGCCTACGTCTCCGGACAGCTGCAATCTTTTACTAAAGAGAGAAAATTTACAGGTGTTTACAAAACACTCACTACCCACAAGAGAACTTTCTAAACTCTTTAGTATTGGGAGAAAGAAATGATTTTGGGATGATTTTGAAGCTAAATGGGTTAGGGTATTTATAGTTGAAGCTTAAGGACTAATCTTGTAAATACTTTAAAGTATGCAGGGACTAAAATGTAATTAACTCTATTATATAAAAAATAAAAAATTAGGGCACTGAATTGTTGAAAAACATTAGCCCCCCTGCCCCCTTTGTTTGACTTTACAATCTCCCACTTGAAGATTGATTTTAATCTGTTTTCACATCTCGATTAATGTAGTAGCATTTCTGGTCTTGTTACTCTAGCATGCCAACTGAAGCTGAACACAACTTCAGTTGGTCCGTAGTCACCGTCTTTGTTAACATGTCTGCCAGATTTTGAGCTCCACTAATCTTTTTAAGTTTCAAAATCACATCTTCCAGAAGAGACCAGATAAAATGATATCGCAATTGTATGTGCTTCGTCCTGGAATGAAAAGATGAATTCTTCGCTAGATGGATGGCACTTTGACTGTCGCAATACAAGACATTGTTTTCTTGTTTCTTGCCTAACTCTTCCAAGAAACTTTGGAGCCAGACCATATCCTTGCTGGCTTCCGTAACAGCGACATATTATGCTTCAGTTGTGGAGATAGCAACTATCTTCTGTAGTTGAGAAACCCAACTCTCTGCAGTACCTCCTAGAGTATAGACATACCATGTAGTGCTCCTTCTGATGTCAACATTTCCGGCTAAGTCAGCATCTACATAGCCTGTCAGTATCGTATCTCCACCTTTGAAACAAAGTGCTTTGTTTGTAGTACCCCACAGATATCTGAGGATCCATTTAACTGCTTCCCAGTATACCTTGCCCGGATTATTCATGTACCTACTAACAGTTCCCACTGCATGAGCAATATTTGGTCTGGTATAAACCATGTCATACATTAGACTTCCAATTGCTGAGGCATACGACATCTTCACTATGTGTGCACGTTCTTCCTCTGTCTTTGGTGACTGTTCTTTGGAGAGTCTAAAATGAACACCTAAAGGTGTACTTATTGGTTTAGAATCTTGCATGTTGAACCTGGAGAGTACTTTGTTGATGTACTCAGCCTGTGATAACATCAAAGTCCCCGACTTTGTATCTCTCTTAATCCTCATCCCAAGAATCTGCTTTGCAGCGCCCAGATCTTTCATTGCAAACTGCTTCGACAATTTTTTCTTTAAGTTTATAATCTCTTGTATGTCTGAACCTGCAACAAGCATGTCATCAACGTACAACAATAAAATAATGAAGCTGTTGTTGAACTTTTTGATGTAGCAATAATGATTTACTTGACATCTAGTAAAACCATTGCTACCCATGAAACTATCAAACTTTTTGTACCACTGTCTAGGAGCTTGTTTTAAACCATACAAGCTCTTCTTCAACCTGCATACCAAGTTTTTCTTATCTGCCTTTATGAAGCCTTCTGGTTGCCTCATATAGATTTCTTCCTCCAAATCACCATGAAGGAAAGTTATTTTTACATCTAACTGCTCAAGATGTAGATTCTCTACAGCTACAATTTTCAACATCAGTCTGATTGTAGATAGTTTCACGACTGGAGAGAAAATTTCATTGTTTTCAATACCTTCTTTTTGCTAAAAATCTTTGACAACCAATCTTGCTTTGTAGCGTTTGCTCCCATCGTGCTCTTCTTTGATCCTGTAAATCCACTTGTTATGGAGCGCTTTCTTGCCTGATAGTAATTCAGCTAATTCTCACTTCTGATTTGACATAAGCGAGTCCATCTCATCTTTCATGGAAGACTCCCACTTGATTGAATCCTCCACCTGCATTGCTTCATCATAACACTCTGGTTCATCACTGTTAGTCAGCAACAAGTAGTGCAAAGAAGGCGAATAACGCTGGGTTGGTTTAGGAATTCTGGAGGAGCGTCTCAGTTCTGGTGTGTCTGGTTCTTCTTGAACTGCTTCAGGACTGATCTGACATCATTTCCAGAAATCTCCTCAAACGCATCAAATTCCTTTATTTCAGCTTCGGTATTGGAGCTACTTAATTCTATGGTTGACCTGTCTTTGTACATCACATTCTCTTTGAAAATGATATCTCTGCTTCTAATGATCTTTTGATTTTCGTAGTCCCAAAACCGATAATCGAACTCATCACCACCATAACCAACAAAGACACATTTGTTGGACTTGGTATCAAGTTTATTTCTTTCAGCAAAATCTATGTGTACATAAGAAATACAACCAAACACTCTTAAGTGTGAAAAGTTTATTTGTTTCTTGCTCCAAACTTCCTCTGGTATTCCACCATCCAAGGGAACTGAGGGCCCATGGTTGATCAGGTAAGTTGCAGTGTTAATAGCTTCAACCCATAGCAATTTGGGCAATCCTACATGTATCCTCATGCTTCTGGTACGTTCATTCAGAGTTCTGTTCATGCACTATGCTATGCCATTCTGCTGCGGTGTCATGGGAACTGTTGTCTCCATCTTGATCCCATTGTTTGCGCAAAATTCTTTGAATCTACTATTTTTTTTACTCTCTTCCACTATCAGACCTCAACCGCTTGACTTTAAAACCAACCTCATTTTCCACCATGGCCTTCTATTTTCAGAAACTTCCGATTTCTTCTTCAGAAAATAAACTCACACCTTCCTTGTAGAATCATCAATGAATATGACATAATATAGTGAGCCTGCAAGAGATGAAACTGGAGATAATCCCCATACATCAATATGAACCAACTCTAGCTTTTCTTCTTTGGGTGTCTTACCAATCTTTGCAAAAGTGACTTTCTTTTGTTTGCCAAAGATGTAATCCTCGCATAGTCCGACATCTACACTCTTTAGATCCGACATCTTCCCTTTTAACAAAAGTGTCTTCATCCATTTCTCACTCATATAGATAAGCCTTTGGTGCCATATGTTTGATTTTCCATCAGCATCTGCTACTATAATGATATTCTCTAAATTTGAGGTTACATAGAAAGTACCAGTCTTCTTACCACGAGCAATGACGAGTGCTCCTTTGGTAATCTTCCATTCACAGCCTGAAAAGGTTGTATTATATCATTCTCTATCAAGCTGTCCTACAGAAATCAAATTTCTTTTGAGGCCAGGAATATGTTTCACTCCGGTCATCTTCCAGGTGGTCTGGTTTGGCAACTTTAATCGGATGTCTCTTTTTCCGACGATCTTCAAGGTTTCATCATCAGCTAGATGAACCTTCCCAAAATCACCACTGACATAGTTCTCCATGATTTCTTGGCATGGGGTGGAGTGGAAAGATGCCCCTAAATCCATGATCCATGATTCAATCGGACTGTTGACGCTTAGAATCATGACATCACATGTCTCCTCTGTCATATTGGTAGATTCATGTGCTCTGGTATCTTTTTTCGGTGCTCGACAATCTCTTTTAAAGTGACCCATCTTGCCATAATTATAACAGTTAACATCTTTCTTTCCCGTTCTTGATTTTTCCCTTCTGGATTTCGATCTGCCACGATTTGAATTTCTTTCTAAAGTTCTCCATCTAGTCTCCATGTGCAAGGCTGAGGAGCTTGATGCTTCACCCGATTCTCTCTGTCGAATTTCTTCACTCAATACCAGATCCCGAACATCGTCGAATTTTAATTTTCTATTTCCCGATGAGCTACTGACTGCTAGAACAGTAATATTCCAACTGTCTGGTAGAGATGATAAGAGAATTAAAGCTCGAACTTCATCATCGAATTCAATTTCCACAGAACTTAACTGGGTTGTGATTGTGTTGTTTTCATTTAGGTGTTGAGCCACTGATGCCCCTTCCGCCATCCGCAAATTGAATAATCGCCTCATCAAGTGAACTTTGTTTGAGGCTGATGGCTTCTCATACATACTGGAGAGAGCCACCATAAGACCCGCCGTGGTCTTTTCCCTTGCTATGTTGAAAGTAACATTGCGGGATAACGTAAGTCGGATAACTCCAAGGGTTTGTCTGTCGAGAAGAGCCCAGTCTTCATTCTTCATGCCCTCTGGTTGCTTTCCTGAGAGAGGTTGATATAGATTTTTCTAGTACAAAAATTCTTCAATCTGCATCTTCCAAAAGTCAAAGTCTGCACCATCGAACTTTTCAATTTTCATATTCCCTTCGTCTGCAGCCATATCTCCCACTCGAATCTGGCTTCGTTTGGATCATTTCTAACAATTCTTGTGAACCACCGTGTATTATAACACCTCCGTCAACAAATTCGTATCACCAACAAAATTTTCACTATTCATATGAATAGTAATGAATAGTAACCTCACAAAAAATCGACAAAATTCACCACTAAAAGTTCTAGATACTAATTGTTAGGAAATAAACGAAAACGAGTAATTTCCCTATAACCAGATTAGTGAGAATTTGAAATAAAAGCGGAAAAATAATACCTAAATTTGATAACAGAGTTCAACCAATTTTGCCTACGTCTCCGGATTGTTGCAGATCTTTTACTAAAGAGAGAAAATTTACAGGTGTTTACAAAACACTCACTACTCACAAGAGAACTCTCTAAACTCTTTAGTATTGGGAGAAAAAAATGATTTTGGGATGATTTTGAAGCTAAATGAGTTACGGTATTTATAGTTGAAGCTTAAGAACTAATCTTGTAAATACCTTAAAGTATGTAGAGACTAAAATATAATTAACCCTATTACATAAAAAATAAAAAATTAGGGCACCGAATTTGTTGAAAAACATCAGCTCCCCTTTGTTTGACTCTACAGAAGGTTTGGTCTGATTTATGAGTTGCAAGGGCCAAAGTTTCATGGTAAAAGCTGGTGTTGTTTCCTTTGCATATGCCGAAGCATGTTATTATTTCTTGGTTAACTATGTTGGATCGCCTTGCTACCAAGGACATACTACTTCTCTTTGGAGTTACAATGAATAGATTATGTGTGTTTTGCAAGGCGGAGGAAGAATCAAGGAACCACCTCTTCTTTGAGTGCATCTTATCGATTGGTCTTTGGAGGATGCTGCTCTCCATGTGTGACACGTTGTGGGGGGTTGAGATAGAGAGATGCAGTGGATTGTTGCACGTAATTCTTCGTCTGTATTTATTCTTAAAATTGTATGAAATACTTTCACGTATTTTATTTGAAAAAATAAGAGATATTTTAGCAATCTTTTAAGAATGAGGGGGACTCCTTGAATGTATAATAGAAATTGTGGAGGTGAAAGTCTATAGTAGAGGAATGTCAAGATTATATTATTATTTTTTGTATAACATGGGGACCATGGATTGAATTCATTCATTTGTATAAGTATTCTTTGTTGATCTATAGCTGAAATACCTCAACCCGTACCCGACCCGACCCGGATACAAGTCCGAGATGTCACATTGACTTTTTAAAACAATATACTTATACAAAATAATAGAACATTTGAACATATATTAAGAAAATCCGATATTATACATAAGATTATACAAATTTCACAAAATAATCAGAGTATACACAACTTAAACCTTTGATTACATGCTAACATTTATTTACATAACAAAATAACCTATTGTTTAAGTTGTTTTTGATATAATATCTGCAAAAGTGATGCTATTTTCGTTGTCTATCCTTGCTTAGCTAGCTTCTCGGATCCTACGTGTGAAACACTCACACGCTAAGTCATCGACTTAGTGAGGCATAATAATAATAATAATAATATATAATGATAATACCATAATGAGATGAAGTACCATTAAATCATATATTTAATTAATGCAACTTACATAACCATGAATTTTACACATAAGCTTATAAATTTAGCAATCATGAATTCATATTAATAATTTCATTAGCCCATGATACAATACTGAGAACCCAAGGTATGTGAGTACATTGAGGTTATGCACAATGTTGTCACCACAGCTCGTATAAATGCAACGAAGCGCCATGTAGAATTGCACCGAAGTGCCGCGTAGGAATGCACCGAAGTGCTATATAAAATTTCCATAAGGACCATATAGAAATTCCTTAAGAATCATATACATATTCCAAGGACCAATTATGCGTCTCAAAGGACCCCATAAATGTTCCAAAGGATACATATATGTCCCGAAGGACCGCGTAGACCCTTGACTCTTGACATGCCAATTATACCTATAGCTATCATCTACATAACATGGGATTTTACCTTTCACATAGTTTACATCTTTTAGATATATCATTTCTTACCTTTTATCACATCACTTATGTAAACTTCTCATGCATATTCATCTAGATCATTGTCATATAATGCATATAATATGAATTCATGTCATGTATCATATAATGGAATGTAAATATGTTTTAGTGGTATTGGAACTAGACTTATCACAAGTCTAAGTTTAATATACTATTATAATCATATTATGCATATGCACTCACCTATATTTCTTTTTCTTTCCCTTGATCGATCTTACTTGCCAATTGTTCCAGAACTCATTTAGGCTCAGTATCTACATAAATATAATTTCCAAGACAATTATCAAAAGCCTAAACATATAATTCAATCTTAATAACTTAAACTATTGATAACCAAAATTCACATTTCCTTATTAAGTAGTACCGATACCCCTATGTACAGTCCCGATACTTCCTTTAGAATGGTATCATACCCTACTTGGGTATCGGTACCCAAATTAGATTCGATGTTTCCAGGTATCGATATCTTCCTTATGGTATCGATACCTATGGTATCGATATTATCCCTTCGATATCGATACCTCATGAAAATGTGTGTCTGAATTGGTCTTACGGTATTGGTACTTGTTCGTGTAGTACCGATACCTACACAACACAATAGCCTATAATAACGGTGTAGTATTGGTACCTATTCATCTGATATCGATACCCCTTACCCAGAACAAGCTTCTTTCACCCAAAAAATCATCAACACTGCACTAAATTTCCATATTGAAAGCTCCTTTCATACCCCCAAACTCAACTACAACCATTTTTACTATCATTTATCTTCTTAACACCTTATAAACTTAAACATACCATTCCAATTCTTGAAACTAAGAATTTTACTAAGTTTTCCATTTAATCCAAACTTAGTTGTAATACTTATTATTTCTTGTTCACGCCTATGACAAGTCAAATTCAGCTTCTAAATTCATTTAAATCTTCCTATTCAAATTTTCACTTAAAAACTTCATACCTTAAATCATCCACATCTCATCATTCTTTGAGTTTCAATACCTGTTTTTGATTTCATACTCTTTCCTAATGCTTCATTAATCAAAGCCATGCCTTAATCTCAATGATTAACCAAAGGAAAAGTAGTTCACCTTAGTTTATGGGGCTTCACAATTGGAGAAGAAGAGTGAAGAAGAAATGTCTGACAACCTTTGTTTCCCCCAAATATGTTCCACGTGGGTTTAAAAGAACCATAACAAATTTTTTAATTATTTCCCCTTGTTCAATGACCCATTTGCTCCTTTATTCCTCTTTCATTTACTAAGTCATCCTACACAAAATATTTCAATTAAGTCCTTAAACTTTTCCATTTATCTAGTTTAATCACTTAATTCTAAAATTTCATAATTTGGTCACTAACCCGATGCTTGGGATGTTACAAATCTCCCCCTTAAGAAAATTCGTCCTCAAATTTTCATTGCACGAATAAATGAGGGTATTGATGTCACATATCCTCTTCACGTTCCCACGTTGCTTCCTCTACTTTGTGATTTCTCCATAGAACTTTAACCAACATAACCGTTTTATTCCTCAACTGTTGATAACTCCATAAAAGGTCACATTTTGGGACCTTTTTATTTAAGTTATTGAATGTTTAAGAGCTCATTTAGGACCATGTAGATGCATTTAGAAGCATTTAGTTGCATGTGGTGGAATTCGATTTGCCGTGGCATTTTAATTTCTCATCAGTGCTACCTTATGGGAAAGGTGTTTGTCTAATGATGTGCAGGAATTGAGAGCAAGAAAAAGAGAAAATAAAATGCCGTGATATAAGGAGATTTCTTAGCAAAATGAAATTACTAAGTTCGAGTGGCATTTCGATAGCGCTTAAAGTGCGAGAAGATATTTTTGAAGCCAGTTGTCTCCGAATTTCTGAGAGCTCTGCCCGAGAAATCCACCTCGAAGATCCGCCTGGAGGGATAAGTATTGCAACCACCGGTCCTGCTGATGACGCCACCTGACCCTGCAGATCTTGTCTGTCCTTAGGCACTTACAACGGGATTTTACTGGTCCATCAGCCAGCTACCCAGGCTACATCATAGCCTGTTCTGCTCGGCTCCCAAGACTTAACCATGGTTTTTGGGGTTTCTTAGGAAAGTTAATATCAAGTCTTAGGATTTATTTTCCCCTATAAATAGATGATGAAGCCATATAGAAGAAGACTTTTGTTCCACCCATATTTGAGCTTAAAAAGTTAGAGAGAGAAGGTCTCATCTTTCTCCGGCAATCCTATTTGCCGTGGCATTTCTTCGTGACAAGCTTAAGGGAGTGGTGTTCTAGACATCTGAGAGGATCTAGTTCGCTGGGGACAGTTCGTGGTGGCCGAGGGAAGCTCTGACAGTGCACGTCGAAGGCTTTTTCTCATTCCTTTAGTTTTTTTGCTTTCATATTTTGTTATTTGGTTGTAAGGAATGGATGAAACTTGCTTTGTGCTTGTTTATTTCGAACCCCACCATGAACGAAACCTATTTGGTGGGAGTTCACTTGGATGTTTAAGTTTTATTTCAATGAATGGTTGTTTTTCTATGTTATATGCTATTTTTGTTTATGAGACTTAGTGCCTTAAGGTTGTAGGAGCTACGAGAGTAGCCATTCCTTAGGAGATTCTTTGGGTTCAAGAGAATACCTAGATAACACATCCTTAGTGTTCGAGAGAAACTAGGGAGGAACTACATAAACAAGGGGTTCTAGGTAGTAACTAGGCCTAATCCACCTTAGAGATAAGGCTAGGCTTTTATTCGACTAATAGGAGTTGTGTATGAACGATAGGTTAGATGTTAATGCTGCCGCAAAAAGGTATTGTTGAGACATATCCTGTTATCTGGACCAATAGGATCACTGCAGGGGTTTACGCCAACCGGTTTTGCCAGGGCATCTTCAATCTGTCGAGTCCCTTACTAGAGATAGCATAGGGCACCTTAGTATACTCTTTCGGGCAGAAGAGGCATAGAGATAAGATCATTTCGTGAAGTAAACTTAGGTTTTCCAGAGTGACTCCTACCACTCATTCCCAAAGTAGCTTGTCGTGTGAGAAAGACAAAGTCCTATTAATCAAATCGTATATTTACATTTTATTTTGCTTTAACATTTCCATCCACTTTGCCACGACATATCCATTTGCTACCATACCACCATTTCATTTCCACAACATCCATCTCATTTTGCCACATCATTATCATTTGTACATACCATCACTAACTTTACTTAGGTGACAAAGTAAAACGCTTTGATAGAACTTATTCGACTTCCTCCAATACATGTGTATACGATACTCACTTATCATTGTATTACTTGTTCAATTTTGTATACTTGCACATATATCGGCACCCATTTATAGTACTCATACCGAGCAGACAAGTTTTTGGCGTCGTTGCCGGGGAATTGGCAACTGAAAGTTAATTAGTTTTGTCATAGCATTTTTATTTTACTTGTTCAATTTTTTTGTGTAGTTTTACTTGTTATTTTCCTTGTCTTTTTCAGGCTTTTATTTTACATACTCAACGTGCTCAGGCAAAGATGTATCAAATTGGAAATCAAGGAATTGGTCAAGAGGAATATCAGAATACCGAGGCAATTCCAAATACTGGTAATACATCTAGGCCTCGTACTATTCGAGATCATTTAAACCCTATCATGGACGACCTACATCCTGGAATTGTGGCACCCATGATTCAGGCAGCCCACGTCGAGCTCAAATCGATTATGTTCGACATGTTGGACTTTATTGGACAGTTTGGTGGTGCTCCTCATGAGGATGCAAGGAAACATGTTCGGGTATTTTGGACGTTTGTGACTACTTTCGACAACAAGGTGTGCATGAAAATGTACTGAAATTGAAGTTATTTCCATATTCTTTGAAAGATCACGCCAGGGCATAACTCAATGGATTACCTTCCGGCTTGATAAAGTCTTGGGCTGACTTGTGCAAAAATTTTTTGCTATGGCATAATCAACCCGATATGAACAACCATCTTAGAAATGCCATAGCATCTTTTCACCAAGGCGATAAAGAGTATGTATGAGTGATGGGATCGATACAAAAGTTTGCTTCGCAAGTACCCCAATCATGGATTCCATGACTGGACTCAAGTTATGATGTTCTATAATAGAGTTAATGCACCCACGAGGATGATGCTAGATGCCTCGGCAAATGGCACATTACTTGACAAATCACCAGCAGAGGCATTTGACATTTTGGATAGGATTGCCAACAATGATTATCAATTTTCATCTACAAGGCTTGGACTTGGGCGAAAATCACATGGATCTTTCGAGCTAAATTCTATGGATACAGTGTCTGCCCAACTTGCTGCTATCACCAATATGTTGAAGAATTTGCAAAGGCCAAATGAGATGAGAGAAGTAAAGGTAGCCAATTCAACATGTTTATTATGCCATGACAATCACAATGAGAGTGAGTGCCTGATCAATCAAGAATCCATAAACTATGTGTGCAACTACAATCGAGGCAACAATAACCCCTATTCTAACACATATAATCTTGGATGGCGTCAACATCCAAACTTTTTGTGGGAAAATCAAGAAACCAGCAACTCTAGTCAGCCCACTAGGCAACAAAACTTCAGTGACTCCCAGGGTTTTCAAACGAATATGCCATGTCATAATTCTAACGAGGGAGTACCATCTTCATCTAACACAAGCTCTTTGGAGGCCACGATGCAAGATTTTATCGTAACAATGAAGACCATGCTGCATGACCATGCGACCTCTATAAAAAGCCAAGAAGCTTTGCTTCAAAGCCACAGCTCGTCTTTGAGGGCCTTGGAGGGTCAGGTTGGTCAAATTGCCATGGCATTACAGTCTCACCCAAATGGCAGTCTTCCTAGTGATACTGAAGTCACTAAGGCTCAAGACATAGAGCATTGTGATATATTCACCTTAAGGAGTGGCATCAAAATCTACAAAGATGCTAAGTTTGGGAGGGAGACACTCGGAGAGCCCGGTCATGAGTTTGTGCACAAAGATCCGAAGGTGCAAGAAGATTTATATTTGCTGGATAACAACAATGAGGGTTCGAAGAGTACAACCAATGAAAATAAGAAAAATTTTGCCACGACAAAAGAAAAGCTCCCATCAGTAGGAGTTGATGACCGAAGGAAAGCTGCAGAAGTTTGCCGCAACAAATTTTTATGTAGTGATAATCACTTTAATCTTGATGAAGAAGACGAAGAGGAGCTCGAGGATATTCCAAAGGAGATGAGTAAGTCTAGCTCACCCATAGCTAGATCGGGTATAAAATTTGAACCTTTGAATCCTATTGAATTTACTAATCCTAAACCTCAACTAGCTGCTCATTTTTCTATGCTAGAAATTGTGAAAGAACTAAAGAATGAAATAGAGATTAAGAAAAAATTCCCTAATGAGAAATTATTATTTGCCGCGACAATTTTGTGGCATGCTAACATTGTCAATTTTCTCATTATTGTTGTTTTACTTTCTTATTTGATTAGCCTAGGAAAGAATAAGGTCATACACAATGGTGGTTACTGGCATAGGGATGGCCTCGACCTCTCCAACAAATTTGCTGCCCAAATGATTTCAAGTTGCCACAACAAAAAGGAGCAAAAAGAGATCTCATTCCACTACCATTTAGCTTCAGGAAAAGAGCACTTTGAAGAAGAGATGACTACTGCAAAGGTCCTACAAATCAGATGTGAAAGACACGAAATGCCAGGGCAAACTATTTTGAAGGCAAAACTATTATATGTGTGGGGCATTTTGGTCTACACTGGTGCTCCGGTCGAGCGCGACAAATCTACACTTCTCTTGCACGATGTCAAAACTGGCTAAGCATCTTGAGGATGCCGTTACATTTGGGATTTACTCCTGTGCATAAATAAATGTTTATTTCATTATTTTTTTTCAGCTTCCTTTTAGTTGACTATTTTGTTTTTCTTTGCAATGTTAGGGTCCACACAACCTCCAGCCGCACCCGCGTCTGACTCTGAACATTCCAGCCCCTCCAAGTTGAGAAAGCGCAGTCGCCGTGCGATCTCTACACCACCACCTGCTTAAAGACAAGGTACCTTGCATTTGCATTGCATTCATAGCATGTAGCTTCATTTTCCTTAGTTTTAGTAAGCATTGGGGACAATGCTTCTCTCAAGTTTGGGGGAAGTAGGGTTCTCGCATCACTGCATGATAGTAATAGTAAAATAAATATGCCATGACATTAGTAATTGCCTGAATAGTTTTCTGGAATTAGTTAAGGATGCTCGATGATGATGAATTTGATGGCTATGATAGAATGTACATGACTGGTTGAGGATGATAGAACCAACTCTAGGACTTGCTTCTTTAAAACCCTTGAATACACGATTGTATATTTTCCATGCTTGAGAAACTAAGAAATTTTTTATAAGAGAAATCTTAAAATGTCGTGGCATAAAATTTTGAATGATGAAAAACCCACTAAAAATGAAAAAATAAAAAAAATGTTTGAATGAAGTTGAGAATAAATGCCTAGGCATATCTATAGAGTGACACTCCGCTATGCCATGGCATATGAGTGAATGAAAGATGTCACGGGATGACTCTACCTGACTAGCTCGGGGGTGAAAGGTATGCTCCCTTTCACCTAGAGTGTGAGATGATAAAGTGATGGGCTGACTCCTCTCGTAGCAGAAATAAAGGAAAGAAAGCAAGGTGGGGGTAAAAATTTCTAAATGTCATGGCAAATTAAGAAAGCTTGCTTAGACAATTTTTAAGTATGTTAAATATGGACTGGATACAAATCACACACACCCACACAAAGAATCTTGCCCTAGGGGACAATACTAGATTTCTCAAACCTAGTTTAGCATGTTGAGGCCATATGTGCTGAGGGCAAAAATTTTATCCCATAAGACTATTCTGCTTCTGAACTTGTCATGGTATTTTTGTTTTGCTTATTACTATCCATTGCTTGAGGACAAGCAATAGCTTAAGTTTGGGGGTGTGATAACTCCATAAAAGGTCACATTTTGGGACATTTTTACTTAAGTTATTGAATGTTTAAGAGCTCATTTAGGACCATGTAGATGCATTTAGAAGCATTTAGTTGCATGTGGTGGAATTCGGTTTGTCGTGGCATTTTAATTTGTCATCAGTGCTACCTTATAGGGAAGGTGTTTGTCTAATGATGTGTAGGAATTAAGAGCAAGGAAAAGAGAAAATAAAATGCCGTGACATAAGGAGATTGCTTAGCAAAATGAAATTGCCAAGTTCGACTGGCATTTCGATAGCGCTTAAAGTGCGAGAAGATATTTTTGAAGCCAGCTGTCTCCGACTTTCCGAGAGCTCTGCCCGAGAAATCCGCCTCGAAGATCCGCCTGGAGGGATCAGCACTGCAACCGCCAGTCCTGTCGATGATGCCGCCTGACCCTGCAGATCCTGTCTGTCCTTAGGTGCCTGTAACGGGATTTTATTGGTCCATCAGCCAGCTACCCAGGCTGCATCAGAGCCTGTTCTGCTCGGCTCCCAAGCACTTAATCATGGTTTTTGGAGTTTTCTAAGAAAGTTAATATCAAGTCTTAGGATTTATTTTCCCCTATAAATAGAGGATAAAGCCATATGGAAGAAGACTTTGGTTCCACCCAGATTTGAGCTTAAAAGGTTAGAGAGAAAATGTCTCATCTTTCTTCGACAATCATACTTGCTGTGATATTTCTCCGTGACAAGCTTGAGGGAGTGGCGTTCTAGACATCCGAGAAGATCTAGTTCGCTGGGGGCAGTTCGTGGTGGCCAAGGGAAGCTCGGGCAGTGCACGTCGAAGGCTTTTTCTCATTCCCTTAGTTCTTTGTTTTCATATTTTTGTTATTTGGTTGTAAGGAACGGATGAAACTTGCTTTGTGCTTGTTTATTTCGAACCCCACCATGAACGAAACCTATTTGGTGGGAGTTCACTTGGATGTTTAAGTTTTATTTCAATGAATGGTTGCTTTTCTATGTTATATTCTGTTTTGTTTATGAGACTTAGTGCCTTAAGGTTGTAGGAGCTACGAGAGTAGCCATTCCTTAGGAGATTCTTTGGGTTCGAGAGAATACCAAGATAACACATCCTTAGTGTTCGAGAGAAACTAGGGAGGAACTACATAAACAAGGGGTTCTAGGTAGTGACTAGGCCTAATCCACCTTAGAGATACGGCTAGGATTTCATTCGATTAATAGAAGTTATGCATAAACGATAGGTTAGATGTTAATGCTGTCGTAAAAAGGTATTGCCGAGACATTTCCTATTATCTGGACCAATAGGATCACTGCATGGGTTTATGCCAACCGGTTTTGCCAAGGCATCTTTAATCTGTCAAGTCCCTTACTAGAGATAGCATACGGCACCTTACTATACTCTGTCGGGTAGAAGAGGCATAGAGATAAGATCATTCCGAGAAGTAAACTTAGGTTTTCCAGAGTGACTCCTACCACTCATTCCCAAAGTAGCTTGTCGTGTGAGAAAGACAAAGTCCTATTAATCAAATCGTATATTTACATTTTATTTTGCTTTAACATTTCCATCCACTTTGCCACGACATATCCATTTGCTACCATACCACCATTCCATTTCCACAACATCCATCTCATTTTTCCACAGCATTATCATTTGTACATACCATCGCTAACTTTACTTAGGTGACAAAGTAAAGCGCTTTGATAGAACTTATTCGACTTCCTCCAATCCCTGTGGAGACGATACTCACTTATCACTATATTACTTGTTCGATTGTGTATACTTGCACATATATCCGCACCCATTTATAGTACTCATACCGAGCGGACAACTGTTTGACTTCATAAGCCAATATTTGCACTGGTTCTTCTTCATAGGTCAAATTAGGTTGGACTTCTATTTCCTACGGTGCAACGATATGGGAGGGATCGAACCTGTATTTTGCAATAAGGACACATGGAAGACATTATGAATTTTCTCCATTTTCGGTGGCAAAAATAATTGATATGTTACTGGTCCTATCCTCTTAACAACCTAATATGGCCAAATGAATCTAGGACTCAATTTTCCCTTTCGACCAAACCTTAATTCTTTCTTCCAAGGAGATATCTTCAAGAAAACTTTATCTCCAACTTAAAATTCAATTTTTTTCCCCTTAAGATCAGAATATAAATTTTGCAGGTCGAATGCCACTTTGAGATTATGCTGAATTTCCCGAACTTTTTCTTCCACGTCTTGAATCAAATCCGAACCAAGAACACTTCGGATTTTAAGCTCATACCAGTTTAATGGTGTATGACATTTCCTCCCATATAACGCCTCATAGGGTGCCATCTTAATACAATACTGATAACTATTGTTGTAAGTGAATTCCGCCAGTGGTAAATACTTCTCCCACGATCATTTGAACTCAATTATACATGCTCTCAACATATCTTCCAAGATTTGAATAATCTACTCTAATTGATCATCAGTCTGAGGGTGAAAAGTTGTATTAAAGTTTAAGTGAGTTGCCAACACTCCAAACAGGAATTCCAGAAACTTGAAGTGAATCGAGGGTCTCTATAACATCCCTAACCCGTACCCGACCCGGATACGAGTCCGAGATGCCACATTACCTTTTAAAACCATATACTTGTACAAAAACAATAGAAAATTTAAACTTATATTATGAAATCCTATAATTTACACTAGTTTAATACAAAAACTCGTAAACATAATCAGAGCATTCACAACTTAAACATTTGATTACATGCCAACATTGAATTACATAACAAAATGACCAACTATTTAAGTTTCTTTTGATCTGATAGTTGCAGAAGAAATGTTGTCCCAGCTGTTTAATCTTGATTGTCTACCTTCTCGGATCCTACGTGTGAAATAATCCCACACTAAGTCATCGACTTAGTGAGGCATAACAATAATAGCTATAAAATATAATTATAATGCCATAATGAAATGAAGTATAATGAAATCATACATTTTATCAATGCAATTTATATCACCATGTTTCTTACACATAAGCCTATCATATTATCAATCATGAATCCATATTATTAAGTTCACTAGCCCATGATACAATACTGAGAACCTAAGGTATATGAGTACAGTGAGGTTGTGCACTATGCTGTCACCACAGCTCGTATAAATGCACCGAAGTGTCATGTAGAATTGAAACAAAGTGACGCGTAGAAATGCACCGAAGTTCCATATAAGATGTCCATAAAGACCACATAAAAATTCCTTAAAAATCTTATACATATGCCAAGGATCAAGTATGTGTCTCAAAAGACCTCATACATGTTCCAAAGAATACATATATGTCCCGAATGACCACGTATACCCTCTACTCTTGGCATGCCAACTATACCTATAGTTCTCATCTACATAACATGGGCTTCTCATAATTCACATAGTGTATCTCATTGACATATAATTTCTTACCTTTATCACATGGTTCATGTAACTTTTCATGCATATTCATTTAAAGCATGTCACATAATGCATATGGTATGAATTCATATCATGTATCATAATATAAAATGAGTCATGTATTAAGGTATTGAATCTATACTTATCATAAGTCTAAAGTTTGATATACTATTATAATCATACTGTGCATATACACTCACCTAGATCTCTTTGTCTTTCCCTCAATCGATCTTACTTGTCAATTGTTCCAGAACTCGTTTAGGCTTAGAATCTACATATATATAATTTCCAAGACAATTATCAGAAGCTTGAACATTATAACTCTATCCTTAACTATTTAATGAACAAAATTTCCATTTTCCCCTAAGTGGTATTAGTACCCCTATGTATGGTACCGATACTTCCCTTTAGAAGGGTATCGATACACTTCTGGGTATCGATTCCCAAATTAAGTTTGATATTTATAGGTATCGATACCTGCCTGATGGTATCATACTTATGGTATCGATACCTCTCCTTTAGGTATCGATACCTCATAAAGATGTTCTTCAAAATTGGTCTTAGGGTATCGATACCCATTCATAGGGCATCGGTACCCAATCATAGGGTATCGATACCCCTTGCCCACAACAGACTATTTTCACCTGAAAATTATCAACACCTCACCCAAATTTCCATATATAAAGACCTTTTATACTACCAAACTCAACTATAAACACTTTAACTAACTTCTATCATTCCAACACCTTATTATCTCCCATATCTCATCCAAATTCTTAAAACTAAGAATCTTACTAACTTTTCCATGTAATTCAAACTCAGTTCTAACACTTATTATTTCTTGTTCACCCTTATGACAAGTCAAATTCAGCTTCCAAATTCAATTAAGTCTTCTTACTCAAATTTTCACTTAAAAACTCCACGCCTTAAATCCTCCATAACTTGTTATTCTTTGAATGTTAAACAACTTTAAACCTTCCTTTAGGTTTCCTAATCTTCTAAGAATCTAAAGCATATCTAATTTACAAGAATTATTCAACGAAAGGAATTCTTACCTTAGCTATCAACTCATGGGAAGGAAAGGAGAAAAGAATGAAGAGTAGAGAATTGTCTGGAAAAAATAAAACCCCACATCCCTTTTACACGTGTTATAATATCCCATGGATAAATTTTTTAATTCATTTCCCTTCTAAAAGAGTCTTTTGCCCTTACAGCTTTCATTCCTTTGAATACATCCTACATACAATTTTCCATTTAAGTCCTTGTACATTTCAATTTATCTAATATGTTCAACAAATTTTAAAATCTCACACTTTGGTCACTAACCCGGTATTGAGGATGTTACAAATCTCCCCTTAAGAAAATTAGTCCTCAAAATTTCATTGCACGAACAGATGAGGGTATTGATGTCGCATATCCTCTTCATGTTCCCACGTGCTTCCTCTAATTTGTGATTTCTCCATAGGACTTTGACTAACATAACTTTATTCCTCAACTGTTTAACTTCATAAGCCAATATTTGCACTGGTTCTTCTTCATAGGACAGATCAGATTGAACTTCTATTTGCTCCGGTGCAACAATATGAGAGGGATCAGACCTATATTTCCGTTACATAGACACATGGAAGACATTATGAATTTTCTCCATTTCAGGTGACAAAGATAATTGATATGCTACTGGTCCTATCCGCTTAACAACCTCATATGACCCGATGAATCTAGGACTCAACTTTCCTTTCTGACCAAACCGTAATACTTTCTTCTAGGGAGATACCTTCAAGAAAACTTTATCTCCTACTTCAAATTCAATATATTTTCTTTTAAGATCAAAATAGGACTTTTTCTGATCAAATGCCACTTTGAGATTATTCAGAATTTCCTGAACTTTCTCTTCCACATCTTGAATCAAATCCGGACCGAGAATGCTTCGATCTTTGAGCTCATACCATTTTAATGGAATACGATAATTCCTCCCATATAACGCCTCATAGGGTGCCATCTTAATACTGGACTAATAACTACTGTTGTAAGCGAACTTTGCCAGTGATAAATATTTCTCCCATGACCCTTTGAACTCAATTATACATGTTTTCAATATATCTTCCAAGATTTGCATAGTCCTCTCTGATTGCCCGTCAGTCTGAGGGTGAAAGGTCGTACTAAAGTTTAGGCGAGTTACCAACGCTCCATGCAGGGATTTCTATAATCTCGAAGTGAATCGAGGGTCTCGGTCAGAAACTATGGAAATATGCACTCCATACAATCTAATAATTTCTCTAATATACAGTTATGCTTACTTTTCCATAGAGAAATCAGTTCTGACAGGGAGGAAATGTGTTGACTTAGTCAAAAAATCAACAATAACCCAAATTGAATCTCTTTTGTTCAGAGTCAAAGGTAACCCCGAAACAAAATCCATCGTTACATTTTCCCACTTCCATTGAGGAATAGAAAGAGGTTGTAATAACCCTGACGATATTTGATGCTCGGCTTTAACTTGTTGACATACCAAACACTTATATACAAATTCAGTAATACTTCTTTTTATCCCTGACCACCAATATCGATCCTTCAAATCTATATACATCTTGGTTCCACCCGGGTGCATCGTCAATGGACTATAATGAGCCTCTGTCAATAAATCTTTCTTCAACTTCTCATCGTCGGGTATCAATATTCTTCCTTTATAATATAAATTTCCATCCGACTTAATCTCAAAATCTTTAATTTCTCCATTCTTTACTTACTCTACTCTTTTCAAACACAATTCATCTTTACTTTGTAATTTTCCAATTCGATCCAACCATGCTGGTTTAAGCTTTAACTCTGCACATAGACCACCGTCTCTAGTTAAAGATAACCTTGCATTCATAGTTTTAAGGCTGCAAACGTTTTTCTACTCAAAGCATCTGCTACCACGTTAGATTTTCCGGGATAGAAGTCAATTATTACATCATAATCCTTTAAGAACTCAACCCATCTCCTTTGCCTCAAATTGAGCTCTTTTTGTGTCATCAGATACTTCAGGCTCTTATGATCCGTATACAAGTAACAACATTCTCCATATAGGTAGTGAAGCCAAATCTTAAGAGAGAACACTACTGCAGCTATTTCTAAGTCATGAGTTGGATAATTCTTTTTATGTGGTTTTAATTATCTCGATGCATACGCTACCAATTTCTCTTCTTGCATTAATACACATCCCAATCCATTATGGGACGCGTCACTGAATACCACAAAATTCTTGCCAGATTCAGGTTGAACCAGCGGGAACTTCTGTCAAAATTCTCTTTAACGCTTCAAAACTTTCTTGACACTCCGGAGTCCAAACAAAGGGTACGTTATTTCTCATCAACTTGGTTAAAGGTAGAACTATCATCAAAAAATTCTTAACAAATCTTTGATAATAACCTGTAAGACCAAGAAAACTCCGAACTTCAGACACATTCTTTGGAACTTCCCAATCCATCATGGCCTTTATCTTGTGAGGGTCCACCCGAATCCCCTTTGCATAGATCACATGCCCAAGGAAAATTACTTTATTTAACCAAAACTCGCATTTGGACAATTTGGTATAAAGTTTCTTATCTCTTAAAATTTGTAGAACTATTCTTAGATGTAGACTATGCTCTTCATTGGATTACGAGTACACCAGTATGTCATCTGAAGATACTAATTTTTTTACCCATATTATTATTATTATTATTATTATTATTATCATTATTATTATTATTATTATTATTATTATTATCATTATTATTATTATTATTAAATATATATTAAATACATATATAAATAATTAATTACATGCCCAATTACAACTGGACCGGCCAGTTACAAACAACCAGAACCGGCCCAGACCCAAAAGGAAACCTAAACCAATTTAGGGTTTCAGTTAGGGTTTCCTAACCTAATCCATGCCAGCCGCTCTAGCCAGCCGCCTCAGACTAACCGTTGGATCTGGCAAGATCCAACGGTCCAGATGGCTCCAGATGGAAAAAGTAGGGTATGATACCCTAGGGCCGCGGCCGCGGAAACCCTAAACCAATTTAGGGTTTCAGTTAGGGTTTCCTAACCCTAATCCCATGCCAGCCGCCTCTAGCCAGCCGCCTCAGACTAACCGTTGGATCTGGCAAGATCCAACGGTCCAGATGGCTCCAGATGGAAACCGTAGGGTATGATACCCTAGGGCCACGCGGCCGCCGCTGCTGCTCTCGCCGCCTCCGCCGCTGCCACGTCCCAACCGAAGGCTCCAGAAGCTCCAACGCCAGCTGTCCACGCCATGGCTACGGGGTGAGTCACCACTGGTAGTCCGGTGACTCACCGAAATCCCCTCTTCGGACCGGTCCGATGGCCACACCGGTGGTGGCTATAAAAGCCACCACCCGAACCTGAAAAAAAAAGGGGAAGAAGACAGAGAACAGATCCCAGAAATACAAAACAAAAAAAAAATATATACAAAATACTACCAACGATCTCAGCAGCAAAGAAACAGAAAAGAAAGAAAAAGGAAGAAAAGAAACTTACCGAGGAAGCCCTGATCACCGGATCTCACCGAAACCTTCGAAACACCGAAGGTAATTTTGTAGATTTGCTCCGATTAGGAGCTTTTTAAGGAAAAAGAACATCGGAAACGTCCTTAGGACGTCCCGATCTATTTAGCGGTGTAAAAATAAAATTTTCCGGCCACCGGATGCGGTGGCCGGCGGTGACGGTCACGGCGGCAGACGGTTGCCGTCCGGTGACCGGCTTCCCTCCGATGAGGGAAGCTAGAGAGAGGCCAGAGCTCTCTCTGCTTGAGAGAGAAAGAAAAAAAAATGAAATGAAGCTGGCCCTTCGGGCCAGCCGGTTTTGACCTTATATAGGCCTTCCCGAACGACGTCGTTTCGGGAAGGACTATGCGCGTAATTAGATAATAGTTAAACTCCGTCCGCAGTCCTTCTAACTTGTAAACTTTACATTTTAGTCACTAAATCGAATTCATAATACTTTTAATTTGATCTCGAAATTTTAATTTTATTTATTTTAGTCCTTTTTATTAAAATAATATATTTAGGATAAATAACAGATTTAATCCCTTAATTTTAATAAATAATATTTTAATCCCTAGTTTATATTTTTAATTTATTTTATTATAATATCCGAATTTTAGATAATTTTATTTTAGTCACTAAATTATTAAATAAGAAAATAGTATGTTTAATCCCTGTAATTCTGATTAATTATGAATTAGGTTTTTCAATTTTAATTTCACTATATTTTAGTCATTTATTTTAAGTATTTTTTTTATTATTGCTTTTAAATATATTTAGAATTGTATTTTGTTTATATATTTAAATGTTGTTATAAATATATATAAATAAATATTTATTTTAAATAAATTATTTTAATATTTATTTTTCAATATCAAAGAAAAGGACAGTCTTAATACAACTGGATGTCCTATTATGGTATTTTAAAATTAAAAAAAAAATTATAAAGAATATTATTTAATTTAAATTACTATTTATCAATATCAAAGAAAAAAGCTGTCTTAAGGCACCTAGAAGTTCTTTTCTGATATTTTAAATATTTTTATAATTTTTAAATAATAGGATTATAAATTAAATATATTTTGAATTTTATTTTTAATTTTTAATAAGAGACAATTTATAATTAAAAAGTACCAATTTGGGCGTTGTAGGGGTGCTAATCCTTCCCTAAACGTAACCGACCACGAATCCCTTTTTATTATTAAAAAGAACTAATTTTTGGTTAAAACGCAGATCAGTTTATCTTTTAATTGATGTTTTCTTAAAAACTCTTTTAAAAGATATTTTTTAGGTATTCGACCTACCTGAACCAAAAGGCCGATGGCGACTCCCAAAAATATTTTCAAAACCATTTATTCACATCACTTTTCCCGTCAAGTAAATATTTCGTGCCCGGACGAAAACCGGTTACGACAGCTTGGCGACTCCGCTGGGGACCGGTCAAACTTTAAAATCAATTATAAATTGTCTCTATTAATTAAAAATTAAAAGTTCATATATTTAATTTTTAATTCTTTCTTTTCAAAATTTTTACTTATTATTTTCATAATATTTATATGTTTTATTTTATTTGCAAGTATTTTATTTCATTATTTATTTTTCTGTCAAAGGTTTGAGCATTTCTCCTCACACACAACACTTGCATTGCATAACATAAAGCTCTATAATTGAGTTGTCCCTTTTAAGTGGGAGTGAAAGCGACGTCTTCGTGAGAATTTATTCTTCGTGTCAGACCTAGCAAGTAACTTTCGGGGTTCATATGCTCTATGTCTTCGTGAGAATTTATTCTCCGTGTCAGGCATAGAGAAATGTATCCCCTCGAATTGAACTCGATCCACTTTAGTCTGTGATGGACTAGGATTGAGGGTTAGCAACCCAAGGGGGGCACTAACAAGGACAATTCGGGTACCTTTATTATTAGATCTGAAACCCTGCATATAAAAAACCTTAGAAACTCTGCCGATCTGAAGTCATGCCGAAATTTTGTCTAAAATAGGTGTACACACAGGAGAAATGAATTCTAACTTTCTTGTTTATTTATTTTCTTTACTAATTAAATTACATGTATATTTAAATTATTTTAAATTTAGAAAAGCATGTTTAAATAAAAAATATTTATGTACATGTTACTATTGAATTTCTTTATTATGTAAACTAATTTATTTTCCTTTTTGTGTGTTCTTTATTTTTCTGTTTGCATAGCATCATACAGGATAAAAGGCATTGATCCTTGTGTTAATTGTCTCATTGGAAAGCCTTCATCTATGGATAAAAAGTGTTCAAATCAAGTAACTCTGAACTCAGAAGTAAGACAGTGGGCTGAGGACTTACAAAGACAAGAAGGAGACAGTTTGCAGGATGATTATGTATCTGACTTGGCCAGTTATGCTCCAGTTTCACTAAAAAGAAATGATATGCAAGATTTGCGAAGCATTTGGGAAAGTTGGGATTCAAACAAAAAATTGCAGTTTTATCAGATTTACGGAGACATCCCATATTTGCTCTATGTCGAAGTTGATGATGAATTACTCAGAGCCCTAATTCAATTCTGGAATCCAGGGTACAATTGCTTCACTCTCAATAAAGAAGATTTGGTCCCTACTATTGAAGAGTACACAACTTTGCTACATATAGATGGGGTTTTGGAGAATCGAATATATTCAAAGTCAATTAAAACTCAACCCTTTCGAGTTAAATTAGCAAAGATTGCCGGGTACGAGAAGAATGGGTAGCATCCGTACAAAACAAAAGGCGAAAGCGAAGGCATTGCTTGGACCAACATTAAGAACTTATTCAGAGTCATCCAGATATTAAAGTACGATTCGATTATTTGCTATGGGTATGTATGGTATGGTCATCTTCCCAAAAGTATTGGGATATATTGAAGCTGCAGTGGTAGATTTGTTTGAACAGCTACCGAAAAAGATTAATCCTGCTTCTGCAATCCTAGCAGAGACCTTCAGATCGTTAAATGCTTGTAGAAAGTTAGGAGGTGGACGATTCTCAGGGTGTACCCAGTTGTTATATGTTTGGATCCGTAGTCATTTCTGGAGGATAGAAAAAGTGTCATAACTACGTTTTAATACGGATTACTCACCATTAAAAGAATTTCTGGAGCAAGAATGGCCGAAAGAAATTAAGAAAGATATGTGGATTAATGCCTTTCGAAATCTGCAAAGCAATGACATTGTTTGGCGAGCCCCGTGGCAAATACAAAGGGAATTCATTTACAAATGTGGAGATTACAACTGGATAATGCTGCTCAGATTATGGGGAGGAATTGGATATGCACCACTTCTGGTTATAAGACAGTATGAAGGTCGCCAATTTGTACCTGTCACTGTTGGATTACAGTCATCTGTTCGCATTCCATAGCAAAAATTATAAAAGAAGTATCATGGAAGCCGTTACAGCTTGGAAACAACTTTTGTATCCGAGCTAAAGCAGCAAAAGAAATGCTAACTCCTGATTATGAAGAATGGAGATCTGTCAGGAAAACGAAATATTCCTCTACCAGATCAAAATGAGGATATCTCTATGGAAGATCGCATTAAGGTGGTTCCGTCAGAGATTGAAATCTTGAGAGCTGAGTTTGAAGCAGAAAGAAAAGGATGGTCGAAAAATTAGAGCAAATGAGACAAGATAAAGCTATGTTGGGGGTTGACATTGACTTCCATTCATCACAATGTGCAATGTTGAGAAAGATAAAAAAAAGGTGATGATGAATTCAGAGCATTACAGAAAAATTACCAGGATTATATAAATCCCGGAAAGCATCAGGATCAAGCCAAACAACAATACAGATGACCAGAGAATTGAACATCGAGAAAAGACAAGTTGAAGATCTGAAAGGAAAGAATAGCCGTCTACTCAAAAGCCTTGAGAAGGGAAAGCAAAAAATGGAAGATTTTGTTGTTGACAAAAGAGAGCGAATTATAAAAAGCAAGGCTGAACACCGTGAAATCATGAATGAAATGCGAAGAGAAAGGGATCGAGCCAAAGATTTAGAAGAAATGAGAATGACATCTTTAATAAATTTGAAGGTGAGAAAAATATCATGTTCAAGGGATTTGAATCTGAAATGAACCAGTTGATTGCTGAACTTGAAGTCAGAGGCCAAAAGATGGAAGAATCCAATGTTGAAAAAGAAAAATGGGAGCTGGAAAGAAAAAATTTCAACACCAGACTTGAGGTAGAGCAGGAAGTAGCTAGCAATTGGATGCAAAGATGCAGAAACAAGGATATTCAAATCCAGAAGCTTAATCAAAGAACGCAAGAAGCACGAACAAAACTTGAAGAAGATCTGGATCAGTCTAGAAATAAAAACTCAGAGTTTAATGCTTACATTTTGCAACTTGAAGAATCATTGTTTCAAGAAAAGGTTCGTCTAGGACCTAATGATCTCAAAGAAAGTAATGAGGAAAATGCTTCACTGCGAAGACGCATTAGAGATCTTGAAAAAATTCTGCACAATTGTCAAGTCAGAATCACTGAGTTAGAGCAAACTCTTGAAGGAACAAATGAACAATGGCAAAAGTCAACTGATTTCTATGTGGAAAGAAGTGAAGAAAGAAGTAATATGGTGTTTGAGGCCATGGTTCAAATGAGCGAAGTTGCTAGATATGTTGGGGAATTAGCTGTTGAAGCCAAAATAATTGAGCATCACGTTGATCCAGTTTCTAAGTGCGGAAAGAAGGTGTCATGGTTAATGAAAGAATTATAGAGCTTAATAGAAAGCTACGCCTTATCTGTAGTTATGAACTATTATAAAGAAACTTTTGTATGCCGATGAAAGTTGTTCTATGACAGTTAACTTTTTGGGATCAATACCTTTTTGCATACATACATTTTTCATACATTCATCATTTTATAATTTTCTTTATGAATAATTTTATTTTATTAAGATAAAATTCATTAATTAAAAATTGAAAAAATTATATTAAAAGATTTTTCAATCGCAGTTATTCTGGCCAAAAGAGAAATACAACATCACTACGGTACTAGACAAGCTACTAAGAGAATTATGGAAGATAAAATACAACGTATTGAGGAACATCATAATAAAGAGCAAGCAGAAATGAGAATGAAGCTGGAGAAAATTGAAGCCAATATTGCAAATTCACAAGACAGTATGATGCAGAAAATAGAGGATATGTTTAAAAGGCAGGCTATCAGTGGAAAAATGCATGAAAATCCTGTATCTTTTGACCAAGAACCCATATATCCTCTAGGTTTTCCACCAGAACCAATTTATCACTCTGGTACTACACCTATACAAATCAATGCTCGTACATCTGCATTACAAGAAGTCAAACCACATGAAGATCAACAAGTGAATCCTGCATCTTCAAGCAAAAATCCACTTATATCAGATGTGAAAATAGGGGATCTTAATACTGATCATTTGATCCCAAATTTGAATGAGCTGAATGAGAACAAAAGTAAATGAAGAACTAACCAGACAGATCAAGAGCTTAGAAGAACGAATGAAATCCGTGGAAATAACTGAATCATTCTATGGTTTGATGCTAGTGAGTTGAGTTTGGTTCCAGACCTAATCCTCCCCATCAAGTTCAAAGCTCCCGAATTTGAAAATTGACGGTACTACATGCCCTTCATCCCACTTACTATGTTTTGTCGAAGAATGGCAGGATATGTGAAGGACGAGAAATTGTTAATTCACTGCTTTCAGGATAGTTTGACAGGACCGGCTTTAAAATGGTACACTCAATTGACCAAGCCAACATTAGATCCTGAAAGATCTGGCTAAAGCATTCTTAGAGCAGTATCGCCACGTAACAGACATGTTCCTGATAGATGGACTCTCCAAAATTTGGAGAAAAAGAATAATGAAACATTCAGACAGTATGCTCAGAGATGGCGTGATACAGCACCCAAGTTCAACCACCTTTGTCAGAAAAAGAGGCCAGTAATATTTGTTCATACCTTGAAGGCTCCTTATTTAAATCATCTAATGGGGAATGCAACCAGAAATTTTGCAGATTTGGTCATTTCTGGAGAACTCATTGAAATGTTTGAAAAGTGGCAAGATTGAATCAAATGAAGGGTCTAGTTCCAAAAGACCTACGTATCGGAAAAAGGAGAATGAAGTCAACAATGCCAATTCTTACAGTAAGGATTCATCGAAAAGTGTTACAATAACCCAGCCAAGGGTTAAGAAAGAGGAAACAAACACTAATCGAGCAGATTCCAGAGGATCTCGAAAGGAAAATGAAAGGTTGTCTTTTACACCTTTACCAGTACCATACGCTGAGATCTATGATTCACTGTTAAAAGAAGATGTCATACGACCTTATCCTTTGGTTCCCATGCAACCACCATTCCCTCCTTGGTATGATACAAAGGCCCACTGTGTTTATCATGAAGGAATCACGGGTCATTCTATTGAAAACTGTTTGGCATTCAAAAGGGTGGTTCAAAATTTGATCAACACTGGGAAGTTGGAATTCAATACACCATCTGCATCAAATCATCCATTACCAAATCATGGAGATAAAAACGTGAATGCAATTCAGGAAGAGAACAGAAAGAAAGCAAAAATTGACATTTCTGAAATTAAATCTCTATTTGTTTGGGTATTCCAACAACTCTCTTTAGCCGGTATAATTCCACAACAATTCGGGCCAAGCAGAATGAAGGCAAGAATTATTGTGATATCATCAGGAGAAAGGGCAAATCCAACTATGTCCTGAATTTAGGGATTTGGTGCAAAAATTGATGAACAACAGAGAAATAGAATTCTTTGAAGAAGAACAAGAGAAAAAAGAAGATGATGTTTGCTCATCAGAGGATTCTAAACCTAATCAAAGAATAAATGATCCTGTGATCATTAATGTGAAATCATTTACGGCGATTCCTGCACCAATAAAGCCAAAAGTAGTTATCACCACTCTTCTACCATTTCCATACAAAGATACCCGCAGGGTACCTTGGAATTATACTACCAATGTTTCAATGGTAGGAGGATCTGTTTCTCTAGAAAAAACAGAAGAGAAAAAACAGAGTTTGGGTACAACATCGAAGTCTAAAGCAGTGAGCGAAGTCGGTTTCTTTACAAGAAGTGGGAGATGTTACTCTCCCGAAACATCCAATGCTTCAGAACAAGTGAAAGAAAAAGGAAAAGCCATGGCAATACCTCAGAAAGTATTTGAGGATGAATCCCTTCCAGCATTCAATGAGCCTGTGACAGAAAAACAAGCTCAAGAATTTTTGAAATTCTTGAAACATAGTGAGTATAGTGTGGTTGAACAACTACACAAACAACAAGCGAGAATTTCCATTCTTGATCTATTGATGAATTCAGAAGCACATAGAAATGCTTTGATGAAAATTCTCAATCAAACATTCATCCCTGAAGATATATCCCTCAATAAACTTGACAGAATTGTGGGACATATAGCCGCTGATAATTACATAACGTTCACAGATGATGAAATACCAGAAGGCGAATGGGGTCGTAAAAGCTTTGAACATCACGACACATTGTCATGGTCATGTGTTTCCAGGAGTATTGATTGACAATGGGTCCGCTCTCAATTTAATGCCTCTAGTCACACTTCAAAGAATGCCTCTGGATCAATCACACATGAAGAGTTATCAGAATGTAGTACGAGCATTTGATGGTACTCAAAAAGAAGTGCTTGGGAAAATGGAAACCGTTGTTAATTGGCCCATTCGTGTACAATATTGACTTTGTGGTGATGGACATCCACCCTACATATATGTCTATTAGGAGGCCATGGATTCATTCAGCAGGAGCCGTTCCTTCTTCATTACATCAGAATTAAAATTTGTGTTGATGGACAACTAATATGCGTAGGAGCTGAAGAAGAAATCATTGCATCTGTAACAAGAAATGTTCCATATATCGACACCAATGATGATGCTCTTGAATGCTCTTTCCGAGCTCTTGAATTTGTAAATGCAACCTTTTGCAGAAGGAAGCAAAATTCCATATCCCAGATTGTCTGATTGCACCAAGATGACAGTACGACAAACTTTAGGCATCGGAGCTAAAGCTGGGAAGGTCTAGGAAAGATCTTCAAGGGATTTCGGTTCCTATCAGTATAAAGATGAAAAAAGACCGTTTTGGGCTGGGGTTTAAGCCCAATCTTCAGCAAAAGAACAAAGAGATGAAAGAAGATGTGAAGACAGAAAGGCAAATTGAAGGGGAGAAATCCTTTGGAAACACATGTCTTTCCCACAATTGAAGACCACATTCAGATCAGGGAACAGTTAATGTAGAACAGCAGCTTGTTGAAGCCTTTAAAGAAGAAAAGTTGACGAAAGATCAAGACATAGTCGAAGAGCTATGAATGGATTATTTTCAACATGATCATGAAGGACAACAAGACTGGCAAATACTTGGATAGGATTCCCCATGTTTTTAAATATAAGAAATTTTCTTTAAAATTTTCAGATGGCAATCATTCTTTACATTTTATTACTTTTTACATTTCATAAATTTACTATTCTTTCGGAAATATGTCCGATTTAAATTTGCAGGTGTCACCATGTTAATAGCTGTTATTCCTAGATTTAATCCAGTGATAAATTTAGAGCAGCTTATATGTCTGGAAGAAATCAATGGGTGTGAGGATGAACTGGAATGTGATGTTCCTACTGAACTATTAAGATTGGTAGAAAAAGACAAACAAATTCTACCCCACAAAGAAGAGGTTGAGACTGTGAATTTGGGAACAGATGAGGAAATAAAAGAGGTGAAAATTGGTACTACTTTGACCATCCCAGATAAAACAAGAATTGATAAATCTCCTTCAAGAGTTCAAAGATATCTTTGCCTGGTCTTATCAGATATGCCTGGTTTAAGCACAGATATAGTGATACACAAGCTTCCAATCAATCCAGAACATAAACCGGTCCAACAAAAGCTCAGACGAATGAGGCCAGAAATGTTGTTGCAAATCAAAGAAGAAGTAATGAAACAGATCAATGCAGGTTTCCTACAGGCAGCTAAATACCCAATGGGTAGCCAACATTGTTCCCGTACCGAAGAAAAATGGGAAAGTTCGAATGTGTGTGGATTACAGAGATCTCAACAAGCTAGTCCGAAAGATAGTTTTCCATTCTGTTATAAAGTGATGCATTTGGATTGAAAAATGCAGGGGCAACATATCAAAGAGCCATGGTAACTTTGTTTCATGACATGATGCACAAAGATTGAAGTATATGTAGATGACATGATTGCCAAATCCCGAACTGAAGAAGACATATTCAAAATCTGAGAAAGCTTTTCCAGAGATTGAGGAAGTATCAATTAAAGCTCAACCCCGCTAAATGTACTTTTGGGGTAACTTCCGGGAAACTTTTGGGATTTGTGGTCAGCAAAAAGAATCGAGATTGATCCAGATAAAGTAAAAGCAATTCAAGATCTTCCACCACCCAATACAAAAAAGAAGTTCGAGGCTTCTTGGGAAGATTAAATTATATATCTCGGTTCATTTCTCAATTAACTGACAAATGTGATCCAGTGTTCAAATTACTTCGAAAGAACAATCCTGAAGTCTGGAATGAAGAATGTCAAGAAACTTTGGATATTATTAAGAAATATTTATCCAAGCCCCAATTTTAGTATCACCAATGCCTGATAGACCGTTAATTCTCTACTTGACGTCTTCGAAAATTCGATGGGATGTGTACTAGGACAGCATGATGAATCTGAAGAAAAGAAAAAGCTATTTATTATCTGAGCAAGAAATTTACCGATTGTGAATTCGATATCCACCAATACAAAAATTATGTTGTGCTTTGGTGTGGGCTACTCGAAGACTCAGAAATATATGCTATACCATACTACTTGGTTGATATCAAAACTTGATCCTTTGAAATTCTTAATGGAATCACCAGCTTTGACGGCAGAATGGCTAGATGGCATGTTTATCTGAGTTTGATATTGTATATGTCAACCAAAAAGCGATAAAAGGAAGTGTCATAGCTGATTTGGCCAGTCGTGTATCAAATGATTATCACCTTTGAGTTTAATTTTCCCGATGATTTGTTGTGCATATCCGTGAATGAAGAAGTCAGAACAAATGATGCATTTGCAACTTGGAAGCTTTACTTTGACGGAGCATCTAATGCTTTGGGACGAAATCGGGGCAGTGTTAATTTCTCCAGAAAATATTTATTATCCCTTTACAAGTAGACTGGAGTTCTTTTGCACCAATAACATGGCGGAATACGAAGCTGGTCATGGGATTAAAAGCAGCTATAGAAAGAAAATCAATGTCTCAAAATATATGGAGATTCATCGTTAGTGGTATCATTGCGAGGAGAATGGGAAACAAAATCCCAAATTATTGGAATATCGAAATTTTACCCTCGAATTAGTGAAAGAATTTGAGAAGTTACCTTCAATTATCTCCCTCGAGAAGAAAATCAAATGGCAGATGCTTTGGCTACATTAGCTGCTATGTTCAGGCAACTAAGAAAGTTGATATGATGCCAATCAAATGCAAGTATATGAAATTCCTACACATTGTTATAGTGTGGAAGAAGAGTAGATGGTAAACCATGGTATCATGATATTCTACAATATATCAAAAATCAAAGTTATCCACCAAATGCATCGGAAATTGATAAAGAACTTGAGAAGATGGCTGCTGGATATTTTCTTGATGGCGAGATTATGTATAGAAGAAGCAATGATCAAATGCTATTGAGATTTAAATACAGCGAAGCTCGAAACGTCATTGAAGAAGTACATAGTGGAATATGTGGAACACATGCAAATGGTCTTTCCATGGCCAGAAAATAATGATATATGGATACTATTGGGCTACCATGTACACAGATTGCATTGATTATGCAAAGAAATAAATGCCAGATATATGCAGACAATTCATGTACCCCCATCTCCTTTACATGTAATGAAGCACCCTGGCCATTTTCTATGTGGGGAATAGATGTCATTGGTGCAATCACACCAAAAGCATCGAATGGACATTGTTTCATTCTGGTGGCAATTGATTATTTTACCAAATGGGTTGAAGCTGCTTCATATACCAATATTAAGAGGTCCACAGTCTGCAAATTCATAAAGAAAGAGATAGTTTGCCGTATGGCCTACCAGAAAGGATCATTACAGATAATGCTATGAACCTGAACAAAAATGATGACCGAACTTTGTGCGCATTTAATCAAACATGCAACTCATGGCATTCGTCCAAAGATGGGGCAGTTGAAGCAGCAAATAAGAACATCAAGAATCATTACAAAGACCACTGAAACTTATAAAGATTGGCACGAGAAGTTACCTTTGCTTTATATGCATATCGAACTACTGTTCGAACATCTACTGGGGCAACACCGTTTTCTCTAGTCTACGGAATGGAAGCAGTCTTACCAATTGAAGTTGAGATTCCATCGCTTCGAATATTGAAGAAACAAAATTGGATGAATCTGAATGGATCCAAGCTAGAGTTGATCAATTGAACCTTGAGGAGAAAAGATTGAAAGCTATTTGCCATGGACAGATGTATCAGAAACGGATGATGAAGTCTCATGACAAAAGGTACATTCAAGAGAATTCCAAGAGATCTAGTACTAAAAAAGATTTCCTATCATAAGATTTCCGTGGGAAATGGATGCCTAATTGGGAAGGGCCATACGTTGTGAAAAAGGCCTTTTCCGGAGGAGTTGATCTTGGCAGAAATGGAAAAATTCTGAGAAATCCAATAAACTCAGATTCTGTCAAGAATATTATGCTTGAAGAAAAGAAAGAAAAAGAAAAGAGAAAAAAAAAAAAAAAAGAAAAAAGAGAAAAAAAGAAAAAGGGGTCAAGGTGAAAACCCGCAAAGGGCATCTTGTAACCAAAGGAAGGATTTGAGTTGAAAACTGAAAAGGCGGCTCAAATGCAGGTTGATTTAGGCATCTGGCAATTGAACCCTTAAGATTTTGACAGTTTGGGAGAAACTTCACATCTACAAGCATTTCGACAACGTTTGAGATCTTCCAGACAAAAGCTTACATCATTTCTCTAAATTGTGTCAACTTGATTAATTTAGAAATACTTATGCTAATAATTTGTTGAGACATTTGAATTTTTATCATTTTATGCTTGCCATAATTTGAATACAATTCTATCTATTTCAAGTTCAATTTATTTGAGATTCATTTATTTTCGAAAATTCAATTTATTCTTTTCTATGAATTAACATAATTTTGAAATAATTTAAATATTTCTGAATATCACTTTATGTTAATACTTTAAATACATGGAATACAAGTAAGCAAATCACACCATCTTAAAGCCATGAACATTAAGATTGTTACACGGGATGCTACCGGCAACAAGGTCAAATCCGCCAAATTTACTCATCAATTGCTCCAACCGATCATCATTCAGTTCTTGCATCTTTGTTTTCAAAGATATACTAAGACAGTAGAAGGCGATCTTTGCAGCACTGATTCCAGCAAAAAGAAACAAGACATTGATATCACTGGGAAACATGTCTCTATACATCCTTGTGTATGGTTTTTAAGGAAACTAGAAGTATTTCCACCACATCAGGTTCAAGTGGAACAACTTTATTCCTTCCAACCCATACTAGATTCCATTTTCAGCACTCATCAAGAACATACTTCTGGACACTTGAAGGTGGCTCATTGTCATAAGCTTCAAGAACCTTACAGATCCTTTCTGTCAATTTGGCACTTCCTGTACATGTTTATAAACAGTTCAACTTTGTTCTTGGATCCCATGAAAGCCATCATTTCTTTGTCAATGGAAAAGCATCAGCACATGGAAGAAGCAGAATAAGAGAAAATCTGTTCTTAATTGACAGAATTATGAATATAGCCCTTTTCAGTATAGTAGCATGGAAATGCTTCGAATCTACAAATTCTGGCTCTACATCTAATAAGTACTGTGATATCCCAGTCCAAACATTAACTGGAATAAATGAAAGTTGCTCATAGCATCTTCTGGAAGTGTTCTTTGAGTTATCTGATCTGGTCGAACAGAAACAATCATTGAATTTGGAAGATGAATTTGCTAATAGCATCTTCTGGAAGTGTTCTTTGAGTTATCTGATCTGGTTTGGCAGAACCAATCATTGAATTTGGAAGATGAATTTGCTAATAGCATCTTCTGGAAGTGTTCTTTGAGTTATCTGATCTGGTTTGGCAGAACCAATCATTGAATTTGGAAGATGAATTTGCTAATAGCATCTTCTGGAAGTGTTCTTTGAGTTATCTGATCTGGTTTGGTAGAACCAATCATTGAATTTGGAAGATGAATTTGCTAATAGCATCTTCTGGAAGTGTTCTTTGAGTTATCTGATCTGGTTTGGCAGAACCAATCATTGAATTTGGAAGATGAATTTGCTAATAGCATCTTCTGGAAGTGTTCTTTGAGTTATCTGATCTGGTTTGACAGAACCAATCATTGAATTTGGAAGATGAATTTGCTAATAGCATCTTCTGGAAGTGTTCTTTGAGTTATCTGATCTGGTTTGGTAAGAACTACAGAACCAATCATCGGAATTAAAAGATGAACTGCATGATCGTCTTCATTAAGAAGTTTCTAATCAAGCTTCTTTTGCTTATTCCTTTCCCAAAAATCATAGCCCAAGTTTCGCCTTTGCTTATAACTGGGATCATTGCATAATGGCTTCCCATCTCTTACTGGAAGAAATGTCAGTAACATTAGCCATTTGAGCACATATAAAATTTGCCAATTTTGCAATTAATGAATATGGACCACATTTCTACAGGGCTATTTGAAGTTTCAGCCTCTGAGAATCCCATTTCTGTCAAGTATAACAGTTTATTCTCCTCATCAGAATCAGAATTCAAGATTTCTCGGTATTAGAAGAACTATCGATATCTGTGAAATCATCTTGAAAGGTCACTTCATAATCAAATGAGTGTTATCAAATCAACATGTTGTCTGAATGCAAGCTTTTCAAGAGCCTATACTATTGAGTTTTATTCTCAAGAGGTTTGTGACATTATATCTACATCACATTTGTCAAAGATGATAGATTCTTTGTTTTGAAGAAGAAAGATCTATTGGGTTTTTACAATTGAAGAATACTCAATTCACCATCTGAAATCAAATAACTTAACATTCATGCATCATATTTAGGCATTTGCAAAAATAGATGCATTTTCATTCATTTTTATTCTTGTTGAAATTTAACAGGAATTTCAAAGATTTTAGCAAAGATTTAAATCTATCATTGATGGATCAGCTTTTCCAGAGAAGTTCATAATGAGAAGACTCATCTGAAGAAGGAAGAAGTTCATAATGAGAAGAGCTTGTTCAACCTTTGCTCAATCCATCATTTGATGGATCAGTATTTCCAGAAAAGTTCATATGAGAAGAACTCATCTGAAGAAGGAAGAAGAAGTTCATAATGAGAGAGCTTGTTCAACCTTTGCTCAATCCATCATTTGATGGATCAGCTTTTCCAGAAAGTTCATAATGAGAACTCATCTGAAAGAAGAAGAAGTTCATAATGAGAAGAGCTTGTTCAACCTTTTGCTCAAATCCATCATTTGATGGATCAGTATTTCCAGAGAAGTTCATAATGAGAAGAACTATCTGAAGAAGGAAGAAGTTCATAATGAGAGAGCTTGTTCAACCTTTTGCTCAAATCCATCATTGATGGATCAGCTTTTCCAGAGAAAGTTCATAATGAGAAGAACCATCTGAAGAAGAAGAAGAAGTTCATAATGAGAAGAACTTGTTCAACCTTTTACATGAATTCATCAATTGATGGATCAGCTTTTCCAGAGAAAGTTCATAATGAGAAGAACTCATCTGAAGAAGGAAGAAGACGTTCATAATGAGAAGAGCTTGTTCAACCTTTTGCTCAAATCCATCATTTGATGGATCAGCTTTTCCAGAACTTGTTCAACCTTTTACATGAATTCATCAATTGATGGATCAGCTTTTCCAGAGAAAGTTCATAATGAGAAGAACTCATCTGAAGAAGGAAGAAGAAGTTCATAATGAGAAGAGCTTGTTCAACCTTTTGCTCAAATCCATCACTTGATGGAGCAGCTTTTCCAGAGAAGTTCATAATGAGAAGAACTCATTTGAAGAAGGAAGAAGAAGTTCATAATAAGAAGAACTTGTTCAATAATTCTATCACAGAAGGAGATAGATTATCATCAGCCTTTCTGGAGAAAGTTCATAATGAGAAGAACTCATCAAGAGTTTATTCAACCTTTTGAATGACTCTATCACAGAAAGAAAGAGGTCAGCATCATCCCCAGCAGAAAGTTCATAATGAGAAGAACTCATCTGAAGAAAGAGAAGAATTTATTCAATATCTCCATTATGATCAAGTGAAGCCAAATGGATAAAAAATTTTATTATCTTTTCATCTTTGCCCTATTCTTGTTAACACAAGAATGAGCAAAGAGGGGCAGCTGAAGATACTAATTTTTTTACCCATATTATTATTATTATTATTATTATCATTATTATTATTATTATTATTATTATCATTATTATTATTATTATTAAATATATATTAAATACATATATAAATAATTAATTACAGGCCCAATTACAACTGGACCGGCCCAGTTACAAACAACCAGAACCGGCCCAGACCCAAAAGGAAACCCTAAACCAATTTAAGGTTTCAGTTAGGGTTTCCTAACCCTAATCCCATGCCAGCCGCCTCTAGCCAGTCGCCTCAGACTGACCGTTGGATCTGGCAAGATCCAACGGTCCAGATGGCTCCAGATGGAAACCCTAGGGTATGATACCCTAGGGCCACGCGGCCGCCGCTGCTGCTCTCGCCGCCTCCGCCGCTGCCATGTCCCAACCGAAGGCTCCAGAAGCTCCAACGCCAGCCGTCCACGCCATGGCTACGGGGTGAGTCACCACTGGTAGTCCGGTGACTCACCGAAATCCCCTCTTCGGACCGGTCCGATGGCCACACCGGTGGTGGCTATAAAAGCCACCACACGAACCTGAAAAAAAAAGGGGAAGAAGACAGAGAACAGATCCCAGAAATACAAAACAAAAAAAAATATATACAAAATACTACCAACGATCTCAGCAGCAAAGAAACAGAAAAGAAAGAAAAAGGAAGAAAAGAAACTTACCGAGGAAGTCCTGATCACCGGATCTCACCGAAACCTTCGAAACACCGAAGGTAATTTTGTAGATTTGCTCCGATTAGGAGCTTTTTAAGGAAAAAGAACATCGGAAACGTCCTTAGGACGTCCCGATCTATTTAGCGGTGTAAAAATAAAATTTTCCGGCCACCGGATGCGGTGGCCGACGGTGACGGTCACGGCGGCAGACGGTTGTCGTCCGGTGACCAGCTTCCCTCCGATGAGGGAAGCTAGAGAGAGGCCAGAGCTCTCTCTGCTTGAGAGAGAAAGAAAAAAAAATGAAATGAAGCTGGCCCTTCGGGCCAGCCGGTTTTGACCTTATATAGGCCTTCCCGAACGACGTCGTTTCGGGAAGGACTATGCGCGTAATTAGATAATAGTTAAACTCCGTCCGCAGTCCTTCTAACTTGTAAACTTTACATTTTAGTCACTAAATCGAATTCATAATACTTTTAATTTGATCTCTAAATTTTAATTTTATTTATTTTAGTCCTTTTTATTAAAATAATATATTTAGGATAAATAACAGATTTAATCCCTTAATTTTAATAAATAATATTTTAATCCCTAGTTTATATTTTTAATTTATTTTATTATAATATCCGAATTTTAGATAATTTTATTTTAGTCACTAAATTATTAAATAAGAAAATAGTATGTTTAATCCCTGTAATTCTGATTAATTATGAATTAGGTTTTTCAATTTTAATTTCACTATATTTTAGTCATTTATTTTAAGTATTTTTTTTATTATTGCTTTTAAATATATAGTTAGAATTGTATTTTGTTTATATATTTAAATGTTGTTATAAATATATAATAAATAAATATTTATTTTAAATAAATTATTTTAATATTTATTTTTCAATATCAAAGAAAATGACAGTCTTAATACAACTGGATGTCCTATTCTGGTATTTTAAAATTAAAAAAAAATTATAAATAATATTATTTAATTTAAATTACTATTTATCAATATCAAAGAAAAAAGCTGTCTTAAGGCACCTAGAAGTTCTTTTCTGATATTTTTAAATATTTTTTTATAATTTTTAAATAATAGGATTATAAATTAAATATATTTTGAATTTTATTTTTAATTTTTAATAATAGAGACAATTTATAATTAAAAAGTACCAATTTTGGGCGTTGTAGGGGTGCTAATCCTTCCCTAAACGTAACCGACCACGAATCCCTTTTTATTATTAAAAAGAACTAATTTTTGGTTAAAACGCAGATCAGTTTATCTTTTAATTGATGTTTTCTTAAAAACTCTTTTAAAAGATATTTTTTAGGTATTCGACCTACCTGAACCAAAAGGCCGATGGCGACTCCCAAATTATTTTCAAAACCATTTATTCACATCACTTTTCCCGTCAAGTAAATATTTCGTGCCCGGACGAAAACCGGTTACGACATCATCGATAAAGAAAAATACAAACTGCTCCAAGTAGGGTTGAAATATCCTATTCATGAGATCCATGAAAGCAGCAGGTGCATTCATTACTCCAAATGGCATTACGATAAACTCATAGTGATCATATCTCGTTCAAAAAGCTGTCGTTGGAATATCTTTCTCCTTAATCTTCAATTGATGATAACCGAAACGTAAATCAATCTTTGAAAATACCTAAGTTCCTTTTAACTAATCAAACAAATCATCGATTCGGGGAAGAGGATACTTGTTCTTGATGGTCGCCTTATTGAGTGGTCGATAATCAATGCATAGATGCATTGAACCATATTTCCTCTAAACAAAATAATATTAGAGCTCCCCAAGGCGATACACATGGTCGAATAAATCTCTTCTCTAATAACTCTTGCAATTGATTCTTTAACTCTTGCAATTCTTTCGGAGCCATACGATAAGGTCCAATTGTAATCAGAGTTGTTCCCGACATCACCTCAATTTGAAATTCTACCTCTCTATTTAGAGGTAATCCTGGTAATTCTGCAGGGAAAATGTCAGTGAATTCTCGAACTATTGGAATCTCATCTAACCCTTTCTTTTTTGCTCTTATATCTGCCACTTTTGCAAGAAAACCCTTCATCCCTGAAGCAACAATTTCTTTGTCGACATCACCGATATTATATTTGCTAAAAGACTAACTCTTTCACCACTCACATTCACTTCTGTTCCTTCTAGACTCTTCAGAGTTACCTTCTTCAATCTACAATCAACATTCCCATAATAACGAAACACCAATCCATTCCCAGAATTACTTCAAACTCATCAAAGGGTAGTTCAATCAGATTAGCAGGGAATTCAATTCCCTAAATCCTTATAGGACACCCCTTACAAACCTTATTTACCCTAGCACTATGCTCTAAAGGATTTGTTACTATCACCTCATTACTCGTAGCTTCTAATGGAATTCTCAATTCTCTTACTAACTTACTACTAATATAAGAATAATTAAAACCCGTATCAATCAATACCAATATCAATTTATCAAATAACTGGAAAGTACCTGCTACTATCTTGGGATCATCACAGTCTTCACTTATCTTTAGAATATATACCCGTGGGGTTGAGCGAATTTCAGGTTATGCTGAGGATTCAGACTGGTTCCTCCCTTTACCTCTTCCTCGTCCTCTTTGCGAGGCAGAACCAATCCTCTCATATGGTGCAGACTCACCAGCCATCAATGAACAATCCCGGATAAAATTTCTGGCATCTCCGCAATGAAAACAGTCTCTAGAAGCCATCTGACATGTCACAAAAAGATTTTTCCCATAATGCTGACACTGTCTTGTTTGACCTTGATTAGATCTCCCAGTATCGGATCCCACTGATGGCGTCTGTCTAGCTCTCACCTGACTTGCTCCACTAGCAGATGATGCAACTAATTATGATCTTACTTGAGGTCGGAATCCTAAATCTCTTCCTCTTTTTGGTGGTGTTGAGCTTAAAGAAGCACCCATTCTCTTCGAAGTTTAAACTCTTTGATCCCCAAATCTTTCATTGTGAGCTATCTCAAGAGCTTAAACATGATTAATAACCTCCTAGAACGAGGACAAGTTCAGTACTATCAGCATCTCTTTTAATCTATGGCGCAAGCCCTCCACAAACCATTCACAAGCATCTTTCTCTGTAGGAACAAGCTCAGCTGCAAACCGACTCATCTTATTAAACTCACACTTATATTCATATACGGAGTGATTCATCCGCTTCAAGTTCATAAACTTCTGCTTTATTTGCTGGATAAACTGATATACAATATACATGTGCTTAAATTCTTCCAAGAACAGAGATCAAGTCAACTAGTCATTTGACATCCTCATGGTGACATTCGTCCACCATATCCTCACTTGTCCCCTTAGTAAAGACACATATCCATCCAACTTCTCCACTTCAGAGCAGTGGATACCATCTAACATGATTTTCAAATCATTTAGCCAGAGATCTACCGCAACCGGACCTTGCTCAGCTTCTCTCTTAAATTTGGGAGCTCCTAATCCTCTTAACTCTTTTGATACATTCATTCTTGGAGTTGATGGAGCAGGAGATTAGAGACGCATCAGAATAGCGTCTAACGTCCTGAAGAACGTGTCATGGTCTTGTACAGGCACTCCCTGAGATGCTTGTCCTTTACTTTGCCTGGCCAGGGTGGGTGAATTACTACTTTCAGTTGGCCTATCTTCTCTCGCTTCACTTTGGGAGCTACTATGTTCGGACATCTAATAAGAGTAAACATATCGTTCTATTAGCAAGACATCATACTCATTACTGTATCAGATCAGAAGTTCTAACTGTATGTTGGAATGTATTCAATTAAAGACACTCTAGACTCTGGTTTATGCCTAGAATCGGCTAAACCTTGGCTCTGATACCATTAAATGTAACACCATCAACCCGTACCCGATCAGGATACGAGTTTGAGATGTCACTTTACCTTTTAAAACCATATATTTGTACAAAACAATAGAAAATTTAAACTTATATTATGAAATCCCATAGTTTACATTAGTTTAATACAAAACCTCATAAACATAATCAGAGAATACACAACTTAAACATTTGATTACATGCCAACATTGAATTACATAACAAAATGACCTGCTATTTAAGTTGATTCTGATTTAATAGTTGTAGGAGATGTTGTCCCAGCTATTTAATCTTGCTTGTCTACCTTCTCGGATCCTACTTGTGAAACACTAACACGCTAAGTCATCGATTTAGTAAGGTATAACAATAATAGCTATAAAATATAATGATAATGCCATAATAAAATGAAGTATAATGAAATCATACATTTTATCAATGCAATTTATATCACCATGTTTCTTACACATAAGCATATCAGATTATCAATCATGAATCCATATTACTAAGTTCACTAGCCCATGATACAATACTGAGAACCTAAAGTATATGAGTATAGTGAGGTTGTGCACTATGCTATCACCACAGCTCATATAAATGCACCAAAGTGTCATGTAGAATTGCACCGAAGTGCCGCGTAGAAATACACCGATGTGCCATATAAGATATCCATAAGGCCCATATAGAAATTCCTTAAGAATCATATACATAGGCCAAGGATCAAGTATGCGTCTCAAAAGACCTCATACATGTTCCAAAGAATACATATATGTCCCGAAAGACCGCGTAGACCCTCTACTCTTGGCATGCCAATTATACCTATAGTTCTCATTTACAAAACATGGGCTTCTCACAATTCACATAGTATATCTCATAGACATATAATTTCTTACCTTTATCACATGGCTCATGTAACTTTTCATACATATTCATTTAAAGCATGTCATATAATGAATATGGTATGAATTCATATATTGTATCATAATATAAAATGAGTCATGTATTAAGGTATTGAATATAGACTTATCACAAGTCTAAAGTTTGATATACTATTATAATTATGCTATGCATATGCACTCACCTAGATCTCTTTGTCTTTCCCTCGATCGATCTTACTTGTTAATTATTCCGGAACTCGTTTAGTCTCAGTATCTACATAAATATAGTTTCCAAGACAATTATCAGAAGCCTAAGCATTATAACTCTATCCTTAACTATTTAATGAACAAAATTTCTATTTTCCCTAAGTGGTATCGGTACCCCTATGTATGGTACCGATATTTCCCTTTAGAAGGGTATCGATACACTATTGGGTATCGGTACCCAAATTAAGTTCGATATTTACAGGTATCGATGCCTGCCTGATGGTATCAGTACCTATGGTATCGATACCTCTCCTTTAGGTATCGATACCTCATGAAGATGTTCTTCAAAATTGGTCTTAGGGTATCGGTACCCATTCATAGGGTATCGGTACCCCTATCCCAGAACAAACTGTTTTCAACTAAAAATTATCAACACCTCACCCAAATTTCCATATATAAAGCCCTTTTATACTACCAAACTCAACTATAAACACTTTAACTAACTTCTGTTATTCCAACACCTTATTATCTCTCATATCTCATCCAAATTCTTAAAACTAAGAATCTTACTAACTTTTCCATGTAATTCAAACTCAGTTCTAACACTTATTATTTCTTGTTCACCCTTATGACAAGTCAAATTCAACTTCCAAATTCAATTAAGTCTTCTTATTAAAATTTTCACTTAAAAACTTCACACCATAAATCCTCAATAACTTGTTATTCTTTGAATGTTAAACTACTTTAAACCTTCATTTAGGTTTCCTAATCTTCTAAGAATATAAAGCATATCTAATTTACAAGAATTATTCAACGAAAAGAATTCTTACCTTAGCTATCAGCTCACAGGGAAGGAAATGAGAAAATGATGAAGAGTAGAGAATTGTCTAGAAAAAATAAAACCCCACATCCCTTTTCCACGTATTATAAAATCCCATGGATAATTTTTTTAATTCATTTCCCTTCTGAAAGACTCTTTTGCCCTTCCAACTTTCCTTCATTTGATATACATCCTACATCCTACATAAAATTTCCAATTAAGTCATTGTACTTTTCAATTTATCTAATCTAGTCAATGGATTTTAAAATCTCACACTTTGGTCATTAACCCGGTATTGAGGATGTTACAGTCTCGGTCAAAAATAATAGAAACAAGCACTCCATGCAATCTAATAATTTCTCTAATATACAACTCAACATACTTTTCCATAGAAAAATCAATTTTGATAGGGAGGAAATGTGTTGACTTAGTCAAACGATCAATGAGCACCCAAATTGAATCTCTTTTGTTTGGAGTCAGAGGTAACCCCGAAACAAAATCCATCGACACATTTTCCCACTTCTATTGAGGAATGGAAAGTAGTTGCAATAATCCTGACAGAACTTGATGCTCGGCTTTGACTTGTTGACATACTAAACACTTAGACACAAATTCGGTGATACTTCTTTTCATTCCTGACCAACAATACCGATCCTTCAAATCCTTATACATCTTTTTTCCACCTTGGTGCATCGTTAATGGACTGCAATGAGCCACTGTCAATAGATCTTTCTTCAATTCTTCATCGTCTAGAATCACCATTCTTTCTCTATAGTATAAATTCCCATTAGACTTGATCTCAAAATCCTTAATTTCTTCATTTTTTACTTGTTATAATCTTTTCAAACATATACTATCTTTATTTTGCAATTATCTAATTTGAACCACGCGGGTGCAAGCTTTAATTCTGCACATAACCCACCATCTCAATTCAAAGATAATCTGGCGTCTAAAGCCCGTAAGGCTGTAAACGTTTTTCTACTTAAAGCATCCACTACCGCATTAGTTTTTTTGGATGAAAATAAATTATTACATCATAATCCTTTAAGAACTCCACTCATCTTCTCTGCCTCAAATTAAGCTCTTTTTGAGTCATCATATACTTTAAGCTCTTACGATCCGTATACAAGTAACAACGTTCTTAATCCAAATCTTGAGAATGAACACTACTACAGCCATTTCTAAATCATGAGTTGGATAATTCTTTTCATATGGTTTCAACTGTCTCGATGCATACGCTATCACTTTCCCTTCTTGTATTAATACACATCCCAACCCATTATGAGACGCGTCACTGAAAACTACAAAATTCTTGCCAGATTCAGGTTGAACCAATACATGAGCTTCTATCAAAATTCTTTTTAACGCTTCAAAACTTTCTTGACACTTCGAAGTCCAAACAAATGGTACGTTCTTTCTCATCAGTTTTGTTAAAGGAAACATTATCATCAATTTTTAACAAATATTGATAATAACCTGCAATTCCAAGGAAACTCTGAATTTTAGACACAGTCTTTGGAACCTCTCATTCCAGAATAGCTTTTATCTTTTGAGGATCCACCCGAATCCCATCTGCAGAGATCACATGCCCCGGGAAAATTACTTCGTTTAGCCAAAACTCGCATTTGGACAATTTGGTATAAAGCTTCTTATCTCTTAGTGTTTGCAAAATTATCCTCAAATGTGCACTATGCTCTTCGTTGGACTTCGAGTACACCAATATGTCATCAATAAAAACAACTACAAACTAGTCCTAATAGGGTTGAAATATCCTGTAATGAGATCCATAAAATTAGTAGGTGCATTAGTTACTCCAAATGGCGTTACGATGAACTCGTAGTGACCATATCTTGTTCTAAAAGATGTTTTCAGAATGTATTTCTCCTGAATCTTCAATTGATGATAACCGGAACGTAAATTAATCTTCGATAATACTGAAGCTCCTTTTAACTGATCGAACAAGTCATCAATTCTGGGGAGGGGATACTTGTTCTTCATGGTCACCTTATTGAGCTGTCGATAATCAATGCAGAGACATATTGAACCATCTTTCTTCTTAACAAATAACACTGGAGCTCCCCAAGGTGATACACTCGGTCGAATAAATCCCTTCTCTAGCAACTCTTGCAATTGATTCTTCAACTCTTGCAATTATTTCGGAGCTATACGATAAGGTGCCATTGAAACAGGAGTTATTCCCAAAATTACTTCAATTTAAAATTCTACCTCTATATTTGGAGGTAATCCTGGCAAGTCCACAGGGAAAACATCAGGGAACTCTTGGACTATTGGAATATCATCTAAACCTTTCTCTTTAGCTCTTGTATCTACCACATTTGCAAGAAAACCTTGATATCCTTGTACCATCAATTTCTTTGCTGACATAGTTGATATTACATTTGCTAAAGGATTAATTTTTTCACTGATCACTTTCACTTCTATTCCTTCTGAACTTCTCAAGTTTACCTTTTTCAATCTACAATCGATATTTCCATAATAATGAAACATCCAATCCATCCCCAGAATTACTTCAAACTCATCAAAGGGTAGTTCCATCAGATTAGCAGGGAATTCAATTCCCTGAATCCTTATGGGACACCCCTTACAAACCTTATTCACTCGAGCATTATGCCCTAAATGATTAGTTACTATCACCTCATTACTCGTAGTTTCTAATGGAATTCTCAATTCTTTTACTAATTTACTGCTAATATAGGAATAATTGGAACCCTTATCAATCAATACCAATACCAATTTATCAAACAGCTAGAAAGTACCTGCTATAATCTCGGAATAATCACAGTCTTCACTTGTCTTTAAATTATATACTTGTGCAGTTGAGTGGACTTCAGGTTGTGCAGATGATTCAGACTGGCTCCTCCCTCTACCACTTCCTTGTTCTCTTTGCGAGGCAGAAATAATTCTATCAAATGGTGCAGGCTCACCAACCATTAATAGAAAATCCCAGATAAAATGTCCGGCATCTCCACAACGGAAACAAGCCCCGGAGGCCATCCGACATGTCCCAAAATGATTCTTCCCACAATGTTGACACTGTCTTGATTGGCCCTGATTGGATCTCCCAACACCATATCCCACTGACTGCGTCTGTCTAGCTCACGTCTGACTTACTCCTCTAGTAGAAGATGCAACTGATTCAGATCTAGCTTGAGGTCGGTATCCCAAACCTCTTCCTCTTTTTGATGGTGTTGGGCTTGAAGAAGCACCCGTTTGTTTTGGATGTATGAACTCTTTGATCCCCAAATCTTTCATTATGAGCTCTCTCAAGAGCTTTTGTACGATTTACCACTTCTTGGAATAAGGACAAATTCAATATTATGAGCATTTCCTTCAGTCTAGGGCGCATGCCCTCCACAAACATCTTTTTTAGTAGGAATGAGTTCAGCAGCAAACCGACTCAACTTATTAAACTCACACTCATATTCACATTCGGAGCGATTCATCTGCTTCAAATTCATAAACTCATGCTTCATTTGTCTGATAAATTGATCTCCAATATACTTGTGCCTAAACTCTTCCAAAAATAGAGACTAAGCCACTTGATCATTCGCCAACCTTGTGGTGACATTCATCCACTATATCCTTGTTGTCCTCTTAACAAAAAAACAACTCCATACAACTTCTCCACTTCAGAGCAGTTGAGACTATCCAGCATGATTTTCAAATCATTTAGCCAAATATCTGTCGCAACCGAGCCTTCCCCGGCAATCCTCTCAACTCTTTTGCTACATTCATTCTTTGGGTTGATGGAACATGAGGTAGAAGACGAGTCAGAATAACGTCCAACGTCCTAAAGAATGTATCCTGATCTTGTACAGGCACTCCCTGAGATGCCTGTCCTTCACCTTGCCTGGCCAAGACAGGTGAATTACTACTTTCAGCTGGCCTATCCTCTCTCGCTTCACTTCGGGAGCTACTATGTCCGGACATCTACTAAATAAACATATCATTCTATTAGCGAGACAACATACTCATTACTATATCAGATCAGAAGTTCTCACTAAATGTTGGCATGTATTTATATAAAGACACAATGAAATCTAGTTTATGCCTAGAATCAGCTAAACCATAACTATGATACTATTAAATGTAATACCCCAACCCGTACCCGACCCAGATACGAGTCCGAGATGTCACATTGACTTTTCAAAATAATATACTTGTACAAAGTGTCATGTAGAATTGCACCGAAGTGCCGCGTAGAAATACACCGATGTGCCATATAAGATATCCATAAGGCCCATATAGAAATTCCTTAAGAATCATATACATAGGCCAAGGATCAAGTATGCGTCTCAAAAGACCTCATACATGTTCCAAAGAATACATATATGTCCCGAAAGACCGCGTAGACCCTCTACTCTTGGCATGCCAATTATACCTATAGTTCTCATTTACAAAACATGGGCTTCTCACAATTCACATAGTATATCTCATAGACATATAATTTCTTACCTTTATCACATGGCTCATGTAACTTTTCATACATATTCATTTAAAGCATGTCATATAATGAATATGGTATGAATTCATATATTGTATCATAATATAAAATGAGTCATGTATTAAGGTATTGAATATAGACTTATCACAAGTCTAAAGTTTGATATACTATTATAATTATGCTATGCATATGCACTCACCTAGATCTCTTTGTCTTTCCCTCGATCGATCTTACTTGTTAATTATTCCGGAACTCGTTTAGTCTCAGTATCTACATAAATATAGTTTCCAAGACAATTATCAGAAGCCTAAGCATTATAACTCTATCCTTAACTATTTAATGAACAAAATTTCTATTTTCCCTAAGTGGTATCGGTACCCCTATGTATGGTACCGATATTTCCCTTTAGAAGGGTATCGATACACTATTGGGTATCGGTACCCAAATTAAGTTCGATATTTACAGGTATCGATGCCTGCCTGATGGTATCAGTACCTATGGTATCGATACCTCTCCTTTAGGTATCGATACCTCATGAAGATGTTCTTCAAAATTGGTCTTAGGGTATCGGTACCCATTCATAGGGTATCGGTACCCCTATCCCAGAACAAACTGTTTTCAACTAAAAATTATCAACACCTCACCCAAATTTCCATATATAAAGCCCTTTTATACTACCAAACTCAACTATAAACACTTTAACTAACTTCTGTTATTCCAACACCTTATTATCTCTCATATCTCATCCAAATTCTTAAAACTAAGAATCTTACTAACTTTTCCATGTAATTCAAACTCAGTTCTAACACTTATTATTTCTTGTTCACCCTTATGACAAGTCAAATTCAACTTCCAAATTCAATTAAGTCTTCTTATTAAAATTTTCACTTAAAAACTTCACACCATAAATCCTCAATAACTTGTTATTCTTTGAATGTTAAACTACTTTAAACCTTCATTTAGGTTTCCTAATCTTCTAAGAATATAAAGCATATCTAATTTACAAGAATTATTCAACGAAAAGAATTCTTACCTTAGCTATCAGCTCACAGGGAAGGAAATGAGAAAATGATGAAGAGTAGAGAATTGTCTAGAAAAAATAAAACCCCACATCCATTTTCCACGTATTATAAAATCCCATGGATAATTTTTTTAATTCATTTCCCTTCTGAAAGACTCTTTTGCCCTTCCAACTTTCCTTCATTTGATATACATCCTACATCCTACATAAAATTTCCAATTAAGTCATTGTACTTTTCAATTTATCTAATCTAGTCAATGGATTTTAAAATCTCACACTTTGGTCATTAACCCGGTATTGAGGATGTTACAGTCTCGGTCAAAAATAATAGAAACAAGCACTCCATGCAATCTAATAATTTCTCTAATATACAACTCAACATACTTTTCCATAGAAAAATCAATTTTGATAGGGAGGAAATGTGTTGACTTAGTCAAACGATCAATGAGCACCCAAATTGAATCTCTTTTGTTTGGAGTCAGAGGTAACCCCGAAACAAAATCCATCGACACATTTTCCCACTTCTATTGAGGAATGGAAAGTAGTTGCAATAATCCTGACAGAACTTGATGCTCGGCTTTGACTTGTTGACATACTAAACACTTAGACACAAATTCGGTGATACTTCTTTTCATTCCTGACCAACAATACCGATCCTTCAAATCCTTATACATCTTTTTTCCACCTTGGTGCATCGTTAATGGACTGCAATGAGCCACTGTCAATAGATCTTTCTTCAATTCTTCATCGTCTAGAATCACCATTCTTTCTCTATAGTATAAATTCCCATTAGACTTGATCTCAAAATCCTTAATTTCTTCATTTTTTACTTGTTATAATCTTTTCAAACACATACTATCTTTATTTTGCAATTATCTAATTTGAACCACGCGGGTGCAAGCTTTAATTCTGCACATAACCCACCATCTCAATTCAAAGATAATCTGGCGTCTAAAGCCCGTAAGGCTGTAAACGTTTTTCTACTTAAAGCATCCACTACCGCATTAGTTTTTCTTGGATGAAAATAAATTATTACATCATAATCCTTTAAGAACTCCACTCATCTTCTCTGCCTCAAATTAAGCTCTTTTTGAGTCATCATATACTTTAAGCTCTTACGATCCGTATACAAGTAACAACGTTCTTAATCCAAATCTTGAGAATGAACACTACTACAGCCATTTCTAAATCATGAGTTGGATAATTCTTTTCATATGGTTTCAACTGTCTCGATGCATACGCTATCACTTTCCCTTCTTGTATTAATACACATCCCAACCCATTATGAGACGCGTCACTGAAAACTACAAAATTCTTGCCAGATTCAGGTTGAACCAATACATGAGCTTCTATCAAAATTCTTTTTAACGCTTCAAAACTTTCTTGACACTTCGAAGTCCAAACAAATGGTACGTTCTTTCTCATCAGTTTTGTTAAAGGAAACATTATCATCAATTTTTTAACAAATATTTGATAATAACCTGCAATTCCAAGGAAACTCTGAATTTTAGACACAGTCTTTGGAACCTCTCATTCCAGAATAGCTTTTATCTTTTGAGGATCCACCCGAATCCCATCTGCAGAGATCACATGCCCCGGGAAAATTACTTCGTTTAGCCAAAACTCGCATTTGGACAATTTGGTATAAAGCTTCTTATCTCTTAGTGTTTGCAAAATTATCCTCAAATGTGCACTATGCTCTTCGTTGGACTTCGAGTACACCAATATGTCATCAATAAAAACAACTACAAACTAGTCCTAATAGGGTTGAAATATCCTGTAATGAGATCCATAAAATTAGTAGGTGCATTAGTTACTCCAAATGGCGTTACGATGAACTCGTAGTGACCATATCTTGTTCTAAAAGATGTTTTCAGAATGTATTTCTCCTGAATCTTCAATTGATGATAACCGGAACGTAAATTAATCTTCGATAATACTGAAGCTCCTTTTAACTGATCGAACAAGTCATCAATTCTGGGGAGGGGATACTTGTTCTTCATGGTCACCTTATTGAGCTGTCGATAATCAATGCAGAGACATATTGAACCATCTTTCTTCTTAACAAATAACACTGGAGCTCCCCAAGGTGATACACTCGGTCGAATAAATCCCTTCTCTAGCAACTCTTGCAATTGATTCTTCAACTCTTGCAATTATTTCGGAGCTATACGATAAGGTGCCATTGAAACAGGAGTTATTCCCAAAATTACTTCAATTTAAAATTCTACCTCTATATTTGGAGGTAATCCTGGCAAGTCCACAGGGAAAACATCAGGGAACTCTTGGACTATTGGAATATCATCTAAACCTTTCTCTTTAGCTCTTGTATCTACCACATTTGCAAGAAAACCTTGATATCCTTGTACCATCAATTTCTTTGCTGACATAGTTGATATTACATTTGCTAAAGGATTAATTTTTTCACTGATCACTTTCACTTCTATTCCTTCTGAACTTCTCAAGTTTACCTTTTTCAATCTACAATCGATATTTCCATAATAATGAAACATCCAATCCATCCCCAGAATTACTTCAAACTCATCAAAGGGTAGTTCCATCAGATTAGCAGGGAATTCAATTCCCTGAATCCTTATGGGACACCCCTTACAAACCTTATTCACTCGAGCATTATGCCCTAAATGATTAGTTACTATCACCTCATTACTCGTAGTTTCTAATGGAATTCTCAATTCTTTTACTAATTTACTGCTAATATAGGAATAATTGGAACCCTTATCAATCAATACCAATACCAATTTATCAAACAGCTAGAAAGTACCTGCTATAATCTCGGAATAATCACAGTCTTCACTTGTCTTTAAATTATATACTTGTGCAGTTGAGTGGACTTCAGGTTGTGCAGATGATTCAGACTGGCTCCTCCCTCTACCACTTCCTTGTTCTCTTTGCGAGGCAGAAATAATTCTATCAAATGGTGCAGGCTCACCAACCATTAATAGAAAATCCCGGATAAAATGTCCGGCATCTCCACAACGGAAACAAGCCCCGGAGGCCATCCGACATGTCCCAAAATGATTCTTCCCACAATGTTGACACTGTCTTGATTGGCCCTGATTGGATCTCCCAACACCATATCCCACTGACTGCGTCTGTCTAGCTCACGTCTGACTTGCTCCTCTAGTAGAAGATGCAACTGATTCAGATCTAGCTTGAGGTCGGTATCCCAAACCTCTTCCTCTTTTTGATGGTGTTGGGCTTGAAGAAGCACCCGTTTGTTTGGATGTATGAACTCTTTGATCCCCAAATCTTTCATTATGAGCTCTCTCAAGAGCTTTTGTACGATTTACCACTTCTTGGAATAAGGACAAATTCAATATTATGAGCATTTCCTTCAGTCTAGGGCGCATGCCCTCCACAAACATCTTTTTTAGTAGGAATGAGTTCAGCAGCAAACCGACTCAACTTATTAAACTCACACTCATATTCACATTCGGAGCGATTCATCTGCTTCAAATTCATAAACTCATGCTTCATTTGTCTGATAAATTGATCTCCAATATACTTGTGCCTAAACTCTTCCAAAAATAGAGACTAAGCCACTTGATCATTCGCCAACCTTGTGGTGACATTCATCCACTATATCCTTGTTGTCCTCTTAACAAAAAAACAACTCCATACAACTTCTCCACTTCAGAGCAGTTGAGACTATCCAGCATGATTTTCAAATCATTTAGCCAAATATCTGTCGCAACCGAGCCTTCCCCGGCAATCCTCTCAACTCTTTTGCTACATTCATTCTTTGGGTTGATGGAACATGAGGTAGAAGACGAGTCAGAATAACGTCCAACGTCCTAAAGAATGTATCCTGATCTTGTACAGGCACTCCCTGAGATGCCTGTCCTTCACCTTGCCTGGCCAAGACAGGTGAATTACTACTTTCAGCTGGCCTATCCTCTCTCGCTTCACTTCGGGAGCTACTATGTCCGGACATCTACTAAATAAACATATCATTCTATTAGCGAGACAACATACTCATTACTATATCAGATCAGAAGTTCTCACTAAATGTTGGCATGTATTTATATAAAGACACAATGAAATCTAGTTTATGCCTAGAATCAGCTAAACCATAACTATGATACTATTAAATGTAATACCCCAACCCGTACCCGACCCAGATACGAGTCCGAGATGTCACATTGACTTTTCAAAATAATATACTTGTACAAAATAATAGAACATTTGAACATATATTAAGAAAATCCGATATTATACATAAGTTTATACAAAGTTCACAAAATAATCAGAGCATACACAACTTAAACCTTTGATTACATGCCAACATTTATTTACATAACAAAAGAACCTACTGTTTAAGTTGCTTCTGATATGATATCTTCAAAAGTGATGGTATCTTTGCTGTCTATCCTTGCTCAGTTAGCTTCTCGGATCCTATGTGTGAAACACTCACACGCTAAGTCATCAACTTAGTGAGGTATAATAATAATAATATTAAATGATAATACCATAATGAGATGAAGTACCATGAAATCATATATTTAATTAATGCAACTTACATAACCATGCATTTTACACATAAGCTTATCAATTTAGCAATCATGAATTCATATTAATAATTTCATTAGCCCATGATACAATACTGAGAACCCAAGGTATGTGAGTACATTGAGGTTATGCACAATTCTGTCACCACGGCTCATATAAATGCACCGAAGTGCCACCTAAAATTGCACCGAAGTGTCTCATAGGAATGCACCAAAGTGCCGCATAAAATGTCCATAAGAACCACATAGATATTCCTTAAGAATCATATACATATTCCAAGTACCAATTATGTGTCTAAAAGGACCCATAAATGTTCCAAAGGATACATATATATCCCGAATGACCGCGTAGACCCTCGACTCTTGGCATGCCAATTATACCTATAACTCCCATCTACGTAACACGGGCTTTTACCTTTCATGTAGTTTACATCTTATATATATATATATTTATTATTTCTTACCTTTTATCACATCACTTATGTAAACTTCTCATGCATATTCATCTAGATCATTGTCATATAATGCATATAATATGAATTCATGTCATGGAATGCAAACATATATTAGTGGTATTAGAACTAGACTTATCACAAGTCTAAAGTTTAATATACTATTATAATCATACTATGCATATGCACTCACCTATATCTCTTTATCTTTCTCTTGATCGATCTTATTTTCCAATTGTTCCGAAACTCGTTTAGGCTCAGTATCTACATAAAAATAATTTCCAAGACAATTATCAAAAGCCTAAACATATAACTCAATCTTAATAACTTAAACTATTGATAACCAAAAGTCATATTTCCTTATTAAGTAGTATCGGTGCTCCTATGTACAGTACCGATACTTCATTTAGAATGGTATCGATACCCTACTTGGGTATCGGTACCCAAATTAGATTTGATGTTTCCAGGTATCGATACCTGCCTTCTGGTATCGATACCTATGGTATCGATACTATCCCTTCGGTATTGATACCTTATGAAGATGTGTGTCTGAATTGGTCGTATCGTATCGATACTTGTTCGTGTAGTACCGATACCTACACAACACAATAGCCTATAATAACGGTGTAGTATTGATACCTATTCATCTGGTACCGATACCCTTTACCCAGAACATGCTTCTTTCACCCGAAAAATTATCAACACTTCACTAAATTTCCATATTGAAAGCTCCTTTCATACCCCCAAACTCAACTACAACCATTTTAACTATCATTTATCTTCTTAACACCTTATAAACTTAAACATCTCATTCCAATTCTTGAAACTAAGAATTTTACTAAGTTTTCCATGTAATCCAAACTTAGTTCTAACACTTATTATTTCTTGTTCACACCTATGACAAGTTAAATTCAGCTTCTAAAATCATTTAAATCTTCGTATTCAAATTTTCACTTAAAAACTTCATACTTTAAATCATCTACATCTCATAATTCTTTGAGTTTCTATACCTCTTTTTGATTTCATACTCTTTCCTAATGCTTCTTTAATCAAAGCAATACCTTAATCTCAATAATTAACCAAAGGAAAACTAGCTCACCTTAGCTTATGGGGCTTCACGGTTGGAGAAGAAGAGTGAAGAAGAAATGTCTGGAAACCTTTGTTTCCCCAAATATGTTCCTCATGGGTTTAAAAGGACTATAACAAATTTTTAATTATTTCCCCTTGTTCAATGACCCATTTACCCCTTTATTCCTCCTTCATTTGCTAAACAATCCTACACAAAATATTTCAATTAAGTCCTTGAACTTTTTCATTTATCTAGTTTAATCTCTGAATTCTAAAATTTCACAATTTGGTCACTAACCCGATGTTTGGGATGTTACAATAACAATTTGTTGCTTGTCTTTTGGATATAATACATTGTTTTTTTGGATATAATACATACATTTTATCTAAAAAAATATTTATGATTTTTGTTAAAAAGTATAAACCAAAATTTAATAATATTAATTTATAGGGTAAAAAACGCAAATGGTCCCCCGACTATAGGATACTGCTTTATTAAGTCCATTGACTATTAAAAGTTACAAAATGTTCTTTTTCTATATAACGTTGCTTAGTAGAGTCCCTCGACTATTAAAAGTTACAAAATGTTCACTTGACTATTCATTATGTTTCAAACTTGCCATTTTCTGTTAAAAACGGACAATATTATGAGTTGAACGTTAACTTGTTGACTATGATATGAAAAAAATATCTCAAAATCTCAAACGACTATCATATCACATTCATCATGTTAACGTCTAACTTAAACAACCACCAATTTTTTAGCAAAAAAAGATGAGTCTAGAATATAATGAATAGTCGAGTGACTATTTTATAACTTTTAATAATTGATGAACTCAATAAAACAACACTCCATAATGCATTTTCGATCAATTATTAGAATAACAATGACGTGAATTAAATTAATATTTAATCGATACTAATTTTAATATCATATATATATTTAATATGTTAAAAAGCAATTCATAGTTTCATACTAAATTTTAAAATCTTGGTTCTTGTGTTTTATTTAAATATTTTTAAAATTATGTTAATAAATAAATAAAATGTAGCATTTAGTAAAAAGTATTAACAATTATACAAAACATTCCAAAAATGGGCCAACATTTTGTTTAAATAAAAAATTAAAAAAATATTTTTTAAAATAAATAATTTATTTTTCAAAAATTATTTTCAGTAAATAAATAAATCCTTATTCTTGAGTACAAATAAAGAAGGCTTAAGAGTTTTGAGGCCCACGAAAACTGAATAAAGAATTAAGACCAAAAATAAAATAAAATGGCCCAAACAGAGAAGTTAAAGAAGTAATCCGAAAAGAAGGAAGAAAAACAATGGACCGTATTCTGGTTCTAAGTTTTCTGTGTATAATTAGGGTTTAAAAGGGGTTTTGTAATCTTCTCGTCCTTTGGGTATTTTTCTGTTGAAAGGAAGAAGCCGATGATGATAATGGAGGAAGGCAGTGTTGCAGCTGGGAAGAGGAAAAGACATCCAGGTAAAGGGAAAGGTAACAAAGCCAATAATAAGAAGCTTAAGATGTTGGAGGGTAAAGGAAAAAAGTTCCGAGTAAGTAAAAAAATGAGAAATCTGTTTGAAAAACGAGCCCGTGACTACAATTCTGATGACGAAGACGAGGAGGAGGAAAAGGAAAACACGGCGGCGGAGGCAGTTCCTAATTATACCCGGAGGGGCGGTGGTGGAGATGATTCTGAAGGAAGTGATGATTCTGGAGGAGAACAAGAAGAAGAAGGAGATGACATTCAATCTGGGATTATGAAGTTTACCGAAGGTGTTAGGGCATTCAGGTTGGCATTTAAGAACATTATAAAGAAGAATGTTGCTAATGATTCCTTGGTAAAGCTGGTTTCTAAACTCGGGTCTTTTTCATTTCAGAAGGGAAATTGTGTTTCTTTTTCAATGATTTTTGTTGTTGTTATAGGGTCCCGTATTATCCGGGCATAAGCAACTTATTGCAAAGAAGTTAGCTGAAGAGGAAGCTGAAAGGAAAGTTAAGGGAGAAGCTAAGAAAGAAAAACATTTGGTACTTGCCTTACAATTTGCAAAATATATTACTATGACCTTCCTTTTGCTATGCTAATTTATTCATCCTATGCACTATTAATGTTACAGATTGCAGACAAGGGACATGTGAAGCCTGTGAATTACTTGGATTCACATGAAAAGTTTCTAATTGGTATTGCCACGAAAGGAGGTAATATATTTTTAGACCTTATTTTCATCTAGTGTTATGTAAAATCTTAATTCATTGCTTATTTCTTCTCATGCTAATTATGTTTGTTGTTTATGTGTTTCTGGATGTTTCAGTGGTGAAGTTATTCAATGCTGTAAGTTTTTTTTAACGAAGGCGGATCTATTGTTCATAGTTTCTTGTTTCGTCTGTTAGACCATTAGTTATTTCTATCAAGTCTCTTGTGTAATCTTTGTTGTTTCATGTATCCTGCAGGTGAACAAAGCACAAAAGGCTCAGAAAGGATTGGACCCTTCAAAGTCTAAAGATGCAAAAGGTATGCTTATATCCCAATGGCTACAAGTTTTATATTGAACATTTGAAAGCAAATTCCATTGAGTTCGTGAAATATGTAATCATGCATCATTTAGTATCTTGACTACAAAGCAAATCTTGCTCTGGTTATGTTGCCCTATTTTTGGCATTTTACATTTTGAATAACTTGAAATGCTTGTTTTTGGCTTCCCACTCATCCAAAGATTTAACTACTTTCAAAGTTATGCCTAATATCTTTATGACCAGATTGGTGAAAAAGACTTGGTATACTAATATCAGTATATCACCAAAGAACCATCTCATGCATTTGTTGATCATAATTCACTAAAGCCTTTTTTTATATGCATGCGCATGCGCATAAGCCATTTGTATATGTTGTCACTTTTATCTGATGAGATTGTATGTACTTTATCCTTTCAAAAGTTGTAGAACCGCGTTCAAAAGCTTTTGTTGGTTAAAGTATAATCAATATTTCTAGAAACTCATGGAAGTAAATTGCGTCTTTCTCCTATATGTGCAGCAAGTTCTGATCAAATGGTTCTTGGGTATTGGTGCTTTTAGAAACTGTATTTCTGTTTTATTTTCTATCTTGTCGTACAAATGAAAAGATTAAACCGATTTATCATAAACTATTTACGCCTTTAAACCCTAGGTTTAGAGGCTGGACATGATGTAGATTCTTCACATGTAAACGTTAATTTTCATGGTACTTAACATATGCTACTTGTAAAAGACTATTGGAGAACTTTATTTGCATCTATATAACCCTTAAAAGTGTGCTACTTTCCTCGTTCTAGTTTTCTGACTTTATAGTTTATGCATCCTGCTAGTGATAAGAAAACGAAGGAAAGAAGCCTTCTTTTCAGAGCTAGGAAAGACGTCATTGCCTGCACGCGAATGCAAGGTTGGTTATTTTCTTAACATTCTACCAGTTCCTTGCATTGTGCTATATTACACCATAATGTCCTTTCATTTTCCTTGCCACTTTTGGGTGTTGTTACAATTGATGTTGACAAAAGCCATGAATTTGACTGTAATTCGCTCTTATTGAATGCGTAGGAAACTTACAATTATATATACAAACCCATGCCTTATCTTAGGTAACTTCTAAACTAGGTAAGAGACTAATTCTAGTAATAAAAACAATCCCTCAGATTTAGGGATACTAACTAAATAGAATATTTACAAATCCAACTCAATCTCCTTGACTTAGGTAACTAATCTTTGACACTCCCCCTCAAGTTGGGAGCATTGGATATCTTCCATCCTCAACTTGCCTATTAACTTCTGAAAATACTTACCATGTAGACCCTTGTTAAGTACATCTGCAACTTGATCTCCAGTGGTCACATAGGGAGTACAGATCAGGCCACTGTCAAGTTTCTCTTTTATGAAATGTCTATCCACTTCAACATGTTTTGTTCTCATGTTGAACTGGATTATGAGCAATGTTGATTGCTGACTTGTTATCATAGTAGATTTTCATTGGTCCATTCCACTTTACCTTCAAGTCTTCTAAAATAATCTTAAGCCATAATAACTCACAAATTCCCAATGCCATAGCTCGAAATTTAGCTTCTGCACTTGATCTAGCCACCATATTCTGTTTTTTACTTCTCCAAGTAACTAAGTTTCCTCCAAAGAAAGTGCAGTAGCCTGAGGTTGACCTTTTATCAATTATGGATCCTGCATAATCTGCATCAGTGTATGCTTCCAGAGTCAAGTTCCCCCTCTTCTAAATATAATTCCTTTGCCTCGTGAACCCTTCAAATATTAAAAATTTGGACTACAACCCTTAGGTGTGATTCCTTAGGATTGTGCATGAATTGGCTCATAACCCCAACAACATATGCGATGTCTGGTCTGGTGTGTGACAAATAGACAAGCTTTCCCGCGAGTCTCTAAAAAATCTTCTATCAACTGCCATATCCTCCTCCTTGGAGTCTCCAAGCTTGTGATTGACTTCTATAGGAGTTTCTGCTGGTTTACACCCTAGTTTTCCAATTTCCTTCAACATGTCCAAAGTATACTTCTGCTGAGATATAAAAATCCCTTGCTGTGAGTGAGTCACCTCAATACCAAGGAAGTATTTTAATCTTCCAAGGTCCTTCACTTCAAACTATTTTGTAAGACATTTAAATTTCCAATTCCTTCAGAATCATTACCTGTAACAATTATATCATCCACATACACCAACAGTACAATTATTCCCCCTGAAGGAGAGTATTTCACAAACAGAGTATGATCATCTTGACTTTGTTTAAAACCTTGTTTTATTATTACTTTAGTAAATCTCCCAAACCAAGCTCTTGGGGATTGTTTTAGTCCATAAAGAGTTTTTCTCAATTTACACACTGCCTATCCAAGACTCGAACCAAATTCGGGTGGAATATCCATGTAAATTTCTTCTTCAAGGTCCCTATGCAAGAAGGCATTCTTGATGTCAAACTACTGCAAATTCAATCCCTGAATAGCTGCTAAGGACAATAGGACCCTTACTGTGTTCATCTTTGCAACAGTGGCTAAAGTTTCAAGATAGTTAATTCCATAGGTTTGAGAGTACCCTTTTGCCACCAATCTTGCTTTGTACCTTTCTAGAGAACCATCTGAATTATACTTGATAGTAAATACCCATATGCATCCCACTATTTTTTCCCTTCTGGCAGCTTCACTAAATCCCATGTCTTATTCTTCTCCAACACCTCCATTTCCTTTTTCATAGCCTCTTTCCAGTTCTCATTTTCTAATGCCTCAAATATTGTTTTAGGAATAGCAATGTCATTTAGGCTAATAAAGAAGGTTCTGTGATTGGGGGATAGGTTTTTGTAGGTCATAAACAGATAGGTAGGATGTTTGGTGGTGCATGTTCTTTTTCCTTTTCTAATAGCAATGAGAAATTCAAAATCAGAAGCAAATATAGTAGTTTCAGCATCACTTTGTTCAGAAGGAGTTTCAGAGTGTACCTCAAATTGTATAGGAGCAGGAGAAGGGGATGATTGAATCTACATAGGTGCCTTCTTCCTCGAATAGACCCTTAAAGGACAAGTAGTGTCTTGAATATTGGGTTGTGGTGTATTAATGTTTGGTTGAGGAGTAGAAGTTTGAGAAGTATTAAATTTCTGATTGGGGAGAGGATGGAGTAGAATTAGGTTGTGTTTATGTAGAATGTATAGGTATAGGTGTAGGTGTAGGAAGATCAACAAGGGGCTGAAGTAAAAACAAATATGCATCCTTATCTTCCCTAAATGATATTTCACCTGAAGATAAGGAACTGAAAAATAACTCTTTTTTCCACAAAAGTGACATAAGCAGTAGTGTAGTAATTTTTATGTGGGTGGTAGCACTTGTAGCCCTTTTGAGTGGAGGAATACCCAATAAAAATGTATTTCAATGCCCTTAGATCAAGTTTCCCTCGACCTTAAGAATGAATGTGAACGAAAGCAACACACCCAAATGCCCTTGGTTTTAGGTTAAGAGATGGGCTGAAATTTGGAAAGAACTTTGTAAGGGTTTGAAGGGGACTTTGGAATTCAAGGACTTTAGTGGGTAGTCTGTTTATCATGTAAGTGACAGTTAACACATCTTCCCCCAGTACCTTTTAGGGACATTGTTTTGAAATAAAAGTGCTCTAGTTATGGCAAGAAGATGTCCATTCTTCCTTTCTGCTACCCCATTCTGTTGGGGAGTATTTACACAAGAGGACTCATGTATAATATCCCTTTCTAAGAAATAAAGAGACATAACTTGATTAAAGTAGTCTTTGGCATTGTCTGATTTTATTCATTTTATTTCAGCCCCAAACTGAGTCTTGATCATGTTGTAAAAGGTTTTAAAAGTAGATGTAACATCAAACTTCTATTTTAGTAGATAAATCTAAGTAACCCGAGTACAATCGTCTATAAAAGACACAAACCATCTAGCCCCAGTTATGTTAGGAATAATGGAAGGCCCCCAAACATCACTGTGAATAAGGGTAAAGGGATTGTTGGTCCGTTTATTACTTGCTGGAAAAGAGGAACATTTATGCTTTGCAAATTCACAAACTTCACAATAAAATTCTTCAACATTTAAGGAATTACCCAAGGAGGGAAATATAGGTTTTAAGAGTCTAAAAGGTGGGTGACCAAGGCGAAAGTGATGTAGCCAGATTTGGTCTTTATTGGTTGTAGATTCAGATAAAAAAGAAAATGGTCGAGTATTCAAAACTCTAGTTGGTCCACTAAGGTCTTCAAGGTAGTATGGGCCATTTATTTCCCTAGCACGCTCAATCATTCTCTTCGTTTCTTGCTCCTGAAAAATACATTGTGTAGGATGAAATAAAACACTGCAGTTATTGTCTTTGATAAGCTTTGGAATAGAAATAAGACTAGTAAATAGTTTTGGCACATGTAGGACATTTTTAAGCAATAGAGTTTTACTGATGTCAATATCTCCTTAACCAGCAACCGTTACCATAGTACCATATGCAACTGTGATTTTCTTGTTGCTAGGGTAGGTTATGTAGGTGAGGCATTTTAGTGATGAATTAGTCATGTGATCAGTGGCTCCTAAGTCAATTACCCAGGAGTTTTGGGTAGGTATGTGGGTGGATGATTCTAAAGCATAAGAATTCTGAGAAGAGGAAGAAGATACATGAGAAAACTAGATTGCATGTACCTGTAGAGGTTGGTTTTTCTAAGGATTCCAGTAGGTTCTTCAATTTTTCTACTTCTTCCCGGTTGAATTCAACAGATTGTTCATCAGACTCCTTAGCCACATGTTTAGTTGCATAAGCTCTGCTTTGTCCTCTTGCTAAACCTCCTTTCTCTGTGAAGTTCTTATTTGCAGTATGAGGCTTTCCATGTAACTTCTAACGCATCTCTTGTGTGTGGCGAGGTTTTTTTGCAGTAAGTACATCGTAAGGAGTCCTTGTTAACCATCCTTCTTCCTTCTGATTTGCGTTCAATATTCTGCTACTCTAGACGATTTGGTCCCTCAGGAACAACCCTAATAATCGAGGCTAAACTTTCTACTTGATTGTTTTCAACCACCATCACTCATCTTCTTCCTTCTTCAGCACGAATGATAGCAATAGTTTCATTCAGTGAGGGCAGGTCTTCTTTTCCTAGAATCTGGACCATTACTGCATCAAATTTTATATTTAGTCCAACAAGAAAATCATAAATCCTATATTTTTCTACAAACCTCTTTAGAATTGTTGCATCCTCACTGCATTTTATCTTAATGCATTGATAGTGGTCCATTTCCTGCAACAGATTCTGCAGCATATTAGAATACTTTGTAATTGATTTGCTTCCTTGTTTAGTGGTTGAAAATCTTGCTCTTGATTTCATAAATCTGGGCAGCATCTTGAACCTTCGAATAGGTTTTTTTACAGCCATTCATATCTCATGGGTTATTCCAAGAAACGTTCAGGTGTCACTAATTTCAGGCACCATTGAATTCCACAACCAAGACATAACCAATGAGTTTTGTTTATCCCAGGCCTCAAATCTGGGATCTCTTTCCTTGGGACCCGTTCTAAGGAGATGAATAAGTTTACCTCTCCCTTTTAGGAAAGTCCGAACCAATTGTGACCACTTAAGGTAGTTTTTTCCATTCAATCTATAGGCTGCTTGTATGTTTTGTAAGTCACTTATCGAATTAGAGTGACTTCCCTCACCCATTGTGCCTCCTTGAGCAGTTTCTGTACTGATGTAATCATCTGTATCGCCTATATTTTGCTGATCAAGTGCCATACTCTCTTAAGAAATAATAAGAACTAAAAAAATGGCTCAACAAGAAGATTAATACCCAAAAACGAGTAGCTTTGATACCATGATAAAAGCTATGAATTTGACTGTAATTCTTTCTTATTGGATGTGTAGGAAACTTACAGTTATATATACAAGCCTGGGCCTTATCTTAGGTAACTTCTAAACTAAGTAAGACTAATTCTAGTAATAAAAACAATTCCTCAGATTTAGGGATACTAACTAAATAGAATATTTATAAATCTAACTAAATCTCCTTAACTTAGGTAACTAATCTCTGACAGATGTACTAAACTTTAGCATATATGTATATGATATTGTGCATGTTAAGCTACACAATAGTTGGGTATTTTGCTCATTAGCTGGGAACCTCACCTTGAATCAGTGTTGCCAAGGCGTGCACCTAGGCATGCCGACACCTTAGCACCAAACAACAAAAGAGCCTCTGATCCTTTTAGGCGAGGCCCATTTCATTTTCACCTTTTTTTTATCAGATAGACCTTTATTAGGAAGAAAGGAATATTATTTAATTCTCTACTTTTCAATATTTGAATTTACAACACAGAACCGTAAGATAATAATAATAAAATGTATGTTATATTGTGCTTTACTTCACTCAATGTAGCATGTTTTTTTTTGCCTCTTTTGCTTGAGGCAATATAAGGGTTCTAACATCTAAAATGCACCTTGTGCCCTTGTCAACACTGCATTTTGTTGGAAATTTGGTCATTGAAAGCCTTGATTTAGTCATAATCTGTGAGATATTCTAGGATTTGTTTTCTATGTACATATAGAAAGTAAAAGATGTAAATCAAGAAAAAGTAGGAAAGTAGAAGCTGTCAAATATTGGCTCTAATTAGTTTCTTTTTTTTGTTGTAATTTCCCTCTGTATAAAAGGAGCCTTGTGCTCATTCAAGAAATATGACACATTATTTCTTTATTCTTTTCTAATTTGGTGTCAGAGCCATAATTGTGTCTTAACCCTAAAACACAACAGTTCCAAAATCACTGTAGCCATGTCCGAAGTCGCGTCGGAAATCACCTCAACCCCTGCTGCGGCCATTCCGCAGCACCACTCCAATTCTCATTCTGTCCAAATCACCACCATCCGCTTAAATAGTGACAACTTCCTCCGATGGTCACAATCAGTCCGGATGTATATTCGTGGGCAAGGGAAAATCGGTTACATCACTGGTGACAAGAAGGCTCCTGTTGTTGATGATCCGATGTACGCTCTTGGGATGCTGAAAACCCCATGGTTATGACATGGCTGGTCAATTCCATGGAGGAGGACATAAGCTCCAATTACATGTGTTTTCCTACTGCAAAAGAATTGTGGGATAATGTTAGATGTATTCTGACCTAGGCAACCAATCTCAGGTTTTTAAGTTGACTTTAAAATTGGACGAGATTCGTCAAGGAGATAATTCTGTCACCACATATTTCCATTCGTTGAAAAGGCTGTGGCAGGATCTTGATCTCTTCAACACATACGAATGGAAAAGTATTGACGACTGTAATCACCATAAGAAAACTGTAGAAGATAGTCGTATTTACAAGTTTCTTGCCGGCCTCAATGTTGAGTTTGATGAAATACGAGGAAGGATTATTGGCAGACCTCCTCTTCCATCCATTGGCGAAGTATTTGCCGAAGTTAAAAGAGAAGAAAGCTGAAGGAATGTCATCCTTAAAAAGAAGAGTACTGGTGAGTTAATTGAAAATTTTGCCTTCTTGAGTGATGTTGCAGCCTACAAGGCAGCAAACTACCAGCGCAGGTCTGATTATAAACCATGGGTCTGGTGCGATTTTTGCAACAAACCCCGCCATACATGTGAGACATGTTGGAAAATTCATGGCAAACATGCTAACTGGAAAAGCAACAAGCAAGGAGAGAAGAATCGTGGAATTCCTACTGCAAGTGAAGCTAACTCAGGTCCCTTCAACAAAGAGCAGATTGATCAACTCTTGAAATTGATAAAATCCAATTTCTCATATGGTATTCCTAGTGTTTCTTTGGCACAAACATGTAGTAATCCTAAAGCCCTTTCTTGTCCAAATTCCTCTCTGTGGATAATAGATTCCGGAGCCTCAGATCACATGACTAGTTTTTCTCATTTATTTAATACCTATTCACCTTGCCCTGGAAATGAAAAAATTATAATTGCCTATGGTAGTTTTTCACCTATTGCAGGAAAGGACTCATTAAGCTGACAGAGAAAATTAATCTCAATAATGTTCTTCATGTCCCTAAATTAGCCTACAATCTTTTGTCTGTCAGTAAACTATCTAGAGATTCTAATTGTTGCATTACCTTCTTTGAATCACATTGTGAATTTCAAGATCGAAACTCGGGGATGATGATTGGACGTGCTAGGATGATTGAAGGTCTTTATTACTTTGATGAAGTATCTATCTGTAATAAAAAAGTTCAGAGCTTTAGTGGTACTAGTTCAATTTCTGTTCGAGAAAAAATAATGTTGTGGCACTAGAGACTAGGACATCCTAGTTTTCTTTATTTGAAACACTTATTTCCAGAATTATTTAAAGGGATTGATTGTTCTTCTTTTCATTGTGAAAATTGCATTTTTTTCAAAAAACCGTCATTCCTCTTATTTACCAAACGATTATCAGTCCTCCAAACCTTTTTATCTGATTCATAGTGATGTTTGGGGCCCTTCTAAAGTTACTACTATTTCTGGTAAAAGGTGGTTTGTTACTTTTATTGATGATCACACACGGTTATGTTGGATTTATCTAATGAATAAAAAGTCTGACGTGAAAGATTTATTCAAAAAATTTTACACTCTGATTGAAAACCAATTTCAAACCAAGATTAGTATTTTACATTCTAACAATGGAACAGAATATTTTAATGAGCACTTAGGTGATTTTTTGAAAGAGAAAGGGATTTTTCATCACTCTACATGTCGGGATACCCCTCAACAAAATGGCATTGCAGAACGAAAAAATAAACATTTACTTGAAGTAGCACGTGCCATAATGTTTTACATGCATGTTCCCAAATACTTATGGGGTGAAGCAGTTTTAACAGCCGCTTACTTGATAAATAAGATGCCTACTAAGGTGTTAACATACAAAACACCACTCGATTGCCTAAAATCATCTTTTCCTGGAACAAGGTTGTTTTCTGAGTTACCTGTCAAAGTTTTTGGATATACTGTCTATGTTCATGTTCCATGCCAATTTCGTTCAAAACTTGACCCACGTGCTATTAAATGCATTTTTTTGGGGTACTCTTCAAATAAAAGGGGTATAAGTGTTTTGATCCTCAAACAAAAAAAATTCATGTGAGTATGGATGTGTCGTTTTTGGAAACAAAACCTTATTTCACAAAAAATTCTCTTCAGGGGGAGACAAGTGATGTAGAAGATAATTTTTGGGACATTTCTATCCCACTGCCCAATGTAATTTATCTTACACAAAAACCACGCATTTCTAAGAGTGGTCGCTTTGAAAATCCAAATTAAAGTGTTTCTAATAACGATTGCCTAGGAGAACTAGGTTTGTTGGTGCCTAATGAAGGAGATTCTCGTTCAGGGGGAGAAATACTACAAACTAATCAACGTGATTTGAATTTTGAGCTTCAGTTTTATACTAGGAAGAGATTTCATTTGAGAAATAAAGACTCAAATATCAACCATGCACGAAACCAATCCGAAGATCTAAGTTCTGGTGTCGAAACTTCAGGTAATCCTATCCCTACTACACCTTTGATTTCCTCCACTTTGTCCAACAATTCACCTAGTATTCCTGATCCTGATGTCCCTATAGCACTTAGGAAAGGTGTCTGAAATTGCACTCAACATTCCATTGCAAAATATCTTTCCTATCACAGACTATAAAAAAACCATAAAGCTTTCACATCTAGGATTTCACATTTGTTTGTTCCAAGGAATATACAGGAAGCATTGGATGATCCAAATTGGAAATTAGCAGTCGTGGAGGAGATGAATGCTCTAAGGAGAAGTGGTACATGGGAGATTGTCGATCTACCCAAAGGAAAGAAAATAGTCTGGTGTAAATGGGTGTTTACAATAAAAAGTAAAGCTGATGGAAATGTTGAGAGATACAAGGCGAGATTGGTGGCTAAAGGCTTTAATCAGACATATGGGATTGACTACCAAGAGACTTTTGCTCCTGTTGCTAAAATAAATTCTATTAGAGTGTTGTTATCTCTTGCAGTGAACTCCGATTGGCCTCTACATCAACTTGACGTTAAAAATGCATTTCTCAATGGTGATCTGGAAGAGGTGTATATGAGCCTACCGCCAAGATTTGAGAAGAAACTTGGCAGTAACAAAGTATGCAGATTACATAAGTCACTATATGGACTCAAACAGTCACCAAGAGCTTGGTTTGACCGCTTTGGAAAGACAGTTATCAGTTATGGCTTCTTGCAGAGTCAAGCTGATCACACATTATTTTTTAAACATTCAAAAGATGGTAAAGTTGCAATTTTGATTGTTTATGTTGATGATATTATTCTCACTGGTGATGATGAAACATAATTAACTATTCTGAAGAAAAGACTAGCAAAGGAGTTCCAAATTAAGGACCTGGGAGCTCTTAAGTATTTCCTTGGAATGGAATTTGCAAGATCTAAGGAAGACATATTTGTCAATCAGAGAAAATATGTTCTTGATCTCCTTGGAGAAACAAGTCTACTTGGTTGTAAGATGGTTGAAACTCCGGTTGAGCCAAACTTGAAGTTACAAGCTGCTAAGGTTGAAGAAGTAAAGGACAGGGAACAATATCAGAGACTTGTAGGAAAGTTGATTTACTTGTCTCATACACGGCCTGATATTGCTTTTGCAGTTAGCATGGTAAGTCAATTCATGCACTCACCAGGGGCGGAGCATTTCGAGGCCGTCTATAGGATCTTAAGATATTTGAAAGGAACTCTAGGAAGAGGCTTATTGTTCAAGAAACATGGACATCTTCAAGTTGAAGTCTACACAGACGCAGATTGGGCCGGAAGTGTTACAGACAGAAGATCAACGTCTGGATATTGTTCCTTTGTTGGAGGAAACCTAGTTACATGGCGGAGTAAAAAACAAAATGTGGTAGTTAGAAGTAGTGCTGAAGTAGAATTCAGAGCCGTTGCCCATGGAATCTGCGAGGCGATGTGGATAAAAAGGATTCTTGAAGAATTGAAGTTTTCTTACTCGACTCCAATGAAGGTCTATTGTGACAACAAAGCTGCTATTGCTATTGCTCATAATCCAATTCTTCATGATCGCACGAAACATATAGAAGTGGATAAACATTTCATCAAGGAGAAAGTCAATGCGGGAATAATATGCATGACATATCTTCCAACTGATGAAGAATTAGCTGATTTACTAACGAAGGGACTACACAAGAAGCAATTTGGTAATCTGACTAGCAAGCTGGCTATGGAAGATATCTTTAAACTAGCTTGAGGGGGAGTGTTTGAAATTTGGTCATTGAAAGCCTTGATTTAGTCATAATCTGTGAGATATTCTAGGATTTGTTTTCTATGTAAATATAGAAAGTAAAAGATGTAAATCAAGAAAAAGTAGGAAAGTAGAAGTGTCAAATATTGGCTCTAATTAGTTTCTTTTTTTGTTGTAATTTCCCTCTGTATAAAAGGAGCCTTGTACTCATTCAAGAAATGACACATATTATTTCTTCATTCTTTTCTAATTCATTCACAATACCATTTTAGTTTTTATTTGGATTCTTTGTAATTTTTACTGTAATTGCTTATGAAATTTTATGATATGCAGAGTAATACATCATCTGATCCTATGAATGATGAAGGACCTGCTTGGGCCCCATTGCGTGATAATTACATGCTAACAAATCCTAAGTTGAAGGACTGGGATAAAATGGCGGTAAGAATGTTAATGCTTTTGATTTTACAAAAGTCACGTCTCTCACTTTCTCTAGCAGACACCACCATTCAATTCACTCTTGCATTTTAACTGGAGGCAGAGAATGAATGCATTTACCTCTTTGTTTTAGGTAACAAGTTTCTTCTGCTATTTGTTTACAGGACTCGACAATAGTTGAGGATGTTGGAAGGATGTCTGAAGATAGTGGTTCAGACGATGGTTGAAGTCCTTTGTTCTTCTTGGGCATGGTATAACTGCCAAACCTGATTTTACTTCTTTTTACATCCTTCCAATTTAGCACAGTGGTCCTTTTAGCGTTATTAATAGTTCAACCAAGAGTAATGGTTGTTCTCCGTACTATCTTTATTCTTTAACTCTGTATTGTTGATGCATGAAATGAAAATGTTGGATCATAGTCGGCTTATGAATTTATTGGGTCTTCCTTTAGCTGATGGTGATGTGTTCATTCGGGAAGCTATTGTAATCAAACCAGAATTCCAATATGTATTTTGTCTTAGTTTAAAATATAAACAAGAAATTTTGATACGTATCAATGTTGTGCCCATGTTTACTTGTATAACCACCCCCGACAAGAATTTGTGTCTCGGAATATCAACAGGGATATCGGTGTCATTCGCTATTTTTCACCTGGAAAGCTCCGTTGCGTTTTGCAAGAATTTTCAGGAAGCTAATGAAAATGTTCATTCACTTGCAAAAAAATGGTGTTTTCGAGAAGAAATGTTTAAGGTGGCATGGTAACCTTCTTGGTGCCATGGACACAAGATATAATATCATCATTTTATCATGTCATTAATATAGAAATATGGTAATGACATGTCATTATTTTGGACATTAGAATTTACAATGTCAATAATGAGTGTTGATCGTTAGTCAACTAATATTCTTATCCAATCAGAATGTTGGGTCAACATAATTATTTTAAAATATTTATTTTTTGTACTGAATTTTTCTTTCATTACGTTTTACAACCTGATGAATGAAAAAATAGGTTTTCTTTTAATTTGTTCATCATTACTAACAAGGTCACTAATTGAAAAGAAAATTATTTTTCATCATTCTATTTTTTTGACCTTAATTTTTCGTCATTTTGTTTTACACCCGATCAAATAAAGCTTAGAGAATGAAAATCCATAAATAAAATGAATTTGAAGTGCGCTTATTATTGAAGAAAAATGAGAGGAAAAAAACTGAGAAGGATATGTACTTTTTTAAGTTTTCATCTCATATTACTTTTTAATTCTATTGAGTAATGAATTAAAATAAAATTATATTTTTGTATTTTTCATTATTTTTATCAAGCATACCGATATAAATTTTTTTTTTCATTTTTTACCCTTTTTCTTTATAATTTTTTTTACTCTACCAACCAAAATCTTAATAGTTAATTTAAACCAAAAATGATTGTGGTTGGAGTTGGAAGAAGGGTGGGAGAATTGATATGTCAACAATACCTCATTTTGATAAACATTTTTATTTAAAAATAAGTTTTTAATTACATTAAATCGATTTTTTAAACAAAAATAAAATATATTAAGGCGATTTTACCGAAATATCACCCGTACATGTAATAATTACCTGTCAGGCACCCTTTCTCCTAATTTTACTGATCTAGCACCCTTTCTGACAAGCCACATCATGAAAGGCGCGGATGGCGATCTTATTCGAGCTTACGCAACGTCAAGACAGGCCTGGGGATTCTGACACATATACGTAAGGCACGAATGACGATATGCGCCTTCCATTATTAGTACCACTCGAGCAGCTCGGCCTTTAAACCCTTCCCTCTCCTATAAATAACACTCCCTCTATGCAAACATCACAACATCAATTCCTTCTATTATTGTTGTAAGGTAAAATTATTTTTTATTATATTATATTTATTTTATATATGATTATTTGAAAAAAATTTATTGTACTAATTATTTTGTATTATTTTTTGCAGTTGTAAAATTAGAAAGTGTGATCATAACTCGAGACATTTTTGCCGATACGGTAACAATATAAAATTATATTATTCAAATTATTGTGAAAATTTTTAATTTTTTTGATTAGTTTATATTTTAATTCATATACTATTTATGTACTTAAGCATATTATTTTTGCAGATATAAGACTCTCAATCTTTCAAACTCTCAGAATGATGCGTATTTAAGCTATTGTTTACTATTATGGAGAAATTCGGGAAGATGAAACCAACGTCGTCTTTGCATCAAATCATTCTGTCAGAATATCCTTCAAGATAAACATAACTCTTGAGAAGCTGATAACGAATATTTCAAGGAAAGGTCATGTTGGAAGTACTAGAAGACTGTCCTCACTTCATTACAGATTTCCAACCGCAGTATTTCTGTTAACTTATACAACGTTCAAATTATCCAACGATGACGATAATGCTATGATGGTTGATTCTCAAAATCATTATTCAAAAGCCGATACACAGATGTATGTGAAATTTGTTGAAGTGTGTGTTGTTCGTGGTATGTCATTATGTTCCCACTATGGACTGACTCAACAAGCTGATCAAGTTGACAGTACAACTCAAGTAATATGCAATGATTTTAAATCGTTAATGGGAAATCCACATCATTGTGTCATCCCATCAAGTTCAATGGGGAGACATTCATCAACAACTTCTTACGATATGTACCGAGGTGGCTCCACAAACAATTTGTATGGCAGCGTCCAGTTCAAGGGGAATGCATTAATCTTCCAATTTCTTTGACCTGAATATGGATATGCCCTCGACGCAACAAAATGTGCAATACCCATTTGACACGATGCCTTCAAGTTCCAAGGGGAGGCATTCAACTGCAAGCTTATTCAACCTTAATGTCGAGATGCTTTCAAGTTCAAGGGAAATGCAAGCAACCACCAGCCTGTCCGACCTAAATGTCAACATCATGGAGGAACTCTCATCTCTACCAGAAGAACCTCTTCGTGAGCCAGGTGCGGATGATGCTGAGACTGGACTATTCGTTCAGCCATAATCATCGCAGTTCAGCATGGACTCCGATGATGTTGATGTAGATGAAGTTCCCAGAAATATGGTACTCACCGAACCTCCAACACACATATATGAAGCTCACTATAGTGCAATGTACGGACTATAATTTGCGGATATGCCTAATGTCGGTGACTACAGATTTAACTCATCAACCAATGATGGCGAGTTATATAAAGGAATAAAGTTTCCATGCAAAGAAGAAGTGATGATGGCAATTAAGAATTACAATATTCGTAATACTGTTCAGTCCAGAGTCAACCGTTCCACCACCAAAAAGTATGTTTATTACTGTGTCCAACATGATAACGGATGCAATTGGATGGTTCATGTATCGAAGAGGAAGAGGAAAAACAATATATGAGAAGTAACGATATACAACAGTCCTCATACCTGTTGTATTGGAGGGATCAACCAGGATCATCCCAACTTGGACTCCGACATTATCTGCCAAACCATCATGCCCATGGTAAAAGCAAGCTCCCATATAGCTATTGCGGTGCTAATTTCAACTATACAATCGCAGTATGGGTATACCATCTCATACAGGAAAGAAAAGAAGGCAAAATAGAATGCCATTAAAAAACTTTACGGAAAATGAGATGCATCTTATAACGAACTACCGAGTTGGTTTAGGGTAGTGCGCAGATTGAATCATGGGACAATTCTCGACTTCGAAACTTGTCATGCATAGCACAATGATCGAGTGCTCCGTGATAAATACAAATTCTACCTGTTTTTTTTGACTTACCCACAGTGCATTAATGTTGTGAAATACTGCAAGCCCGTGGCTCAAATCGACAAGATATTCTTGTATGGAAAATACAAGCAAGTTTTACTATTGGCAGTTGTCCAAGATGGTAATCACAATATTCTTCCAATTGCTTTTACCCTTGTTGAAGCAGAAGATACAAATTCTTGGGCTTTTTTCCTCAGAACTTACGTTTACATTCAATCTGTGTCATTTCAGATCGCAGAGCTAGGATCAAAGCAACAATGGATTCTTTGGGTCCAATGTGAAAACCATCCTATGTCCAACATCGATACTGTATCCGACACATTGCTGCTAACTATCATGGAAAGTTCAAGAAGAATGATGAGCGCCAATTACTTGTGCGCATGGGCATGTCAAAATGTTATTTTTATTTCTCAATCATTTTCATTTTTTATGGAAACAAAGTTAGTAAGTTCTACATTTGATGCTCAGGTTACAACTACTACCTGAAACATTTGAGTCCATGCTTCAAGAGTTGCGAGGAAAAAATAAGGAATGATACGATTACATCAATCTCATCAACAAATAAATGTGGACAAATGCATATGATGGTGGATATTGATATGGACACATGAAGACCAACTTGGCTAAGGCTATCAATTCAACCTTAAAGGGGGCACGCCATTTACTAGTAACGGCTTTTGTTAAAACAACATATTTTCGTTAGGGAACTTTTTTGCCAAGATCGGGGGACAAGCTCAAAATTGGATGCAAAACGATCATATTTATCACCTAATATTAGTTACAGATCTACAAAAAAGAATTTATGCATCAAATGAAATGTCTGTAACAAGATTCTCTAGAACCTATGAATTATTTCATGTCACAGAGATGTCGTGACCTCTTCAAATGATTCAATCTAACTTGTTCAGAGTTAATCTATGAGACAGATGGTGCGAATGTGGGTATTTTCAAGATCTGAACTATCCATTCTCTCATGTCATAACAACTTTTTCGCATACCCATCAAGACTATAATCGTTTTGTGGATCCCATATACCGACTTTCAGAAATGTTTAAGGTATATGAATTTGAGTTCCCCCATAGGTAATGAGAAACACCCTGATGAGCTTTAGACTTGGCTTCCGATTGTACCAGCTTCGACCTTATTAAGGGAGTCCGGTCGCCCAAAATCCACTAGAATTCATTGTGATATGGATATTCAAGAGACGTCAAGAGAAAACAAAAGATATGGGCATTGTAGAAACCTAGGACACAATGAATTCATTGTGATATGGATATTCAGGAGACGTCAAGAGAAAACAAAAGATATGGGCATTGTAGAAACCTAGGACACAATAGAAAAAATGTATATCTCTTTTGTCATCAAGTAACCGTTGATTTTGTGCTCGATGTACTTGTTGTTTATGAAATCTAAGTTTCTGTTATTTAATTTTCATTTACTTTCAGTTTATGTCATTTGAGCATCACCGATTAATTGGTAACTAAATAAATTAAATAATAAAAATAATTTGAACAAACTAAAAACAAGAAAACAAAACAACAACAAAAATTAAAAAGAACTAAATAATAAAAACAATTCGAACAATTAAGTAATAAAAAATTAAGAAACAAAATAAATAAAAAATCCATACTTAAATAAAAATTTTACAATTGATAGTAAACAAACAAAATTAAATAAAAACATAACGAAGTAAACAACTCTGTAAAACCCTTCACGTATCCGACCCAAATACGAATATGAGGTGTCACATTGATTTTTTTTAAAACGTTTACTTTTACAAAATCTCATAAAATTTAAAACTTTTATTGAAACAAATAATTTACATAAATACCATCAAAATGATTACAAAATTGATCAGAGCATATATGATTTAAACTGTAATTACATGCCAACATAATTATTACAATAAAATGACATACTGTTTTAAATCACTTCTCATATGATCGCTTCAATGGAGATGATGCCTTCCTAAACTTTAACTTTGGTCTCCCTATTTCTTGGTACCTACGTGTAAACCACTTACACGCTAAGTCACAGACTTAGTGAGTCACAATATAACATGTAACAATGAATTCATGAAACATGCAATTCTATAAATTCCATAATAACCTTACCATTTACATATATTTCCTCAACTATAACATGCAAAATCATAAAATGCACAAATGAAACATATCATCATATGAGGTTTTTAATTCAGTTTATCCTTTAGAATGCCCATGTACATTACTGAGAACCTGAGGTACGTGAATACACTGAGGTTGTGCACATATGTTGTCACCACAGCTCGTATAAATTCCCACTAGGGGCACCTAAACTTGTCCCGAAGGACCGCACATATATGTCCCTAAGGACCACTCCATAAGGATCACATATATATTCCAAAGGACCAAATATGTGTTCTGAAGAACCACATATATGTTCCAAAGGATTACATATATATCCCGAAGGACCACATAGAACCCTTGACTCTTGGGATACCAATTATACCTAAAGCTCTCATATCATATAACATGGGCTTGATATGGATACATGTCACATTTTCATATCTCTTCTATCACTTCTCATATAAACACATCACATACTTCAAATGTACACATATGATCACTTGTGTTATTATACATAACTTAGATTTGTTCTCTTATGGTTGAATACATCACATATTATATCATATTAAAGTGTGTATGTGTTATGCACATACTCATTATAATCATACATATGTATGCACATGAATATGAAATCAAATATAGGAAATAGACTTATCCCAAGTCTTATTTCCATAAAACAATATCTATACTAACTATGGTATGTACTCACATTAGCCTCACTTGATTCGAATCAATTCTAGAACTGTATCTCTCTCGACCGTTTCTAATTCTTCGATTATTCCAGAACTTGCTTATGCTCGATATCTACATAATCATATATTTATACATATATCAACATTCCAATTATCATGATTCAATCCTTAATTTCTTAGACTAAAATAAAGACTAAATTTCATTTTCTACTTGAAGTAGTATCGGTACCCCCTGTAGGGTATCGATACTTTCCTAACTGTAGTATCGATACCAAGCCTGGTATCGATACCCATTTTGCATTTGAAATCCTTGTTTCAAAAATTGGTACCGATACTGACCTTATGGTATCGATACCCTTGGTATCGATACTACCCTCCAGGCATCGATACCCCATGAATTCCTTTGTCAAATTCAGACTTATGGTATCGATACTGTTCAACCAGTATCAATACCTCTATACCAATTATCATTCTTTTACTTTTGAAGTATCAGTATTGGATGAAGCAGTACTGATACTCAAAGCCCATATTTCACTTTTTAAGCCCGAAAATTTACTCTTATCAGTTCAATTCCTTCATTTCCTATTCCCTCTCATATTCTTAACTCAAGTACACATACTCAAACCAATTTCTATTCATCTAACACAATTTTATTTTCAAAATCTCCCCATATATCTTGAATTTAAGAATTCTACAAAATTTCCAACATGTTCTAATTTCAATTCTATCATTTCATATCTCTTTATTCAACTAATGACAAGTCAAATTTAGTTTCAAATTCTACTTATTAACTCTTTTCCAAGATTTCATTTAAAGACTCCTTATCTTTAATCTCTCATAATTCATTCATCTTATAGTTTTAAGATAACTTAAGCTTTCCTTAAGCTTAAGTACCATCTAAAGAACATAAACCAAACTTAAATTCAATGAATAATCATTTAACAAGGAACTCACCTTTTCCAATTAGCTTTCACGCCTGAAGGAAGAAAAAGAAGAAGAAGAAGAGTTCTCTGGAAAAATTTGTTTTTTACCTCCCTAATTCCACGTGATTTAAATATAACCACTACCAAATTTAATTATTTTCTTTACTAAATAACCACTTTATCCTTCTATTCATCATTCTTTGCAATTTAATCCTACACAAATTTTCCATATAAGTCCTTGAACTTTTTAATTTATATACTTTAGTCACTAAATTCTAAAGTTTTACAATTTGGTCACTAACCTAGATTTTAGGATGTTACAAATCTCCCCCTTAAGAAAATTCATCCTCAAATTTTCATGGCACAAAGAGTTGGGGTACTGATTCCTCATGTCCTCTTCACGCTCCCACGTTGCTTCTTCTACCTTGTGATTCCTCCACAATACTTTGACCAATGGAATAGTCTTGTTTCTTAGTTGTTTTACCTCGTGAGCTAAAATTTGGACCGATTCTTCCTCATAAGTCAGGTCAAGCTGAACACCTATCTCTTCTGGTGATACAATATGGGAGGGATCAAACCTATATCTCCGAAGCATTGAAACATGAAAGACATCATGTATTTTCTCCATTGCAAGTGATAAAGCTAATTGATATATCACTGGTCCCACTCTCTTAACGATCTCATAGGGTCTAATGAACATGGGACTAAGCTTTCCTTTTCGTCCAAATCTCAAGATATTCTTCCAAGGAGATACTTTTAAAAACATTTTGTCTCCAATTTGATACTCTATTTCTTTCTTCTTCAGATCCACATATGATTTCTGTCTATCAGCTGCTGCTTTCAGATTGTTCTGAATCACTTGAACCTTTTCTTCCATTTTCTAAATCAACTCAGGACCAAGAACTTCTCAATCCCTAAGCTTGTACCAGTTCAAGGACGTACGACACTTTCTCCCATATAGAACTTCATAAGGAGCCATTTTGATACTTGACTGGTAGCTATTATTGTAAGTGAATTCAACAAGTGGCAAGTATCTTTCCCACGATCCCTTGATCTTTATTACACAGGCTCTCAACATATCCTCCAAAACTTGGATAGTCTGCTCGGATTGTCCATCGGTTTGAGGATAAAATACTGTGCTAAAATTTAATCGAGTTCCTAATGCTTCATGCAAAGTTTTCTAAAACCTCAATGTAAATCTAGGATCTCTATCAGAAATAATTGAAATAGGTACACCATGCAATCGTATAATCTCCCTGATATACAGTTCAACATACTTATCAATGGAGAAATTAACTCATACCAAAATAAAATGAGCTGACTTAGTTAATCTATCCACAATCACCCAAATATAATCTATTTTGTCCGAATTTAGAGGCAACCTCGTCACAAAATCCATCGTTACATTCTCCCATTTCCATTGACGAATAGACATTAGTTGTAATAGTCATGACGAAACTTGATGCTCAGCTTTGACTTGTTGGTAAGTCAAACACTTGGATACAAATTCCGTAATATTATTTTTCATTTCAGGCCACCAATATCGACTCTTGAGATCTATATACATTTTGTTTCCACCAGGGTACATAGTCAATGGAATACAATAAGCTTCTGTTAACAAATTCTTCTTTAGCTCAATATCATCCGGAATCACTAATCTCCCTCAATAATACAGATTCCCATCAGACTTGATCTCATAATATTTCATCTCCTCATTCTTTACTTGTTGCAACTTCTTCAAACACTTTTCATCTTTGCTTTGCAACTCTTTAATTCGATTCAACCATGTTAGTTTAAGCTTCAATGCTTCACATATTGCACCCTCTCTAATTAATGATAACCTGGCATCTAGAGCTCGTAAGGCTGCAAATGTCTTCCGACTTAAAGCATCCGCTACCACATTTACTTTTCCAGGATGAAAGTCAATTACCACATCATAATCTTTTATAAATTTCACCCATCTCCTCTGTCTTAAATTCAATTCTTTCTGGGTCATCAAATACTTCAAGCTCTTATGATCGGTATATAAATAGTAACATTCACCATATAAGTAGTGACGCCAAATCATAAGAGCAAACACTACTACAGCCAACTCTAGATCGTGTGTTGGATAATTCTTTTCATGTGGTTTCAATTGTCTAGACGCATAGGCTACAACTTTGCCTTCTTGCATTAATACACATCCCAAACCATTATTGGACGTGTCACTGTAACCACGTAGTTCTTACCATATTCAGGTTGAACTAATACGTGAGCTTCTGTCAAAATCTTCTTTAACATTTGAAAACTTTCTTGGCATTCTTGAGTCCAAGAAAATTTTACATCCTTTCTCATCAACCTAGTTAAGGGTAAAGCTATCATCGAAAAGTTTTTAACGAATCTTCGATAATAACCTGCTAACCCTAGAAAACTTCGAACTTCTGACACATTCTTTGGAACTTCCCATTCTAGAATGGATTTTATCTTTCGGGGATCCACCCGAATTCCTTTTGCAGAAATTACATGTCCAAGAAATGCCACCTCATTCAACCAGGATTCACATTTAGATAGTTTGGCATATAGTTTCTTATCCCGCAAAATCTGTAAAACTATCTTCAGATATGTACTATGCTCTTCCTTTGACTTTGAATACACCAATATATCATCAATGAATACCACTAAGAACTGGTCCATATATGGTTGAAATATTATATTCATGAAGTATATGAAAGTAGTCGGTGCATTCGTGACTCCAAACGACATAACAAGAAACTCATAGTGACCATATCTCGTCCTAAAAGTCATTTTCGGAGTATATTTCTCTTGAATCTTCAATTGATAATATCCCGATCGTAAATCAATTTTAGAGAAAAATGAAGATCCCTTCAACTGATCAAACAAATCATCAATTCTAGGGAGAGGATACTTATTCTTGATGATCACCTTATTGAGCTGCCTATAATCAATGCAGAGACACATTGAACCATATTTCTTCTTGACAAACAAAACTAGAGCTCCCTTGGATGATACTCTTGGTCTAATAAACTCTTTTTCCAACAATTCCTGTAACTGAATCTTTAACTCTTGTAACTCTTTCGGAGCTATTCTGTATGTTGCCATTACAATGGGCGCTATTCTAGACATTATCTCAATCTGAAATTCCACCTCTCTATCCGGAGGTAAACCTGACAACTATACAGGAAAGACATCTGGGAATTTTCTGACTATGGGAATTTCTTCAATCCATTTCTCCTTGCTTCTAATATCCATCACATTAACAATGATACCCTGACATCCTTATAGTAGTAATTTCTTTGCTGACATCGCTGATATTACATTTGCCAATAGATTTCATCTTTCACTGAATACCATAACTTCCAAACCTTTTGAATTGAGCAACGTTACTCTCTTCAGTATACAATCAACAATAGCATGATAACGATATAACCAGTCCATTCCTAATATCACCTCGAATTCGTCAAAGGGTAATTCCATCAGATTAGCAGGGAATTCAATTCACTGAACTTGTATGGGACACCCTCTACACACTCTATTTACCCGAGCACTGTACTCTAACGGATTTGTCACTATCACATCATTACTAGTAGCTTCTAATTGAATTCCCAATTCTCTCACCAATTTACTACTGATATATGAATATGTAGACCCCGGATCAATCAATACCAAAACACATTTATTATACAGTAGAAAGGTACCTACAATTATCTCTAGATCATCACAATTTTCATTAGTCTTGAGATTATACACTCGAGCAGTGGAGCGTATTTCCTGTTGAGTAGAGGACTTTGGATGACTTCTTCCACTACCTCTACCCATTTCTCTCTGAGTTATAAAAGTAGACCTCTCCGGCTGTGCAAGCTCCCCGACTATCATTGGACAGTCCCAGATAAAATGTCAAGTGTCCCCATATTTAAAACAAGCTCCATAAATTATTCTAATAATCCCCGGATGATTCCTTCCACAATATGGAAACTGTCTAGCTTGGCCCTAGTTAGATCTCCCTGTGCCTGATCCCACAGACTGAGTTTGTTTGGCTCTCATTGGATTTGATCCTCTAGCAGATGATACAATTGACTCTGATCTCGTTTGGGGTCGAGAAATAGCATCTCTGCCTCTTTTTGATGGTGCAGAACTCGAAGAAACACCCATTCTTTTAGATGTCTGATCTCTTTGATCTTCAAACCTTTCATTTTGAGATCTTTTCAGAGCTTTGGCATGGTTAACTACTTCTTGAAATGAGGGAATATTCAACATAATCAACATCTCTTTCAATCGAGGATGCAAACCCTCCACGAACCATTCACAAACATCATTCTTTGTCAGAATAAGTTCGGCAACAAATTAGCTTAACTTGTTGAATTCACACTCATATTTATATACCGTACGATTTCATTACTTTAGATTCATAAACTCTTGCTTCATCTGTTGGATAAACTGATATCATATGTACTTATGCTTAAATTCCTCTAAAAACAAGGACCAAGTTACCTGATCACCAGTCATCCTCAGGGTAACATTGGTCCACCATATTCTCGCTTGCCCTCAGAGCAAAGAGACCACTCCATTCAACTTCTCTGAATCAGAACAATGAAGCCCATCAAGCATTATTTTTACATCATTAAGCCAAAGATCCACAACAACATGACCTTTCTCGGCTTCACCCTTAAATTATGGAGTGTTTAAGATATATGAATTTGAGTTCCCCCATAGGTAATGAGAAATACCCTGATGAGCTTTAGAATTAACTTCCGATTGTACCAGCTCCGTCCTTATTGAGGGAGCTCGGTTGTCCAAAATCCACTCGAATTCATTGTGATATGGATATTCGGGAGACGCCCAGAGAAAACAAAAGATATGGGCATTGTAGAAACCTAGGACACAATAGAAAAAATGTATATCTCTTTTGTCATCAAGTAACCGTTGATTTTGTGCTCGATGTACTTGTTGTTTATGAAATCTAAGTTTCTGTTATTTAATTTTCATTTACTTTCAGTTATGTCATTTGAGCATCACCGATTAATTGGTAACTAAATAAATTAAATAATAAAAATAATTCGAACAAACTAAAAATAAGAAAACTATACAACAAAAAAATTTAAAAAGAACTAAATAATAAAAACAATTCGAACAATTAAGTAATAAAAAACATTAAGAAACAAAATAAATAAAAAAATCCATAATTAAATAAATTTTTTACAATTGATGGTAAACAAACAAAATTAAATAAAAACATAACGAAGTAAACAACTCTGTAACACCCCTAACTCATATCCAACCCAGATACGAATACGAGGTGTCACATTGATTTTTTTAAAACGTTTACTTTTACAAAATCTCATAAAATTTAAAACTTCTATTGAAACAACAGTACAATAATTTACATAAATACCATTAAAATGATTACAAAATCGATTAGAGCATATATGATTTAAACAGTAATTACATGCCAACATAATTATTACAACAAAATGACATATTGTTTTAAATCACTTCTGATCTAATCACTTCAATGGAGATGTTGCCTTCCTAAACTTTAACTTTGGTCTTCCTGTTTCTTGGTACCTACGTGTAAACCACTTACACACTAAGTCACAGACTTAGAGAGGCATAATATAACATGTAACAATGAATTCATGAAACATGCAATTCTATAAATTCCATAATAACCTTACCATTTACATATATTTCCTCAACTATAACATGCAAAATCATAAAATGCACAAACGAAACATATCATCATATGAGGTTTTTAATTCAGTTTATCCTTTAGAATGCCCATGTCCATTACTGAGAACCTGAGGTACGTGAATACACTGAGGTTGTGCACATATGTTGTCACCACAACCCGTATAAATTCCCACTAGGGGCACCTAAACTTGTCCCGAAGGACCGTACATATATGTCCCTAAGAACCACTTAAATGTCCCGAAGGACCACTCCTTAAGGATCACATATATATTCTAAAGGACCAAATATGTATTATGAAGAACTGCTTATATGTTCCAAAGGATTACATATATATCCCAAATGACCACATAGAACCCTTGACTCTTGGCATGCCAATTATATCTATAGCTCTCATATCATATAACATGGGCTTGATATGGATACATGTCACATTTTCATATCTCTTCTATACTTCTCATATAAACACATCACATACTTCACATGTACACATATGATCATATGTCTTATTATACATAACTTGGATTTGTTCTCTTATGGTTGCATACATCACATATTATATCATATTAAAGCATGTATAAGTTGTCAAAACGATTTTTTCTTAAAGGTTAAAAAGCGAGATTTTGAAAACCACATTAATTCTTAATTACCCTCTTTTTAATTTAAAAACAAATACAATTTAAAAGACCTCTCGTTTCGAAAAATTTTGGATTTCCTTTACGATCGAAAAATACGGTTCGAAGAGTCGCCACCAATCTTTGATTAGGGTGTGATTGGGCACCCAAAAAAAGCTGTCATTTTAAATAAGAATTAATTTTAATTAAAACAACAAATTGAGGTCTGCGTTACCAAAAAATGAGTTTGGGAGTTGGTTACGTGTGGGGAAGGATTAACAACCCCACAACGCCCTAAATCGGTACCTAGTCAATTAATTAACATCTTGGCAATGAACTTTACAAATTCGAACTTAATTTGGCTTTTGATCCTGTAAAACAAAGATGTAAATTTAAAAACATTCAACAACACTCAAATAAATTAAATTAAAATTACCAAGTCGTTTTAGAAAGATAAAGAATGTTCGATTATTTAGAAATATCGAGACCAGATCTTAAAAGCTATAACAACCTTTTCTCGATAAATTTAAATAAACGAACATTTCCTTTTCTTTTGTTCCCAAATTTTAGGTGATAAATCAATTTGTTTGGTTTCACTTTCGGGATACACTTTTAATTTAAAATCGTCAAAACGACCCTCTAATCAGTTAAGACAAGCCACTCAGGATAATTTTAAATTAAAAGGGTATTACCCTTAGTCCGATTATGTATTTATAAGTCGAGTTATGCACATGAGGATATCATACAAATTGTGCAAAAAGGATGTCATACCGAAATCAATTAAACAAAATTAAAAATATCATACAACGTGACATACAAAAAATTATATACATACATTTTAATAAAAAAAATCATAAACCATGCATATTAACATATAATGTAAAAATGTGACTTAAATACAAAAACAAAAACATAACATGTCAAACTATAAATTTTAAAAAAACTATATATACATCTTAGAATAAGGACTAAATTTAAATGTACATAAAATTAGACATACAAATCAAAAATTAAAACAGAGACTTAATTAAAAACACGCATAAATATAAAGTATTTAAACATAAATAACCCAAAAAATTACAACTAAAACTAAAATTAGGAAAACTAAAAAATCAGAACAATTACAAAATGACAGAATTCGAAGGCAGTCCTGAACGCGACTAAAGTAAAAAAACGCTAAACTTATAAGGACCAAATAACAGATTTACTCTAAAGTCTCGGTGGCTGAAAATTAATTTACCCTAAACATTTAATATAAAACCTAATTTTCACCTAAACCTAAGCTAACTTGCGCAAGAAAGTTCAGCCGCTCAAGCTCTCTACTATCTGTCTCTCTCGGCTACACATGGCACTCTCTCCCTCACCTTTGAACACCATTGAACCCACCACTCTGAACCTTATCAGGTTAATCATATTTGTGCCTATCATTATAAATTCATAGAATTGTCGTTTTCCATGCCTTATATCAATTATCCATATTTCATAGCTTATGTACCGACTCCTTAACTGGGTAAATTGATTCCCCCTTTTTGTATTCAAACTGCCGAAGGTAAGTCCTCCATCCTTTTCTAAATTTTAGTTTTAAGTAACAATCGCACATACACAAAGTAAACAAAGAAAAAATGAACTGAAAAATAAATAATTGAGGGAAAATTCCTCAGAAAATACATGTACCTCTATTGCTTTTTCTATTCTTGAATTATGAGATTACACTATTGTTCCTTTTGTATCCCTTTTACACTGTGAGATGGGCAATTTGTTCCTAGTCTTCTCCCTTTGGTTGCCTTTTTCCTTTTTTCTATGTTTTTCGTTGGTTTTTTCCTTTTTTCGTCTCTGGCCCCCTCCCCTCTGTTTTTTGTCTCTGTATAATCTATCTAAAGAAAACTCCCATTTACAGTTTTTTTAACTGCTAAAAGAACCCCCCCCATTTCGTGCTTCATTTTCTCTCCGTTGGTGGATAAGTGAATCCCGACTTTTCTGGTTAATTTCCCATACCGATTCGTTATTTCAATATTGCAGGTACACCGAGGTAGTTTTTCAAGCGTGCATCTCATGCCTGCATAGCTGGAATATCATATCACCATTCTGATTCAATGGTTGTTCCTTAGGCGGCGCTGGGTAACACTTCCATATATAAACCCTAACGGGCTACGGATTCTTCTCGGGCCCTAATCCACTGGACTGCTATCTGGATGGATCACCCATTTCCACCTTGAATTTGGCTACAAATCAGTTGGGCCTACAATCAAATAATACGTGAAAAACGAATAATACTAAATTTAATAATAATATATATATATATATATATATATATTTAAAAAATTCAAAACTGACACCATACTATATTTTATTATCTTTCTAAATTACTATATATACCGTACTTTATTATCTATTTATCATACTACATTACTATATAATTATCAACAAATAACATAAAATAAAATAAAATAACATAACATAACATAATCAAAATAAAATTATAAAATAATAGAAAAAACTCTTCGGACAAAAAGACGTGTCTACAGTTGCCCCTCTTTGTCCACTGTTGTACCACAACAGTAGGGCAAAGAACAAAGACACAAGTTTTCGTCCAAAGGCGATCTATCTCTTCACAGGAAATCCGCGCCACTACGACTTCATAATAAGTTAGACTTGAAAAATCTTCGGAAGACGGGTCCGCTCCCTATTCCTTCAGGGAGTATAGGACTCGAAAAATATTCGACAAACAGGTTCGCTCCCTATTCGTTCAGGGAGTATAAGACTCGAACAATCTTCAACAAACGTGTCTGCTCCCTATTCATTCAGGGAGTATAAGACTCGAATAATCTTCAATAAACGGGTCCGCTCCCTATTCCTTCAGAGAGTATAGGACTCGATCTTCAACAAATGTGTCAGCTCCCTTTTCCTTCAGAGAGTATAGGACTTGAAAAATCTTCAACAAACGTGTCTGCTCCCTATTCCTTCAGAGAGTATAAGACTTGATCTTCAACAAACGTGTCCGCTCCCTATTCTTTCAGAGAGTATAGAACTCAATATTCATAAAATGAGTTTGCTTCACTACTTTTCAGTGAATGCTTATAGATGATTTACTTCACTACTCTTCCGTGAAGGCTTAAGATTGAATTGCTTCACTGCTCTTTCGTGAAGGATTAAGATTGACTTGTTTCGAAGGTCAAACCTGAAAATCAAACATTACCAATCATTAATGTATGTTTGAAAAATATTATACTAAAAAATTTAGAATTTGAGAAAATTTATGAGAATCTATTTCCATCGTGAAAACTTGTCTGGAAGCCATTGGATATGTGAATCTGCTTTGGCTCACTTTTCGTATAAACATCATTCTTGTCAATATCTCAAAACCAGTTATCTTCATCTCGATGCTTTAATATCTTCAATCTTCAACTATCCTTGTGAAACCTGTAGATATTTAAGTCATCATGCAATTATGAATTCCATGATCCTATTCATGCCTAAAATGTATGAAATTATGCAATTTGATGCGTTTTCTTCTTTGAAGGAACTCTATCTCCTTTTGATCTCAATGGAACTCGGTTTCATCTTGGGCACAGAACATTTGATCAGTTCACCCCAGTTGACAATCTCAATACCATATCATTCAATTTAACAGGACATTGACTTCTTTCTTTCCTGAAAACCCACCGGTACCCATAACCAACTTTTTAATTAATGACAATCTCCTTGGGTCATCTTTTAATGGTTGAGATTTTCTATCAGTTCTAAGATTTTAGCTTCCTGTAACCACACAAGCTTACATGTTAAAACCATCATCATCTTCAGAATACCTACATTTTCCAAAACCTTTTGCACAATAATACAAAATGATCTCATACACTTCAAGTTAAGCTATATGTTTTAACTTTTCAAAGTAAGATGCTTGCAAAAGGGAAATTAACAAGAAAAAACATCTCTTTATTTATATAATGTAGAGAATTTTTAGGTAACTACATGGTAAACTTTTAACTGGGAAAAGTAAAAGAACAAAAGAGTAGGCATCTTCAAATATCAATAATGCAAATGCTTTTGAATTGGCACGCCATTAGAATGACTCGAGTGCAGCTTCTGTAGAAAGGATCTCCAAAATTGTGATGATGCTTAAGAGTGTGAAACTACTTCTAAACTCCCAAATCTCCATCATTAGATGCCCTAAACCAATATTGAATCTCATGTACATTCAATTTCTCTCTTGGTTATTTCAATCGAGACTCATTAATCTTTAGTCTCAACCCTGATCACCAGCTCTCATTGTTACTATCTATATCAGGAGCTCTTTCCACTTCCAAAATCAATTCAGAAACTCCACCATGCACGAATTCTGAATTTAAACAAAACTCAAGTCGCCCTTTGCGGGTTTTCAAGTTGAGACCTCATTTGGTTTCGAGATGCCTTTTTTTGGGTTTTCATCTTGAACCCCCTTTTATTTTTCTCTATTTTTTCATTTTTCATTTTTCTCTTTCTTCTTTCATCTTTTTTCATCTTTTTCATTATTTATTTTCTTTTTTCTTTTTTATTTTTTTTCTTTTTTTCCTTTCACCATTTTTCATTTTTTCCTCATTTTTTATTTTTTATTTTTTTTCTTTTTTTTCATTTCTTCTTCAAGCGAAATATCTTTTAACAGCGTCAGAATTCACTGGATAGGGTAATTCCGATCCGTCCATTTTGGTTAAGACTAGAGCTCCCCCAGAAAAAGCTTTCTTGACAACATACGGTCCTTCCCAGTTGAGCATCCACTTTCCTCAGAAATCTTTCTCAGTAGGCAACATCCTTTTAAGCACCAAATTTCCCTCATGGAATTCTCGAAGGTGAACTTTCTTACCATGTGCCCGTATCATACATTTTTGGTACATTTGACCGTGACAAATAGCTTTCAATCTCTTTTCTTCAATCAAGTTCAACTGGTCATACCTAGCCTGTACCCATTCTGCCTCATTGAGCTTCATGTCTGACAAAATCCGAAGTGAGGGAATTTCCACCTCAATAGGTAAGACAGCTTCCATCCCATATACCAAAGAAAATGGAGTTGCCCCAGTTGACGTTCGTACTGCAGTTTGATAGGCAAACAGAGCAAATGGAAATTTTTTATGCCAATCTTTATAGGTCTCAGTCATCTTCTCTATGAGCCTTTTGATATTCTTATTAGCCGCCTCTACTGCCCCATTCATCTTTAGGGGTGAACTGCTTACAGACCGAATCCATCATCTTATTGTTTAAATTCAACGCATTATCGGAGATAATCCTCTCTGGTAAACCATATATGCAAATAATCTCTTTCTTTAAGAATTTGCATATTGTCATCTGGGTAACATTTGCATAAGAAGCTGCTTCTACCCACTTGGTGAAGTAATCTATGACTACCAGAATGAAGCGATGACCATTTGAAGCTTTGGGAAAAATTTGTCCAATAGCATCCATGCCCCACATTGAGAATGGCCACGACGCTGTCATTACATACAGCGGATGAGGAGGAGTATGTATCTTATCTCCATAAATCTGACATTTGTGACATTTTCGGGTATAATTGATACAGCCTGTTTCCATAGTTGACCAATAATACCCAAATCTCATAATCTGCCTAGCCATAGCATGCCCATTAGCATGGGTACCAAATATTCCCTCATGCACTTCTTCAAGAATCAACTTGGCTTCTTTCGTGTCAACACACCTTAACAAGACCTGATCCAGACTTTTCTTGTATAGAGTCTCACCATCAAGCACATACCCTGATGCCATTCTTCTAATGGTTCTTTTATCATTCTCAGTGGCTTGTTCCTGATAACTCTGATACCTTATATATTGCAAGATATCATAATACCAGGGGTTTCCATCTTCTTCCTCTTCAATATTAAAACAATGGGCTGGATACTCATAAGCTTTCATTTCAATGGGCATCATATTTGAATGCTCGTTCATCTTAAATGCCGCTGCAGTGTGGCCAAGGCATCTGCCATTTGATTCTCTTCTCTGGGGAGATAATTGAAAGTTTCTTCTTCAAATTCTTCAACAAGTTCCATAACCAACTTACGGTATTCTACAAGCTTAGGATCTTTTGTCTCCCATTCTCCCCTGAACTGGTAAATTACCAAAGCTGAATCCCCATACACCTTAAGCATTTTTACTTTGCGTTCAACGGCAGCTCTAAGACCCAGAATACAAGCTTCATACTCAGCCATATTATTTGTACACTCAAAATTAAGCCGACTGGTGAAAGGATAATGTTCTGCCTCTGGTGAGACCAAAATTGCCCCGATTCCATGTCCCATGGCATTTGAAGCACCATTGAAGTTCAACTTCTAATATTTACTAGTGGATGCCACTGCTTCTTCTACCGAAATAGACATTAAATCCTCATCTGGGAAATCAAAGATCAACGACTCATATTCTTCCGAAGCCCTGCTTGCAATGAATTCTGCTATAGCACTTTCTTTAATTGTCATCTGGTTTACATACTAAATGTCAAATTCGGACAATAGGATCTGCCAACGAGCTAATCTTCCAGATAATGCAGGCACACCCATTAGATATTTCAAGGGATCAAGCTTGGATATAAGCCAAGTAGTATGATACAACATATATTGCCTAAGCCTTCGGGTAGCCCATACTAAAGCACAACACAAATTTTCAATGGGTGAGTATCTAGTCTCACATTCAATGAAATTCTTGCTGAGATAATAGATAGCCCTTTCTTTTTTCTCAGTTTGGTCACGTTGCCCCAGCAGACACCCCATAGAATTTTCATAAACCGACAAATACAGAATCAATGGTTTGCTTGAGATGGGTGGCGCCAAGATTGGAGTACTCGAAAAATATCTTTTCACCACTTCAAAAGCTCTTTGACAATCCTTACTCCATTCCCCTGAGTTATTCTTGCAAAGAAGGCTGAATACGGGATCACACTTTTCCGTCAGCTGTGAAATAAACCAAGCTATATAATTTAATCTCCACAAAAATCCTCTGACTTCTTTTTGTGTTCGTGGGGGTGGCAAGTCTTGAATAGCTTTTACTTTATCTGGGTCTATTTCAATTCCTTTTTGGCTTACTACGAATCCCAACAGCTTCCCAGATGTCACCCCAAAAGTACATTTATTTGGGTTGAGTTTTAGCTGGCATCTTTTTAGTCTTTTAAAGAGTTTTCTCAAATTCCCAATATGTTCTTCCTCTGTCTTAGCTTTGACAATCATATCATCGACATAAACTTCTATTTCTTTATTCATCATGTCGTGAAATAACGTCACCATGGCCCTTTGATTAATTGCCCCGGCGTTCTTTAATCTAAACGGCATTACTTTATAACAAAACGTTCCCCACATGGTAACGAACGTCGTTTTTTCCATATCTTCAGGGTTCATCTTAATTTGATTATAGCCAGAGAAACCATCCATAAAAGAGAACAAATAATTTCCAGCAGTATTATCCACTAGAGTATCTATATGTGGCAAAGGAAAATTATCTTTTGGACTAGCTCGGTTGATATCTCTGTAGTCGACACACATTCGAACTTTCCTATCCTTCTTCGGTACTGGGACGATATTCGCCACCCATTCAGGATATTTAGCCACTTTAAGAAACCCGGCATCAAATTGTTTCTTCACTTCATCTTTAATCTTGAGCAGCATCTCAGGTCTCATTCTTCTCAGTTTTTATTGTACCGGTTTATATTCAGGCTTTATTGGTAGTTTATGGACAACCAACTTTGTATCTAAACCTGGCATATCGTCGTATGACCAAGCAAACACATCCTTATATTCTCGAAGCAATTCAATCAAATCTTGTCGACCTCCAACTGACAGAGTGGTACTAATCTTTACTTCTCTCTTATTCTCATCTGTCTCTAAATTCAAAATATCAGTAGACTCTTTATAAGGTAGAATCTGCTTATCTTCATTCTCCACCATTTTCAGTAATTCATAAGGTAGTTCACATCCCTCATCATTATCACAATCTTCGATTTCCCCTTGACATATAGGCTTCACGAAATCAATATCCGGGTCAGAGTCATTAGCATTTATATTATTGATATCTGAGTTCCTGAAAGAAAAACGAAAGAGAAGATATATATACATATATACATATGGGAGGATCTTTTCCCATATAAATAAATAGAAATAAATAAATACATACATATATACAACAAAGAATGAATGAAAAAAAATGCATGAGAGAATGTTTGCCATTTGGAACTAACAGAATGCATCTTTTATTGAAAGCGAGCGAAAACAAACAGCTTAACCCTTTACATAAAATCACCTATTGCCCCAGGGTATAAATATCAGGGAGAAAGTTCAAGTGCATTACTCTGTAACATATTTGTAAACTATAAGCAGTTCTTCCGCGGTCCAATTGTTCAACACGAAGCCCGGCGGTGCAGGAAAAATGCCCATAACTCTCATTTCCTCAAACTCACCATCACTTATAACATTAATGCCTAAATCTTCTAAGGCCTTCTCAACCATCACTTCATTATTCCTTGAATTCCCTTGAAACATATGCACCCCAGATATGAAAATGTTGCTCAACGGCGGGAATGCCATGGGTTCCCAGCTAAGGTCTTCACCAGCCAATCTGGCCTTTCTCATTTCCTGGCCCTTTTTAATTCCCCTTAGCTTATCCCTTGAAGTTGGTTGATACTCCAAACCAAATCGATCTCTTTTAGTAATAGGGCATATTAGATTCACCAGTCCTTGCAACTGTCGACCTAACCCCTTTCCAACTTTTTCTCATCCTCCAAGAGTAAATTTAAGCCCCATCTTGGTACAGTTTGACAATCGAGGCTTTGGTATCTTCCTACCTTTGGCCACAAACGTGGCATTGACAAACTCCAATGATCTGAAAGAACACTCGACTGCTTTCTCATCAACTTCAATATATGGAGCAGTAGTAGAAAAAGAAGCAATAATATCCTCTTCAGCGTGAATACATATCAACCTTCCATCAATCACAAATTTCAGTCTCTGGTGCAATGTGAACTGAACTGCACCGGCCTGATGAATCCAAGGCCTTCCCAACAAACAATTGTACGTAGGCATAATGTCCATTGCGAGAAATTCCAGTTCATAAGTTGTTGGACCAATAGTTAGAGGAACATAAATCTTGCCCAACACTTTTCTTTTAGTCCCATCGAAAGCTCAAACCACACTTTGGCAGGTTCTCATAAGTGTACTATCTAATGGAAGCTTCTTCAGAGTCACTAAGGGCATCACATTCAAAGTCGAACCATTATCAACCAAAACCCGGGACAACACATGCCCTTTACACTTAACTGTGATATGCAAAGCCTTCTGACTACCAATCATTCCAGAAGGGATTTCATCCTCAGAAAAAGATAAAAAATTATCACCTTGTATATTGGAAACTAACCGGTCCAACTTTTCAATGGGCAACTCTTTCGGAACAAAAGTCTGGTTCAAAACTTTTAACAGAGCATTCCTATGGGCCTCTGAACTCAAAAGTAATGATAAAACAGAAATACGGGCAGGCAACTTGTGTAACTGTTCAACAACACTGTACTCACTATGCTTCAGAAACTTCAAAAATTCTATTGCTTCACTCTCAGTTACAGGTTCGATGATAACATGCTTATCTTCTTCTATCTGCACATCAACCTTTTTCCCCTTATCAACCGCAACTTTCTTCTCAGACTCTTTAGGTGGATTAAGAGAATAACACCTACCACTTCTGGTAAAGTATCCCACCTCATCTACTTCCTCATTCTCTTTTGTTACATTTCCCATCTGGCAATCATATTTCCAAGGCACTTGTTTATTATCCCGATATGGGAATGGAAATGGAGATGTAATAACCACTTTCGGAGCTACCTTTTCAGGCAATCAATTCTTGGGAGTAATGATTAGGGGACAACTAGCATTGTATACCCCTTTAGATGATCCTTCTGAAGCACAAACTTCCGTTTCCTCTTCTTCAGCAATCTCTTTAAAGAACTCAATTTCTTTACTGTCCATCATGTCTTGTACCAAAGATAAGAAGTTAGGACATTGCTGAATAATGTGTCCTTCACTGTTATGATACTGGCATACCTCTCCACTGTTAAACTGTTCACCCATCAAACTGGGCTTCAACAATCTTACCTTAACTATCTGATACCACACCCAACTCATGGGTGATACCACCTCACTAACCTTCCTTATAATTCTCTTTCTTTTTTCTTCAGTAATTACGTTAACTCCTGCCCCTACATGGCTTGACAACGGATTCTGAGCTATATTCGGCTGTTCATTATCACCAAAGTTGATGACATTCCTCGTTCTTAAAGCTTGGACAACCTTCTTAAACGCAGTACAATTCTCAATGGAATGCCCGGGATTCCCCGCATGGTACTTACACTGAACACTAGCATCATACTATTTGGGAAAAAGAGGTTGCATTGGTGTCACGTGATACGGCGAAACCACATGCCGATCATACAAAATCTGAAATAATTCCTTATAAGTCATTGGGATGGGGTCAAATTGAGGCATCTCTCTCCTCTAGTCCCTTGCCCCTTGTCTATTGTCATTTTGTGTTGATGGCCCTGCTCCTTGAGGTCGGGAAACAGTGACATTATTAGAATCATATTGCCTCACGTTACTGACTTCGTTTTCCTTTTTCCTCGTTAGTGGCCTCTTACTAGACTCTCCCCCCTCGAGCTTTCCACTCTTAACCGCCATTTCAATCATTTCTCCCGCCGTAACTACATCAGCAAAACTTCGATAAGGATTACCGATAAGATGCGAGAAAAAAGGAGCCCTTAAGGTATTGACAAAAAGCATATTTGTTTCCTCCTCTTCCAATGGTGGATGGACTTGCACCGCTACATCTCTCCATCTTTGAGCATATTGTCTAAAACTCTCGTTAGACTTCTTTTCCATTCATTGCAACATCATCCTGTTGGACCTAACATCTTTTACATGTTTGTATTGCTCAAGAAAGGACTTAGTCAAGTCTTTCCACGATTTAATATTAGCTCTACTCAGCTGGTTATACCACCGGATTGCCGAACTAGTTAAGCTTTCCTGAAAGCAGTGTATCAACAATTGATCGTCCCATATGTATCCGGTCATCTTCCTACAAAACATCGTGATATGCGTAGAGGGACACCTGGTACCATCAAACTTCTCAAAGTCAGGAACCTTGAACTTTGGAGGCAAAACCAAATCAGGAACTAGACTTAATTCCTTTGCGTCGAATCCATAGACATTGGTATCTTCCTTCATGGCTCTGACTTCTCTTTCTAACTGTTTCCATTTCTCTTCCAACGGATTGTTTTGGTCCTTCTTGGCTTCTTCATTAAGGTCTGGAACTTGATGATATTGATGTTCTTCCTGATACAAACTAGATCCAGGCTGTACGTTAACAGAAGCACCGACTGGATTAATGTGCACCTTCCCGACATGAACAGGAGTCACTTGAATGTTCTGAGATTATTCTGGGGTGAACCCTGGAGGATAAAGTGGGTCCTCAGTTACAACTCCTAGCACAGGGATTTTCTCATGTTCTGAATTTCTTCCTTCCAACAGACTCGCAAACTTGCCAAACATCTCCTTATGGGCATTCATCATATCTTCTTGCATTTTCTTCATATTCTCTTGTAACTCCAGCTGAGTTTTCTCAAGTTGAGGAATTTTATCATCCATGACCTTCTTCAGGGTATTATAGGGATGCTTGGAAGTTCCCAGTATTACTCTGTCACACAGTCCTTTTATTAATGTTGATGTTTATTAATGAATATGAAATATATGATTATGAATGAATAAAATGCGATGCAAAAATTTAAATGTATTTAAAAATGCATATGCAAAATGCATGGTATTGATCCTGGAACGACTCCTTAGAACAACTCTTTATATTAGAACGACGTTCAATTACAAAGTTGGAACATATCATAAATAAATTTGCACCATCTCTCTTATTTGTTGTACATATGCTAGCAACTCCATAATTTTCTAGTTTTCTTCAGGCTCGGGATCCAGTTCTTCAATCACATCAGTAGCTTCCTCAGATAAAATGACCAAATATTGAGCTATTCTCCGTGCGTGTCCTAGGTAATAAGCAATAAGGTCCTCTCTTTGCTTAACTCTTGCCTGAGCTCGCTCCTATCGAAAATGCCACTGTACATCCCCCTCATAAGGAATTATCGATAACTCACTTGCTCGCCTCTGAAAATCTTGAACCATGGCTTTAAGCTCACTCACTTGTTTTTTCAGACTCTCAACCTCCCCATGGCTCGAGCTACCTTCCCTGCTTCGGTATCGTCGTAATACAGTCTCTAAACTAGAAATCTTCCCCTTCAACTTCTCATTCTGGGCCTGACTCTCTTGTAACCGGTGCTCTAAAGAATCCTTTTCTTTCGATAAAATCTTCACTTGATGCCTGCTTTGTTTGAGCTCTTCTTGACTCTCTCTGTCTACTCTCTTGAGGCTTGCCACTTCTTGCCTCCATTCGACAGATGACTTACTCGAGCTAGAATATGTATGAGCTTTTACCATTCGCTGGTAAGTTGACTGAAGATCGTCAAAGTCTAATCGAAGTTGCTTCTCCACTTTTTCAATTCGATCTGCTCTACTCTTCTGAATGTCAATCTCCAATCCCTTTTAATACACTTAATCTTCCAGCTTCTTCAAAGTCATTCTCCATTATCTCCGTTCTACTTCAAAATCGCGCTTAGCTAACTCTAATGGAGATGGCACCACTCTCAACTGTTCGTCCACCGGCTGAATATTTTTAGGATTCACCATCAGGATGTTATCATTTACTCAACCGCTTCTCCACTGCTCGTACTCTTGAGATAACTCGAGATCATAAGTGAACAGATTCACACGACGAGTTTTCTTCCAGGCCTCAACAACCCCTTTAACTTTACCCTTATACTGATCTCCTTTGAATGCAAAATCCGACCCTGCCAAGTCCCATGTGGCTGGAATGAACTACCTCGACCCATACTATTTAGAAACTAATAGTGGTGCATACCCAACAGAACCCCATATACATGGCAAAGGAACCCAATCTCGCTCTCCACATCGGTAAAGTATATCCGAAGAGACATTCCACGAAGCTCGCCACAAAATATCACCATCTCTGATATCCTTGAAGATGACCATCCATTTTTCTTCGGTGAAGCCCCCAGGCCATTCTTTAGAAAGAAATCTTTCAAATGAGAAAACCCATATAGAAACACTCATCCTGGAGCCCTTTCAACATGTTTGAAATGACTAAGAATCCACACTAGCAACAAAGGCACACACCCTATAAATAGTTCTTCTCCCTTGCACCTACAAGAACCCAAAGACCGGAACGTCTCAGCTAGAATGGCTGGAACAGGATCCACACGCTTGTCTAATCTTTCAAACAGGTCAACGACTGATACGTCTACATATCCTACCACCTTTGCAAAAATAATGAGCCCATAAATCCCTAAAGCAAACAAGTTAATCTTTTTTATCTTATCAGGGTGATGAGCAATTACTTCTTTCAAAGAAACCCAAGAGATGCACTCATTGTCTCCCTTCTTCTTAATGTTTCTAACAACCCAATCTTCACTCATTCCGGTCATCAATAGTAATTTCTTCTTAAATGAAGGAGTAACTGGCAGCTTGGTATATATTCTATCTATTTGGGACCTCGGACAACGGACCAAAGCTTGATACTCCTCTATTGTTGGTATCAGATCCACTCTACCAAAGGTGAAACAGCTATAAGCCGGGTTCCGTAACTGCGCCAATGCTCTAAACAAATTTCGGTCAATAGGAACATCCAGAAGATAAGAAATATCGCCATACAACTGATAAAATATCTCCTTATCGGTTGCTTCTCATCTTCCCCATACCTCTATTAGCTCACTCAGATCATTCTGACGTACATTGATGTGAGTGTAACCAAATAACTCCGACACGTATCCAGACATCACATTGTCCCCATTGGTCAATTGGGACTGTTTCGACCACCTCAGAACATCCGCATTGTCCTCAATCTCTTTCTGAATCGTTCGTTCCATATTAATGGCCTTCTATATGGACATCGATCCCAAATCAACACCATGTAATGGATATTGCAATGCAAAACAAAAAGAAATAAAGTAAAGACAACAAAAGATCGATTAGTAAACATAAAGCAATTAAGTCGGGATAATAATTTGTTAAAGAATCCTACCCACATGCTGTCTACCCAATCATGCTTTATCAGATCCTACCCAACATGATATCTACCCCCATGCTTTGTTATTCACAAAAAGAAATCCTAACCGCATGATATATAATTCGCATGCTTGTTCGAAAAATAAATCTAACCGCATGATATCTAGTTTGCATGAATTTATTCGAAAAACGAAAATAAATGACTCAAAAAAGCTTTTCATTGTGTACCCTCCTCATTGGATTCTTAAGGTTCGGGTTAGGCTCCACCTAAGTTCAGGCTCTATGTTCACTATATGCTGGGTTCGGTTCTAAAGTAATAGGTTCTCGAATTATCCTTGCCGGTGCCCCCTTGGGCTGCTGAACCCTCAATCATGGCCCATCACAGGCTTAAGGGGATTGAGTTCAATTTCGAGGGAACACACCTCCTTATGTCCATGCGGAGGTGACTACCATCACGAGGATCATAAGGTGTGAGCTCCAGGAGCGATCCACTATCCCATGCGGAGGTGAAAACCACACGAGGGCATAGTCTCTCACTCCTACTTAAATAGGACGGAGCGGGGTTTTAGCTCATGTCATGAAAATGCAGTTATGCAGTGTGTGAGGAAAAGGGAAAAAACACACACACAATAAAAACACTCAAAATTTCCTAAATTCACATAATTAATCTGAAATCATTAGCAAACAAATCAGTACAACTATTTAATTGTTAATCGAATTAAATCAAAATACAAAAAAAACTTATTAAAAACCAAACAAGGGATCAAAAATCAAATTAAAATGAATTTATAACTTTCAATTGCAAAGACAATTAATTAATTGACTATCGGCCTGACTCTCTAAAAAAACGATCCCTAGCAGAGTCGCCAAGCTGTTGAAACGATTTTTTCTTAAAGGTGAAAAAGTGAGATTTTGAAAACCACATTAATTCTTAATTATCCTCTTTTTAATTTAAAAACAAATGTGATTTAAAAACACACATAAATATAAAGTATTTAAATATAAATAACCCAAAAAATTACAACTAAAACTAAAATTAGGAAAACTACAAAATCAGAACAATTACAAAATGACAGAATTCGAAGGCAGTCCTGAACGTGACTAAAGTAAAAAAACGCTAAACTTATAAGGACCAAATAACAGATTTACTCTAAAGTCTATGTGGCTGAAAATTAATTTACCCTAAACATTTAATATAAAACCTAATTTTTACCTAAACCTAAGCTAACTTACGCAAGAAAGTTCAGCCGCTCAAGCTCTCTACTCTCTATCTCTCTCGGCTACACATGGCACTCTCTCCCTCACCTTTGAACACCATTGTACCCACCACTCTGAACCTTATCAGGTTAATCATATTTGTTCCTATCATTATAAATTCATAGAATTATCGTTTTCCATGCCTTATATCAATTATCCATATTTCATAGCTTATGTGTCGAAATGATTTTTCCTTAAAAGGTGAGATTTTGAAAACCACATTAATTATTAATTATCCTCTTTTTAATTTAAAAACAAAAGCGATTTAAAAGACCTCTCGTTTTGAAAAATTTTGGATTTCATTTACAATCGAAAAATACGGTTCGAAGAGTCGCCACCAATATTTGATTAGGGTGTGATTGGGCACCCAAAAACGCTTTGTCATTTTAAATAAAAATTAATTTTAATTAAAACAACAAATTAAGGTATGCGTTACCAAAAAATGAGTTCGGGAGTCGGTTACGTGTGGGGAAGGATTAGCACCCCCACAACGCCCTAAATCGGTACCTAGTCGATTAATTAACGGCTTTGCAATGAACTTTACAAATTCGAACTTAATTTGATTTTTGATCCCATAAAACAAAGAGGTAAATTTAAAAACATTCAAAAGCACTCAAATAAATTAAATCAAAATTACCAAGTCATTTTAGAAAGATAAAGAATGTTTGATTATTTACAAATATCAAGACTATATCTTAAAAGCTATAACAACCTTTTCTCAATAAATTTAAATTAACAAACATTTCCTTTTCTTTCGTTCCCAAATTTTAGGTGACAATTCACTTTCGGGATACACTTTTAATTTAAAATGGTCATAACGGCCCTCTAATCAGTTAAGATAGGCCACTCAAGACAATTTTAAATTAAAATGATATTACCCTTAGTCCGATTATGTAATAGGTCGAGTTATGCACATGAGGCTATCATGCAAATTATGCAAAAAGTGGATGTCATGCCAAAATTAATTAAACTAAATTAAAAATATCATACAACGTGACATACAAAAAAATTATATACATTTATATTTTAATTAAAAATCATAAATCATGCATACTAACATATTATGTACACATGTGACCTAAATATAAAAATAAAAAAAACATAACATGTCAAACGATAAATTTTAAAAAGTGTATATGTTAAAATAATTACTAAATTTAAATACACAAAAAATTAAACGTGCAAATTGAAAATTAAACCAAGGACTTAAATAACACAACATGCATAAACAAAGAATCTACACCTACATAACTCAACAAAATTATAACTAAAATTAAAACTGGGAAAATAACTAAATCAAAACTGGGAAAATAACTAAATCAAAACAAACATAAAAGATTAAATTCAAAAGCAGTCCTAAAGGTGACTAATTTACAATAAGCATAAATTTAGGAGACTAGAACATAATTTAATCTTCATCTTCAGTGACTAAAAATTAATTTACCCAAAAAATTATTATAAAACCTAAATAAACCAACCTTACACTAACCTCACGCAAAAACCCAAACTATTTAATATGAATCCTAAACAAATTAAACCTAAACTAAATTAAACATGAATAAATTAAACCTCACGCGTAGAACAAGAGCACAATGCCGCTCAACCCTTGAACCACCATCGTCGTTTCTCTTCTGCTCTCTCATCCCTCTCATTCTCACCCTTGAACCGAGCCTAAACCCTTTTGAAAAAAAAGAACCAATGTTCTCAACCATTCCTCCTCCCATTTTCTCTTCAAACAGCGTTGCCAAGAGACTTTAATGGTGAAGACACAGACGACCAATAAACTCCCTACTCCAAACCTAAAACGAACCCTAGAGAGTACCCCAAATAAACCTCTAATCGTCTTACTATGCTTCAGTTCCCAGATTTTTAAATATGAATGCAACTCCGATGAAAGCTACCCTAAACCTACAGGAGACCGACTCTCTAATTCCTCTCCAACGCTCGACCCCGAAGACCAAAGACAGAACCATACACAATACGCTTAAGGTAAAATGACCCTCTTCCTCTCTTATACTTTATTCTACTGTTCATTGTTCTAATTTCAGACCTAGTTGGTTTTATAACACTAACCTCAATCTCCATTTCCATTAATCAAACCCCAAGCGACTAAAATGGAACCACTAAGACTCTATCGTCATCCACAACTAAGGTAATTTTCCAATTCCTTTTTCTGTTATTTTTTATGCTTTGAAAGAAAAACAACAAGCCACATATAAAATTGCTATATATTTCGGAAAAAAAGAAAGTAACGAAAGTAACCTGATTTTGAATTGCTTATATTACTTTTGAGAGAGATAGGGAAGACCTCTATTACACCGCTTGATCTTTGAAAATGGAAATGTTGTTTACATTGTTTCCCTTTTCTATTAGTTCTGGTGTGTAAATAAAAAATATATATGATCTTTGTTCTCTGTTTCTTGTGTGTATTCCCCCTTACTTTTTCTATGTCTTTTTTTTGTTGTGTCTCAACTCTCTCAAAACTCCCCCCGTGTAATTCCCTTTTTCTCTATGCCTGGTGGTTAATCTTTAAAAACCGACACTTACCCCATTTAAAATTTTTTAAAACTCCCGATAACTATTTTTTCAGTTTTATTGGACTTCACGGACTGGAGGCTTAGATGTTGCTCTGCTGGGTCATTGGGATTGAGTTGGGCCTTTAATTGGTTTGGGGTCGGGTTAGGTTACCATTGCTTTGGGTCTGCTCCAACATAACCCCGGACAAATCGAGTATCTACAGCTGCCCCTCTTTGCTCATTATCGTATAACGAGAATAGAATAAAGATCAAAAGATGATCGAGTTTGTCCGGTCCTGATAACTTCAAAAGATTAAAGCACTCCACTGTTACTTCGGGATAAATGAAACTTGAAAAATCTTCAAATGACGGGTCTGCTCCCTCTTGTTCAGGGATTAAGGAACTCGAACAATCTTCTAAAAATGGGTTCGCTCCCTATTGCTTCAGGGAGTAGAACTCGAATAATCTTCTGCTTACGAGTTCGCTCCCTCTTGTTTCAAGGGGTAGAACTCGAACAATCTTCTGCCTACGGGTTCACTCCCTCTTGCTTCAGGGAGTATAACTCGAATAATCTTCTCCCTATGTGTTAGCTCCCTCTTGCTTCAGGGAGTAGAACTCGAACAATCTTATGCCTACGGGTTCGTTCCCTCTTACTTCAGGGAGTAGAACTCGGACAATCTTCTACCTATAGTCATCCCTCTTGGTTCAGGGAGTAAAACTCGAACAATCTTCTGGTGTGATTCTGCTACACTATTCTGCCATGAAGGCTCAAATTCGAAGGTTAAACCTTAAAATCAAACGTTGCCACTCATTAATGTATGCTTGAAGATTTGAAAAACATTGTGCTCGAAAAATTTAAAATTTAAGAGAATCTTTGAGAATCCATTTCTCTTGAGGGAGCTTGTCTCGCAACAACTAGATATGAGAATCTTCATGGACTCGATTGCCATCTGAACCTCTCTCTTCCTTGGACTTTGAATTGGTTATTGACTCCTCGTGCACATTTCATTTTAATCAATTGATCCGCTTCTTTGTACTCGAGAATCTTCGCTTTCCTCTCACATCTAATGATCTGATGTTTGCTCTAACACTCTTCCGAGAATGCTTAAAATGGACCGAATGACTTATCACATTGGTTTGAAAACATCCTACCCGAAAGACTAATGGATGACCAGAAGGATTTATTATCTTCTTCGAAAGACTCAAAAATGACCCAAATGATTTAATCATCATGCTCGAAAGACTTACTGATGGCCCGAATGATTTAATCATCATGCTCGAAAGACTTACTGATGACCCGAAGGACTTCATCATCATGCTCGAAAGACTTACTGATGACCTAAAGGATTTAATCATCATGCTCGAAAGACTTACTGATGGCACTTACTGATGGATTTGCTTCACTACTCTTCGGTGAAGGCTTACAAATTACCCGAAGGATTTAATCATCATGCTCGAAATACTTACTGATGGCCTGAAGGACTTCATCATTATGCTTAAAAGACTTACTGATGGCCCGAAGGACTTCATCATCATGCTCGAAAGACTTACTGATGGCACTTACTGATGGGTTTGCTTCACTACTCTTCCGTGAAGGCTTACAAATTACCCTAAGGATTTAATCATCATGCTTAAAAGACTTACTGATGGCCCTAAGGATTTAAGCATCATGCTCGAAAGACTTATTGATGGCCCGAATGACTTACTAAGTGCGAAATTTTGTGGAAAAAATCCTTTTTAGTTTTCAAAGGTTTTATTTTCTTAAAACATCACTTTCTTATTTTTCAAACTCATGTGAAAACATCCTACCCGAAGGTCTTATAGATGGCCCGAAGGACTTATCATCTTGCTTTAAAGGCTTATAGATGATCCGAAGTATTTCATCATCATGCTCGAAAGACTTACTGATGGCTCGAAGGACTTAAATTGTTTACTGGGTGAGAAACCTTACTTATTTTTCAAAATCTCAAATTTCATATTTTAATGAGAAATCCTTCTCATTTCACTTCATAAAATAACTTAAAGGTCGGTCCTCGTTCCTCACTTTAAAGTAATGCTTCCTTTATGGATTGACCCCTGCGTTCCTCAGGTTTTGCCTCTCAGAACATGATTCCTTGCATTTGAGGTTTTAAAATCTTCCTATCAAATTGTTGGGATTTTAACATCATGCATCTTCTCTTTTCATTGGAAAATCTGTCAAAATCATGTGTTTATGTATGAAACACGAATGCAATTAAATGTATCAGTGTAATGCATTTCCTTTTATGCAAATGATGTTCTAATGAATGCATAAATGTTGAATCAATCTTCATTTGACCCAAAAGTAATGAGCTCAGTCTTCTTCTTTTTGATCATTCATTTCTAGGGTCTGCTTTAGATAGTCGTGCAAAATCTCATAATTTCCAAATTATATTTTTGATGAACCATCTGATCTTCTTCTATCTTCTTGTCGTCTTCTTTTTTTTATGTCTTCATTTTGGATAAATAGTTTTCTCTCTCAACTTCTTGCTATGGTCAGAAATATGAATGTGTTGCCCCATTCCCGTCCTTGGTTCAATTACGCTTTCTGAGTTGTTCTTCTTGAACTTTGCCATTGATTGATACTCGGATGGTTTGTTTTACAAGGTAAGCTCTGCTCAAATTCACAGTCTGCCTCTGACACTTCAAGTTTTGAGACCAATTCTCAATATCTTCTTGGTCTGAATCTTGTCATCCCAACATGATATGGGTTTCTGGTCATGCCCCAAAGTGGGTACCCTTAGGTCTCTTCATGCCCAAAATATCCTAACTTGGATGTTCTCATTCTGGTATCACTTCACAGTAGTATTGCCAAGTATCTTGAGGGCTTCTCTTCATGTTGTCACAAACACTTAAGAAGTGATCAATTCTTCTAACAGAATGCCTTACATTTAATATAAGTTGGGATACGTGTGCCCTTCTTCCAATAAGACGACCATCTCATTCTTGATTGGTCACTGACAACGTCACAAGAAAATGTTACAAGTTTTATTCTTCAGTCATTCTAATCTCTCAGACCATTTGCTTTCAATACTGTGAAATGGTTCACTATTCTGGCATAATTTATTTTTTCTATAACATAGGCAGAATGAGCCTTTCAAGCTTCAAGGATCTTTCACACTTGAAACTGTCCTGTTTGAAAATGTTTTTCCCCTTTCTCTTATTATAAGGATCAACGAATGAAAGAATTTTATAAAACATTGCCCCTTAATTCAGGTTCACAATCAAATCAAATCATAAACATGAGTTCAAAAAATATCAAAAGAATCAATAGCACTTTTAATGTTTTCAGAGTTATAGCTCTTTGACAAGTGTCAAAATTGATGTGTTGGCTTCTTATTTTATAATGTTTTGTCCACCAAAATTTCATTTCCCTCTCGATCATCGTGAAAATTTTAACATGTACCTCTTTCTTGGCTTGGTATTTTAATTGGATGCAGACAAAATGACACAATCAGCATAATCCATTATTAGACTTTCTAAAACACTTCTATTTCAGTTCTTTGAAATCTTCCATTTGTTCAAGCTTCATAGACTCCTCTAACAAAGGTAGTGCAGAAATATCGGTCTAAAAATGAAATTTCTGAGTGCTCATGTGAAATTGACTATAACAGGTGTTCCACCAATTCCACTGTTCCACTCAAGCTCGTCATCCACTGTTCCACCAATTCCTCTGTTAACGTCCCATTTACCATAAGCATCTCTATCTCCTATAACAATGGCCTACAATTTCCCGTAGAATGTCCCAATGCCCCCAAGTGGAAATCACATACACTATCTTGATCATAGCTATGAGCAGAAGGGTCTGGTTGCACTTTCACTGGCCTCGGTGTGAGGTATTGACCTTCAATCAAATGGGGATACAGATCTGAGATAGGAGTTTGGAACACTTTCAAAGTATTTTTCGATATTGGGATTTTCTTTAGACGTCTCGAGTAACCCGTTACCCCTTTTCTTTTACGACTTTGAGAGCTCTTGACGTAACATTCATTCACCTCATCAGTTTGTTCCTTTTGATCGGTTGGGTTTTTAGAAGTGTCTTTCAAGTTTCCTTTGCTGATTGCATCCTCAATTAACTCTCCAGCTGTCATAAGATCCTTGAAATTATTCGTCGACTTTCCCAACATTAACTCAAAGAAAGGAGCTGGAAGAGAATCGTGAAACATATATGATGTTTCTTCCTCTAACAAAGGAGGTTGAACTTGTGCTGCCACTCCTCTCCATCTTAGGGCATATTCTTTAATGCTCTCAGTAGCTTTCATTATTATCCTTTGAAGGTCATGACATTTTGGGGCTAAGCCTTTAATAAATTGATATTGTCCCAGAAAAGCATCAGCTAGGTTGACCCATGTCTTGATCTGTTCTTTGTTCAAACGGTTATACCATACTATAGCTGGCCCAACAAGACTATCATGGAAGTAATGAATCAACATATTGTCATTATTTAGGTACCCTTCTATCTTTCTACAAAACATCTTTAGATGAATTATGGGACAACTAGTGTCATCATATTTCTCAAAATTAGGCACCCTAAATTCATGTAGGATGACCAAATCAGGGACCAAACTGAGTTCTCTAGCTTCTAACTCCTTGTGAGGGGCATTAACAATCTTCATATCTTCAATTGCTTCATTCAACCACCTGAATTTGTATTCAAATTGTTCATAATTGATGAGGTTCATCCCTAGGTCTGAGTTAGATGCTCCAGGGCAAATTATCACTCTTGATATACCAGTCTGATGAGATTGATTTCCTTTATCCTCCATTTTCTCTTTACCAGTAGCCTGTGGTACCAGTACCTGGATCATTTGATTCGATACGCCTTGCAAAGAATCCGATGCTTGATTCCTCGTATCTTGTTGTGACCCAACTTACTGCTCTTGCAACTGATCTTGTGATTCCTTATGAGATTGCTCCATTGTTTCCATTTGTTTGTTCATGACAATGAGGAAGTAGAATGAATGAATGATCTTGTTATAACAGTCACATAACCTTCCATAAATTATTTCTATGTTTTTATAATTAATGTATGTAAAATGTTTAAATAAATACATGTAATGCTTAAATAAATACATGTAATGCAAATGCAAATGCAAATACAAAAAGTGTCATTCCAGAGTGACCATCTTAAAACAACTTTCATTGAACAAAAAGGTCTCGATACATCAAAAAAACATTACATATAATGGACAGCTTTCACTCTGAACTTTTCTATCTCCTTCAAAAGCCAGTTTAATTTCCACTCATGCTCGGGGGTCAAGTTGTCAATCTGTTTCAATTCTCTTGCAAAGCCAGCTAAATCAACCCATTTCTGAGCCACATTTCTTACTTGGGTCATAGCGTCTTTCATGACATTGTCACTTTTCTCTATCTTGAGTGTCGATTCTCAGAGATGTAGACACTGCTGTTGAATCTTCCTTGTAAGAAAGTCATTGTGGTTATGAAGCTCTTGTATAAGATCATTGTAATCATCCACAATCTTCATCAACTTCTCGTTCTTGGCTCTAACGACTTCTAGCTCAGCATCATTCTCCTACTTGTGGCGTTGATATGAAATTTCCATATTGGCAATGAACCTATTCAACATCAGATTTTCGGCCTGATATCTTCCCAAATTATAAACAACTATATTGTGTCTTTTTTCTGCAATTTGTAAGTCATGAGAAAACTTCTCGGCTCGACCTTCGTGCACCTTGCAATTCTTTCTCAACTGTTCAACATCATTTTTAAGTTTAGTGACCCCTATTATCCACTCATCTGGGACATTTCCTATACCAGTAAATTTAAAAGCTTGGCCGATCCTTTGAAAATCATCTCGTATGGCTTCCATCTCTCTGCTCAATTTATCATTTTCACTTCTTAAATGACGAATCTGAGCTCCATACTTTGGCAAACAATCTTCTTCTTGGATGTCCTCACTAATACCCTTACCTTTGGTCACTTTTGGTTCGAACCCAATAGGATAATCTATTACCAAACTAGGTTGTCCTTTCAATTCAAACTCCAATACTCCATGATCTAGTAGAAGTTGGACTCGACGTTTGAAGGTAGAACAATTCTCAATAGAATGTCCTTGAATCCCAACATGATATTCACAACGAACGTTGACGTCATACCAACTTGGATATGGAGGCTGCAAAGGTTTCACATAATGCGGGGCCACTTCTCGAGCTTCTAACAGTTCATCATACAATTCCTTATATGATATTGGGATGGAATCACAACGGGAGCCACCTCTCAACTTGGGTTGAATTGGAGTTTCCAGTTTTATTTCCCCTAATGTTGGAAGTAAATTATCAAACACCAACGAGTTTTGACTGTATGTCTTCTTTTCATCATTCTGAACTTTTATAGTTGCCACTATTTCCTTGGCATTTCCAAACAACTTGTTGATACGAATAATGATTATGCGTGATTTATCATACTGACTAGAATTAACAGGTTCTAAAGTAGTCCCTTGCGTATTTGACACCTCAAGATTGTTTTCATCGAGCTCTTTCTTTTCTTTGGTAGAAGTCTCTTTTCCTTTGGACAAAGCATCTATTCTATCCATCATCTTGGACAATTTCTCTTTTATCTCTCTTATCTCATTGTGCTCTTCGTCAGACATATGATCTTTATGTGCGCAACTCTCCACTATTTTCGAAGCTTTCTCAGTATCGATACTTTATAGGCTATATTACTGTTTTTCTTTTAAATTCCAAAAGGTTTCTTGACTATGTTATAGTCTGTTTGATCACGAAACCCCTTGTCCATCATGAAAACCTTTTACTGTGATGACTACTCACAAATCAACACCTTTTGCATATGTCATGATCATGCAATGCGGACAAAGAGAAAAACAACATAAAAAACAGGTGAGTACAAATAAGATAGCAAAAGGACAAAAAGCAACAATAGCAAAATAAATAAATTGAAGCAAATAAGAATGCAAATGCAAATGCACAAGGTGTTAATTCCAAAAGTGACCACCATAGAACAACCTTCATTTAGACAACAAGAATTCAGTACACCGTGTAGTCAAAATATAAATGTGATTCTTCATTCCTTCATTTTCTTGAGTCGTACTCTTCATGGAATCTAATATTGCACCCAAAGTTGTCGGCGTACTTTATCACCTTTGATGACTCCAGATCTCTTTAAATTGAATCTTGAGGTCTCCATTTTTACTTTCAATACGAAGTGATCTTCATGTCTTTGTGAAGGGTCTTCTTGTCCTTGGTATAACAGTATTTATCTTCTGAGGGAATATCTTGGCCTTCACTCCTTTAAAGGAAGTCTTCAATTAGCTTCAATTTCTTCATTCATCAGATGTCCTTCTTCATAGATCATCTGAACATCTTTGAACCTCCTGATTTTGACTACATGGTTAAGAATTTCTTGTCTCATTATGATCAGTCTTCTTATTAGTCAATCACTTGCGAATTAGCAACTTGTGATGACATGAAGATGCGAATGCAATAAAATCAAAATAAAATAGACATAGAACAAAAATGGGTTAGTACACATAATATCAGCAACAAGATAATAAATATCATAATCATTAAATAAAACCTACCCTTACATGCTGGCTACCCAATCATGCTTTAGTATATCCTACCCAATATGATATCTACCCCATGCTTTGTTATTCACAAAAATCCTAACCGCATGATATCTAATTTGCATGCTTGTTCGAGAAAAATAAACCTAACCGCATGATTTCTAGTTTGCATGCATTTATTCGAAAAGTGAAAATAAATGACTCAAAAAGCTTTTCCTTGTGTACCCTCCTCACGGGACTCTTAAGGTTTGGGTTAGGCTCGACCTAAATTCAGGCTCTATGTTCACTATATGTTAGGTTCAGTTCTAAAGTAATAGGATCTCAAATTGTCCTTGTCGGTGCCCCCTTGGGCTACCGAACCCTCAATCTTGGCCCATCAGAGGCTTTAGGGGATCGAGTTCAATTTTGAGGGAACACACCTCCTTATGTCCATACGGAGGTGAATACCATCACGAGGACCATAAGGTGTGAGCTCCAAGAGCAATCCACTATCCCATACGGAGGTGAAAACCACACGAGGGCATAGTCTCTCACTCCTACTTAATTAGGACGGAGCGGGGTTTTAGCTCATGTTATGATAATACAGCTGTGCAGTGTGTAAGGAAAAGCGAAAAAACAAACAATAAAAACACCCAAAATCAATTCCCAAAACACACAATTATTCTGAAACCATTAGCAAACAGATCAGTACAACTATTTAATTGTTAATCGAAATAAATTAAAAAAACCAAAATACAAACAAAACTTATTAAAAACCAAACAAGGGATCAAAAACCAGATTAAAACGAATTTATAACTTTTAATTGCAAAGATAATTAATTAATCGACTATCGGCCCGACTCTCTAAAAAAAGGTCCCCAGTGGAGTCGCCAAGCTGTCGAAACGATTTTTTCTTAAAGGTAAAAAAATGAGATTTTAAAAACCACATTAATTTTTAATTTACCTCTTTCAATTGATTTTTAATTTAAAAATAAATGCGATTTAAAAACCTCTCGTTTCAAAAACTTTTGGACTTCTTTTACGATAAAAAAAATACGGTTTAAAGAGTCGCCACCAATCTTTAATTAGGGTGTGATTGGGCACCCAAAAAATGTTTGTTATTTTAAATAAAAATTAATTTTAATTAAAACAACAAATTAAGGTCTACGTTACCAAAATCCGAGTTCGGGATTCGGTTACGTGCAGGGAATGATTAACACCCCCACAACGCCCTAAAACGGTACCTAATCGATTAATTAATGTCTTTGCAGTGAACTTTACAAATTCGAATTTAATTTGATTTTTGATCCCATAAAAAAGCAAATTTTACAATGAAATGTAGTAATATTAAATTATTTCATATCGAGAAGGAATAATTTATCAGTACTTGAGAAAATTAATTCCTACTAAAATCAAAATAATATAATATTAAAATTTCGTTATAATATTCAAATGCACCCAAATAAATTTAATTAAAATTACCAAGTCGTTTTAGAAAGATAAAGAATGTTCGATTATTTACAAATATCGAGACCAGATCTTAAAAGCTATAACAACCTTTTCTCGATAAATTTAAATTAACGAACATTTCCTTTTCTTTCGTTCCCAAATTTTAGGTGACGAATCAATTTTTTGGTTTCACTTTCGGGATACACTTTTAATTTAAAATGGTCATAACGGCCCTCTAATTAGTTAAGACATGCCACTCAAGACAATTTTAAATTAAAAGGATATTACCCTTAGTCTGATTATGTAATAGGAAGAGTTATGCACATGAGGCTATCATGCGTATAAACCAACTACGCAAAATTTAAATCTACATGCTCATGCAAATACATACATAAAAATTTCAAGGTAAACTTATAAACATCCTAACATAACATTCATGGATATTTTCCATATTAACAAATTAATTAATTAGTTATACACAATTGAATATAAGGTAATTGAAGAGTACTTGCAAAATTAGCATACATATGCGCATAAAAAACAGTAATCCAATTTAAAAGGTAAATATATTTAGAATTACAACAGTGAATTTAGCCAATAAGAAATGACTCACGAATCACAACCATACTCCTATTTCAGGTACCATAGTCACGATTTATCCATTAACAAACAAGCTTGATAAGTGATTACATTGTCAAATAACCAAAAATACAAGGTACATTCGAAAAACATAATTGAAGAAAAATATAAATTTAGGACTAGAATAAAAATGTGCTAAAAATAAATAGACAAGATTATAAATATGCAAATTTCAACATAGGGACCAAAACGAAACAAAAAAATAATTAAAAGTGAAATGTCTAAAAATAGAAGAAATTAGATACACTAATATTTGGGACCAAAATGCAAATAAACGCTAAAATAGAGGGATTTAATAACGGTTTTACCATAAAGACTCAGTGGCTAAGCGGATAATTTACCCAAATTCTATTATACAAAATCTAACTTAAACTAAACCTAGACTAACCTAAACCTAAACACACACAACCGTTCTCTCTTCTCTACTCTATCTATTCTTCACACTCTTCTCGACAACGTCTCTCTTCTCCCCTAACTCTCTATTTCACTTTTTCATTTAACCCCTACAACCGAGATGAGAATCAACTCCCCTATTCTCTGCCTATGGTCAACAACCACATAATACCGATGGTCACTCTAACCGTAGCCTAGACCTCATCAAAAACCCAAGCCTACCCTTTCTAGCCGCAAGTTCTAAAACTCTCTATTCCGACCACCAAACTTCGATGGTTACCTCCATCCCCGATCATTAAGCAAACTATCTCACAAACGACGTTGTCCTCACCTATTAACCGAAACCACTACCCCAAAATCCAAGCTTCGAATAGAACCCTAAAGGTTCACCGTCACGGCCATCAATGTTGATAACAAACTAAGGATTAGGTAAGTCCCTATCCTAACCCAAACGTCAAAATACCTGATGCCTTGCTAACCCTTCTCTTTTGTTTACTTCGATGTAAACCTTTCAAAACCGATGCTGCCAACCTAATGACTCTAAAGCTCATGTGATGCTAACCCCCACTCTCGGCTCCCTTACACTCGGCGAAGACCCGAAGCAGAACTAGGTAAAGAAAAACTAAACCTCTCCTGTCTCGCTCCAAACAATAACCACACACCCACACAAAACTCTGCTCTTTACTTTGTTCATTTCGAAACTAATAACACACCCACACACCATGCATTTCAATACTGCGCATTTCAAAAGAACAAATTAAGAAAGTAACCTGCTTGAATTGATTATATTTCTGTTTGGAAATACACTGCTTGTTCTTAGAATCTCCTCATGAAAATGGTTTACACACCATTTTTATCTCTCTCACTCTGCTGTGTAAGAATGAATAAAGAGAAAAAAGTTTTTTCGCGCTCTTTTCTCTCGGTGATAACCATAGGGCTTCACTCGCGCCACCATAGGATTCAACCAGGTAAGCTCTCTCGGGCCATCACTCTAGCCTTCACTCTTTTTATTTTAAAAATCCCCAACCTAGATACTAACCTCTAACTCATGTGCAAGGTTTCTCGAGCAACTCTCAACGCTCCAATCTCAACCCGGTGACTCAAATCGGTAAGCTTCTAACTCTTATTTTCTTTCCAAATAAATACCACACACACTGTTAACACTTTCTGTGTTTGGTGTTGTTTTTGGCCTGAGAAGATGATACTGCCCTTGGTGAATGATTAATTCTCCTTCGATTGCAAGAGTAAAATAAAAAATCGTTTCTATTGCCTTTAAGAAAAAAAGGACGAAGCCCTTTTACACACACTGTTTGATCTTTGAATCTGGGGCCAAGAAATATCCTATACACCCACTGTTCTCTCCTCTATTGCGTAAAAAAATCAAAATAAAAAAGTCTCCCATCTTCTAGTAATGGTGATTCTCCAATAAAACCGACCCCATTTACAGTTTCTTTATGCGATTATGGACCCCAATATTTGGGTAACTTCTAATAACCACTTTTGTTTTCCAAGGCTTCACACGGGTTGGAAGCTGCTCTGTTGGGTCGTTGGGCTTGAGTTGGGCCTTTAATTGGTTTGGGGTCGGGTTAGGTTGTCATTGCTTTGGGTCTGCTCTGACATAACCCCAGACAAATTGAGTATCTACAGCTGCCCCTCTTTGCTCATTGTCGTGTAACGAGAATAAAGAAAAGATCAAAAGATGATCGAGTTTGTCCGGTCCTGATAACTTCAAAAGATTAAAGCACTCCACTGTTACTTCGGGATAAATGAAACTTGAAAAATCTTCAAATGATAGGTCCTCTCCCTCTTGTTCAGGGATTAAGGAACGCGAACAATCTTCTAAAAATCGAGTTCGCTCCCTATTGCTTCAAAGAGTAGAACTCGAATAATAGTCTGCCTACGGGTTCGCTCCCTCTTGCTTCAGGGAGTAGAACTCGAACAATCTTCTGCCAACGGGTTCGCTCCCTCTTGCTTCAGAGAGTAAAACTCGAACAATCTTCTGCCAACGGGTTCGCTCCCTCTTGCTTCAGGGAGTAGAACTCGAATAATCTTCTGCCTACAGTCCTCCCTCTTGCTTCAGGGAGTAAAACTCGAACAATCTTCTGGTGTGATTCTGCTACACTATTCTCCCATGAAGGCTCAACTTTGAAGGTTAAACAACTAGATATGAGAATCTTCTTGGACTCGGCTGCCATCTGAACCTCTCTCTTCCTGGGACCTTGAATTGGTTAATGACTATTCGTGCTTATTTCCTTTTAATCAATTGATTTGCGTCTTTGTACTCGAGAACCTTCGATTTCCTCCCACATCTAATGATCTGATGTTTGCTCTAACACTCTTCCGAGAAGGCTTAAAATGGCCCGAAGGACTTATCATCTTGCTCGAAAGACTTACTGATGGATTTGCTTCACTACTATTCGGTGAAGGCTTACAAATTACCCGAAGAATTTAATCATCTTGCTCAAAAGACTTACTGATGGCCCGAAGGACTTCATCATCATGTTCGAAAGACTTACTGATAGGTTTGCTTCACTACTCTTCCGTGAAGGCTTACAAATTTCCCAAAGGATTTAATCATCATGCTCGAAAGACTTACTGATGGCTCGAAGGACTTCATCATCATGCTCGAAAGACTTACTGATGGCACTTACTGATGGGTTTGCTTCACTACTCTTTCGTGAAGGCTTACAAATTTCCCGTAGGATTTAATCATCATGCTCGAAAGACTTACTGATGGCTCGAAGGACTTCATCATCATGCTCGAAAGACTTACTGATGGCACTTACTAATGGGTTTGCTTCACTACTCTTTCGTGAAGGCTTACAAATTACCCTAAGGATTTAATCATCATGCTCGAAAGACTTACTGATGGCCCGAAGGATTTAAGCATCATGCTCGAAAGACTTATTAATGGCCCGAAGGTCTTATGGATGGCTCGAATGACTTATCATCTTGCTATAACGGCTTACAGATGACCTGAAGGATTTCATCATCATGCTCGAAAGACTTACTGATGGCCCGAAGGACTTAAATTGGTTACAGGGTAAAAAACCTTTCTTATTTTTCAAAATCTTAAATTCCATATTTTAATTAGAAATATTTTTCATTTCACTTCATAAAATGACTTAATGGTCGGTCCACGTGCCCCGCTTCAAAGCAATGCTTCCTCTGTAGATTGACCCCTACGTTCCTCAGGTTCTGCCTCTCTAAACATAATTCCCTGTATTTGATGTTTAACTTCTACCTTTCAATTGTCGGGATTTTAACATCATGCATCTTCTCTTTTTACTGGAAGATCTGTCAAAACCATGTGTTTATGCATGAAACCAGAATGCAATTAAATGTATTTGTGTAATGCATTTTCTTTTATGCAAATGATGTTCTCATGAATGCATAAATGTCGATTTCATCTTCATTTGACTTCTAAGTGACGAACTCAGTCTTCTTCTACTTGATCATTCCTCTCCGGTGTTTGCTTTAGATACCCGTGCAACATCTCATAATTTCCAAATTGTATTTCTGAAGAGCCTTCTGATTTTCTTCTATCATCTTGTTGTCTTCGTTTTCTATCTTCATTTCGGAGAAATCGCTTTCTCTATCAACTTCTTGCTATGATCAGAAATACCACTGTGTTGCCCCATTTCCGTCATTGGATCAATTATTCTTTCTGAGTTGTTCTCTCTGGACTCTACATTGATTAATGCTTGGTTGGTTTGCTTTACAAGGTAAGCTCTGCTCAAATTCACGGTTTGTCCCTGACACTTCAAGTTGTGAGGCTCATTCTTAATATCTTCTTGATCTGAATCTTATCATCCCAACATGATCTGGGTTTCTGGTCATGCCCCAAAGTGGGTACTCCTGGATCTCTTTGTGCCCAACATATCATAACTTGAATGTTCTCATTCTCGTGTCACTACACAGTAATGTTGTCAAGTAGTTTGAGGGCATCTCTTCGCATTGTCAAAAACACTTAAGAAGTGATAAATTCTTCTAACAAAATGTCTTGCATTTTATATAATCTGTAATATGTGCCCCTTCTGAATAATGAGATCACCTTCTTCTTGATGGGTAATTGACAACGTCACAAGGAAATGTTGTAAGTTTCATTCTTCATTCATTCTGTTCTCTTGGACTATTCACTTCAAGATTGTGGAATGCTTCATGTTCTGGAATAGCTTATTCCTTTTCTCCAATAGAGGCATAATGAGTCTCACAAGCTTCAAGGACCTTTCACACTTGAAACTGTCATGTTTGAAAATGATTTTTCCTTTTCTCTTATTATAGGGATCAAAGAATGAAAGAATTTTATAAAACATTTCCCCTTAATTCAGGCTCACAAATGAATCAAATTATAACCATGAGTTCATAGAATATCAAAAGAATCAATAGCTCTTTAATGTTTTTAGGGTTATAACTCTTTGACAAGTGTCAAAAATTGAGGAGTTGGCTTCAGGTTGGCTTCTTATTTTATAAGGTTTCGGCCACCAAAATTTTATTTCCCTCTCAATCATCATAAATACTTTAACATGCACCTCTTTCTCGGCTTGGTATTTTAATCAGATACGGACAAAATGACGCAACTAGCTGAAATTTCGATATAAAAATGAAATTTCTGAGTGCTCGTGTGAAATTGACTATAACAAGTGTTACTTGACTCCCTTAGTCCATATTTACCGAAACTCCTTATTCATAAAATTGATTTAATTTGCCAGTGTCTGGATAGCTAAAATCAGCTTTATTGTAATTTGCCTTTATCGGGCTAGTTGAAGGGTTCATCTCATCAAAAAGTCTTTGACTTGACAATCACAGTGGAGCATACACCGAATTGCCAAGTACCCGATCAAGGTCATGGTTTTAATATAATCTATTCATAAAGCCAGGGCTTTCGAGTTTCCTCTATAACCAATTGCTTTAGCGGAATAGCTCAGCTTTATTGTATACATATAATATAATCACTTTTATCAGGCTAGCTGAATTCTATCCATAAAGCCGGGGCATTTAACCAATTTCTCTAGAGGGACAACTCAAGCTTTATTTAATACATATAATATTATAATCTGGGTATACGGATCCAATTTCTTAAGCTTTATTGTATATATATAATATAATCACCTTTATCAGGCTAGCTGAATTATGTCTATAAAGCCGGGGCATTTAACCAATTGCTTTATAGGGATAGCTTAAGCTTTATTGTATACATATAATATTAAAATCTGGGTATACAGATCCAATTTCTTAAGCTTGTCAAGAAGAACCTGTTATAGTCTAGGTGTTGTTGAAAGTCAGAAAATCTCATCGTTAGAGTTCAATTCCCAAGTAACTAACCTAAACTAGACTCATCTACTCGACTGTTACATCCGTAAAGATCATAATCATCATTGAATATCATCAACAGAAGTGAAATCTAGCCGGTTTTGTAACATCATACACAAAAGATGTCCCATGTTGTCCGTTCCTATACATACCTGAATACCAAGCCTTTTGTTCATTCCCTTATAATAGGAGAAGGCTATATCGGTCCTTGCAAGAAAAAAGTATAGTGTTCGATTGTATCTTCTGGGGATAAGGTCAAGGTCCTTGTTTTATCAGGTTTCAACCTTGTCACCTTGTCAAAGAACAATAACTCTGACCATTTACAGAGTTTTTAATTCAGTTGATATTCAAATAATTTCAAATCGTAAATTTAATTCAATGCTCACCATCCTCAAAGTAGCATAAATTCATTTAAATATCATTACAAAAAACTGAGAAATGATGAAAAAAAGTTCAAGCATGATGTTGCAAATGAAATAAAGCTCCATGATGAATGAAATGATCTCTTCCTAATTAGGATACCCCATTACTCATCTAACGTAGCAACACCTGACCCAAACGGATGCTACATTATGTGCATTGATGCCCCACTCGAGCTCGTCATCTACCGTTTCACCAATTCTTGTGTCAATGTCCCATTTTCCACAAGCATCTCTATCTCTTTTAACAATGGCCTACAATTCCCTGTAGAATGCCCGAATACCCCCAAGTGGAAATTACAGACACCATCTTGATCATCGCTGTGAGCAGAAGGGTCTGGTTGCACTTTCACTGGCCTCGGTGTGATGTATTGACCTTTAACCAAATGAGGATACAGATCCAGGATACAGATCCGAGATAGAAGTTTAGAACACTTTCAAAGTATTTTTCGATCTTGGGACTTTCTTTGGGCGACTCGAGTAACCTGCTGCCCCTTTTCTTTTACGGTTGTGAGAGTTCTGGACGTAACATTCATTCACCTCATCAGTTTGTTCCTTTTGATCGGTTGGGTTTTTAGAAGTGTCTTTCAAGTTTCCTTTGCTGATTGCATCCTCAATTAACTCCCAAACTGTCATAAGATCCTTAAAGTTATTCATCGACTTTTCCAGCATTAACTCAAAGAAAGGAGTTGGAAGAGAATGGTAAAACATATATGATTTTTCTTCTTCTAACAAAGGAGGTTGAACTTGTGCTGCCACTCCTCTCCATCTTAGGGCATATTCTTTAAAGCTCTCAGTAGCTTTCATTCTTATCCTTTGAAGGTCATGATGTTTTGGGGCTAAGCCTTTAACATATTGATATTGTCCCATAAAAGCATCAGCTAGGTTGACCCATGTCTTGATCTATTCTTTGTTCTATAGCTGGCCCAGCAAGACTATCATGGAAGTAATGAATCAATAGATTGTCATTATTTAGGTACCCTTCCATCTTTCTATAAAACATCTTTAGATGAATTAGGGGACAACTAGTGCCATCATATTTCTCAAAATTAGGTACCCTAAATTCATGCGGGATAACCAAATCAGGGACCAAACTGAGTTCTCTAGCTTCTAACTCCTTGTGAGGGGCATTAACAACCTTCATATCTTTAATGGCTTCATTGAACCACCTGAATTTGTCTTCAAATTGCTCATAATTGACGAGGCTCTTCCATTGGTTTGAGTTAGATGCTCCAGGGTAGGTTATGATTCTCGACGTAATAATCTGATGAGACGGGTATCCTTTATCAGTGATTTCCTCTATATCAGCGGCCTTAGTTTCCAACACCTGGGTCATTTGATTTGATACCCCTTGCATAGAACCCGATGTTTGATTCTTCATATCTTGTTGTGACCCGACTAACTGCTCTTGTAGCTGATCTTGTAATTTCTCATTAGATTGTTCCATTGCTTCTATTTGTTTGTTCATGACGATGAGGAATAGTATGAATGAATGATCTTGTTACTACTATCACATAACCTTCCATAAGTTATTTTTGTGTTTTTATAATTAATGCATGTAAAATGCTTAAATAAATACATGCAATGCAAATGAAAATGTCAAATGCAAATACAAAAGGTGTCATTCCAGAGTGATCATCTTAAAACAACTTTTATTGAACACAAAGGTTTTGCTTCAGCAAACAAACTTTACATATAACGGATAGCTTTCGCTCCTAACTTTTCTATTTCATTCAAAAGCCACTTTAACTTCCATTCATGCTCGGGTGTTGAGTTGTCAATATGCTTCAATTCTCTTGTAAAGCAAGCTAAATCAACCCATTTGTGAGCCACATTTCTTGCTTGGGTCATAACTTCTTTCATGACTTTGTCCCTTTTCTCTATCTTGAGTGCTGATTCTCGGAGCTGTAAACTCTGTTGTTGAATCTTCCTTTCAAGAAAGTCATTGTGGTTATGAAGCTCTTGCATAAGATCACTACAATCATCCACAATCTTCATCAATTTCTTGTTCTTGGCTTTAACGGCTTCTAGCTCAGCGTCATTCTCCCGCTTGTGGCGTTGATATGAAATTTCCATATTGGCAAAGGACTTATTCAACATCTGATTTTCGGTTTGATATTTTCTCAAATTATCAATAGCTATATTGCGCCTTCTTTCTGCAATCTGTAAATCATGAGAAAACTTCTCGGTTCGACCCTCGTGCACCTTACAATTCCTTCTCCACTGTTAAGCGTCATTATTCAGTTTAGCGACTCATGTTATCCACTTATCTGGGACATTTCCCATACCAGCAAATTTAAAAGCTTGACTGATCCTTTGAAAATCATCTCGCATGGCTTCCATCTCTCTGCTCAATTTATCATTTTCACTTCTCAAATGACGAATCAGAGCTTCGTATTTTGGCAAACAATTTTCTTCCTGGATGTCCTCACTGATACCCTTACCTTCGGTCACTTTTGGTTCAAACTCAACAGGATAATCTGTTTTCAAACTGGGTTGTCCTTTCAATTCAAACTCCAATACTCCATGATCTAGTAGAAGTTGGACTCGACGTTTGAAAGTAGAACAATTCTCAATAGAATGTCCTTGAATCCCATCACGATATTCACAATGAACGTTGACGTCATACCAACTTGGATATGGAGGTTGTAAAGGTTTCACATAATGCGGGGCCAGTTCTCGGGCTTCTAATAGTTCATCATACAATTCTTTATATGATATTGAGATGGAATCACAATGAGAGCCACCTCTCAACTTGGGTTGAATTGAAGTTTATAGTTTTATTTCCCCTGATGTTGGAAGTAAACTATCAAACACCAATGAGTTCTGACTGCATGTCTTCTTTTCATCCTTCTGAACTTCTATAGTTGCCACTATTTCCTTGGTATTTCCAAACAACTTATTGATACGAACAATTATTGTGCATGATTTCTAATACTGACTAGAATCAACAGGTTCTAAAGTAGTCCCTTGCGTATATTACACCTCGAGATTGTTTTCATTAAGTTCTTTCTTTTCTTTTGTAGAAGTCTCTCTTCCTTTGGACAAAACATCTATTCAATCCATCATCTTGGACATTTGCTCTTTTATCTCTCTTATCTCCTTGTTCTCTTCGTCAGACATATGATCTATATGTGCGCAACTCTCCACTATTTTTGAAGCTTTCTCAGGATGCCATTTCTTGACTGTGTTATAGTCTGTTTGATCACGAAACCCCTTGTCTGTCATGAAAACCTTTTACTATGATAACCACTCACAAATCAACACCTTTTGAATATGTCATGATCATGCAATGCAGACAAAGAGAAAAACAACATAAAAAATAGGTTAGTACAAATAAGATAGCAAAAGGACAAAAAGCAACAATAACAAAATAAATAAATTAATGCTAATAAGAATGCAAATGCACAAGGTGTTAATTCCAAAAGTGACCACCATAGAACAACCTTCATTTAGACAACAAGAATTCAGTACACCACGTAGTCAAAATGTAAATGTGATTCTTCATTTCTTCATTTCCTTGAGCCGTACTCTTCATGGAATTTAATATTGCGTCCAAAGTTGTCGGCGTACTTTATCACCTTTAATGATACCAAATATCTCTAAATTGAATCTTGAGGTCTCCATTTTTACTTTCAATACGAAGTGATCTTCATGTCTTTGTGAAGGGTCTTCTTGTCCTTGGTATAACTGTATCTATCTTCTGAGAGAATATCTTGGCCTTCACTCCTTTAAAGAAAGTCTTCAATCAGCTTCAGATTTCTTCATTCATCGGATGTCCTTCTTCATAGATCATCTGAACATCTTTGAACCTCCTGATTTTGACTACATGGTTAAGAATTTCTTATCTCATTATGACCAGTCTTCTTATTAGTCAATCACTTGCGAATTAACACCTTATGATGACATGAAGATGCGAATGCAATAAAATAAAAATAAAATAGACATAGAACAAAAATGGGTTAGTACACATAATATCAGCAACAATAAACTTGCGAATTAACACCTTACATGCTGGTTACCCATTCATGCTTTAGTAGATCCTACCCAATATGATATCTACCCCATGCTTTGTTATTCACAAAAATCCTACCGCATGATATCTAATTTTCATGCTTGTTCGAGAAAAATAAACCTAACCGCATGATTTCTAGTCCGCATGCATTTATTCGAAAAATGAAAATAAATGACTCAAAAAGCTTTTCCTTGTGTACCCTCCTCACGGGACTCTTAAGGTTCGGGTTAGGCTCGACCTAAGTTTGGGCTCTATGTTTACTATATGCTGGATTCGATTCTAAAGTAATAGGTTCTCGAATTGTCCTTGCCAGTGCCCCCTTGGGCTACCGAACCCTCAATCCTGGCCCATCATAGGCTTTAAGGGATCGAGTTCAATTTCGAGGGAACACACCTCCTTATGTCCATGCGGAGGTGATTACCATCACGAGGACCATAAGGCGTGAGCTCCAGGAGCAATCCACTATCCCATGCGGAGGTGAAAACCACACGAGGGCATAGTCTCTCACTCCTACTTAATTAGGACGGAGCGGGGTTTTAGCTCATGTCATGAAAATGCAGCTGTGCAGTGTGTGAGGAAAAGCGAAAAAACACACATTAAAGACACTCAAAATTTCCTAAATTCACACAATTAATCTAAAACCATTAACAAACAAATCAGTACAACTATTTATTAGTTAATCGAATTAAATTAAAAAATCAAAATACAAACAAAACTTATTAAAACCCAAACAAGGGATCAAAAACAAAATTAAAACGAATTTATAATTTTCAATTGCAAAGACAATTAAATAATTGACCATCGGCCTGACTCTCTAAAAAAAACTCCCCAGCGGAGTCGCCAAGCTGTCGAAACGATTTTTCCTTAAAAGGTGAGATTTTGAAAACCACATTAATTATTAATTATCCTCTTTTTAATTTAAAAACAAATGCGATTTAAAAGACCTCTCGTTTCAAAAAATTTTGGATTTCCTTTACGATCGAAAAATACGGTTCGAAGAGTCACCACCAATCTTTGATTAGGGTGTGATTGGGCACCCAAAAACGCTTTGTCATTTTAAATAAAAATTAATTTTAATTAAAACAACAAATTAAGGTCTGCGTTACCATAAAATGAGTTCGGGAGTTGGTTACATGTGGGAAGGATTAGACCCCCACAACGCCCTAAATCGGTACCTAGTAGATATATTAACGTCTTTGCAATGAACTTTACAAATTCGAACTTAATTTGATTTTTGATCCCATAAAACAAAGATGTAAATTTAAAAACATTCAAAAGCACTCAAATAAATTAAATCAAAATTACCGAGTCATTTTAGAAAGATAAAGAATGTTCGATTATTTACAAATATTGAGACCGGATCTTAAAAGTTATAACAACCTTTTCTCGATAAATTTAAATTAACGAACATTTCCTTTTCTTTCGTTCCCAAATTTTAGGTGACAAATCAATTTTTTGGTTTCACTTTCGGGATACACTTTTAATTTAAAATGGTCATAATGACCCTCTAATCAGTTAAGACAGGCCACTCAAGACAATTTTAAATTAAAAGGATATTACCCTTAGTCCGATTATGTAATAGGTCGAGTTATGCACATGAGGCTATCATGCAAATTATGCAAAAAGTGGATGTCATGCCAAAATTAATTAAACTAAATTAAAAATATCATACAACGTGATATACAAAAAATTATATACATTTATATTTTAATTAAAAATCATAAATCATGCATAGTAATATATTATGTACACATGTGACCTAAATATAAAAATAAAAAAACATAACATGTCAAACGATAAATTTTAAAAAGTGTATATGTTAAAATGATGACTAAATTTAAATACACAAAAAATTAAACGTGCAAATCGAAAATTAAACCAAGGACTTAAATAACACAACATGCATAAACAAAGAATCTACACCTACATAACTCAACAAAATTACAACTAAAATTAAAACTGGGAAAATAACTAAATCAAAACAAACATAAAAGATTAAATTCAAAAGCAGTCCTAAAGGTGACTAATTTACAATAAGCATAAATTTGGGAGACTAAAACATAATTTAATCTTCATCTTCAGTGACTAAAAATTAATTTACCCAAAAAAATTATTATAAAACCTAAATAAACCAACCTTACACTAACCTCACGCAAAAACCCAAACTATTTAATATGAATCCTAAACAAATTAAACCTAAACTAAATTAAACATGAATAAATTAAACTTCACGCGTAGAACATGTGCACAATGCCGCTCAACCCTTGAACCACCATCGCTGTTTCTCTTCTACTCTCTCATCCCTCTCATTCTCACCCCTGAACCGAGCCTAAACCCTTTTAAAAACAAAGAACCAATTTTCTCAACCGTTCATCCTCCCATTTTCTCTTCAAACGGCGCTGCCAAGAGACTCTAATGGTGAAGACACAGACGACCAATAAACTCCCTACTCCAAACCTGAAACGAACCCTAAAGAGTACCCCAAATAAACCTCTAATCGTCTTACTATGCTTCAGTTCCCAGTTTTTTAAATATGAATACAACTCCGATGAAAGCTACCCTAAACCTACGGGAGACCGACTCTCTAATTCCTCTCCAACGCTCGACCCCGAAGACCAAAGACAGAACCATACACCATACACTTAAGGTAAAACGACCCTCTTACTCTCTTCTACTTTATTCTATTGTTCATTGTTCTAATTTCAGACCTAGTTGGTTTCATAACACTAACCTCAATCTCTATTTCTATTCATTGAACCCCAAATGACTAAAATAGAACCACCAAGACTCTATCGTCATCCACAACTAAGGTAATTTTCTAATTCCTTTTTCTGTTATTTTTTATTCTTTGAAAGAAAAACAACAAGCCACATATAAAATTGCTATATATTTCGGAAAAAAAGAAAGTAACGAAAGTAACCTGATTTTGAATTGCTTATATTGCTTTCGAGAGAGATAGGAAAGACCCCTGTTACACCGCTTGATCTTTGAAAATGGAAATGTTGTTTACACTGTTTCCCTTTTCTATTAGTTCTGGTGTGTAAATAAAAAAATATATATGATCTTTTTTCTCTCTGTTTCTTGTGTGTATTCCCCCTTACTTTTTCTATGTGTTTTTTTTTTGTTGTGTCTCAACTCTCTCAAAACTCCCCCCGTGTGATTCCCTTTTTCTCTATGCCTGGTGGTTAATCTTTAAAAACCGACACTTACCCCATTTACAATTTTTTTAAACTCTCGATAACCATTTTTCAGTTTTCTAGGACTTCACGGACTGGAGGCTTGGATGCTGCTCCGCTGGGTCGTTGGGCTTGAGTTGGGCCTTCAATTGGTTTGGGGTTGGGTTAGGTTGTCATTGCTTCGAGTCTGCTCCGACATAACCACGGACAAATCGAGTATCTTCATAGCTTATGTATCGATTCCTTAACTGGGTAAATTGATTCCCCCCTTTTTGTATTCAAACAGCTGAAGGTAAGTCCTCCATCCTTTTCTAAATTTTAGTTTTAAGTAACAATCGCACATACACAAAGAAAACGAAGAAAAACGAACTGAAAAATAAATAATTGAGGGAAAATTCCTTAGAAAATACATGTACCTCTATTGCTTTTTCTATTCTTGAATTATGAGATTACACTATTGTTCCTTTTGTATCCCTTTTACACTGTGAAATGGCCAATTTGTTCCTAGTCTTCTCCCTTTGGTTGCCTTTTTCCTTTTTTCTGTGTTTTTTGTTGGTTTTTTCCTTTTTTTCGTCTCTGGCCCCCTCCCCTCTGTTTTTGTCTCTGTATAATCTATTTAAAGAAAACTCCCATTTACAATTATTTAACTGCTAAAAGAAACCCCCCATTTCATGCTTCCCTCTCTCTCCGTTGGTGGATAAGTGAATCCCGACTTTTCTGGTTAATTTCACATACTGATTCGTTATTTCAATATTGCAGGTAAACCGAGGTAGTTTTTCAAGCGTGCATCTCATGCGTGCATAGTTGGAATATCAAATCACCATTATGATTCAATGGTTGTTCCTTAGGCGGCGCTGGGTAACACTTCCATATATAAACCCTAACGGGTTACGGGTTCTTCTCAGGTCCTAATCCACTGGACTGCTATCTGGATGGATCACCCATTTCCACCTTGAATTTGGCTACAAATCAGTTGGGCGTACAATCAAATAATACGTGACAAATGAATAATACTAAATTTAATAATATATATATATATATATATATATATATTTAAAAAAATCGAAACTGACACCATACTATATTTTATTATCTTTCTAAATTACTATATATACCATACTTTATTATCTATTTATCATACTACATTACTATATAATTATCAAAAAATAACATAAAATAAAATAACATAACATAATCAAAATAAAATTATAAAATAATAGCAAAAAATCTTCGGACGAAAAGACGTGTCTACATAAGTTATGCATGTACTCATTATAATCATAACATATGTATGCACATGAATATGAAATCACGAAATCAAATATAGGAAATAGACTTATCACAAGTCTTATTTCCATAAAACAATATCTATACTAACTATGGTATGCACTCACCTTAGTCTCACTTGATTCGAATAATTTTTAGAACTGTATCTCTCTCTCGACCGTTTCTAATTCTTCGATTGTTCAGGAACTTGCTTATACTTGATATCTACATAATCATACATTTATTCACATATCAACATTCAAAATATCATGATTTGATACTTAATTTCTTAGAATAAAAGAAAGACTAAATTTCATTTTCTACATGAAGTAGTATCAGTACCTCCTGTAGGGTATCGATACTTTCCTAGCTGTAGTATCGATACCAAGCGTGGTATCGATACCCGTTTTTCATTCGAAATCATTGTTTCAAAATTTGGTATCGATACTGACCTTATGGTATCGATGCCCTTGGTATCGATACTACCCTCCAGGTATCGATACCCCGTGACTGCCTTTGTCAAATTCAAACTTATGGTATCGATACTGTTCAACCAGTATCGATACTGTTCAACCAGTATCGATACCCCTATACCAATTATCACTCTTTTACTCTTGAAGTATCGGTATTGAATGAAGCAGTACAGATACTCAAAGCCCGTATTTCACTTTTAAGCCCAAAAATTTACCCTTATCAGCTCAATTCCTTCATTTCCTATTCCCTCTCATATTCTTAACTCAAGTACACATACTCAAACCAATTTATGTTCATCTAACACATCTTTATCTTCAAATCTCCTCCTATATCTTGAATTTAAGAATTCTACCAAATTTCCAACATATTATAATTTCAATTCTACCACTTCATATCTCTTAATTCAACTAATGAAAAATCAAATTTAGTTTAAAATTCTACTTCTCAAATCTTTTCCAAGATTTCATTTAAAAACTCTTTATCTTTAATCCCACATAATTCATTCATCTTATAGTTTTAAGATAACTTAAGCTTTCCTTAAGCTTAAGTATCATCTAAAGAACATAAACCTGAACTTAAATTCAATGAATAATCACTTAACAAGGAACCCACCTTTTCCAATTAGCTTTCACGCCTAAAGGAAGAAGAAGAAGAAGAAGAGTTCTTTGGAAAATTTTGCTTTTTGCCTCCCTAATTCCACGTGGTTTAAATATAACCACTACCAAATTTAATTATTTTCTTTACCAAATAACCACTTTGTCCTTTTATTCATCATTCTTTGCAATTCAATCCTACACAAAATTTTCCATTTAAGTCCTTGAACTTTTTAATTTATCTACTTTATTCACTAAATTCTAAAGTTTTACAATTGAGTTACTAACCCGATTTTTAGGATGTTAGAAACTCTATCAATGTCGACATCTTGAATGTGTTTCACAGGGTGGTGGCTATCTGTGTTGAGGAGGATTTCTTCGTATAACTTGTTCTAACTCCTCACTCTCATCATCATCAAGAGCAGATACATTTTGTTGATGAGAGATGAATGACGATGTAGCACTTCTATAGAATAAAGACCCTAGATGTGTATGACTGGTTATCCCACTGCTCATAGAAAACTATGAAATCTACGAAAAGACTGACATCGATGAGTGTAAAAACTGTACAGGAGGTGTCTATGCATGTGGTGAAGCTTCACCCGCCAAATAATCAACTTATGAACCCCAAGTTAGATCTACAAGCATGTAAGTATAATATCCTCCAGGAGGGGTCATAAAACTTTGTGGTGGTGGCGTCTGACCCGGATGTAGTGGCATATGAAATGGTTACGGTGCCATCTGATACGGTTGCGGTGCCATCTGAAACAATTGCGGAATGTACAACGGTGTATACGTTGGTTATTATGATGGTTCCAATTCTGTAGTTGAGGACGAGCCGGAAGCTCTTGCTCTCTATCCACGAGTAGAGGGACGATGATGCTGTGACTATGGACATTTTTATCGACATTGATGAATGCTTCCGCCTCGTGCTTCCTTAGAAAGTAGGAACAATTTCATGTTCATGTTGAACCACTAATAATAATCATCCGCAACCGAGTAATGATCCACATAAATGGGTTCTATATGAGGAATACGCCCGCGTCGATCCTCCCATATCATTACCCACTCAATGTGCTTCAGCAGCCAGTCGATTTTTTTGCCCCCTCTATCGATGATATGCAAATCGTTGAGATTCTTAGGTGCTTCCAAAATAGATTGTAAAAAACCAAATTGGCGGAGCACACGATCAGTGGGATGCCACTTGACAATAGCATAACATATAAGAGGGACCACCGTCATCCAAACATCTAATGGGCCCCTTAAGTGATGTGGGATACAAATCCTCATCTCTTTAGTAGAATAAGGAGTCCATTGAAACTAAAACAAATATATATAATTCTTATCAAAATAATATTCTAACTATATAACGATAATTAAAAGTAGATAATAATATTTAAATATATACCTCTGTACCAACCTTCTTATCAGTGAGTAACCTAATTTCTTTAAATTCATCAGGTAAATCCCAATGATATTTTCTTGCACTTGACCGTCTATTTAATGAAATATTTTTTATTATATACTAAATAAAATTATTAATATACAAAATCAATATTGAAATTACCTAAATAATAGCGGAAATACCAATGGGATTTTCACCACCGGACATAAAAAGGGCATGCGATACCACACCCAAGACTGGAGAAGAATGAGACATCCGTCGATAGGATTTTTTCTATAGTCAGTAGCTCGATACATTTCCCTATATAGAAATGCCAAAACTGCGGAGCCCCAACTAAATGTGCTAGCATGATGAAAATCTGCGAGGTGACGCAACCACATACAATGAACTTGGTTGCGCGATTTGTTGGACATCAGGAGCCCTCCTATGAGTTATAGTATGCAAGCCCATGCATACATTTTAACCTATTCCTCGGAGGCATCTCCACTCAAATGTTTGAAAGTTGTATCCAACTAATTTAACGGAATTCGACCACTACTGAAATTAGACGAGACACCTCCAAGATACTCATCTCACAAGAAATGCCAGTCACCATGCGCCACCCTAGAAATCATATCCCCATCTACCGAAAGCCCCAAATGCATGAAAACATCATCCATCATAATTGTGCACTCTCTACACGGAAGATGGAATGTGTGTGTCTCTGCTCTCGACCGCTCGACCAATGTAGAAATAAGGTTGGATTCAAGGTTACACTGCCCTTCATATTTTGCTACGTAACCAAATCCAACATCGACTAAATACGACCATACACGAGTATGTATCTCTAACTTAAGGTTACGAATGAATGAATCTAATATACATTATCTCTCTTAATTTAATAAATATTATAGAAATTAAAATATAAACTAATACTAAACAAATAAAATAAATAAAACATTAACAATAATTAAAATTACAATAGAATTTAAAATTGTTACCGTATCAGCAAAATGTCTCGAGATATGATGTTCATTTAAACGTAGCAAACCATATTCCATTTTATAACTACACAAATTGATAAAAAGTTAGTATAATAAAATTTAATAAAATAATAAATTATTGATTTATTATAATACAATAAAAATATTTTACCTTCTTAATAGAAAAATTGATACTCAGAAGAATGAGAGAATTTGAGATTTGAGTGTGGTTTGGAGGTTGTTTTTTGTTGTGATTGAAGGAAGAAGGGATGAGGTATTTATAGGAAGAAGGGATGAGGTATTTATAGGAAGAAGGGAGGGGGTAGATGGGTTTTCTATAAATGTGGGAGTGAACGTTGGGGTATTAAAGAAAAGGCGCGGATGACGATCTGCACCTTACGTACGCGTGTCAGAATCCCCTGAAAGGTGGGATGGCGAACTGTGTCTGTCTCGACGTGGCGCCAGCTCAGATAAGACGCGGATGGCGATCCACACCTTTCATGATGTGGCGCCAGCTCGAACAGAACCCCATCATCCGCGCTTTGTCAAAAAAGTCATCTGACAATTAATTATTACCTGTACGTGTGATATTTCGATAAAATCACCGTATATTAATATCATAAATAATTTTAACTTTAGAAGAAAAACACAAAGTAAAAATGATGATAATAATAATAAAGAAAGGAGATAAAAACAAATGAAGAATAGGCAAGCTGCAAATTCAAAATTCCTATTTCCAACGCGATATTTCCCGCACAAAGCCACTGAAACACAAGAAAAGCAAGATGCACTTCAATTCTGAACCCTAATTAGCAAATTATTTCTTCATACCCTCTCGCTTCAATTTCTCAGCTAGAAATGGCATCTAAACTCCCCGACGAACCACCATGCGACACTCAGGGAACCGACGAAGAAAGCATCGCCTTGAGGAGGAAACGTTTGCGCCGCGTTAGCTTCGCCGACCGCGAGATCACGTCTGTCCACATCTTCAAACGCGACGACGACTACGAGACCCCGTCAGATTCTACCCCGGAGCCCGCAAATGAACGGGAAAACGAAGTCATGGGTCTCTTTAAGGGTTTGGTGGATAGTGATGATGATGAAGATGGCCTTTCGAGTGGTAGTAAGTCATTCTTTAGGCCAATGGAGACGCCATCACCTTGCGGTAGTAGTACAGTTGGATCTGCTACCTCTAATGACGGTCAGTTTGGGCCGCATTGTTAGTTTTAGTTAGCGTTTTTTTTAGTTTGAAAAAAAGACTTTTCAGGCATGGTATAGAAAGCAAAATGCATAAATTGCGAATTCAATATAAAAGTACATACATGTGTTCAATTCTTCAGTAATTAGAAGTTAAGAATTTAGTTTTGGTGAATGGTGAAATGCTCCGTTTTACTTTATATATAACGATTTTGTTTGATGGTGTGTTATGTTTTTATCAATTTTAGTATATACGATTTTTCCTTTTTAGCAATTTTCCGTTTGGTTGGTTGTCATGCTGTTTGCCTTTTTGCTTTCAGAAGCGAAGCAAATATTGCATTTCAATACAAAAGAAAAGAAATTTTTTGAAAGATTATGGTAACATATGCAATTACTTTATACTACAAAGTGCAGGATTTTACTTATATTTAGACAAATTTTGTTATACTTGGTGTTACATTTCAATTATTTCCTCATTTTAGATCAATTGTGATGTTGTTTTTAAAACCTTGCCTTTTTCTTTATGTCAATTCTCTGAACAAGAAAAATGGCATCAATCGAACAGAGCCTTGAGTAATGTCCTGTTACTTAAAGTTTGTGAGATAGAAAATTATTTATGTTCTTTTTATAGGAGAAATCCAATTATTTAAGCTAATAAATAGAATGATCAGTGTTGGTAATTTCCATGGTTTTAAGTGTCTGTTTCAATGTCTTGTTGCAGAAGACAACTTTTTTGGACCTGTCTCTGCAGAGTTTATTCGACCTGGTAGGTTATCTGATTCAGCTGCTTCGGATGATAACCATGATATCACAATGGATTCAACAGCATTTTCGATGCATTTTCATAGCATTGCACGATCAGAGCCAGGAGATCTCAATACTTCAACAGGAGTTCCTCCTGCTTCTGAAGAGAAGACACCTTTCCAAGCTACAACATCTTCTGATCGGGAAAGTTTAATGGTATTAACAAAAGTAGGGAAGCTAAAGTCCCCATCACCTGTACCTATTGATACATTTAGTGGTGGTAGAGATTCCAATGACATGAGTCTTGTTGGTGAAAGCATGCATAGGTATGATTATGGGAAGCTCTGTCCCACATTAGAAGCACTTTTGGTTGAAGGCAGTGAATTTAATACCATCCCTACTGATCCTACTATTCCAAAATCGTCAATGGTTGTCGTATCTCATGGTAATGGTAATGAATGTATGGAATCCTCACATTCAGAGCTTTGCGTCCATGACGACAATGATTTATCTAGTAAGGGCATTTCTAGTGCTCAGAACAAACTGGTTGAGGCAACAAGTGATTCAGCAACCACTCTTACTGAAGATTTTGTTGATCATCAAATTCCTAATCAGCATAACGAAGTGCGTTCTCCTATCAACTTAATGTTACCTAGATTACTTTTCTCTATTTTTGGTAATCTTGTTCTTAGTAATTTAATTTGGTAATTTCAGTGAACACAGTATGTTATACTATCAATCTAATTAGGGGTGAGCAAAATCCTACTTGATTTGAAAAAAAATCAATTACATTTTCAAATTTCAAATTAAATAGTTTGAATTATTCAAATTTTTTGTCAACTCAAATAAATGATATGAGTTAAATAGTTTGAGTTATTCAAAGTCTTCTTGTGCACAGTTTTGATCAAGTCAATGGTTGAAAGGCCATCCGTGGTGTGATTGAGTTGATTTTTTTTGCAACGGCTAGACGATCATAGATGTTGGTTTTGAAAGGCCGTATTAGTAACCTAACCAGTATAGCCTCTTGATCTATAGCCCAAATAAAAGTCCTGTTTTTTTTCCTGAAATTTCTTAACTCTCTATCATTGTTTTTAAATCACATGTTGATAGCTGAGAGTAGTATACTTATTGTGATAGCTGAAAATTTCTAATATTGTGGTTACAGTGAGCTTTTCATGTGGAATTTTAAATCCCTTGATTTTTACCTTTTTTTTATTTATATTTTCCACATAAAATTGTGTGTTTCATGTTATTGGTGATTTCTAATTTTTAAGTGGGCTCGCAAGTCATGTGAAATTTTATGATTATTGCTTTATCATGCTTAAATATAACTGAATATTTACTTCAACTCCAATAGCTTTATTTGACTTGACTTGATTCGGTAAAATTTCGAATCAAGTTTGGTTGATAACACAAGACTTGACTCAGTCGAATTCTCACCCTCAATTCAACTAACTCAGTTTTTTTTTAATCTCAATTTGACTTGACTCAGTCGAATACTCACCCTTAAGTCTAATGGTACCTAGGATTGTTTCCTCAAGATTTTGGTTATATTATTTTTAGTACTTCGATTCAGTAATTTCAGTGAGTAGATTAATATGGGTTATTGTAGCACGATGGAATTCTTGTAGTTTTCATTTATACTGTTCTTTTGGATCCTAACATCCACAGAATTGTCTTGCTTTCTCTTCTTGAAACCCAGGATGTAATTCTGTTCAATTTAGGAATCTGTGTTTCATCACAATGACATGTCATGGATGCAACTATTTTTGCACTTGTCAACTCATGAAGGGTTACCATACTAGTTTTCGCTGAGACAATTTCATATATTTCCTCTGTAGACACCCTTAGGTGGAGATATTAAATGACATTTATATGCTTAATTGTTGTTTTGTAATTATCTCCATTTTCTTCAGGAGGAACTAAGGCATGCATTTGCACTGTTTTCTTATTGTTTCAATTTCAGGTAGACAACAAGATTTCTGAAGTTTGGTTTGGAACAAGTGTGTTGAATTCTGAGTCGATATCTATCACTAATGGTACTCCTGTGAACCAGAGTAGCGAAGCTGTTCAGTTAGATTTGGTCAAACATTTTGAAAATGAAAATCAGCTACCAACTGAAGATGGCTTGAAAGAAAATTCTCCTCAGGATAAAATACGTACTCATAATATTGATCATGCTTCTGGTCAACTGCATAAGTCCCCATTAGCAGGGTCCATACACTCATTATCTGCTAAACGACAACAAATTCTTCTGGATGCTACTAATGCACCCAAACGTTCTCTATTTGTTACTCCTTCCCCAAAACAATCAGGTTCTGTTTTGAGAAAGGGAAGTATAAAAGAAGGTGGGAGTGTGGCATCCATTCCTAAAAGTAATTCTGAGTTAAAAGTTCCGGAGCCTTCTTCTGGTGCTTCTGCTTTCAAGGAGGGAGCTGCCAAGTCAAAACTTGGATTATCAGAGTCCTTTTCTACTAGTGCTTGTTCATTTGACACTATTATGGAGGAAATGATTGAGGGTCTTCAACGTCAACAGGAAACTGCCCCCACTAATAATCTAGAGAAGTTTTCTGGTGTTGGTCTGAAGCAGGGGGTGAAAGATTGCACTGACCCTGGAACTGCAAAAAACTCTAGTAGTTTGGGCCAAGATGGAGAGACCACAGGACTTGCAGAAGATAAAAAATATAATGATAAAGCTACTGACATGATGGCCAAAACTACTTCACCTTCTAATTTCACTCTAGCAGGACAGAAAGTGACAAATCATTCATTGATATCAGTAGATTATGCAGATTCCAGATTAGTAGCTTCCGCATTTAATTCCTCACCAAAGGCAATCACACATGAATTCAGCAAAGATAAGAGAGATACTGATAGACTTTATAAGCATGTTTTCCCTCTAGTTAACAGGTTAAATGAGAAGTTGTCATCACCAATGGGACATAAACGTAGTCTGTATGGCGATTTAAAGCTTGAAGATCAAGATAATAGCGCCGTTATTGTTTCTAAACGAGAATGCAACTCAGTAGAAACAGTTCCTAGCTCTAATAATTTAACTGCAATATCTGGAAAAAGAACACCGCCCAGTGCAGTGGTTGCTACAGTAAAAATAGTGAACGAAAGGGGACATAATGGACTGGATTTGCAGAATACTTTCTCGACCTCGAAGAACTTCCATGATGGTGCTACCTTGAAATTGCCGTCAGGAGGCCCACAGAAAAATATCCAGACTACAGTTGAAAAAACCTGTTCCAGTGAATATTTTGTCGAGGAACAGAGGAAAGTTTCTTCTGTTTACGCTTCCCCAGGTTCACATACAAGTAAAATTGAGAGGTCACCTCAAAAGGTATACATCTTTCTATATATCTTTCGTGTCAGTCACAGCATACTGCAATGCAATCAGATCTTTCTGGTTTTAGGTCAATACTATCTCTTAAGTGATACAATGTCTGACATTTAAACTCTTGTGCAATGATTTCTCAGAGATCCTCTAGAAAGAGGCAAACCCAGAGTCCCACTTCAAAAGAGCCAAGTCTAAGCCCCTGTAGGAAAGAAATGCATAATGCATTATATGGTGATAATATGCAACTCTCGGTTGCAAAAGATGTGGTATCTCTTAACTGCAGTTCAAATGTACAGAGGATTGATGACTGTCATGGAAGATCTAATCCAAGTCCTGTCCAAGACATCCAAAGCTCATCAAAAAGAAAAAGGACAAGTGAAGAAATAGCTATTGTAGATGTGCACCATTCAGATAATAGTAATGTGATGCAGAAGAGTCCAAAATTCTGTAAAGTTGGAGAGAAAAATATGGAGCACACATCAGAATATTCATGTGAAAGTAACCTAGAAAATGAAAGGATTGACGGTGGCAAGATATTGATGAATTGGACTGATGTACGTATAATTGCTAATTTGTTGCACTTCCAGGTTTGCTGGTATATAATGTTATGTTGTCCTTTTATATTTCCTTTTGAATTTGATATCGAACTTATATTGCAGATTTCTCTCAAACTATCAGCAGATACGAACCAGCAATTGTCTCCATGTTTCGATAAACTAAATTTAAAAATGGTACATTTCTTGTTTTTCTAATTTTACTGTATCCTTTACAAGGCTTTCGGGTTATAAATTGTGAGAACATCTTTCATAACCAAAATTCCCATGTAAAAGTTACCTTTTTTTCTTTCCTCTATAATTTGTATGTGCAGATAAACATGTTGGAAGATAAATTGATTCATCAGCAGAAGGTTTACATATTAGAGATGCTTTGTTCTGAAATCCAATCCCAGCATTCCTCGGTAATTAAATTGCCAATTTATGTTTTGCTGGGTTACTAATTTTCCCTGTACTCTAACCAAACTACACCATCATAATGCTAATACCACTCTTATTTGTGGCTCTCATCAGGCATACAATCAATCCTGCAATATTCTACATAAGAGGTTGTTCCACTTTATGATCTCTATCATGGCTGTATCATGAATGTGACTAATATTGGTTTCCGTAGTTAATATTGAAATTTATGTTGCTGAAATGATGCCCTTGCAGAGTAGCTGAAACAAGACGAGTCCTTTGCAGAATAGTCTATGGTAAGGCTAAATTGCAGTTGATGCACGTGAAGCGTGAAAGATTGCTGGTATTTTCTTTTCTCTCTTTCTTTTTTTTCCTTCATATCTCTCAAATACCTACTCTTTAGTACCTGCCTATTTTTCTCATTTCAGAAACAGGTAGAGTTACTTAGAACTGGAGTTCGGGAGTCTCAAATGTTGAAGTTAAATTTTGTCAAACATCATTCTGCTTCTTCTGAAAAGGACACTAAGCTTGGCGATAATTCATGTTCAGTTACATTTGGAAACACTCTTAAGGTACCCTCATCTGTTACAAGATATGGATCTACCCTTAAGTTCTTTGCTACATCCTTTTGAAATGAAACCCACATGAAGTTACGTTTGTACGGCTCCCAATTTTCATTTTAATAGTGTTTTAATTTCTTGCAAAGATATTTGAGTGGCTAAGAATTTACTTAAATTAGAATTACTATCTTGGAAGGTACTGGCTCATATTTTCTTAAAAATTCTATTTTACAGTGTGATATTTGTGTTTTTTTATATGATTAATTCTGTATGCCTTCAGTTTGAATAACAATGTTTGCACCGGTTATATAATTTGTGTATGCCATGTTAATTGTTCAAATTAGTAAAAGTATATCTTTATGTTTTAAGGCATGGTTTCTACATGTTGTGAAATACTACTGAGTTTAAACTTTAAAGCATACCTGAGAGACTATGTGGAGTGCTTTTAAATCTGTTGTACTGAATAATGCTCTTATAATTCTATCAACTATACCAAAATCAACATTCTCAGTTTTTATGGTTCATATTTTCTTAAAATGTTGTATTTTACAGTTGAATAACACATTGCCTCTTATATTGTTCTAAAAGATGTGGTTGATTGATATTTGGTTAAGTTTTTGGTACAGGGAGCCAGTGGTAAAATTGGCACAATGAAGGATGAGCTTGAAGGTCTGGAAGAAAAAATAAAAAATTTAACCAAGTCTTTTCACATTTGCTGCAAGATAAAAGGAGAACTGAGTTCTTCTGGTTCTGGTACTATTGAATTGGTCAATGACCATCTAAAGAAGAGAACTAGTTGCAGATTTATACGCCAGGGTATTCAGGTCTGTTTAACTCTCGCTGTTATTCTCCTCAAAACACCAAAATTATTTTGTGACAAGATGCATAACTTCTCTGTTATTTCTTCAGTTGTGGGAGGTTAACGATTTGCAGAATAGGAGTGGCCATTACAATGTCATCCTCAACTACCATGGGTTCATCTGTCAGAGGTTTTTGTTATTGTATTTTTATGTCAAAGACAAATATGTCGGGAAAGTTTTACATTTATTCTTACAATACGGTGATTTGCAGTCTCGCATTAAATACTGGCCGAAATTCAAGCGTTTTTGTTGCAAATAAATTGAATGATATGAACATCATTGAGGTAACAAACTCAACCTCGTAACTGAAGTCAAGTTTTTCCCTATTTCATTTCTCATCCTTATCTTTAAATTTTTTATGTTGGTCATTAGAACTTCCCAAACATGGATGCATGCTCTGCATTTCATTTTGTCTTTCACCATGAATCTACTAAGAAATATGTTGGGCCCAAAAGTTTGGCACAGGAAACACAAGTAAGTAATCCTGTCTCAGAATTTCACAGTCTCCTGCATTTCTCTTTTGAAATAAACAACTTATTTCAGTTGAACTTGTATCAGAAAAGTACACCTCGCTTATGCTTTGATTTGTCGTTGTACTAGAATGAATCAGATAATATTATATATTTCAGATTTTGTGCAAGTGCCTGTAAATTGTTGCAGTTATCTTTTCTCTGGTCTTGCTTGTCAACTTTGCTTGGATATTTTCCTTGTGCACTATCTCCTTTATCTCAGAAATTTCAGCGTTCCAGAATGCAGTGGTTGATACTTTTTTCATTTTATTTTTTCTGATTATGCAGAGAACTGGTTCACTTTTAAGAAATCTTCTTGATGTCGTTGAGGAAGTACAGGTAGCACGGTTGGAGATTAGAAATATGACACTTGCTAGCTTTCACTCTCCATCAGGTACATTTTTTTCGTCATTGTGTTATTAGTAACAACATGGTTTAAATCCTTGAATCAATTGGCTTTGGAAAATTTGCAATTTAATTCTTCTTTTATGTTTGTATTTTGGGGTGGGCTTTGGGTTGCTAAGGTTTAAACCAAGCCTCTTGGTACCACGGCAGAAGGTTCTTCGCAATTTGGTTCTTTTCTTCTTGAAACCAAACTACCAAAGTCAAGATTGATGACTGGATCACTTTCTCGTTAAAAATATTACATTTTGAAGCTTGTTCGTGTTTTTTCCGGCCTTGAAACTGTCCTAATTCTTTATTATTATCTACTGAAATGGAGTTTACTGATTTGAGGTTCATAGATAAATTTTTGGGTAAACTATGTATTTAGTCACCCGCCTGTTCCCACGGTTCCGTTTTGGTCACCCAACTATTTTTTTCCCCAAAATCATAACTAACGTTACGTTTTGGTCACCTGACGTTAAAAAATAAACATAACTGCTGATGTGCCAATTTTATTTTCAATGATGACATGACATCACCTTATGGTTACACGGAAGCATTGCCGTTAATTTTTTAATGGCGGGTGACGAAAATGGAACCAAAATGTAACATTAGGTATGATTTTGAAAGAAAAGTATTTGGGTGACCAAATGGAACTGCCGAATAGATGAGTGACTAAATATGCAGTTTACCCTAAATTTTTTTTTACTAGTGGTAGGATGGAATAACAGTCATGAAACAAATAATGGTTAGGTTTCTTTCTTCAGTCTGTTGGACATACTCAAGGTAGAGTCTCTTATGTGCTTACCATTCAAAGTTTTAATGCCTCTATCTCATCCTGTTAGTTTTTTTTTTGTTGTTGTTGTTGTATGGTTAATGGTTTTTGCATAACCATACATGGCCTGGCAAAGTAAAATCTTTGTTGAGTGAACTACTTTTGAACATAGTCTGTTGAAAAGACATGTTTTATCAGATTGAAACTTGATAACACCTCTATGCTTTGCAGCTAAGCAGTTGGATTTACAGCTTTCTTTCGTTGATTTTGAAAGTGGTACAAAGGTGACAATGACTCTTGACGTGACGTGTTTGAACTGGTAAAGTCTTGCGTAAATTGTTTTTTGAACATTTTCAATGATAAGCATTTTGTAAGTCTGATGCTTTATCTTATATCTGAAATTTATCCTCCAACGAGAATGGTTTAGTTTGCTACTGGTAAAGTCTTGTACATAATTTGTAAATATTCTAAGAAAGAAAGTGAGAATTCAAATGAAGAGAGAACATAAGATCTATTCTAATTGATTGCTGAAAAAAAAAACAGCCTGCTTTTATAGGATGAGAACTACAAAAGTAAAATTTAACTAGATATCTTTTTCCTAACCTTTATATCCTAAAAAAAGCTTACCTTATCTTCTAAGAAGATAAGTCCTAATCATTAAGTACAAGTAAACACTTTTTCTAATAGCTTTTAAATTATGACAGCTTGGACTTGAGTTCTTCATAGCTCATTCTTGGAAGGGCTTTGGAAAGAATATCGGCAAGCTGTTGTTGAGTAGGAATATAATTTAGTTTAGTTCCAAAGTCTCATTGTTCTGAAATAAAGTGTCTGCTAATCTCCAGTTCTCCACATGTTTTGTCCGGTCATGATGATCATGGTTTTTAGCAATGCTTGTGGCTGATTGATTCTCTTTGTATCTTGAACTGATCCTTTGAATCAACCTTTAACACTTTTAATAGCATTTGAATCTATATCCCTTTACAAATTCCTGAAGTGCGTGCTCGAAATTCAGCCTCGGCACTACTCTGAATTGCCTGGTTTGGATGTATGGTCTTTTCATGTGGTTGAGAAATATATGCTGTACTGAGAATGGATTAATTTGTAATGGCTGTATAATATATCCAGACCAAATTGAGCTTTGATCTTTTCCAAAGAGTTTGTGGTTGTTATGTTGATTTTTTATTAAGTTCTATGGATTAGTTTGGTTGAGTAATTAATTTAGATTTCAATTTTTTTTTCTTTTACCCAGTAAAACTATTTGTATTTCAAAAGAATAATTTTAGAGTATGTGTTCTGTTTGCTGCTTAGCTTTGGATTGACTGATTACTGTATCTTGAATGTTTTATTATTAGACTTGCCGTTAAAGTGGCATCAACATTGAGATCTTTGTAGGTCATCATTGTTTTCCAGTTGTGGGTCAGATTGTTTTATAAATGAAATTTAGATTATGATTGTTTACATGTTCAAGTGGATCCTGTAATTGTCTAAATATACAAATATTAGTTTTGTGCACTTTTGATGACTGTTGTGTGTTCTATCATCATTGTAAAATATAACATTATGCATCAACAAGCATCAAGGCAGATATGTTTAGATATAATTTGTCAACTAATTATACTTTTCTTATTTCTCGGCTTCTTACAGTGGGGTCTATCCATCAGATATCCTACCTTATAGTTTACAGACTCCCGCCACTGGGACAAAAAACTTAAAGCATCAAGCACTCTCGGCTGAAATCAAACCAGCGGTTGAGAACCTTAGAGCTGGATATTTGAGGATTATAAGGCTCTGTAGGTGTGTTTCCCAGGTGATGCAATCTTCAGGAAGGCGTTGAGGTTCTTCTAGCATCTTTAGAAAAACAGAAGGGGCGTCAACAATTTGTTGGAGGCCTCTGTCTGTTGCTTGTGTGAGGCTGTGAGCATGATGTTTCTTTACAAATTGTACTACGGAATTGATGATTTGCCCCGACATCCTTAGTAAGTTGATTAGCTTTCTTTCTCGAATTCATGGAACATTTTTTGTGGTTGTGTAAGTCTTTGTAGTGGAACACCTTAAAGTAGCCAGTTTACCTGAATCGGATGAGTCTGAAGTAAAATGAACTGTACAATTTTTAAAGGCTGCCCTATTAAATGCAAGATTAATCTCTTTTTATCCTTTTCGCTATCTTTTCTGTTTATTTGTTCTTTCGTTCTTCAAAAGTGGTGTTATTGATGGTTGAGGACTAACGAAGTTTAGTATCCAAGAACTGCGCCTAATGAAGGAATCAGCTTGTTAACGTTTGAGAAATAAAAGATGTGTGGAAAGATGGATGTGCAGCATTTTGAGCAGTTTGGACAGTGTATTTTTCATAGATGTGATGAGAGCCCTGCCCTGCTAATGAGGTTAGCTTAGGACCACCTGATTGATACTGTGTGCTGTTCTTTTTGGACCATTAAAGCCGTTGTAGGAAATTGGATGTGTTTTTTTCGGAGAAAGTGTGAATGGTATGGTGAGAAACGGTCTGGTATAGAAAAATTCCTAATTGCTACGTGTAGAAATTATATTGGTTTAGCAATCCAGGTTTGTAGATCCAAAAGGTTTGTTAAGCAGGATTTCTCCTGTATTTAACGAAAGCCTCTTTTTTCACAAAAAGCGAGAAGATGTGCCCAACAAATGGATTTTTCTCATCTTAGGATTGATGAGGATGAGCTGTTTCTTTCACAGAACTCTTATTTCAGGATTCACTTCACATCCTATATTTTTGTAATCCATTGTGTATACCAGTAAAAACTAAACAAAACCAGGAAAAATATCTTTGCAACCTTTTTTACCTCTTAATACAAAATCTGAATTTGAAATGAACTATTACCAAAAATAGAAATTGAAATGAAAAAAAGTAAAAAAATGGCTTTCAAAATAAATAATACAATGAAGGATATTGTTGTCATTTTGGATCTAAAAAAGAAAATTGGAAAAAGTGCACTTTTTAAATAATTGGCTTTCAAAAAATTGGAAAAAATAAATCTTACACGTCTTCTCGTCAATTTCGTTAAACTAAATATAATTTCAACAAAGGATAGCGATCAGGCTCTCAATCATTACAATGGACACTGTTGTCATTTTGGACCAATGGAATTGATGATGTCAAATAACATTGGAAGATTACCCGTGGTAAATAATTGGGTAGCGAGAAAACTAAGAATATTTTTTTAAATCTTAATATAAGATAATATATGTTTAAAATTTTTATTAATTATTAATGATGTATATGTATTGTTTCACTTCAAAATCTCTAAAGAAAATAATATTATATTCTATTACTAAAGTTGTCCTACGAGTTAAAAAATAATAAAATTGCAAAAAAGTTTATCTTTCTTTAGAAGTCTTATTAGCTTTTTATCGAGCAAGGGCCACTAGCTGGCTTCTATCTCTTAGAGAAGGCAAATGTGTTATGGTTACGAGAGATTAGAGAAGTAGAGAGAAGAGAACGTAGGAGGAAGAAGTAGAGAAAGAGATGAAGAAATCAGAATTCATTCAAAATATGCATAATGATCCCATTACAGGTACCCGTTTTATTTGTTTACAATAGTACTAGGGAATCTATCTAAGCCAGTTGGCTGTCCTGGTCATAACAATTTCTGGTGTCATCTATTTCCTTTGGGCTGGAGGATTGCAGGCCTGTTCTTGCTGCATAGGTAATGGACTTCCCTTTTGTATCTATTGTTTTAATAATCACTTGTTTCCTACGTGCACTCTCCTCTGTCTTCTAATCCCCAAATTTCCCAATTGATTTACTTGCAATCCCTAACCCTTCCTTAGTAATTCCCAAATTCCTTTCTTCGAGTCTAACTTCTTCTTCTCTGCCTTTTCTCTTGTGCATGACATTACCCCCTCCATGAGTAGATCCTTATCCCCAAGGATTGAAATTAGGATCCCGAGCCCTGAAAACTATACAAATTTCCCAATTATTGTGACCGAAGTTGAAGTTCGTCCATCTCACGATTAGTTGAGTAATTGTGCAAACGCATTTCTTAACGATCCATTTATCCAAAAACATCTCAAGAAACACTTTCCATTGTCCATCATTTATCACCTGAGAAGGTTCAGTAGCCGCCACTGCCCTTTCGCCAAATTTCCTCTTTAGCCAGTTCTCCCGAAAGAAGAGATGGATTTGTACATGATCTAGTAAGTCAAGTTTGGAAGTCACTTCTCCAATCTTTTCAGTAATCTTAAGATGCCTATAAAAACATGCTGCTAATTGAAGATTTCTTTTGAATGCTAGGGTTGCCTGCCTATAAGGTTGCATTTGTAGGTATTCTTTTTCCATTTGAAAATGTCATTGACTGTAACTTGTATCAACATGTTGTTTCATTATGTTATGTGTCTGTTGTAGTTGTACTTTAGTAATCTGCCTCCATTGCTCTTTGTATTGTAACATATCTTGAACAATCTGCACTATAAATTCTAAATACCATAACATAGTAGGTGGTTTATCGGACTTCACCTTCACTTCGGACAACCCCTCATCATTGTTTTGTGGAATTTTACTCTCCCCGACGCCTCCTAATCTCTCAACTCTCCATTTCAAGGTAGCTAGTTGTCCAACTCTAAGACCCTTAGAAGGAAGAGGTAGAAACCCAACATCCATACATAGATCGAGGATTTGCTGCTGCCAGATTATAGCACTTCGAAAGATGAAATTCTAAATAGTACCCTCGCTATCATTTGTAGGTGAGTGTCCCCCACTGTTCATATCTCCATAATTTCTACATGTAATGTTTAACAGACTTTTAGGTTGTAGTTTATTTTCATCGTTAGTAGTTCCCCTCCCGAAGCCTACATGGAATGCAAGTTTTTCTCCTGAATTTAGAGATATTTTGACTGGAAGAAAAGCGAAAATTGATCTTCCATCACTTTGTTCAATATGAGCAAACCCATCTTGAAGATTAAGCTAAGCTTTACTAACATTTAATGTGGCATTCACTAGAGAAAGTATTGTTACATGCAAAGGCAAGGTACTATCATTGCATGGATCAGCAACACGTGTGCTCACATGGACAGAATTGGTGAAATGCAAGGCTATATTCGTGTCATAGATTTGGTGAGTTGATATTCTATATTCAAGTTGGAGCTTTTGTCCACAATTTGTCTGTAATATGTTGTTCCATAGGCCCTTTGAAGATGACCCCATAGCAAGCCTATCATCAATAGCACAAATAGGAATTCCGAGAATTGATGTCACGTCTCTAGTCCAATCTAAAATTTCTATTGCATCATTGAAGAAACTCTGCTGCTCAAAGTCTTGATTATCATTCTTGCTAGCATCAACAGAGTATGTTGTATTAGTGGAACTGTGAGCAGCACTTCGGTATGTTTTCATCTCAAAGGAAGGCGATTCTTCAATCTTCAGACCACCTGCATCAGGATCCCCATCCAATAACTCAAGCAAAGCTTTCTGCCATTCAAGATTTGAACTTGTTTGCTTCAAAGTATGTTTAGCAGCAACAAAATTTTCAGCAAGCTTCATGGGTTGATTGATCGAGCTCTCAAAATTTCCAGCAAATGAATAAGTACGAGACATCAAAATTGCTTTTGCTTTCTTTGATGGTACTGTCTTTCATGTTACAACTGCCGCTAATCCATCCTAAAAGCTTTGTCTGTTGTCAACCATCTCGCATGGACTTCCAACAGAAAGGGAAGCTCTTCGTTGATTTGTCTCATGTATAAAGGCAGTAAGTTCAAGTGATAAGGTTGTCCTCGCAATGTCAAAGGGCTCGACTTTGAGAGTTTCTTGCATAATCAGTTGGTTACTGTTTTGCTGGTCATTTTTTGGATTCATTTGCTCCTGTTGACTCTTTTTACTAGTCAAGTGGTAAAAGCATGTATCGATATTTTTCTGAACCCACACCTTTTTCGAGTCAGTCAACAATTCTTTCCCCTTTTTGGCTTCCACATTTGCATCTTCAAAAGCCAAAGTTGAAGCTGATTCTTTTTCCTGGCCATCAGAGACCTCTAACAAAAACTGCAGAAGTTTTGTCTTCAAAGACGACACGCGTGACAGTAGAAGAAGACTTTGGTCTAGATTTCCAATATTCCTCAATTGATATTGGTCCACCCTCCATCCCGTATCATAATAAATAGTGGTTCTCTTTCTCAGTTCATCTGGAATCTGCATTCGATTTTGGAGAAGTCTCTGTTTCAGATTCAGCTCCTCCCAAATTTTGGTTTTATCCATGTTGAGGTAAGATTTCAGACTTTGGTATTGATTTAACCAGTGGATGCGTACCCCTTTAGACTCACATTTGCTGAATTTTTCAGCACCATGACTGAGAAGTTTGTCACTACTGCTATGGTTTACGCAATGCTGAAGCTCTAACATTTTCTCAAACATTTTATGCCCTTTGCAATGAAGTATCATTGCAGTTTCAGCATAACATTTAAGTGGTGGTTCAATGCTTTCTAGCTTAGTTTTGGGCATAAAGCAAGCTTCTTCAAGTGTATAGACAGGGTAAATGTTCTTACCATAAGCATCATCCATTATAGTAGCCTTTATATCGTTTTCCATTGCATGTTTCTGCTCAACTTCAGTTTCTGCAGGATCTTGACCATCACAGAGGCTGGATGATTCAATGATGAATGGCTCAGTTTCTTTTGCTTGCATTTTATCGAACACCTGAGACACATTTCCACATCCCTTCTGTTTTTGTTTTTGCTCACTTATTGTACTAGCCAGAATCTGGAAGATCTGCTCCATCGATTTCTGGGTTGCATCCATTTCCGTCTCCAAATCAGTATGCGAGCATTCTGTGCTTCCCACCATTTTGGAGGAGTTGATTTAGCCGTTATATGCTTTATCATCTTGGTGAGATCGTCAAGCTGCCTCTGAATCGCAGAAAGATTAATGAAGTCTGTCATGCCTTGGTTCTTTGCTTCAAGCTTCCAGGAAATGATGGCTCTGATACCAATTGTTATGGTTACGAGAGATTAGAGAAGTATAGAGAAGAGAACGTAGGAGGAAGAAGTAGAGAAAGAGATGAAGAAATCAGAATTCATTCAAAATATGCATAATGATCCCATTACAGGTACCCGTTTTATTTGTTTACAATAGTACTAGGGAATCTATCTAAGCCAGCTGGCTGTCCTGGTCATAAAAATTTCTGGTGTCATCTATTTCCTTTGGGCTGGAGGGTTGCAGGCCTGTTCTTGCTGCATAGGTAATGGACTTCCCTTTTGTATCTATTGTTTTAATAATCACTTATTTCCCACGTGCACTCTCCTCTGTCTTCTAATCCCCAAATTTCCCAATTGATTTACTTGCAATCCCTAACCCTTCCTTAGTAATTCCCAAATTCCTTTCTTCGAGTCTAACTTCTTCTTCTCTGCCTTTTCTCTTGTGCATGACAAAATGCTTCTATGTTGAAGACCTAGTGAAAATTTCTCATCACTAAACCTCTTCACTTCTTCCTATAGCTTGTTAACTTCCACTTCAATAATTAATTTGATTTGCTTTTTCATTTTAGCGTAGAATGTTTTTGAGATCAAATATAATTTTTTTAATAAAAAATACAGAAACAATAATAAATACTAGAGTTTGTTTTTCATAGTAAGAACAGTCTCATGCGCAGGCCCTCTATCACTGTTACTAGCCCCACTTTTCATTGCTACTTTATTACTTTCACGAGGAGCAAAATGGAAAAACAAATTCCATACTTGATTCTTAAGAGCAATAATGTGCGAAATCATTGGAAAACGCCTTCATATCTGACCCCCTTATTATCGATGCAATGACATAATGTCCCAAATTTTGAGTTAATAGTTCAGGTTTAAACCGAAGGAGTTTAGAATGACCCATTAACCCTATAAGGAAACTGGACCCCAAGTGGTGTGGGTTTGGGTTTGGGCTTGGGCTTGGGTTAAACCCAAATTATCATGAAGTAGGCATCTTTATATGGAGAATAAGACTTGAGGGATCAAGGCAACAATATAGGATAATGTTAACGGTAAGATTTCTCATATCCATTCAAACTCTCCCTTGTCTTCTTCTCCCATTCAAACTCTCCCTTGTCTTCCATTGTAACTTAAGAAATGTATGTTAGAGTGTGCCCAAAGACCAATCATATATGATGATTGTATTGACATATTTTCTTTACCATATTTATTGAATAACGCCATTACCGTTATTTTTTTGTTATATTTTTGTGCATTAAATAAAACTAAAAGATAATAATGTAATATAATAATATGATTATTATTAAAAGATCCTTAGTCGTATTATTATGGGCATGGATAATAATAATACGCTTAAGACTAACATGTTATTGATTGATGACAATGAGTTGTCATTAACATAGAGATGTCAGAATAAATACATGAATATGTTGTTAGAGAGCAATGTATTGGATTGACCCGCTATGAGCATATGTCTTGGACTATTATGTGACTGTCATGATATTGCTTATGGTGACAACTATATGTATGATCCTTATACTTGAGATCATTACTATCTCAACATATATTGTTGTATGTTTTAATACAGTTAAACGTACTCTGTAACTGATTGCACTATAAAGACTGACGTTGAACATATCACGATATATGTAGTGGGGTTTGAATGATTGAGATAGGATTTTTCATTCCTACATAATAGACAATATATCACAAGTCACTTGATAGAGTGAGATTAGAAATGCATGGTCATGCTCGAATAAGTTGATATAAGATATCATAAATTATTCGTTTATTATAGTCTACTCTAGATATCAAGAAATAATAGATGAACTATATAAGTGTGACTATTCCAAGACTTGTGCCTATTCTAGATATTAAAGACAAAAAGATATAATACATAAAAAGAGTTAGCCACAAAACATTTTATGTCGAATCACGACTTTCTGTAACTTAGGTAACAATGATATATTGCTAGATGCCACTCATTGTTTGTAATATTAGAACGGTTCTAATTATTACTACTAACGTTACTGAACCTACAATATCACACCCAATGGTTGAAAAGAGCAATTTATAAATGTGTTAGATATGTACAATTTTTGCATGAATAAATGTGTGTAGTCATTGTTGTATTGCTGCTATTCAAGAAACCCGAGGTGGGAAATCGTATATCTTCCACCCAATTTTGATTTCATTGTACATGGATCGCTGGTGAGATCGTCGAGTTTGTTTTCGTTGCACCATGGGGTGCGTCGACGGTCCCAAAAGTAGTATCAGAGCCATTTTTACGATATGGATTTGGGTTAAATACTTGGTTGATGCGATATGTATGAGATGCATGTTTTGGTTTTACTATTTTCGACGAGTATGTAAAATAAGAAATCGATCACAACCATAATTAATATATTAATCTGTTTAATAAACTTTATAATCCATGATTAAGAGTTAATCATATACTTATTACTGTAAAGGTTTATGATATTTGTATGCTAATTGTTGACATAGTGATAGGTGAGTACGTGATAGCATATCTCGTCCGACAGAGGAACAATGGTTGTTCCAATGCGAAAAACCTTCGGGATTGATAAAATCCCAAAAATATGATTCTTTTGATAAATGTTATCAAATTATGAGGTTTTTCCATAGAAACAATGAGTTTTGTTTTTCAAAATTCCTATCTCCCGCAAGGGGTTCCACCTTTTGACCCCTTTGTAGGCAATATATATTGAAGGCCCATATTGGTAATCCTATTATTCGTAGCCAACATAAATGATATATTTGATTTTCAAGGTGTTTGACATGCATGGTTATAGCCCTTTTATTTATAATGGTTGTAAATTTTAAATACGACCTGCGTGTTATGCATTTCTACACTTCTATTGTGTTTCTCTTCTCATCTTACTCCCTCGTATGTAAAATGAGTTTCTAAAATTGTAATCCTATGAAGATTCAAAGGAACATAAGAATGGATTGACCATAAAGGCGAGAAGATGCTTGAGAAGCAGTCTTAGGTTTTAGGATTCTTGGTTATTCTATTGGCTTGGGATGTGCCACCTTATTTTGTTGGGCTACAACCATTGCATCTTATTTACAGCTTATATCTATCTTGTATGTGATGCGATGAATGATATGTTAGCATGCTAATTTTATAATGAACATTGATGAGATCAATAAGGACCTAATATTAAAATGAACATTGATAAGATAATTATGAAATCCCTCTAAATAATCTAAGTTAATTTCAACCGTCCAATATTTACCCTCGTTAAAGCTTCCATCGATATTATGTGAGTTTTACCAAAGCTATGACACATGAGTCTATCTTAGTTAAACGCAAAGGATAAGCAAGCGATATTCACCGGATGAAATATTGATAATAACTTAGCTAGGTTAATATAATAGGATTAGAAACCTAGAGGTTAATAATTTGAATAAATCATGAGATGATTTGAATAAGAGTTGTTCACCAAATGGAGGAGTTACATAGGATACAATCAATAAGGTGTTACTTACCTAAATAACCGTTCCCCTAAAAGAAAAGCCAAAGCTAATTTAGGAAGAGGGTGAAATATGAATCATTACTCTCTAGAAAAACTTTCGAGATACTTTTCCAAAATTAAAACATGAGGGTTTTTAATTTCAAATAAAATAATGGGACTAATTTATTAATAAATACCTATTTATAAATTTTAAACTTGGTAAATTTACTTATATTACATATTTTCATTTTTGTAGACTTAATGGCAAACAACACACTTTCATTGCGATCGATCCTCGAGAAGGATAAGCTGAATGACTTGAACTTCCTTGACTGGTTCCATAATTTGGGAATTGTTCTTAGATAAGAAAGGAAGAAATATGCCATTGAAGAGCGTATTCCTAATGAACTGACACCTACTGCTTCTAGAGTTGAAAAAGAAAAATTTAAAAAACATATGGATGATATGTTAGACGTGGGATGCTAATGCTTGCCACCATGACTCTTGAGCTTCAGAAGCAACATGAAGACATGTTTGCATACGAAATGATCCAAAACCTCAAGGAATTATATGAGGGTAAAGAACATCAAGACTGAGACCTTTAAAACTCATTTCAATGCAAAATGAGCGAGAGATCTCATGTAGGAGCTCATGTCATCAAGATGATGGGTTATATCCAAACGTTGGAGAAACTAGGATTTCCACTCAAGGATGATCTGGTTACTGATGTCATCCTACATACATTACCAGATAGCTTCAATTAGTTTGTCTTTAATTTCAATATAAACGAAATTAATAAGACTTTGCCACAATTACTTGGCATGTTACAAACTGACGAGAGTAATATGGAAAATGTTGGACTTAAGACCATTCTGATGGTCCATAAGGACAAAGGAAAGGGAAAGAACAAAATAGTGGCAAAACCTAAGGGTAATGGCAAGCCCAAGTCCAAAGAGAAGGATGCATGACTCAAATCAAACTTATCTTTGACATTGTCGTTTAGGCCATATAAATGAGAAACACATATCAAAGCTCCATAAAGATAGATTATTGGATTCATTTGTTCTCGAACAATATGATGTATGTGAATCATGTTTGACGGAAAAAATGACAAAGGCTCTCTTTAATAGTAAATGTGAACGAGCAAGTGATTTATTGGGATTAATTCATAGTGATGTATGTGGGCCAATGAATTTGCAAGCTAGAGGTGAATTCCAATACTTCATTACATTCACTGATGACTTTAGTCGGTATGAGTATACTTATCTTATGCACCATAAATCTAAAGCACTTGAAAAGTTTAAGGAATTAAAATATAAAGTACAAAGTCAATTAGGCAAGAGTATTAAGGTACTTCAATCGAATTGAGGTGAAGAATACTTGAACATAGAATTTGATGAACTCCTGAAAGAGTGTGAGATTGTCTCACAACTTACACCACTAGTACACCATAGTGGAATGGGGTTTATGAGATAATGAATCAAACATTGTTAGACATGGTTCGATCAATGATAAGTCATGGTGATCTTATGACTTATTTCTGAGGACATGCACTCGAAATGTCTATTTTCACACTAAATCATGTTCCATCTAAATCGGTTCAAAAGAAACTATATGAGATATGGAATGGGAAGCGACCTAGTATGTATTTTATAAAGATTTGGGGTTGCAAAGCTTATGTCAAACAACAGATGTCTATAAAGGTCAAACCTAAATCTCATAAGTGTATCTTTGTTGGATATCGTAAAGAAACAAAAGAATATTATTTATTCAAACTGTTAGACAAAGTGTTTGTTGCTCGAACGAGAGTTTTTCTCAAAAGATAATTTCTCTCAAAGAAAGGGAAGGGAATAAATATTTAACTTGGAGAAGTTCAAGAACATTATATCAATGAACCAGAGGTTGAATAAGTTCCACAAGTAGTTGAGGAATAATCAATAGATTTAGAAAAACAACCACTGAGGAGATCCACAAGAGAACGCCATATACCTGAGAGATGTTCTTATTATGGATCAAGATGAGGCTAGAACTTATTAATAGGCAGTGTTGAGCCCAGACTATGAGAAATGGCTTGAAGCCATGATTTGAGATTGATTCCATGTCTGAAAACCAAGTATGAACTTTGGTAGTGTTGAACCTCCTAAAAGGGTCAAACCAATAGCATGTAAATGGGTTTTCAAGAAGAAAGTTGACATGGATGGCAATGTTCAAACATACAAGGGATGATTAGTCGTTAAAGGTCTTCGAAAAGTTCATGGTATAGACTATGACGAAACCTTCTCCCTAATTGCTATGTTTAAATCCATCCAGATTTTGCTTGTAATAGCTACATTTCGTGATTATGAAATCTGGCAAATAAATGTCAAAACTACTTTCCTTAATGAGAAACTCGAAGAGTATATGTATATGACACAACCAGAAGGTTTTGTCGCTCCAGGAAATGTTAGAAAGGTTTGTAAGCTACAGAGGTCTATTTATGGACTAAAACAAGCTTCTCAAAGATGAAATCTTCATTTTAATGATGAAATCAAAGAGTTTGGATTTATTAAAAATGAAGATGAGCCTTGTGTTTATAAGAAGGCCAGTAAGAGCATTGTTTCTTTCCTAATATTGTATGTAGATTACATACTCATCATAGGAAATGATATACCTACGTTACAGTCTATTAAGACTTGGTTAAGTAGTTATTTTTCTATGAAAGATTTGGGTGAGACAGCGTATATCTTAGGAGTTAAGATCTATAGAGATAGACCAAGATGACTCCTAGGTCTAAGTCAAAGTACATACCTAGATAAAGTGTTGAAATGGTTTAGCATGGAAGAATCCAAGAAAAGGTTTTTGCCTATGAGACATGGTATATCTCTCTTGAAGGAAATGTGTCCTTCAACTGTACAAGAGAGAGAACAAATGAATAAGATATATCATATGCTTCGACTATTGGTTCTATCATGTATGCCATGATATATACTCGACCAGATGTATCGTATTCTTTAAGCATGATGAGTCAATATCAGGCAAATCCTGGTAAAAGTCACTGGGTTGTAGTTAAAAATATCCTTACGTACTTAAGAAGAACTAAGAATACATTTATTGTCTATGAAGGCGAAGAAAAGCTTAGTGTAAAAGGTTATACTGATGCCAGCTTCCAAAATGACTAGGATGACGACTCACGATCGTAATTGGGTTTTGTTGAGTTAATCGATCTACGAATCGACCAAGAGGGGGTGAATTGGAAATAAAAATTTTGGTGGAAGCTTTTGCAGAAAATTGAAAATATTTGCACAGCGATTTAGAGTGGTTCGACTTTCTCAACCAAAGTTTACGTCCACTAACTTAGCTATCCACACTAAGGATTTTCCAACAAATTCACTAATTTGTTCTTTATTTTGAGGACAAAGAGTAACCTTACAACTCCCTCAAGAATTATACCCCAAATTCTTGAGCACACTCTCTCCCAAAGAGGAAATACACAAATTTGCAAACTTATAAGAAAAACCTCACAAGGTAGATTGTTTGCACAATTCTAGATCAAAGAAAGAAAACTCAAGAATAATAAAATTGAATACAAGTAGTGTTCTTGAAACCAAAGTGAATATTGAATGAAAAATAGGCTTGAAGTGCTCAAACTTGAGGTTTGATGCTTTCTCTTTGATTCTCTCTATTCTCTTTGATCAATGACTTTTAAGCTTGTTTAAGTACTCCTTGGATCACTTCTGAACGTTGAGGATCATTAGTGGAGTCAATAGAGCCGTTATTGTGTGAAAATAATTAATAAAATAGTTGGGAGCATATGGTGTATCGATGCATAGGCAAGGTGCATCGGTACACTATGTGTAAAATTCAAATATTTCGATCGTTGGAAGACTGAGTGCATCGGTACACTAGGGATGCATCGGTGCATTAATTAAATTCGATGTTTCAAACAAGCTGGAATGCATCGATGCATGGTCTGTGCATCAGTACACAAAATGCATTCGATATTCAAAATATTCAGGAGTGCATCGATGCATGCCTTGTGCATCGGTACATAAAATGTATTCGAAATTCAATTTATTCAAGGGTGCATTGATGCATTACTTTGAAAAATTGATATTTGGCTCTTTTTTGGTTCGAAATACTTTGTGAAAATTATTTCAAAATAGTCTAAGTGTAAAACACAATTTTACACTTTAGTAAGGATTAAAATTGAACTTTAAAAACCTCGGAGTAATATTTTGATATTCGAGTAATTGATTCGAATATGATTTGTAAAATCTTAAAATTTATTTATACTTAATTTGTTATACTGAAACATCAAAATGTTTTCAACAATCTTCCTCTTTTTGATATAACAAAACATTTAAGTAATTTTAAGATTTTTTATGAAAATAATTTTTGAAATCAATTTTGAAACCCCCTTAATATAATATATTTTCTCCCCTTTTTTTAAATAAAAAAGACTCTATAAAACATTTTTAAACAAGGTTTTTGAAAAACATAGCCAATTGATATTTATAAATTTAAATTTAGGCTGCTAAGATTAAAAATCAAGAGAAAGGTTAACCATTAGTTTCATAATTCAATATTCATAAACAAATGTGAAATGGTAAAATTGGTCATATTCTAATATGATGTAAATGATGCAAAAATTATTATCAAATTAAATATTCAAACAAACCGAATATATATATTAAGTTCGAACATCCAAAGAATCAAAAGCATAAATCCAAACATTCAATCATTCAAAACAATAAAAAAAAACATCAAAATGTTTAATTCATAAGTTCTACATGCAGTCAAGAAAACTGAAGTAAGATAGGTCTAGTCATCCAAAAGAGGATCGGGAGGTGGATGAGGATAACGTGCTCGCATCTCGAGTGTGAGCACATCTAAACGTTTGTTCATCTCCTGTTGTTGAGCCCCCATAGCAGTGAGATGGGTCTTAATGGATGCAAACCGTAGATCAAATGTCTCCAAGAAAGATCGAAAGTATGGAGGCACTTGATCTTCTTGCTGTACCGGTGCCGACTCATCATCTGGTACCAGTGGAGGTAGAGCATGTGAAGAACTAGCTCCCGGTGTTTGTTCAGTGGGTTGATAAACACATTGGCCAGTTTCCTTATCCTTTTTCCATCCCGATTTCTTTAAGGAAGTGAGATTAATTTGGTTTTGGAGAGGGATGAGAATATCGACCGAGACCTTAAGCCCTAGTTTGATAAAAAGATTAGAAAGAAGACAACCATAAACTAAAGTTTCTACATTTTTAGAAGGGATGACGTTTACGGTATCGACAAGCTCACAAAAACTAATCTATGGCAAATTAATTTTCTTATTATGTTGGATACAATGTATCCACCATAAATCTATGAACCTAAGAGAGGAGTACCTACATCCGGATGGTCTAAACCACCAAGAGATCATTAAATGAAGGAATCACTCATGATGAGTTCGTAAGGTACTAACACTACCCTTAGATTGATAGGGAGTAGCCACAAGATCTCGTTCATTATCTATCCCATCATTGTCTAAACCAAAAGCATTAGCGATAGTTTCTGAATTGATAAAAATGACTTCTCCTAAGAGATAGGATCGTATGCCTATGGTTTCGGTTTGACATGCATTTTGAACACAGACCGCTTTGGAGTAGAAAATGCGGACTAATTGTTGATAGACAATGAGCTTGATTTGGCATAATTTATCAAATTTCCAAAGAGCGAAGAATAGGAAGATATTTGAAGTTTATATCCTCCATTGATTGAATGGAAGGGATAAGTTCTTCTCGGATTTTGTATGATTGTAAATAACTAATAGACCTATCATATAATTCATCTCAACGACGACCTGGTTGGTTGAAGCAAGAATTAAGAATGGTTAATTCGGGTTCGTTTGGATTTGGATTTTGTGGTGGAGGAATGGGAGGTCGGTGTTGACTCGAATGACTAGATGAAGACCTAGGACGTTTAGGATTTGACATGGTTTAAGAATCGGAAGAGGATGGATACATGCAATTTTGAAACAGATGTATGCAATATAATCAATCCCAAAACTCAATTGAGTCCGCAATAGTCAAGGTTCTCTAAACCAAATCCTAATGGGCAAAGTTTTGAAAACTATTTGAAAATAATGTTTGACAATCATAATACGTATAGTTTTCATAAAAACAACATAATTGAATGAAAAACATCAATTAAACGAATAATTTTTGATTTTTTATTTCGAAATTCAAAATACTTTTGAAAAATTGTTTTTTGACGAAATTGGTTGTAAAGTTTAGTTTCTAAACACTAAACAATCAATGCTTGATAATTTGTTCATCCATAAAACTTGTGCACAACAACTACCGGTTGAAATGTATTCCGTTTCAGTGGTAGATAATGCAACATAATTTTGTTTCTTTGAAAACCAAGAAATCAACATATTTCCTAGGAATTGGCAAGTACCGGAGATGGTTTTCCTATCTATTTTGCATCCTCCATAATCCGCATCAGAGAAGGCATGCAAGCTAAAACTAGAGTCTCTAGGATACCAAAGTCCTAAACTAGGAGTGTCCTTAAGGTATCTAAAGATCCTCTTAACGGCTAGTAAATATGATTCCTTAGGGCATGATTGAAATCTAGCACATAAGCAAACACTAAACATAATGTCCGGTCTACTTGCGGTTAGATAGAGCAAAGAGCCAATCATTGACCTATACAATTTAACATCCACACATTTACCTCATTCATCTTTGTCAAGCTTTGTTGATGAGCTCATTGGAGTGGCATGAGGTTTCCTATTTTCCAATCCAAACTTCTTGAGCATATCCTTGACGTACTTAGCTTGATTGATGAAGATGCCATCTTTTCTTTTCTTGATTTGGAGTCCCAAGAAAAATGAGAGCTCCCCCATCATGCTCATCTCGAATTCACTCTGCATTAGCTTAGAAAATTCTTGGCAAAGAACATCATTAGTAGAACCAAATATTATATCATCAACATAAATTTGAACTACTAATAAATCTTTACCTTTATGCTTTAAAAACAATGTAGTGTCAACCTTCCCTTTTGAAAATCCTTTTTCAATTAAAAAGTTTGACAATCTTTCATACCAAGCTCTAGGAGCTTGTTTTAAACCATATAGTGCTTTTGTCAATTTAAAAACATGATCTGGAAATTTTGAATCTTCAAAACCTGGAGGTTGTTCCACATACACTTCTTCTTTTATAAAACCATTTAAAAATGTACTTTTAACATCCATTTGATATAATTTAAATTCATTGAAACATGAAAATACAAATGCTAATAACATTCTAATTGCTTCCATCCTAGCTACGAGAGCATATGTTTCATCATAGTCTATGCCTTCTTCTTGAGTATAGCCTTGAACAACAAGTCTAGCCTTGTTTCTCACTATATTACCACTTTTCATCAAACTTATTCCTAAATACCCATCTAGTACCTACAGTAGATTTATCATTAGGCCTTTTAACTAATGTCCATACCTTACTTCTCTCAAATTGATTTAACTCTTCTTGCATAGCTATAATCCAATGTTCATCATTTAATGATTCTTTAATATTCTTAGATTCTAAGCATGAGATAAATGAAACATAATTACAAATATTTCTAAGAGAAGATCGAGTTGTTACCCCTTTGGATAGATCACCTATTATTTCACCATCCTTGACATAGTTGTACTCTCTTGGGTAAGAGACTTCCCTTTCTTTAATGGTTGGATTCTCAAGAACATCATGAGTTTCCTCATCTTTCGTTTCTTCCTTTGATGATGGTTCTCCAACGTCATGTCTAGCGTCATTTGTGTTTACAATACCTACATAATCATTCACACAAGAATCCTTCCTCGGAAGGGGATTATCATCGAAAACAACATGTATAAACTCTTCTACCACAAAAGTTCTTTTATTAAATACTCAATAAGCTTTAGAATTTAAGGAATAACCCAGAAAAATTCCTTCATCACTTTTAGCATCAAATTTGCCAAGATTTTCTTTACCGTTGTTTAAAATTAAACATTTACATCCAAAAGGATGAAAATAGCTAATGTTAGGCTTTTTATTTTTGAAAAGTTCATATGGAGTTTTCTTTAAAATTGGCCTAATCATTACTCGATTAATAACATAACAAGCGATATTTGTGGCTTCCGTCCAAAAATATTTTGGCAAATTGTTTTCATAAAGCATGGTTCTAACCATTTCTTCCAAAGTTCAATTTTTCCTCTCAACAACTCTATTTTTTAGGGGTTCTCGGAGCTGAAAAATTATGGCTAATACCATTAGAATTACAAAAATCAGTAAATCTATGATTTTTAAATTCAGTACCATGATCACTTCTAACTCTAGTTATGGAGTAACCTTTTTCATTTTGGATTACTTTTGAAAATGTGATGAATTTTTCTAATGCTTCATCTTTAGTACTTAAAAATAGAACCCAAGTGTATCTAGAATAGTTATCTACCAATACAAAGCAATATTGTTTTCCACCCAAACTAATAGTTCTAATTGGCCCAAAAAGATCTATATGGATCAATTGTAATACTCTACTAGTTGATACATCATTAATGGATTTAAAGGAAGCTCTTTGATGTTTTCCTTTAGCACTTGCATCACAGATTTTATCTTTATCAAATTTTAGCTTTGGCAACTCTCTCACTAAATCTCCTTGAATTAGTCATTGTAAAACACTCATGCTAGTATGTCCTAGTCTCCTATGCCATAATCAACTATCATACTCATCCTTAGCAACTAGGCATAAATTAGTCATATTAATAGAATCTAAATGCACCATGTAAATGTTCCCTGTTCTATGACCAACAAGCATAGTCAGATTAGATGCAATGTCAATGACTTTACAACCATTAGTTTCAAACATGACATTGAATCCCTTATCGCATAATTGACTAATACTCAATAGATTATGCTTTAACCCATTCACATATAAAACATTTTTAATTTGTATGGAAGATGTATTACCTATTGTACCTATACCTTCAATGTGACCTTTTGAATTATCACCAAAAGTCACCTCTCCTCCATTTTTGGCGTTAAGCTCTATGAACCGGCTCTTGTCTCCGGTCATATTTCTTGAGCATCAACTATCAAGGTACCATGAGTTTGAATTTGTTTCACGTGCCTTGTAGCAATGCTCCTTTCCCTACAAACATAGATTAATTTTTGATTTTTGGTACCCAATTTCTTTTGGGTTCATATTCATTAGTTTCCAAAATTCTAGTCCCCTTAGGTATCCACTTGTGTAGGATATCTTTATCTTTAGTAGTAATGAATTCTTTGGGAACCCATATACTTCTAATGATTTTACCATTTAAGGTTCGTTGAGGACCTCTATGATTGTAGCTTTTAAAACTTTTTCTAACAAAGTTGTTTTTTGAACTTTCTCCATTTTCAAAACGTTTTGGATTAACTTTATTAAAAGAAGTTTTAAGATCATCAATTTTCTTTTGATGATCGTCATTTACTCTTGAAAGTAAGTTATGCAAATTGATATTTTTCTTTTCAAATTCATCTAATTTAATTTGCAATTCTCTGATCTTACTTTCAAGATCATTGTTGGTTTTGAACATAAGACTATTTTCATTTTTCAATTTTGAAATATCATTTTTATATTTTAAAAATAAAGTCATATAATCTGAAGCCAACCCATTCTAATCCTCTAATAACTCATCATATGATAAATCATCTGAATCAAATGAGTTAGAGGTTACATGAGAGTTTTCCCCGATGACCATCAAGCACAAGTTTGCCACTTCTTGTTCCTTTTCATCGGAACCTTCTTCATCGCTCCATCTAGCCATATGAGCCTTCTAACGAGTTAGGCTCTGATGCCAATTGTTGGGATTTTTGGAAGCTTGAATCGATAACCGGAACGGTTTGCAAAAAGGGGTCGGAACAGTTTTTATGATTAGGGAGTAAGGAGATTAAAAGATAAAGAATTGCACAACGATTTATAGTGGTTCGACTTCTCAACCAAGTCTGCATCCATTACCTTATCTCCTCACCAAGGATTTTCCAACAAATTCACTAATTTGTTCTTTCTTTTTCAAGGTCAAAGAGATAACCTTTACAACTCCCAAGTTTTTCAATGGCTAAACTAGAACCTTTCCCTAGCTTTTACACGGGCTTAGCTAGAACCTTTCCCCTTTACAAAGGATAAGAAATATATACAAGAAAACCTCTCTAAGGTAGGTGTTTACAAGATTGAGCTCACAAGAACAAAATATTTACAAGATAAAGATGAAATAAGAATGAAAAACTCTTCTCTTATGTTTGATTGCTTGGATAGTTGTTCTCTTGCTTCTTCAAGTGTAATTAGCTTGTATCTATAGCTTGGAATATGTTTGATGTTGTATATAGCCGTTGGGGATGTTTTGGAGTCTTTTGGGGATGATTTTTCTACTAAAAAAGGTTGCACATAACAGGGTGCATCGGTACACCATTAAGGTGCATCGGTACACCATTAAGGTGCATTGGTACCCCTTCATTAAATTCAAATAAACTGGTCGTTACTAGCCATTGTAGCCAGGGTGCATAGATGCACAACAGGGTGCATCGATGCACTAATTGCATTCGGTGTTTGAGTGCATGGATGCACTACATGGTGCATCGATGCACTAGTGGCAGGTTCATGAATGCACTGCAGGGGTGCATGGATGCACTACAGGGGTGGATGGATGCACTGCAGGGGTGCATGGATGCACTGTAGAGGTGCATCGATGCACTTTGACATTCTTTAGCATTTTTGCTCAAATTCGAGTTTGATGGACTTTGAATTATTTTTGAAACCTTTTTAAAAACTTTGAATAAATTCAATTTAGTCCAAAAATATTTTGCCTTAAATTTGTTATATCAAAACATAATTCAACAGGTTTTTTGTTTTGTCTCATTGAAGGTGCTGTGAGATGGAAGAGTTCAAAGCAAGACACCGTAGCTGATTCTACAACAGAGGCTGAATACATTGCAGCCAGTAAAGCAACAAAAGAGGCTTTTTGGATCAAGAAGTTCATATTTGAACTACGGGTTGTTCCCAACATATTGGATGCTATAGAACTTCGTTGTGACAACAATGGATCCATTACACAAGCAAAGGAACCCATGTCTCATCAATGATACAAACATATTCTTAGGTGTTTCCATCTTATTCGAGAGATCATAGATATAGGAGATGTGAAGATATGTAGAGTACACATAGATGACGACATTGTTGATCCCCTAACGAAGCCTCTGGCATAGCAGAAGCATGATCGTCACACTGAGTCACTCAATATTAGATATGTGAGTGATTGGTCTTAATGCTAGTGGGAGATTTTTAGAGTCTGACCAAAAACCAATCATATGATGGTTGTCTTGACATATTTTCTTTACTATATATATTAAATAAAGGCATTATCATTATTTTCTTTTGTTATATTTCTTTGAATTAAATAAACTAAACAATAATAATGTCCATATAATAATATGATTATTATTAAAAGATCTTTAGTAAAGTATTATTATTAGTATAGACAATAATAACACACTTAAGACTAACATGTTATTGATTGATGACAATTAGTGTCATTGACATAGAGATGCCAGAATTGATACATGAATATGTTTTTAGAGAACAATGTATTTAATTGACCCGCTATAAGCATATGTCTTGGATTATTATGTAACTATCACAATATTGTTCATGGTGACAACCATATGTATGATCCTTAGACTTGAGATCATTACTATCTTAATAAAAATGGTTGTATGTTTTGATACAGTTAGACGTACTCTGTAATTGGTTGCACTATAAAGACTAACATTAAACATATCAAGAAATATGTAGTGGGGTGAGAATGATCGAGATAGGATTTGTCATTCCTACATAATAAGAAATAAATCACAAGGTACTTGATTGAGTGAGATTAGAAATGCAAGGCCATGCTCGAATAGTTGATATCAAATAACACAAATTATTCGTTTATTAAAGTCTACTCTAGATATCAAGAAATAATAGATGGGCTATACAAGTGTGACTATTCCAAGACTTGTGCCTATTCTAGATATAAAGGAAAAAAGATATAAGACATTAAAAGAGTTAATCATGAACATGTTATGTTGAATCATGACTTCCTATAAATTAGGTAACAATGATATAATGCTAGATATCACTCTTTGTTTGTAATATTAGAATGGTTCTAATTATTACTACTAACGTCACATGAACCTACAAGGTCACATCGAATGGTTGAAAATAGCAATTTATAAAAGTGTTAAATATGTACAATTTTATTGTACATGAATATATATGTATATATATATATACGCGTGTAATGTTAATTACACATTAAATATCGAATTTAAGTAAAATAATATAATTAGGATAATTATATTCGGATTAAAACCCTAATAGTTAGGGCATTACATATAAAAGGGATATGTTGGTCTAGCAGTCGTTTACACTTCTAAAATTTTGAAATTCCTCAAAATTGTTTTTGAGAAAAACATTGCTCTTAATTGTTTTTTAACCGGGTGAATTGAGTAGAGGACGAGACGATTTTTTGTGGAGGCTAGGATTTGAATCATTCGTGAGATCGTGAGCCGTTGTTGTATTACTGTTATTCAAGGAACCTAAGGTGAGAAATTATCTCTCTTCCTCCCAATTTTATTTTTATCGTACATACATCGCTTGTGAGACTGTCGATTTTGTTTCGCTGCTCCATGGGGAGTGTCAACGGTCCCAACAATCTAACACCCTAAATCCTGGGTTAGAGTTATAGGTTAATCCGAGATGGTTTAGACAAGCCCAATTGCCTTGTAGAAGAGCTTGATCCATTTAGAGTTTGGTTTGGGCTTGGATTGGGGAACCAATTGATGTAAAAAGGATATTTTTAATTTGAGGATGAAAGTTGAATGACTAAAAGAGCAATTATACCCCTTTTTGAATCAAAAGCTGAAAATCCATTAAGAATGATGATCTCATATTTTTTTTCCGCTACTTTACCTCACAAAATACTCTTCCCTTGTCTTTTCCCTTCTTCTTCCTCTTCTATTTTTAGAATTAAACAAATATTCAAGCTTTTAACTTTGCAAGCCTATATAAAAAATTCCACAGTAAGACACCAAACCTCCATATTCTAAGCTTTCATCTAAGCCTCATATTATAAGTTTTGGCCATAGAAATGTCTAAGTGGGGGTTTAAGATGGGTTGTACGTTTTGGGTTTCTTTAGTGATCCCATTATATTTTTATAGGTTTGAAACCATATTTCTAATATGTTTAAGTCTTTAGATGAATTGGTAACTCATTTTCCTTAACCTCAATTGGTTAAAGAGGTGGGAGAAAGCTCCAAGGCTCGAGGAAAGGAGAAAATTGACCATTGATTGATTTGATGGCATTCTCAATAAATAGGAGACTAAGGTAACACATTCACAACTCTTTTATGCCATATGTGAGTCATTAGAATGCATTCTAGGTAAAGAGTTGAGTTATAAAGCATGATTCAGTATCCAAGATAGATTCCATGTTTTGTCATTTTTGGCATGTTCTAAAGCCCTTTTTATAACCCTTGTATCACACATAAGACTTTAATAATGATTGAAGACCTCATCAAGGTGTATTAGGTAACTTTGAGAGTCAAATTTATGCCCAATTAGGGTATATATGAGTTTGGGTTTCGGTACTGGAAGAATAGTACCAATATTGTTCTTACGGGGAACAAAATGAGCGAACTTTAGTATAGGAGTATCGATACTCATTCAAGAGTATTGATACCATAGGTAGAATCGATACTACCCATAAGAGTATCAATACTGAGGTATTTTTTAAAACATCGAAGAAAATTTTGGTTTCGGTACCTAGAAAGTATAAAATACCCTAGCTATGGAGTATTGATATTGGTCTAGCAATATCGATACTACTTACCATTTCTCAGCTTGTTTTAACCCTACAGTATCACTACTCGGGGGTGAATATCGATTCCATCAGATATTTTTAGGCAAGAAGTGCAAGTGAATTAGAAGAAAGGTTGAGGGACCATAGAACGCTAATACACCATCAAATAAAATTATAAGTGAGAACAATAATTGATATGCAAATATAGATAGAAACAATATCAATTAGGATGACATAAAACTAGCCTTAGTTGATGCTCAGGAAATGGTCAGGACACCTGAGTTACTTTAGTAGTTGACAATAACTTCGGAGTATAGGTTGTTCGGATATCCCCAGGCAGTGCACGAGGCACTTTAAAATGACTAATTAGGGTTTATGGTTTAGAGGTGGATTAATCGGGTGTTTTGTTCAATGTGTAGATTCTAAACCTCACCCTTGGTAGACTAGAGGTGGGTGTGTTATGAGATGTGTAACCCTCTAACACACCATGATGTCTACCCTAAAGCAGAGTTTGGTATACGAGTATACTCACTATCTTTATTGCACTCGATAGCATGAGCATTTAATGAACACTTTTATTATGATTTAGTTGTTAGTGTGGCAGTGGGCTAGTGAGCTCAACATTTGGAATTTGTTTTCGTGTGTAGGTAGTTAAGAGGAGTATTCGAGGAACATATATCACGCAGCCGACACTCCAGACTGTCCGAGCAGTAGAGTTCATCTTGAGTCATTTCTTTAGAGGGCATGCATAATTCACATACCTTCTTGTACTTGAATTGTAATTTTATTTTAAATAGTAGATTGTATTATTTTGATATACTTATTTTTGGGAGCTCTCAATGTAAACCTTATTTTAAATTATGTTGAATTCTTTTATTTGAATGGCTTAAATTTTATGATTTCCAAAGTATTTAAGGAAATATTTTTGTGTTAGCCACTCTGGTAGTCATATATGGCATTCTAATCGGGAGACTTTATGTCGTATCGAATTAGAGTGTTACATTTAGTGGTATCAAATGTCAAGTTCAGTCTTTCTAGGACTCACGGGCTAGAGTCAGTAAGAATCTATAAGTATAAATGCCTCTAAGGAGTCAAGAGTACTTTCATGTCTAGAATAGCGATAATAATTCCTCGTTTTGTCTTAATTTCAGAGCTTAAACATGGAAGATAGCCCCGCTTCGAGCCACGAGGGTAGGGATAAGACTAGAGCTTCCTCAGCGGGTGACACCAGTGACGAGTTCATCCTAAATTTAGAGTTTAATAAGCCTGGGATGTAAGGGTAGATGAGGCAACCTTCTTTCAAGATCTGACCGTGACCCCGAGACGTATAGTTAGAGCTATTCCCAATACACCTGCTACCCCACCTACCCAACCATCTCCCCCAGTGTTGTGTTGTGTGAGAGCTATAAATTGAACTCAAAATATATGCAAGTATACACAATCGAACAAGTAATATAATTATGAGTGAGTATATTCTCCACATGGATTGGATAGATTTATAGAAAAGCTATAATACAGGGTTTTATCACTGAGTAAATATATATAGTGGTATAAACAAGTGATAAGGAAAATGGTGTGGTAAAAATTGTTCGTGTAAGGAGTGTGAGAAAGGAAATTTTGTAAAAGATAATTAAAAGTGAGAATGTGAGAAGCAGTAGAAGAATGTTGTGGCAAATAAAGAAATAATGTTATAACAAAAGAAAATTGAACTTTGGAGAATGAGATAAGACTTGACAACCTTACACAATCAAGCTTCTATAGGGGGTTTGCTACGACAATTAATATTATGTGTCTAGAATAGTATATGTATTCTATGAGTATGCTACCCACAAAGATTTTTTATTAGTGCTCATAGGCTATCTCTAGTAAGGAACCTAACAGAAAAATACTACGTTTATACCTTTCAGCGTAAACTGTAGCACAATCCTATCGATTACATCTTACCCCTCTTAGTCGATAAAACCCTTTCCTTATCTTAAAGGCAGATTAGAGCTTCTCCATCCCGGTTTAGTTCCCTTACTCACATCGATCTAACCTAACTCTCTCGATATTAAGCATCTATACTTAGAAAATTGCTAACTCTTGAAAGCTCTTACAAGTCTAATCATTTAAAGTATAAACAATGATAAAAACAACATAAACATAAAAACATTCAACCGTTCATTAACACAAAATAAAAATCACTCAAAGCAAACCCGCGCTAATTAAGGTTAGTTCATGGTGGGACTAAGTTTAACCTTCATTATCGTTTAAGCACAAACCCACTAAAAATATAAATGAAAGCAAAGAAGGAAGAATAATACCAAAATGAGTTATTTCTGTGACTTTTCAGTTATCTCGAACCACTTTAGCAAGCTAGCCTCTCTCAATCTCTTAGCTCCTACCCCTTTTGAAGCTCGTCTATAGATGACATCGCGAAAAGGAGCAAATGAAGAAGAAAATAGAAATTGTGAGTTTCTTCCACCTTTTCCTTGCTTAGGTCACTATCCAAAAGCCTCATTTAAATGTATGGTATCTTTAAGTATTTATAGAAGGGAATTTCCTAGGGTTTTAGGCCAAACATTCCCTTTGTACTCTAGGATTCATACTCTTCATGTGAATAAAAAAGGGTAGGTTGGCAGGTGGTCCCAAAAGTGGCATCATGATAGTGCATCATGTTTAGCTGGATAACAAGGAAACTTGATATTTTTGCTATTTTGTCCTTTTATGCTATCAGAATTGCTGTCCAAAAATGCTGCAACAATGTTTTCTCTCGACCAACTCATCATTCCTTCTGATCTTCAGATCTAGAATGCCATAGAAAATCTTTAATTCTCCTATTCTTTCTTCACTTACACAACACCACAAACACAAGACCTTTCCCTTCAGCAGCATCAATTTTAGCAATAAAAATATGCATAAGATAAACATTCCACCACATGAAACTATATGACCTAAATGTAACTAAATGCTATAACAATGACTTTTAGACAATCAATAACCTAAGTAAAAATGCATAAAATATAACCTTTTTACAGGGTTATAACATCCCAAACTTAAGCTATTGCTTGTCCTTAAGAAATGGATAGTAGCTAACAAAAGAAAAATGCTATGGAAAGGTTTAGATCAAGATAGTAATATGGCATAGAATTTCACCTCTCAGAAACATTAGGCTTGAACATGCTAGACATATTAAGAATTCAAGAACTTTACCTTATAACAAGTTCCTTTGCATGTGTGTTCATGATTGTATCGAGTCCATGCTTAACAAAGTTAGAAAAATTGTTAGTCAAGTTCTTTATTATGCTATAACATTTATTTAACCATTAAGAACAAGTTTTACTTCTAATTCCTTAGGATTTAATTTTTTGTGATATTACGAGGGGAGTAAGCCTATCACAACTATTGTGCCACACACTAGATGAATTAGAGCAAACATTCCATCCCCAAGTTAGTAGGTAGAGTCATCCCGTGACTACTTTTATTTCACTCGTATGTTATAGATGCCATTGATTCAAGGTGGTTTCCAGGTAATGCCATAGCAAAGAAGAGTGTCCCTCTACAGTTATGCCAAAACATTTATCCATAATTCTACACAATTCAAAAACACAAAGGAGTTTAATTTAGCCTTTTAAGCTTCATATAGCACTTAAGTTCATTAACATCCATTTATTCTAGGGAATGCAAGAGTACTTTCATTAAAAATTTCTATAGTCTTGAAGCATAGAAAACATACAATCGTGTATCAATGAATAACAAAGAATCAAATCATAGAGTTATTTCTATTATTCTCAACAGTAATGTACATTTAGTTATAGCCATAACAAAAATTTCATCATTATTGGGCATCATCAATTTATTCCAAAAACTAGCTTAAGCCTAACTAATTCCATAGAATTTTTTTTGCTAACATTGTTGATGCAAATGCTTAACTATGAAAAATATCTCTCCCAAACGTGAAGGAAGAATTGTCCTCAATGCATGAAAACTAAAGTAAACTAATATAAATTATATGAATGCAAATGCAAATACAATATAGGTACCTCATAGTGGTGGTATAGTGGTTTTACTCCTTGCACGCCTTTTACGTCTCTTCAATGGGGTGGGGTTATCATAATTAAAGTCTTGTGTGGTATGCTAAGGTTTTGCAATATCATATGCCTCATCAGGGTTGGTGAATGCAGATCCAACTGATCTCTTCAACTTGTGTCTAGTTATGAGCGAGTTAATTTGATACAACAAAACAAGTGAAGGTGGGTGCTCTTCTTCTAGCTTTGTAGGCACAGTCTCCAGGTCCTCAAGTTGGTCATCAAAGGGTTCGTTAGGCTCATCATCGTGGGGTTATCATTGTACTCCGTGCTATTCTTTTCATTGGACTGATCATCATCTTCTTCTAGCACTAATGGAGGGTGTAATCAGTTCAACGGGGAATTGCACGTGGAGTGTCATTCGTTGCGATATTCTCTTCTTGTTGGGCATTCTCAGTCGATGCTACAGTATCCTTTGGTGCATTCAAAATCTCATCCGGAAAGGGTGGTGGTTCCTCGAAGGTCATGGGCAGTAACTTTCTGAAGAAGAGGATATCACCACATCTCATTTCTTCACATAGGTGAAGAATTTATAAAAAATTACCTCTAGTTGATCAACTTGGTCATTTATCTTGCGTGAAGACGCCACCAATGCTGCCATTCTTACAACAGTAATAGTTTTAGCACCCCTTTCCAATGCCTCTCCGGGGGCATCCTTGTTGAAGCCCATGAGCTCTGGGATCTTTTTCTTGCTGATCCCATTTTTGCTTGGAATAATCTCCTCAAAGGATCATCGATCACCTTTTTATGGAACAGGGCAGTGATTAAAATTGGGAAGATCATTGTAGCTTTATTTTTTTAAGTAGTCACAGACTTTCTTCACAATGACCTCACCAATGTTAATCGGGCGCCCTACGATAATGGAGTGAAGGAGAAGTATCCACTGTATCGAAACTGTAGTATGGTGCGAAGTATGAATTAAATGAGTCTTTAGAAAATGGTTCCACAACTTGGCTTGGGGATTGAGGTAGTGTCTTTTTATACTTAGCTTGCTCGGCTTGTCACCCTTCCACTCTGATCCTTAGAAACACAAGTCCTCTATTATATGACCATTGATCACATTCTCGAGCTTGAAGTAATTGTTGATGGCGGATGAGGTGAAACATATCTTTTCGCCCATCACATGAATCACATGTTGTGATGGATTAGTGAGATGAGTGTAAAACTCCCTCACAAGTGTCAGAATAACATCACTCAGGTTCTTTGTAAATCGCTACCACTTTTGTTTTTCCATAACATCCATAACTTTGGGTCCAAATCCCTTGTCGTTAGTGGCTGAGAAAATAAAACCATGCTCCAAATAAACTTTGGTCTTTAATGTTTTGAAATATTTCCCTCGTTGCTTCATCTTGGAACTTTTTTATGAGGATTTTCTTTGAATTTTGTGAGGAAGATGATGCATTGGCGATGTTCTTAGAGTCTTCCATGTCTACTGCAACAAAAGAAAAAGAAGTTAAAGATAAAATATAAAGGAAAGAAGATTAAAGAAAAATAGAGAGAAGAAGAAAAAGTGGATGATTAAGAGAAACAAGGAGGAGAAAGTGACATGAAGGGTGGTTTTTAGGAAGAGGGATGGGAGTTAATGCAAAAGTAAAAAGGTGGAAGAGAAATAAAATAAATAATGAGCTGATTTTTGATTTGCCGATTTGAAAAATAAAAGAAAATAATAAAAAAAATGTTTTATCCTTTTATTCTCTTAAAAGCCTAAAAAATAGGGTTTTGTTTAAGCTTTTCATACTTCCCCTAAACTGTCACCTATCATAATAAAACTAAAAGGTAGTATTAAAATTAAAAATTGCAAAGTTGATCAATAAAATGTGTAAGATAAAACGAATTATTTATGCATAGATATTGGAAAGAAAATGCTATAGCAAAAAGAAAAGATAGAGATGGTGCAAACTCTTAAGCATTATGAAAGAGAAGTGACAACTTGTCTCGTAGAATGTCTAGTGTAGGCCTTCAAGTGGTTGCCATTGACCTTGAAGATGGTGACATCATCGAGGTTCTTGATGTCCATTTCCCCATGAGGGTATACTTGATGCACTTGGAATGGCCCAGACCATTGAGACTTGAGCTTTCCTGGGAATAGCTTTAGTCTTGAATTGTATAGGAGGACTTGTTAGCCCTCATGAAAATACCACTGCAAAAGATTTTTGTCGTGTCACTTCTTTGTCTTCTCTTTGTACAGGCGGCCAATTTCATAGGCTTGATATCAAAATTCTTTCATCTTATTTAGCTCTATAAATTTATTTTTTGACTAATTGGGTATCAAAAGTTAAGCTTCTTAATTTCCAGTAGACTTTATGCTCTAGCTTAATAAGTAGATGGAATGCCTTGCTATAGACAAGCTTAAAGGGTGACATCCCAAGTGGTGTCTTGAATATTATGTGATATGCTTATAGTGCTTTATCGAGTTTGAGAGACCATTCATTCATCTTGGGGTTCACTACATTCTCAAGGATTTACTTGATCTTTTGATTGAAGACTTCAGCCTTCCCATTGGTTTGGGGTAATAAGTTGTGGTAATTTTATGTCGCATCCCATATATCTGTAATGCTTTAGCAATTAACTTGTTTTCAAAGTGAATGCCTTCATCACTTATGATGGCTCTAGGTGCTCCAAACCTCATAAAAATGTTATTATGAAGGAATTTGAGATCGGTGTTAGAGTCATTTCTTGGAGTTTCCATGGCCTCAACCCACTTAGACACATAATCCATTGCTATGAGGATGTAGAGATCAACAAAGAAAGATGGAAAGGTTCCCATGAAATTTATTCCCCATACGTTGTAGAGTTCCACCTTTAAATTAATTTTGCAACAACATTTTGTGTCTCCTCGAGATGTTCCCCGAGTGCTGTCATCTATCGTACGCCTTGTAGAAGTCATGTGCGTCCTTGAATAGAGTGGGCTAGTAAAAACCAAGTTGTAGGACTTTTACTACAGTCCTAGTTCCACCAATGTGGCTCCACAAGGGTTGGTATGGTAGTGAAATAGAATTTCTCTATGTTCCTCTTCGGGGATGCATCTTCGAATAACCTGATTCGTACATTGCTTGAATAAGTAGGGATCATCCCAGTAGTATAATCACATGTCATGTTTGAACTTCCTTTTTCACTGGTTATTTAAATTAGGAGGAAAAATACCACTAAAAAATTAACTATGTTAGCATACAATGATATTTCTGCGATAAATAGAATTTTCTCGTCAGAGAAAACCTCACTAATCTTTAAGTGTCCATGATATACAACTTTGTTTTCGAGCCTATAGAGATGATCAACCACTTGGTTTTCAGTTATCTTCCTATCTCTAACCTCTAAGTTGAACTCTTGCAATAGTAGTATCCAACTAATGAGCCTAGGTGGGGCATTTTTCTTGGTCACTAAGTATTTGATAGTTGAGTGATCGGTGAGCTATACCCTTAGTGCCTATTAAGGAGGCCCTAAACTTAGCAAATACAAATACTATAATAAGTAGTTCTTTCATAGTAGTTGTGTAGTTTATTTGTGCTTCATTCAAGGTGTGGTTAGCATAATAGATGACGTGAAAAACTTACCTCACTTTTTCCCTAGCATTGTTCCCACAACATAGTCACTTGCGTCGCACATCAATTCAAATGAGGTAGTCCAATCCGGTGGAAAAACTATGGGTGCTGAGACCAGCCACTCTTTTAGCTCCTGAAATATGTCGTAGCAATCTTTGTCAAACACGAAGGGCTGAATTCGTTGTAGCAAAAGGAACAGAGGCTTGGAGATTTTTTAGAAGTCTTTTATGAATCTCTGATAAAATCTTGGATGCCATAAGAAGCTTCGGATGCCCTTTAGAGTGGTAGGTAGAGGTAGTTTCTCGATTTCTTCAATCTTCGTCTTGTCCACCTCGATCCTCAAGTTCGAAATCTTATGACCTAACACCATGACTTTGGTAACCATGAACTGATACATTTCTCAATTGAGCACAAGGTATACCTTTTCACATCTCTTCAGTGCCTTAGCTAAATTGCCAAGGCTTTTTTCAAAGTCATCCCTTGAGACGGAGAAATTATCCATGAAGATCTCTAAAAACTCCTCAACCATGTCTGAGAAAATGGCCAAAATGCACCTTTGAAAAGTTTTTGGGGCATTACAGATTCTAAAGGGTATCTTTCTAAAGGTGTAAGTACCATAAGGGCACGTGGATGTGGTGTAATATCCCAAATATCAGGTCAGTGACCAATTTGTAAGAATTAAAAACTTAGTGGTTTAATTGGAATAACTTGAAAAGTTAAAGGATTTATTCTGGAATATTGTTTAGGACTTGATATCAAAATTGGATTATTGGAAAAACATTACGGTCTTTTCACAAGAATGATTTTTATCTTCCCCTTTTAAGGGATATAAAACACGTGGAAAAGGGAGAAATGAAAAAGAAAAGTATGGAAACCTTGTTATCTTCTTCCTCGTTGCGGAGAGCTCAAGTTTTAAAGGTAAGTGATTTCAAGTTGTTTGATTGTTCAAATTTTGGTTTGGTTTTGAATATTTGGGACTTATATAAGCTTAAGGAAAGATTATGGTTGACTAAAACTAAGGGAGGAGTGAAATAATGATGAATTTGTAAAGTGGGGTTTTAAATGAATTATTGATATGTTTTAGTTTTTGGATTTCTATTGATAAATTTGACTTGTCAATGGTCTAATTAAGGAGTTAGAAAGATTAGAAATAATTAAGAACATGTTTGAAAATATGGTATGATTTTGAGATGCAAGTGTTCTAGTGAGATTTTGGATGTTTAGGAGTAGTAAATTGAGAAAGGTTGGTTTTGATGAACGAAGTTGAGTTTAAAGGCAAAAAGGGAGATAAAAGTTGGAGATTTAGGTAAGTTTTGGTTAAATTTTGAAATAAAATGGTAATTTCTGGGCAAGGGTATCGGTACTAGAAGAACATTATCAATATTTCAAGGAAAAATCAGTTTGAGTTCAAGGATCAGTATCGGTATTGATTGAGGTAGGTACCGATATTGAAAGGGGATTATCGACACCAAGAGTAAGATATTGATACCATTATCAAGTTTAAAATTCCAGAATGTCGAAATGGTATCGGTATCGAAGTGGGTATCGATACCATAGAAGGGAATTATTGGTACTGTAGTGGGAGTACCGATACTAATGCTCCTGAAATGATAAACTAAGTGTTTCTTTCAGCTTAATTTATTATGTGTGGTTATAAGCAATATGAATTATGATATTCATTTTCCATTGTTCTTGTGTAGACATTGAACAAAGACAAGTTACGGACACTTCGACGTTATAAGTTATCGATCAAAAGTGATAAGGATTCATTTAGGACTTCAGTAAGGCAAAGGTGAGTGCAACTCATTTGTTTATATTTGATTCGAGGGTGGCTTGTGATAAGCCAACCTCATAGTTTTCGATCGAAAACCTTTCAATTTCTTTTATGTTATAACTTTAAAATGTTTTATTCAAGTTATATTATTTAAGCCATGTTTGATGATTATGTGTACATGATTATGAAAATGTGACATGTGAACATATGTATACGAAAATACTCGATGTGAAAGTGCCTATGTGAATAAGATATCCTTTGAATAACGAAATGATAAATAATTATATGGTTAAAAGCCCAAGGTATATGTATGAGGATTAGAGGTATAGTTGGCATGCCAAGAGTCGAGGGTTTTATGTGGTCCTTCGGGACAAATATGTGTCACTTCAGTGCAAATTATGCGAGCTGTGATGACAGCATTAGTGCACAACCTCAATGTACTCAAATGCCTATAGTTCTCAATAATTTACATTAGGCCATTAAAAACAAAGTTATATGAACTGAACAATGAATAAAAGAATCTATTCTTGTTATGAAAAGCAATTTGAATCCCTTATGAAATGTTTTATGACATTAATAAGAATTTTGTTTATAAAATTTTATATGACTCGTATTTACCTCACTAAGTTAACGACTTAGCGTGTGATTGTTTCACACGTAGGCTTGAAGAAATTAGATGATTGAGGTTAGGCGAGGATAACATACTCCGCGAAGATCAGATCATAACAATTTAAATGTAGGTTTCTTGTAAATTTTAAAATGTTGGCATGTACTACAAGTTAAATTGAAATGCTCTGATGTATTTTGTAAACTTATACTTTTGTATTTATGTAAATTATTAAGTGTTTATTTAAATATTAATGTGAGTTTTTATTATTTGCTTTAATTCAAGGGTTCCATCATTTTAATACAAATAAAAGTTTAAATTTTCCCCTACTTTTTATTAGTCAATGATTTGAAAAGTCAATGTGACACCTCGGAATCGTATTCGGGTTGGGTACATGTTAGGGGTGTTACATGTGGTCTTCTTCTGATCATCTGATGTTATAGCAATCTGGTTGTACCCATAATATCTATCGAGGAAGTAATAGTAGGCCTTGCCTACCAGTTGATTTAGCATTTGATTGATGAAAGGGAGGGGAAATGATCATTCTTGGTGGCCTTATTCAGCTTGCAGTAATCCATGCATATCCTCCATCTGGTGATGGTTTATGTGGGTAGAAGCTCATTGTTTTCATTACTCACCACGGTCACACCTCCTTTCTTAGGGACGCATTACACTAGGTTAACCCATGAGCTGTTGGATATGGGATAGATAACTCCAATGTCAAGCTACTTAATTATTTCCTTCATTACCACCTTTTTTATAACAGAGTTAAGTCATCTTTGTGGTTTGAAAAAATTGATGTGACATCCATCCAGTAAAATCTTGTGCATACATATCGTTAGGCTTATACCCTATAGGCTGGCCAATGTCTAACTTGGAGCTTTCTTATGTTGTGACAATACATGAAGCAAGATACATTCTTGGTTAGGCATAAGACTAGAAGATATAATTATCGACAATGTTTCATTATTACTTAAGTAAGCATATTTAAGATGTGAGGACAAAACTTTCAGCTCTAAGGTAGGTGCATACTGTAGTGAAGGTTTTAGAGGAATAAATTCATCAAAATTCAAAGTTTCGAATTGCGTACCTAGTCTATCTATTAGTAAGCTAGGCTACTAAACTTCTAGTGGAAATTCTTTGAGTTCCTTAGTTTCATCTTCATTGAGCTATATACTTCTACCTATCGGCTGCCACTTTGAGATTATGCTGAATCACTTGAACTTTATCTTCTACCTCATTGATCAAGTCATGACCAAGAACGTCCCAATCATTGAGCTCATATCAATTCAGTAGTGTACGCCACTTTCTCTCATATAAAGCTTCATAGGGAGCCATCTTAATGCTTGACTGATAACTGTTGTTGCAGGCAAATTCTATAAGAGGCAAATACTTCTCCCAAGATCCTTTAAACTTGATAACACATGCCCTTAACATATCTTCTAGGATTTGGATAGTCCTCTCAGACTGTCCAACTGTCTGAGGGGGAAAGGTTGTACTAAAGTTCAATCGAGTCCCTAAAGCTCCATTTAAAGTCTTCTAAAATCTTGAAGTAAAACGTGGATCTCGGTCGAATAATATCAAAGCAGGAACACCATTAATTTGAACAATGTCTTTGATATATAATTTAGCATACTTATTCACAGAGAAATCAGCTTGGACATGAATTAAATATGATGACTTGGTCAATCAGTCAATTATCACTCAAATTGAGTCTCTTTTGTTCGGAGTCAAGGGTAACCCTGTTACAAAATCCATTGTAACATTTTCCCATTTCCACTGAGGAATGGAGATTGTTTGCAACAATCCCGAAGGAACCTAATATTCAGTTTTTACTTGCTGACACATCAAATACTTAGATAAAAATTCTTTAATCCTTCTTTTCATTCATGGCCACCAATAATGATTTTTAAGATCCATGTACATCTTGCTTCCACCTGGGTGCATAGTCAATAGACTATAATGAGCTTCTGAATACAAATCATTCTTCAACTCTTCATCATATGGAATAACAAGCCTCCCATGATAATACATATTGCCATCGAGCTTAACTTCAAAATCCTTATTCTTTTTATTTTTCACTTGCTCCATTTTTTTCAAACACTTATCATCTTTACCTTGTAAATCTTTAATTCGATCCAGTAACATCGACTTAAGATTTAACTTCGCAAGTAATGTACCATCTCCACTTACTGAAAATCTCACATCTAAGGCTTGTAAAGTTGAGAACATCTTCCGACTCAGAGCTTCAACTGTCACATTTTCTTTCCCGGGGTGAAAATCAATTACCACATCATAATACTTGAGAAGCTTAATACATCTTTGTTGTCTCAAGTTTAACTCTTTTTGAGTCTTCAAATACTTCAACTCTTATGGTCTGCGTAGATGTAGCAACGCTCACCATATAAGTAGTGACTTTATATCTTCAGAGCAAACACTACTGCAGCCAACTCCAAGTCATGCATCAGATAGTTCTTCTCATGTGGTTTCAATTGCCTCGATGTATATGCCACTACTTTACCTTCTTGTGTAAATACACATCCCAAGCCTTTATGGGATGTGACATTAAAAACCATATAATCCTTAACAGATTCTGGTTAGACCAATACCAAAGCTTCCGTCAAAATTTGCTTCAACGCTTCAAAACTCTTTTGACATTCAAGGGTCCAAGCAAAAGAAACATCTTTTCTTAAGAACTTGGTCAAAGGCAAAGTTATCATCAAAAAGTTCTTAACGAACCTTCGATAATAACCTGCAAGACCTAGAAAACTCCAAACTTCTGACACATGCTTTGGAATTTCCCAATATAATATAGCTTTTACCTTTTGAGAATCCACCCGAATCCCCTATGTAGAAACCACTTGTCCAAGAAACGTTACTTTTGATAGCAAAACTCGCATTTAGACAACTTAGCATAAAGCTTCTTGTCTCGTAGTGTTTGAAGAATCACCCACAGATGAGCGTCACGCTCCTCATTTGTCTTTGAATACACCAAGATATCGTCAATGAAGATAACTACGAACTAATCAAGATATGGATGAAACACTCTATTAATGAGATCCATAAACGCATCAGGTGCATTAGTTAACCCAAATACATAACTACACATTCATAATGACCATATCTAGTTCTAAAAGTTGTCTTTGGAATGTTTCTCTCCTGAATATTTAACTGGTGGTAGCCAGAATGCAAATCAATCTTGGAAAACACTGAAGCTCCCTTTAGCTGATTGAACAAATCATCGATTCTTGTAAGAGAATACTTATTCTTTATGGTCACCATACTGAACTGTCGATAATCAATACAGAGACACATCGAACCATCTTTCTTCTTTACAAATAGTATCGGTACACCCCAGGACGATACACTGGGTCTGATGAATCCTTTATCCAAAAGCTCTTGCAACTGAGTCTTTAGCTCGCTTAGTTCTTTTGAGGCTATTCGATAAGGGGTCATCGAAATTGGTGTTGATCCTGGCAAAATCTCAATTTGAAACTCGACCTCCCTATCAGGAGGTAATCCTGGTAATTCCTAAGGAAATACTTCTGAAAACTCTCGGATAGTCAGAATGTCTTCCAATCTTCTTTCATTGGCTCGAGTATCGATCATATTGGCGATGAAAGCTGGACACCATTGTATCATTAGCTTTTTAGTTGACATTACCAATATCACATTAACTATGGGGTTGAATATTTCATACACCACACTAACTTCTGATCCATCAGACTTCTCAAAATAACTCGCTTTAATTAACAATCAATATTGGCGTAATAATGATACAACCAATCCATTCCCAAGATAACCTCAAACTCGTCAAAGGGTAATTCCATTAGATTAGTAGGGAATTCAATTCCCTGAATCCTTATAGGACACCCTCAACAAATTTGTTTCACCTGAGCACTATTTCATAATGGGTTACTCACAATCACCTCACTATTAATAGGTTCTAACTGAATTCTCAAGTCATTCACCAGTTTACTACTAACGTAAGAGTAATTTGATCTCGGATCAATCAAAACTAAAAAATGTTTATTATCTAACTTGAAAGTACCTATAATGATTTCAGGATCATCATAATCTTCACTGGTCTGAAGGTTATATACTCGAGTAGTTGAGCGTACTTCAGGTTGAGTAGTCAACTCAGACTGATTCCTTCCTCGACCTAGTCCTCTACCTCTAAGAGGTGTAGCAGTGGATCTCTCTCTTTGTTCAGGTTCTCTAGTCATCATTGGGTAATCTCGAATAAAATGTCTCATCTCCCCACACTTAAAACATGCTTAGGAGACTCTTTGACATATGCCATTATAATATTTACCATAATGCTGACATTGCTTTGACTTTTCCACTTTTGATTCCACTAATTGAGTTTTTCTAGCTCTCACAGGATTAGATCATGTACCTGAGGATGCAGTTGACTCCGATCTATTATGAGGTCAAAAATTTGAACCTTGATTTTTCTTTGATTGCGATGCACTTGACGAGGTATCAGCTCTCTTATTCTACTGGGTCTTTTGCTCCTCAAATCTCTCATTTTGAGCTCGCTCCAAGGTTTTGGATCGATTCACCACTTCTTAAAATGTAGAAAGATTCAGTGCTAGCAATAACTCCTTCAATATGGGGCGTAAACCCTCTACGAACCAATCACAAGAATCCTTTTCAATAGGTACCAACTCCACTGCAAATCTGCTTAGCTTATTTAGCTCGCACTCGTACTCATACACAATGTGATTTCCTTGTTTCAAACTCATAAATTATTGTTTCATCTGACGGATGAACTGATCATCGATGTACTTGTTCTTAAATTCTTCCAGAAAGAACGACCATGTCACCTAATCCCTTGTAGCTCACATCATCATATTAGTCCTCTATATTCTTGCTTGTCATCGTAGTAATGAGACTATTCCATCCATCTTCTCAATTTCAGAACAATGAAGACTCTCCAGCATAATCTTAGTGTCATTTAACCATAAATCTGCAGCAACGGGACATTCCTCATCTTCTCCACTAAATTCAGGTGCTCTTAGGCTTCTTAACTCCTTAACCACATTCATCTTAGGAGCTGAGGTAGAAGATGGTTGGAAAAATGTCAGAATTACATCCAACGTCTGGAAAAAGGTCTCTTGATCTTGTACAGGCACTCCCTAAGGTGTCGGTTCTTCATCTTGTCTGCTTGGGGCAAGTGAATTACTACTACCCTCATTCCTATCTCTCGCTTAACTTCGGGAGCCCTCATAGTCCGACATCTATTAAGATCAAACCACTATTCTATTAATAAGGACAACATACTAATTACCTTATCAGATAATAGAAATTTAACTTTTAGTTGACATGTACACTTTTTAAAACAAAAATAGATTCAATTCGAACTTAAAATCAATTAAACCTTAGATCTGATACCAATAAATGTAACACCCCAACCTGGATACGAATCCGATATGTCACATCAACTTTTCAAAACATTTGCTCTTGAAAATTGTATATAAAATTTAAACTCTAAATTAAAATTTAGTGGTGAAACCCTTATAATAAAATTTCTATTAAAAGTTTAAACTGAAAATACACCATTCGATAATTTACATAAATATAAAGGTGTATGATTACAAAAACAGATCAGAGCATTACAATTTAAAACGTTATAATACATGCCAAAAAATTACAAAATAAGGAACCTACATTCAAATTGTTCTGATCTAATCCTCTTCATGAGTTTGTTGTCCTCCCCTAGCTTTAATCTTCTACTTTCTTCAAACCTGTGTGAAACAATCACACACTAAGTCGGTGACTTAGTGAGGCAAGTACGAGTAAGATAAACATTATAAAATAAATTCTTATTCATTTCATAGAAACATATTGTAAGGGATTCAAATTTACATTCCCTAACAAGAACATATACTTTTATACATTGTTCGGTTTATATAACCTTGTTTTTAATAACCCAATGCATACTACTGAGAACTATAGGTATTTTATTACATTGAGGTTGTGCACTAATGCAGTCACCACTACTCGCATAAATTTCACCAAAGTGTCACATATTTGTCCCGAATGACCACATAAGATTATCCCGAAGGACCACAAAGTTTTGCCCCGAATGACCACATAGTTTTGTTCCAAAGGACCACGTAGAACCCTCGACTCTTGGCATGTCAACTATACCTCTAATTCTAATACATATACCTTAGTCTTTTTAACCACATAATTATTTCTTATTTCATTATTCAGAGGGTGTATTGTTCACATAGGCTCTTTCACATAAGCATATTCACATATTACATATTCATAATCATGTACATATAAAAATCAAAACATAGCTTAAGATTTATAACTTAAAGAAAGCATTGTAAATAAAAATATTGCATAAAAGAAATAAAATGGTTTTCGATTAAAAACTTTGAGGTTGGCTTATCGCAAGCCGCCCTCGAATCTAATATAAAAAAAGAGTTGCACTCACCTTTGCCTCACATAAGTCTTAAATGTAAATCCTTTTTTTCCTTTCGATTAATCTCGAAATCTATCAATTCTTTCACTACTCTTTCGACCCAAATCTACATATCAATATGTCCAAGATCAATAATGAATTTCCATTAATGGTTCATCAGATAAAAATTACGTAAACGGAACAACAACTCTTATTTTAAATTTCATATTGAATAGGATCGGTACTCCCCCTATAGTATCGATATTTCTCTTCTATTGTACCGATACCCACTTCGGTATCGATACGATTCTAGCATTCTGGAATTTCATTTTCGATTACGGTATCGGTACCTTCCACTTGGTATCGATACTGTTCATCAGATTCATACTTTTTCCTTCAATTTAGCCTTATAGTATCGGTATTGTTCTTCCAGTACTGATACCCTTACCCATATTTCCCTTAAATTACTTCAAATTTTACCTATACTTCACCTAAATCTCATGCTTTTAACCCCCTTCATACTCACAAACTCATTATTACTAATCCTAATTAATTTACCTTCATTAATCCCTTTATAACATCTTATTTCTCCATAGAACACACAAAACTAAAAATCATACCTATTCTTCAAACATGTTCTTAATCATCTCTAATACTTAAGAAACTATAATTTGACCCATGACAAGTCAAATATGCACTTAGAATGAAATTACTAACCATATTTCATAACTTCACTTAAAAACCCATTTTTCTATTTCACCATTAATTCTTTAATCACTTAGTTTCTCTTCAACTTTTAACTTCCTTAATCTTATATAATCTTCAAAGCTTCACAACTAACCCACAAATAAAAGAAATAACCAAGTAAAAGTATATCTCACCTTAAAAATAGGGTTACGGTGGAAGAAAAGAAGAAGAAAGAAGATAGCCCAAAATCTAGATTTTTCCTTTCTTTTCCTCTTTCCCACATGTTAAATATATCTTAAAAACTGAATTTTAAATTCATTTCCATCCAAAAGACTTCTTTGCATTTCCACTCTTCCATCTTTGCTAATAAGTACTAAACACAATTTTCTAAAATTAGTCATTAAACTTTTCAACTTATTCCAATTTAACCACAAAAATTTTAATTTCTTACATTTTTTGTCATTGACCCGATGTTTGGGGTGTTACACGCATGATAAGAAATGAACTCATTTAGAGTAAATGAGTTCATTTGAGTTGATTATTAAACTCTGTAGGAAGCAATACTAAAACTAGAGTAATACATAATTCTATAGAAAAACTTAATCTTAAGTGTCTTAAGTCTTTAAGCATTATCATATTCATAATATACTCCCTTACATTTCCTCGACCCTTATACTTTATAGACATCAAAGAAGTGAAAAGTGATGTCTTTTAAACCTTGTTGTTTTTGGGAAAACATTTCTCAATTTCGTCAAGGAAACCAATAGCCTTAGTAATTTTTTAAGATTATGTACCCTTAAAGGCTTCGAAAATATTGTGCTTCATAACCATTGGACTCATGCAATTTGAATAAACTTCACCTTTTAAAATCCAATTAAGGATGTTATTCCCCATGAGAAGTGGAAATTATTCTTTCCTTATTGCAAAATTTATGTTCATACAGTCAAAACCTTATGTAAGTGTATTATCTCATTCTTGAGATTGGTTTTCTAAACCATGAGTAGAAAATGTATAATAACATATATTGTGATGGAAGTAAATAAATAATTAGATGAATACATGACAAACCATAAATAAAATTAAAGCTCACATCTTAAGTAAACAAAAAAAAATTCCAAAATAATGGCTACTTTTCATCTCAAGATACCAAACACTACATCATTATTAAGTCTTTGGACAATAATATTAACAGTAAAAGGTTAAAATTGAAAATATTTAATTGCACTACGATCTCTAAAATAATCCAAAGTAAGGTTACATAAATGATGCTATAAAAAACGGAAACTTAAGTCTTGATTGTTTGTGAAGAATTTCTTAGAAATGCATTTAATTCACAGCTTTATAAATTACCAAAGACAAATCGAATTAAAAAGAAAATCAATTTAACCAAAAGTCCAAATAAAAATACATACTAATGAAATAAATCTTTAACCAAACCGAATCAAATATATCAATGTCAAATATATATTCTATAATCCATAATAGTAAAAAAATCAAAACTGAATATTCTAATCACACAATCTTCTAAAAATAAACCGAAATAAGAATGTATAAATGACACTATTAGAAACCGAAAACCTTAATATTTGACTATTTCTCAAAAAAAAATTCTTAATCATGAATGTACCAAATTAGATCAAAACATGATACAAGAAACCAAAAGTATCTTCATAATTAATTGAATATTATATTCAAAATTAGTATCTTGACAAAAATCAATTATTATCATTATAACTGATTATCAAGTTTCAAAGCAAAGCCAAATTTGACCCCTCTAATTATAATCATAATTTTATAGTGATACATATTTCATAATAAATCAAAACAAAAAATATTCAGATTTCTGAACTTATAACTTAATATTAATCAAAATCAAAGACATAAAAAAAATCTCCCTAAACATGATGTTACAAATCTCAATGTAAACTAAATTAATATATGCTATTATTCTATAAGCAAAACAAATTAATATCAAAATTAGAAAACAATTGCAATAAGTTCTAAAAATCTAGTTTTCTCTCATCGGTGAGCCATTCATCTCTTTTCTTTTTCGTCTTTGTTGATCGGGGGCGACACCAATTTTAATGTTGGTTGCCAACCGCCGATATTCTTTATTTTCTTTTTCTTTTTTATATTTCATCTTTATTTCTTTTTCTTTTTGATTTTCAATAAGTTTGCATGTGTCGCATGTTTTCATTTGCCTTTATGACATTTTTTATACTTTTTGGTATTTTTTTGGGTTCTTTGGTCGTTTTTTTATTTTTTTCTAAGGGTTGATTTGACATCACCACGACTGCTCAATATGACGCTTATATGATATCTTGTGATTTTCCCTGCTTTGGACCCTCAAATTAGATTTTTATACCCAATTTGCACTCGTGGATAGCTTTTCACGTCGCTTGAGTCTAATTTGTAGTTTATCAGAGGTCTGTCAATAGCTTGTATCTATCTTTGTTCGAGTTTTTTGTTAGATTTAATATTACCATGTGTGACCCTTATGTGATCTTAAGTTACTAGTTTTGTTTCAATGATTATAGGAATTTTTCTTAATTATGTTTTCAATTTACGATTGTGATAATAAATCTTTATTGTAATTTGGGATATTTCATATTTTAAATAAAATTAGTTGATTCTATATAAAAAAAGCATAAAAGAAAAGAAAACAATTGCAATAATTACTCGAAATCAACATTGCAGTATCCATGGAATTATTCAAGAATTATAACAGATATGCGCACTAACATTAATATATAAATCACGCGATTATAAAAAATGAATTGAAACAATTTTACAAAAGATCCAACGTAACATTCAATGAGAAAAACAACTGAATTGCCCTAATTTAAAAATAAAATAATTGAAACAAAGGCATAGGATGAAATCAAAGTAAAGTGAGCAAAACTTCAACGTGAGTTAAACGTAACAGTGTTCACTATGAAGGGAAAACATGTTATTGTAGAATTTTATTTAAAATTTTAATCCTTAATCATAAATCCAAATATCAATTTATTCTTAACAATGAACATGATGAGGCAATGATATCATTTATTAGAATCAAACCATAATAAATATGGAAAAATAATCAGAATCTAATCATGTCAAAACATCAAGAACAAAATACTAGATGTGGAACCATACTTGAATTAATCGATAGGTTTAAATCCTTGAATTTTTATTGTTATGATCTTCCAAGAAGATAGAATTCTCTTAAGTGTAAACTTTCTAACGATATAAGAGAAAATAAAATATAACTATTTCTTGGGGATTATAACCTCTTTATATAACAAATTCAAGAATCAATTATTGTTTGTACTTATAATTTTGCCCCTCATCAAATTATAAATGCAACTTTTGTAACCACTTGTCCCGACCAATGTGTTACAACCACATATAGCATATTACAATAATTTTTTCCAAACATTTTTTAATAATTTAAAATCATATTACGTATAAACATTTTTTAAGAATATAGTTAATAACTTTAAATTTCAATTCCAGAAAATTAAAGTCGTAAGGACTAAGTAAAATAAAACATTCCATAATCAGTGTCAAAGCAAATCTGACATCAATATCAAAAGCAGTGTAAATCATAAAACAAGTATTTTCGAAATATAGGCACATGTCACCCGAAATAAATGAAATACGGAAGATAAATACAATACAACAAAATAATATTATACGAATGTGTCAATCCTCCAAGAGTCAGGTCCGGTAGCCTATCAAAAAAGTATCTGAAAGGGAGAGTTTGGGGAGTGAGCTAGGGTGCTCAGTGTGTTCCAACAGTGCAGAAATAAAACTTATAGTTAAGTTTCCAAAATCAGAGTTTAGACATATTTATTTATCAATAAAAAAATAGTAACCAGAGAGCATGTATCAAGCAAGCGTGATTTAACATACAGTAAATCAAGAATCATACTTAAATCAGATAAATCATATGGTAGTCAAATCAGAGCAAACATTTCATTTCAAATTAGAGGAAATAACCAAATGCACATGATATTTCAAACAAATATATGGCACACAAGGAACACACCTCGCAAAAAGAATCAGTCCGAGAGATCTACTAAGCACTGACTTCACTAAGCTCTTCAACAATTTGGGAACCTAGGTCATATCAGAACAGGGTTATAATCAGAGTAATATTTTAAATTGAATATCTAACAGTGTTATAGAGCTATACGAATAATCACGGGGTCGTACGAACAGACGGATCTAGAGGAACTGGTTGGAGCAGACGAACGATCACAAGATCCACGATTACCTTAATTAACGACATCACCATAAATTAATCAGTTATTGACCTTAAATTAAATGAACTTAATTAAATTGCTTAACTTACATATGCATATTAAGGTTTGATGGTAAATTCAGAGGCTTTCAGGTTCGAATTTGACAAAACAGACTTTGAATTCGGACAAATGATGTCAAAAACATAAAATAGGATTTTTTTTAAATTTTGACATTTTAGTCAAAGTAAACGGTCAACGGGTCTGGTCAACGGTTAATAGGAAGGTCAACGGTTAAGACAAAGTCAATGGTTCATGTCAAGGTTAATAGGTCAGACTGGTTCTGTAACACCCCAACCCGTACCCAACCTAGATACAAGTCTGAGGTGTCACATTGACTTTTCAAATCCATGCACTTATACAAAATAGGGGAAATTTTAAACTTATATTAAATAAATTGAATAATTGATATAAGTTCAGTACAAAAAAGTTCGTAAACTAATAAGAGCATATACAACTTAAACCTTTAATTACATGCCAACATTGATTACTATAAAAAAAAAGAACCTACTGTTTAAGTTGCTTCTGATCTGATATCTGAAGGAGTGATGCTATCCCAGCTGCCTATCCTTGCTCTTCTGACATCCTTAATCCTACGTGTGAAACACTCACACGCTAAGTGATCGACTTAGTGAGGCATAATGTATAATAATGTTATATAATGAAATGTTGTAAAATACAATCATATATTTATTCAATACCACATACATGAACATGCATGTAACACATAATAACCTATCACAATATTCAAGGTTATTCCATATTATATCTTTTATTAGCCCATGATATAATACCGAGAACTTATGGTATGTGAGTGCATTGAGGTTGTGGACAAATGTTGTCACCACAGCTCGTATAAAATACACCGAATAAAAATGCACCGAAGTGCCATATAAAATGTCTCGAATGACCACATATATGTCCCGTAGGACCACATAGAATTGTCCCATAGGACCACATATATGTTCCAAAAGACCAAATATATGTCCAAGAAGGACCTCATATATGTTCCACAGGATCACATATATGTCTCGGAGGACCACGTAGAACCCTCAACTTTTGGCATGCCAATTATACCCATAGCTCTCATATACATAACATGGGCTTTATCATAATTTCTCATAATTTATGTCACATAGACAAATAAGCTCGTACATTTTATCACATAGTTCATGTAACATTTCCCATATGTTCAATTAAATCATTGTCTTATAAGGCATATCATATAGTTCATGTCACATATCATATCATATAATAGAGTCAAAATATGTTTATACCATACCAATCATAATTATGCTTCTACTTATGCAATCATGTATTAAATATATTAGAAATGGACTTGTCACAAGTCTAATTTCATAATGCACTATATATATATATATATATTCTACAAGTATGCACTCATCTTAACCTCACTAGTCCAAACAACACACATATATCTCTTTGTCTTTCCCTCGATCGATCTTAATCGTTAACTGTTTCAGAACTTGTTTATGCTCGGTATCTACATGAATGTAATTTCAAGACAATTATCAAAATCCTAAACATTACAAATCGAATTTTAATAACCTAAGCTATCTAAAGGGCTTAATTCACATTTTTCTTTTCAGTAGTATCAATACCCTTTCTCGATTTTGGAATTCTATTTCCAAAATGGTATCAATACTTGCATTATGGTATTGATACCCTTGGTATCGATACTATCCTTTCGGTATCGATACTTCATGAAGAATTGTCAATATTGGCCTTATGGTATCGATATTGTTCATGCAGTATCGATACCTACACAATATTATCACTTACAACAGTTGTATAGTATCGGTACTTACTCATCCAGTATCGATACCATCCACCTAGAACATACTTCTTTTACCCGAAAATTATCAACACTTCACCTAAATCTTCAATTTTGAACTCATTTCTTACCATTAAACTTAACTACACTTACGTAAATCATTTTCTATCCATATAAAACATCATTTTCTTCAATATCTCATTCAAATTCTTGAAACCAAGAATCTTACAAAATTTCCAACATATTCTAATTTCATTTCTAACACTTCATACATCTTAATTTAACTGATGACAAGTCAAATTTAATCTCAAACTTCCTTTACTAACTTCGTTTTACAATTTCACTTAATCACCTCTTATATTAAATCCTTTCTAACTCCTCCATCTTTTGGTTTTAAGAAATCTTAAGCTTTCCTTAAGCTTAAGTATTATCTAAAGAACATAAACCAAGCTTAAAATTAAGAAGTAATCAACAAACATGGAACTCACCTTATCAAATGGGGTTTTACGGCTGAAGGAGGAAGAAATATGAAGAGATGTCTAGAATCATTTGTTTTCTCCTTATGAGTTCCACATGGTTATAAAATAACTATAACCAAATTTTTAATTATTTTCCTTGTCAAATGACCATTTTGCCCTTTTATTCCTCCTTCTTTGTTAATCAGTCCTACATAAAATATTCAAATTAAGTCCCTAAACTTTTCAATTTATTTACTTTAGTCACTGAATTCTAAAACTTTATAATTTGTTCACTAACCCGATGTTTGAGATTTTCCAAATCTTCCCCTTAAGAAAATTTATCCTAGAATTTTTATTACACGAAAAGATGGGGGTATTGGTTACACATATCTTCTTCGTGTTCCCACGTTGCTTCCTCTACTTTGTGATTCCTCCAAAAACTTTGACCAATGGAACTGTTTTATTTCTTAACTGCTTGACTTCAAATGCCAATATTCACACTGTTCCTCCTCATAGGTCAAATCGGGTTGGATTTTTATTTGTTCCGGTGTAACTATGTGGGAGGGGTCATATCTATATCTCCAAAGTATGGAAACATGGAAAACATTAAAAATTTTCTCCATTTTCGGTGGCAAAGCTAATTGATATGCTACAAATCCTATTCTCTTAACAATCTCGTATGGCCCAATGAATCTAGGTCTCAATTTCCCTTTCCATCTAAACCTTAATACCTTCATGAAAACTTTATCTTAAACTTCGAATTCAATTTCTTTTTTCTTAAGGTCAGAATATGACTTCTGACCGTCAAATGCCACTTTGAGATTATGTTGAATTTCCCGAACTTTCTCTTCCATATCTTGAATCAAATTCGGACCAAGAACACTTCGATCTTTAAGCTCATACCAGTTTAATGGGGTACAACATTTCCTCCCATAAAGAGCTTCGTAGGGTGTCATCTTAATACTTGACTGGTAACTATTGTTTTAAGCAAATTCAGCAAGTGGCAAATATTTTTTCCATGATCCTTTGAACTCGATTACATATGCTCTCAACATATATTCCAATATTTGAATAGTCCGTTCAAGTTGTCCTTCCAAATGAGGGTGAAAAGCTAAACTAAAATTCAGTCGAGTTCCCAAAGATCCATGTAAAGATTTCTAAAATATCGATGTGAATCGAGGATCTCGGTCAGAAACTATTGAAACAGACACTCCATGCAATCTAATAATTTCTCTAATGTACAGCTCAACATACTTTTCCATAAAGAAATTAATCCGAACCGGAATAAAATGTGTTGAATTGGTTAATCGATCAACTATTATTCAGATTGAATCTCTTTTCTTCGGAGTCGGAGGTAACCCCGTAACAAAGTCCATCGTCACATTCTCCCACTTCTACTGAGGAATGGAAAGTGGTTGCAATAATCCTAAAGGAACTTGATGTTCAGCTTTGAGTTGCTGACATGTCAAACATTTAGACACAAATTTAGTTATACTTCTTTTCATTCTTGGCCACTAATATCGACTCTTGATATCTATATACATCTTATTTCCACCCATGTGTATCGTCAATGGACTACAGTGAGCCTCTGTCAACATATCATTCTTCAATTCCTCATCATCTGGAATCACCACTCTTCCTCAATAATACAAATTCTAATCAGACTTAATCTCAAAATCCATATTTTCTTTATTCTTTACTTGCTCTACTCTCTTCAAGCACTTTTCATCTTTACTTTGCAATTCCTTAATTCGATCTAACCATGTTGGTTTAAGCTTTAATTATGCACATAGACCACCATCTCCATTCAATGACAACCTGGCATCTAGAGCTCGTAAGATTGCAAACGTCTTTCGACTTAAGGCATCATCTACTGCATTCGCTTTTCCATGATGGAAATAAATTATCACATCATAATCCTTTAGGAATTCAACCCATCTTCTCTGGCTCAAGTTTAATTGTTTCTGAGTCATCAGATATTTCAAGCTTTTATGATCTGTATAAAGATAATAACGTTCTCCATATAAGTAGTGACGTCAAATCTTGAGAGCGAACACTACTATAGTCAATTCCAAATCATGCGTTGGATAGTTCTTCTCATGTGGTTTCAATTGTCTAGATGCATATACTGCCACTTTCCCTTCTTGCGTCAGTACACATCCTAACCCATTATGGGACACGTCACTATAAACCATGTAGTTCTTGCCAGATTCGGGTTGGACTAATACTAGAGTTTCTATCAAAATCCTCTATAACGCATCAAAACTTTCTTGACATTTGTGAATTCAAACAAATAGTATATTTTCCTCATCAACTTAGTCAAAGGCAGAGATATCATCGAAAAATTCTTAATAAATCTTTGATAATAACCAACAAGCCCCATAAAGCCCTAACCTCAAACACATTCTTTGGAACTTCCTATTCTAAAATGGCTTTTATCTTTTGAGGATCAACCCGAATCCCTTCTGTAGAAATCACATGCCCAAGGAAAGTCACTTCATTCAACCAAAACTCACACTTAGACAACTTGGCATAGAGCTTTTATCCCGTATAGTTTACAAAACTACCATCAGATGTACACTATACTCTTCACTAGACTTTGAATATACCAGTATATCATCAATAAAAACAACTACAAACTGTTCCAAATAAGGTTGAAATAATCTATTCACAAGGTCCATAAAAACAACATGTGCATTCGTTACTCCAAACGGCATAACCATAAATTCATAATGACCATATCTTGCTCTAAAAGTCATTTTCAGAATATCTTTCTCCTGAATCTTTAATTGATGATAACCAGTATGCAAATCAATCTTTGAGAATACCGAAGCTCCCTTTAACTGATCAAACAAATCATCGATTCTAGGAAGGGGATACTTGTTCTTTATAGTTACCTTGTTGAGCTGTCTATAATCTATGCAACGATGCATCGAACCATCATTCTTCTTTACAAATAATACTGGAGCTCCCCAAGGTGACACACTTGGTCTGATATATCCTTTGTCCAATAATTCTTGCAACAGAATCTTTAACTCGTGTAATTCTTTCAGAGCCATTCGATAAGGTGCCATTGTAATAGCGTTGTTCTATGAATCATTTCAATTTGAAATTTTACCTTTCTATCTGGAGGTAATCCTGACAACTTTGTAGGAAAAACATCAAAGAACTCTCTGACTATGGGAATATCTTCTAAACCTTTCTCCTTGACTCTGATATCTATCACACTAGTAATGAAACCATGATATCCTTGTAGCAATAACTTCTTTGCAGACATCACTGATACTATATTTACTAATGGGTTTAATCTTTCAATGAGCACATTCACTTCTATTCCCCCTGAACTAATCAGGGTTACCCTTTTCATTCTATAATCGAAATTTGCATGATAATGGTACAACAAATCTATCCCCAAAAATTACTTCAAACTCTTCAAAGGGTAATTCTATCAGATTAACAGGGAATTCAATTCCCTGAATCTCTATGGGACACTATTATCGTACTTTATTTACCTGAGCACTATGCCCTAAGGGATTAGTAACTATCACCTCACTACTTGTAGCTTCTAATGGAATTCTCAACTCATTCACTAACTTAATACTAATATATGAATAAGTGGAACCTGGATCAATCAATACTAACCCCAATTTATCATATAACTGAAAAGTACCTGCTATAATCTTTGGATCATTACGGTTTTCATTTGTCTTTATATTATACACTCGTGCAGTTGAATGTACTTCATATTGTGTAGAATATTCAGACTGTTTTCTCCCTCTACCACTTTCTCTTCCTCTTTGAGATGTAGAAGTAATTCTCTCAAACTGTGTAGATTCGCCAACCATTAATGGACAATCCCAGATAAAATGTATGGTGTCCCCACATCAGAAACAGGCTCTGGAGACTATTCGACACACTCCATAATGATTCTTCCCACAATGTTGAATCTGTCTTGATTAGCCCTGATTTGATCTCCCAGCACCAGATCCCACTGATTACGTCTTTTTGGTCCTCATCTGACTTGATCCTCTAGTAGAGGATGTAACTAACTCAGACCTAACCTGAGATCGAAATCTATAATCTCTACCTCTTTTTGATGGTGTTGAGGTTGAAGAATCACCAACTCTCTTAAATGTCTAAACTCTTTGTTCACCAAATCTTTCATTTTGAGCTCTCTCTAAAGCTTTAGCATAATTAACCACCTCTTGGAATGAGGACAAACTCAATACAATCAATATCTCCTTCAATCTATGGTGCAAGCCCGCTACAAACCATTCACAAGCGTCTTTTTCTGTTGGAATAAGCTCAGCAGCAAATCAACTCAACTTATTAAACTCGCACTCATATTTATATACGATGCAATTCAACTGCTTCAAACTCATAAACTCTTGCTTCATTTACTTGATAAATTGATCTTCAATATACTTTTGCTTGAACTCTTCCAAGAACAAAGACCAGGTAACTTGATCACTTGTCAACCTCATGGTGACATTTGTCCACCATATCCTAGCTTGTCCCCTTAGTAAAGAAACTGTTCCATCTAACTTCTCCACTTCTGAGCAGTAGAGACTATCTAACATAATCTTCAAATCATTAAGCCAGAGGTTCACGTAAACCGAACCTTCCTCGGCTTTGCCTTTAAATTTGGGAGCTCCCAATCCTTTCAACTCCTTTGCCACATTCAGTTTATGAGTTGATGGAACATGAGGTTGGAAACGCGTCAGAATATCATCCAACGTCCTGAAGAACATATCTTGATCTTGCACAGGCACTCCCTGAGGTGTCTGTTCTTCACATTGCCAGGCCAGGGCAGGTGAATTGCTACTACCCGTTTGCCTATCATCTTCAACTTCAGTTTGAGAGCTTTCTCTATCAGACATATAATACGACATAATTGTATAATTCTATTAGCAAGATAACTTACTCATTACTATTTCAGATAAGAAGTATTCACTATTCAAATGGCATGTAAACTTTTTAAAATACTTTTTAACTTCGATTTATGCCTAGAATTGGCTAAACCTTAGCTCTGATATCATTAAATATGACACTCCAACCAGTACCCGACCTGGATACAAGTCTGATGTGTCACATTAACTTTTCAAATCCTAGCACTTATACAAAATAGGAGAAAATTTAAACTTATATTAAATAAACTGAATAATTTATATAAGTTTAGTACAAAAACGTTCGCAAACTAATCAGAGCATATACAACTTAAACCTTTAATTACATGCCAACACTGATTACTATAACAAAAGAACCTATTGTTTAAGTTGCTTCTGATATGATATCTGAATGAGTGATGCTATCTCAGTTGTCTATCCTTGCTCTTCTGACATCCTTGATCCTACGTGTGAAACACTCACACGCTAAGTCATCGACTTAGTGAGGCATAATGTATAATAATGTTATATGATGCAATGTTGTAACATACAATCATATATTTATTCAATACCACACACATGAACATGCATTTAACACATAATAACCTATCACAGTATTCAATGTTATTGAATATTATATATTTTATTAGCCCATGATACAATATCGATAACTTAAGTTATGTGAATGCATTAAGGTTGTGCACAAATGTTATTACCACAGCTCGTATAAAATGCACCGAAGTGCCATATAAAATGTCCCGAAGGACCATATATATATCTCGTAGGACCACATAGAATTGTCCCATAGGACCACCACATATATGTTCCAAAGGACCAAATATATGTCCAAGAAGGACCTCTTATATGTTCCAAAAGATCACATATATATCTCAGAGGACCACGTAAAACCCTCGATTCTTCGCATGCCAATTATACCCATAGCTCTTATCTACATACATGGGCTTTATCATAATTCACATAATTTATGTCACATAGACAAATAAGCTCATAGCTTTTATCACATGGTTCATGTAACATTCCCATATGTTCACTTAAATCATTATCTTATAAGGCATATCATATCATATAATGCAGTCAAAATATGTTTACACCATACCGATCATAATTATGCTTCTACTTATGCAATCATGTATTAAATATGTCAGAAATAGACTTTTCACAAGTCTAATTTCATAATGCACTATATATATATTCTACAAGTATGCACTCACCCTAGCCTTACTAGTCCAATCAACACGCCTATATATCTTTGTCTTTCCCTCGATCGATCTTACTTGTCAACTGTTCCGGAACTTGTTTTTGCTCGGTATCTGCATGAATGTAATTTCAAGACAATTATCAGAATACTAAACATTACGAATCGATTTTTAATAACCTAAGCTATCTGAAGGGCTTAATTCACATTTTCCTTTTTAGTAGTATCGGTACCCATGGTACAGTACCGATACTTCCTTTACGATGGTATCGATACTGTGCTTGAGTATCGATACCCTTTCCTGATTTTGGAATTCTATTTCCAAAATGGTATTGATACTTGCATTATGGTATTGATACCCTTGGTATCGATACTACCCTTTCGGTATCGATACCTCATGAAGAATTTGTCAATATTGGCCTTATGGTATCGATATTGTTCATGCAATATCGATACCTACACAATATTATCACTTACAAAAGCTATGTAGTATTGGTACTTACTCATTCAGTACTAATACCATCCACTCATAACATACTTCTTTTTCCCGAAAATTATCAACACTTCACCTAAATCTTCTATCTATGACTCTCTTCTTACCACTAAACTTAACTACACTTACTTAAATCTTTTTCTATCCATATAAAACATCATTTTCTTCAATATCTCATTCAAATTCTTGAAACCAAGAATCTTACTAAATTTCCAACATGTTCTAATTTCATTTCTAACACTTTATACTTCTTAATTTAACTGATGACAAGTCAAATTTAATCTCAAACTTCCCTTGCTAACTTCTTTACAATTTCACTTAATCACCTCTTATATTAAATCCTTTCTAACTCCTTCATCTTTCGGTTTTAAGAAATCTTAAGTTTTCCTTGAGCTTGAGTATTATCTAAAGAACATAAATCAAGCTTAAAATTAAGAAATAATCAACAAACATGGAACTCACCTTATCAGACGGGGTTTCACGGCTGAATGAGGAAGAAAGATGAAGAGATGTCTAGAATCCTTTGTTTTTCCCTTATGAGTTACGTGGTTATAAAATAACCATAACCAAAATTTTAATTATTTTCCTTATCAAATGACTTTTCCCCCTTTTTTTTCTCCTTCTTTGGTAATCAGTTCTACATAAAATATTCTAATTAAGTCCCTGAACTTTTCAATTTATCTACTTTAGTCACTGAATTCTAAATCTTTACAATTTGGTCACTAACTCGATGTTTGGGACGCTACAGGTTCAGGTTAACTTAGGCCGATTTGGGTTGACTTAGTTTGGTTAAACATACTCGATTCAACCGGGTTGGGCCAGTTCTACCCACTTGGACTGTTCTAGAAGGTTTTCTGGGTTGAGGACGAGCCCCATACGTACACGGTAACGCATGGTAGTGTATGATGATGACGAGAATGTGGTGTCGGTCGATCGAGTATTCCACAAGCAACCACATACCAATATCGACCCAATTCAACATCTAATCAAGCTAAAATACGGTGAAAATAATCGAATAAAGGAGACAAGAAGCTTACCTCGGCGATCGGTGATGAAGCAAAGATGGGTGACAAACCTGGTTAGGTTTTGGTCGGACAGTGATAGAGAGTTCAACGGTGGCTGACGTGAGGCTAACCGACAGCTGGAACGACTAGAATCGAGGGACATAACAACGACGACGCAAGGATTTTCATCCATCAATTAAAAATGATTGGTGACTGATTCGAGGTCGTTGATGGCTGGGAATGGGGCTAGGGAGAACGCAAGTTCGACTGGTGGCGACGAAGCAAGATAATGACGGCTGGAGCAGGCGAATCGTGGAAGCCAACGTCGGGGTTAAGCGAAAAATGGGGATTTTTGGGGATGGGTTAAGTTTTCACGAGCTGGGGGGAAATGGGTTTTTGGGTATTAAAACTAAGCCTGAAACAGTATAAGATATTTGTAGTTATATTAATTATAAATAGTGACCTAGCCTTTTTGGTAGAGTGATGGTCGGTTATGCCCTAGGTTGTTCAATTTTATATTTTTAGTTATATATTAGTCCATTTTTATATTAATTTCTACTTCACATTTTAAAATTATTTCGATTTGATCCCTCATCAATAATTATTGTTTAATTTCTTTAAATTTTTGTTTGTAATTTCATGTTTGTTCAATTTAGTCCTTAAAATTATATTTTTATCAAAATTGATCGATAATTATCTATAGTTTTTGTAATTTACTCTAAATCATATACAATTACAAATTACAATTCAACAATAATGGAAGAAGAAAAAAAATTAATCAAAAAATGACCCGACCTAAAGTCAATTCATATCCAGTAAAATCTTACTTGAATTTTGTCTCTCAATGATGTGACCTGATCTAAACGAGATCCGACTGAAGTCCATTTGAACTTGAATTAAACCAGTATTTAACTGCTTCGAACCTAAACTGACATCGATCCGAACTAAAATTAACCCGACCTGAACTCGAACTGAATCTAATGTCAAATTAACCAGAAAATGACCTGAACTAATTTGACCCAGACTCGACCTGATCCGAGTCGAACAATCAAATTGACCTGACACAACCTGTATTTTATTTAACTTGACCTGACATGATCCGACTGAAATTTGAAAAATTACCTGATTTCACATCCCTAGTCCAATTAAGATTGAAAAAAGATGAAAAATTAAATAATATTTGATAAATTAAATAATAAAATAAAAAAAGGATTGAATTTAGTTTAAGTTATAAAAGAATAGAACTTTAAGGAATTAAAATATAAATAATCTTTAACATAAAAGTGGAAAATGGAACATGAGTAATGGTTGACTCTGTCAGCATTTTATTAGTTCAATCAACTCAAGTGTTTTTAAATGGAAATTGTGATTAGTTTCGGAAAGATTAAAAATAATATTGATGATGAGATTAATTACCGTAGTAATGAAATTAGAAATGACAGTGTGATATGTATTTGAATTCAAACATTTTTTCCGCTGAAAGTTAGGATTTTATTATCAAAAGAATCATACAAGAAAAATTAATTAGTATATATCTCATTAAAAACTATCCTAACCTGGTCGGTAGAAAAGAGTACATGTACTAATATTATTATAAAGTCAAACGATAAACGATCAAACAAAACCAGCAGTCATGGGCTAACTTAGGGATGGGCATGGGTTGGGTTGGGTCGGGTCGGGTTTTTGGTCCACTCGACCCGACCCGAGAGCAAGAGAGCTTCCACCCGAGACCCGACCCGATCAAAACAAGTTTTCATCCGACCCGACCCGAATATATGACATAAAAACCCGACCCTACCCGACCCGAAATAATAAAAAAATTATTTTTATTAAAAAAAACAGTGACTTAATTGAAAAAATTATATATAGAGGGTATTATTGTAATTATCCTTAAATATATATGGTAAAATTATATATTTTTTTTCGGGTCGGATCGGATTTTTTTACCCTAAATACGAACCCGACCCGACCCGAATCCGAATTATTTTTAGAAAAATCCGACCCGATCCGATCGGGTCGGGTCGAAACCCATTAGGTCGAGTTTAAATGCCCATCGACAGGCTAACCATCATTATCCATAACCAACCTATCATTTTGAAGGATGTTGGCAATCGAGGACGGCGGGGAAAGCATAAACACCGGTTACAAGTTATCAAAAAGAGCACTGTTGGCCAGGGCATCAGCAACCTTATTTCCAAAACGAAGAATGTGTTGGATTTGATCACACCGATTTCGATTCCGATTCCGATTCCGTAATTTCTTTGAGATGTCCACCCAATGATTGAGCCTCACTGAAATCCGATTTAGGAATTCTTAAAGCCTCCAGGCTATCGAGTTCAAAAATTACCTGACGAAATCGACATCCCAAGCAAAACGGAGGCCCATATACGCTCCCCAAAGTTCCGCATCAAGCACGAGCAAACCCCTATAAACTTAGAGAAGTCCGATTTCCAATTTCCATCACTATCTCTAGCAATACCTCCACACCTTGCATAGCCATCGGGTTCACGCCAAGCAGCTTCTGAATTAATTCTACACCATTGAGAGGGAGGGGGCACCCAATAGGTTGGACCTCGAGGAACTCCTAGCACCTTTGTTGTATCCGTTGTGTCCTTCAGCTGGTTCTGGACCATCATTTTAGCAAGACGAGCACTCCAAGCAACAACCGAGTCCTCACCATCCATTGGAGAATTGAAGACCTTTGTATTTCGAGAGATCCATAAGTTCCAAAGGACTGCAGCAAACATTGAATTCCACTCTTTAGCATTTTTAGCAAAAGATGACCCACTCTACAAATTAATAACTATCCAACCTGTTATATCAAATGCCAAGAAGTCCTCCAGTTTATTCGGGAAAATCAACTCCGTCCATACTTGATGGGCAGCTGGACACCGACGCAGAATATGGTCAAAGTCTTCACGCACGGCACCGTAAATAGAACAACTAGAGTTCGATGTATAATGTCGATGAACTCTCATCGTTCGTCTTTAGTTTACGATAGCACACAAGCCATAGAAAGATTTTTATCCGCGGCAGCCCTGGAATTTTATAGTGAAAGAGAGATTACCATTACATCGCCACCCATTCGGGCATGTCGCGCATCGAGGCCCTTTCTTCGCTGCAATAAGCAGCAAAATATCTTGAGGCAAAAACTGATCAAACAGGTTCCAACCCCATTCTCCATCAGGAGTGAACATTTCAACGATCGAAGCATATGAGATGTTCGAAATATCCCCAGCAGAAACATAGTTGATGAGAAGTCCAATATCTCGAAGCCAAGTATCCCGCCCGCCAGAAGTCAATTGACCATTGTTGGAAAATAGTCAAGAAAGGTGGGCAGCTTTCGGTGGCTTTAAATGCACCGAAAGTTTTTTTTGTTGAAAATGAAAATTAGATAAATACAATTAGTCCCAAAATTTTAAGGTATTTATAAGATTAGTCCTTAAACTTCAACTATAAATACGATAACTCATTTAGTTTCAAAATCATCCCAAATCATTTCTTTCTCCCAATACTAAAGAGTTTTCTTGTGAATAGTGAGTGTTTTGTAAACACCTGTAAATTTTTTCTCTTTAGTAAAAGATCTTCAGTTGGCATGCTAGAATAACAAGACCATAAACGATGCTGCATTGATCGAGGTGTGAAGACAGATTAAAATCAGACTTCAAGTGGGAGATTGTAAAGTCAAAAGGGTAGGCCAAGGGAGGCCACCGAAAATGGAAAAAGGGGGGAGGCACAGCGCACAAGCTGATGATTTTCAACAAAAGAGGGCACCGAACTATTTTTTTTTTTAAAATGGGTTAATTACATTTTAGTCACTGCACACTTTAGGATATTTACAAGATTAGTCCTTAAGCTTCAACTATAAATACCCTAGCCCATTTAGCTTCAAAATCATCCCAAAAATCATTTCTTTCTCCCAATACTAAAGAGTTTAGAGAGTTCTCTTGTGAGTAGTGAGTATTTTGTAAACACCTATAAATTTTTTCTCTTTAGTAAAAGATCTGCAGTAGTCCGGAGACGTAAGCAAAATTGGCTGAACTCTGTTATCAATTTCGGGTATTATTTTTCTGCTTTTATTTCGCATTCACACAAATCTGGATATAAGGAAATTACTCGGTTATTTCCCAACAACTAGTAATCAAAGCTTTTGGTTGTATATTTTGTCAATTTTTTTGCGAGGTTACTATTTATTACTATTCATTATTATTCACGTAAATAGTGAATTTTGTGAACAGTAAAAATTTGTCGGCGATACGAATTTGTCGACAGAGGTGTTCAAATACACTGCGGTTTGAAGAAATTGTCAGAAACGATCCAAAGAAGCCAGATTCGAGTGGGAGCGATGGCTGCAGACGAAGGGAATGTGAAAATTGAAAAGTATGATGGTGCGGACTTTGGCTTTTGGAAGATACAGATTGATGATTTTTTGTACCAAAAAAACTATATCAACCTCTCTCAGGAAAGCAACCAAAGGGCATTAAGAATGAAGACTGAGCTCTTCTCGACAGACAAGCCCTCGGAGTTATGCAACTGACGTTATCCCGCAATGTTGCTTTCAACATAGCAAAGGAAAAGACCACGACGGGTCTTATGGCGGCTCTCTCCAGTATGTATGAGAAGCCATCGACCTCAAACAAAGTTCACTTGATGAGGTGATTATTCAATTGCAGATGACAGAAGGGGCATCAGTGGCTCAACACCTAAATGAACTCAACACTATCACAACCCAGTTGAGTTCCGTGGAAATTGACTTCGATGGTGAAGTTTGAGCTTTAATTCTCTTATCATCTCTACTAGACAGTTGGAATGCTACTATTACAGCAGTCAGCAGCTCGTCAGGAAACAGTAAATTAAAATTCGACGATGTTCGAGATCTAGTATTGAGCGAAGAAATTCGACGGAGAGAATCGGGTGAAGCATCAATCTCCTCAGCCTTGCACACGGAGTCTAGAGGGAGAACTTCATAAAGAAATTCAAATCGTGGCAGATCCAAATCCAAAACGGAAAAATCAAGAACAAGAAAGAAAGATTATATCTGTTATAATTGTGGCAAGAAAGGTCACTTTAAAAGAGATTGTCGAGCACCGAAGAAAGATACTGGCGCACAGGAATCTGCTAACATGAAAGAGGAGACAAGTGATACCATGATTTTAAGCGTCAGCAGTCCGATTGAATCATGGATCTTGGATTTAGGAGCATCTTTCCACTCCACCCCATGCCAAGAAATCATGGAGAACTATGTCAGTGGTGATTTTGGGAAGGTTCATCTAACTGATGATGAAACCTTAAAGATCGTTGGAAAAAGAGACATCCGATTAAAGTTGTCAAACTAGACCACCTGGACGCTGAAAGGAGTAAGACATATTCCTGGCCTCAAAAGAAATTTGATTTTTGTTGGACAGCTTGATGGAGAAGGAAATAGCACAACCTTTTCAGGCTGTGAATGAAAGATTACCAAAGGAGCACTCGTCATTGCTCGTGGTAAGAAGACTGGTACTCTCTATGTAACCTCAAATTTAGAGAATATCATTGCATTCGCAGATGCTGATGGAAAATCAAACCTATGGCACCAAAGGCTTGGCCATATGAACGAGAAAGGGATGAAGACGCCTTTGTCGAAAGGGAAGCTGTCGGATCTAAAGAATGTAGATGTCAGATTGTGAGGATTGCATCTTTGGCAAACAAAAGAAAGTCAGTTTTGCAAAGATTGGCAAGACACCCAAGGCAAGAAAGTTACAGTTGGTTTATACTAATGTATGAGGACCATCTCCAATTCCATCTCTTGTAGGCTCACTAAATTATGTCACCTTCATCGATGATTCTACAAGGAAGGTGTGGGTTTATTTTTTGAAGAAGAAATCAGAAGTCTTTGATACATTCAGAAAATGGAAGGTCATGGTGGAAAATGAGACTGATTTGAAAGTCAAGCGGTTGAGGTTTGACAATGGAGGAGAGTACAGAAACAGTAGATTCAGAGATTTCTACACAAACAATAGGATCAAGATGGAGACAACAGTTCCCATGACACCGCAACAGAATGGTGTAGCAGAGCGCATGAACAGAACTCTAAATGAATGTGCCAGAAGCATGATGATATATGACGGATTGCCCAAATTGCTATAGGCTGAAGCCATTAGCACTGCAGCTTACCTGATCAACCGTGGGCTCTCAGTTCCCTTGGATGGTGGAATACCAGAGGAAGCTTGGAGCAAGAAAGAAATAAACATTTCACACTTAAGAGTGTTTGGTTGTATTTCTTATGTACACATAAATTCTACTGAAAGAAGTAAACTTGATGCCAACTCCAACAAATGTCTCTTTGTTGGTTATGGTGGTGATGAGTTCGGTTATTGGTTTTGGGACTACGAAAATCGAAAGATCATCAGAAGTAGAGATGGCATTTTTAATGAAAATGTGATGTACAAAGACAGGTCAACCATAGAATCAAGTAGCTCAAATATCGAAGCTGAAACAAAGGAATTTGCTGAGTTCGAGGAGATTTATGGAAATGATGTTCAAATCAGTCCTGAAGCAGTTCAAGAAGAACCAGGCACACTATAACTGAGACGTTCCTCCAAAATTCCTAAACCAGCCCAGCTTTATTCGCCTTCTTTGCACTACTTGTTGCTGACTGAAAATGGTGAACCAGAGTGCTATGATGAAGCAATGCAGGTGGAGGATTCAGCCAAGTGGGAGTCTTCCATGAAAGATGAGATGGACTCGCTAATGTCAAATCAGGCGTGGGAATTAGCTGAATTACCACCAGACAAGAAAGCCCTCCATAACAACTGGATTTACAGGATCAAAAAAGATCGCGATGGGAGCAAACGCTACAAAGCAAGATTGGTTGTCAAAGGTTTTCAGCAAAAAGAAGGTATTGACTACAATGAAATTTTCTCTCCAGTCGTGAAATTGTTTACAATCAGATTGATGTTTAAAATTGTAGCTGTAGAGAATCTGCATCTTGAGCAGTTAAATGTGAAGACGACTTTCATTCATGGTGATTTGGAGAAAGAAATCTATATGAGGCAGCCAGAAGGCTTCATAGAGGCAGATAAGAAAAACCTGATATACAGGTTGAAGAAGAACTTGTATGGTTTAAAACAAACTCCTAGACAGTGGAACAAGAAGTTTGATAGTTTTATGGGTAGCAATGGTTTTACCAGATGCCAAGCAGATCATTGTTGTTATATCAAGAAGTTCGACAACATCTTCATTATTTTATTGTTGTATGTTGATGGCATGCTTGTTGCAGGCTCAGACATGCAGGAGATTATAAACTTGAAGCAAAAATTGTCGAAGAGGTTTGCAATAAAATATCTGGGCACTGCAAAGCATATTCTTAGGATGAGGATTAAGAGAGACACAAAGTCGGAGACTTTGATGTTATCACAGACTGAGTACATCAACAAAGTACTCTCTAGGTTCAACATGCAATATGCTAAACCAGTGAGTACACCGTTAGTTGTTCATTTTAGACTCTCCAAAGAACAGTCACCAAAGACGGAGGAAGAACGTGCACACATGGTGAAGGTGCCGTATGCCTCAGCAATTGGAAGTCTGATGTATGCCATGGTTTATACCAGACCAGATATTTCTCATGCAGTGGGAGCTGATAGCAGGTACATGAATAATATGGGCAAAGTACACTGGGAAGCAGTCAAATGGATCCTCAGATATCTACGGGGTACCACAAACAAAGCACTTTGTTTCAAAGGTGGAGATAGGATACTGACAGGTTATGTAGATGCTGACTTAGCCGGAAATGTCGACATCAGAAGAAGCACTACAGGGTATGTCTATAATCTAGGAGGAACTGCAGTGAGTTGAGTTTCTCAACTACAGAAGATAGTTGCTCTCTCCACAACTGAAGCAAAATATGTCGTTGTTACAGAAGCCAGCAAGGAGATGGTTTGGCTCCAAAGTTTCTTGGAAGAGTTAGGCAAGAAACAAGAAAACAATGTCTTGTATTGTGACAATCAAAGTGTTATCCATCTAGCAAAGAATCCGTATTTTCATTCCAGGACGAAGCACAAACAATTACAATATCATTTTATCCGGTCTCTTCTGGAAGATGGGATTTTGAAACTTGAAAAGATTAGTGGAGCTCAAGATCCGGTAGACATGTTGACAAAGACGATGACCACGGACAAACTGAAGTTGTGTTCAGCTTCAGTTGGTATGCTAGAGTAACAAGACCAAAAATGTTGTTGCAGTGATCGAGGTGTGAAGGCGGATTAAAATCAGTCTTCAAGTGGGAGTTTGTTGGAAAATAGTCAAGAAAGGTGGGCAGCTTTCGGTGGCTTTAAATGCACCAGAAGTTTTTTGTTGAAAATGAAAATTAGATAATTACAATTAGTCCCTGAAATTTAGGATATTTATAATATTAGTCCTTAAGCTTCAACTATAAATACCCTAACCCATTTAGTTTCAAAATCATCCCAATACTAGAGAGCTTTCTTGTGAGTAGTGAGTGTTTTGTAAACATCTGTAATTTTTCTCTCTTTAGTAAAAGATCTGCAGCAGTGCGGAGACGTAGACATAATTGGCTGAACTCCGTTATCAATTTCAGATATTATTTTTTCTCTTTTTTCTTGCATTCTCACTAGTCTGGTTATAGGAAAATTACTCGTACTCGATTTATTTCCCAACAACCATATGATATTACTCCGAACGTCATTCCAAACCACGCTAAGACCTTTCACAGGCGCGGACAAACCAAACGGGAGAATGTGAATTTCATTCCCATGAAAATCCCACATTCTCCCATCCAAACACCCCCCTAAAGGGTTTCTAGCTACCCCGATTGATGGTATTGACAATTGTTTGAGACAACTGTTCCATACAAAGAACAAAAATTTAAGGAGACAAAGGATCTCATTGCCGAATTCCCCGGAAAGATCTGAAACACTCTGTTATAGAGCCATTCCAAACAACCCGAGAAGAGACAGTTGTCACGCGTTGTATTATTAATAGACTTAAAGAATCAAGGATACCGATGTCATTAGGGTATCACCGATGAACTGCCATTCTAATATGTCGTACACTTTTTCCAAATCAATTTTAAGACCCATCCAATCTCTCTTTCCAGTCTTCTTTTGCATAGAATGGATTATTTCTTGCATAATCACGATATTATTTGTGATCAAGCGACTGGAAATAAAACTAGTTTGATTTTCCGAAACCCAATCTGGAAGGAACGCATTGATTCTATTAACTAAGATCTTGGGCACAATTTTATAGCTCACCGTACACAGACTTATAAGACGAAATTAGCTCATAGTCTCCGGAGCCGTAACCTTTGGTAAAAGAACCAGTAGCGTGCGATTTACAACAGGTAAAATGATCCCAGACTCGAATATCTGCTTAACAAAATCACAATCGGTATCCCCGACAATGTCCCAATTATTCTGGTAGAACCCAACATTCATATCGTCAACCCCAGGATCCTTAGAAGCTCCCATATCAAAAACAACTCTTCGAATTTCCTCTATACTGACCGAAGAAGCAAGACTATCCTTGGCCGAATTTGATATACACGGAATATAACCATTAATTGAGTAATTAGGCGGATGAGACATGCCAGTAGAAAAAAGTTCTTTATAGAACTCAATAGCAATCTTAGGCAGCTCCTCGTCATCGTAACACCAAGTGTCGTCCTTTCTTCGAAGCATCGTTATATTGTTTTTCCATCTTCAAGCAATCGAGCCATTACAGAAGCATGAAAGAAACGGGTATTGCGGTCACCGTATGACACTAATCTGAACACGCTTTATAACCCCAAAGGCTCTCTTCCGTCTAAAATAACCTCAATCTCGGATTTAAGCTGATTACCAAAGAATAGGCGCACAGAGTGATGCTTAGTAAGAGCCCTCTCAATACCACGTAAGCGAGCTCGAATGTTCCCTTTACGATCCAATATGATCAAAAATGTTCTTATTCCACGAAGCCACCTCGAACTGGAATTTATCAATTACACAACTCAGAGAAGCATTTCTATTCCAAATTGACTTAAGAAATTCCTTGAATTGAGGATGCGATTGCCATGCATTAATGTTGAAGTATGGTGACGAGCAAGCTTGTACGCTCGTGCATGGCAGCTACTGCTAACGCTCGTGGAACGTTCTAGTCTCATGAGCAAATAGATCACTGCTCGTGGAGCTACACCAGTTATTGCTGTTAGGCAGTTAGAATCTTGTTAGAGTAGTTGTAGCGCAGTTAGTATCTTGCAGTCTTGTTGAATCTTGTAGTTTGTTAGCTATATAAAGCATGTAAAGAATGATGGAAATAAATGAGAAGAGCTTTATCTGTTTCTAGTTGTTTTGCAAACTCGTGGTTATTGAGCTCTCTCAACATGGTATCATTCGCTGATACATCCTAGGGTGTGCTTTCGATGTTCGTTTTCCTATGGATCATAGTACCTCGTCTATAGCCACGTCAATGGAGTTCTCATCAAGGAACACCAAAGTCTTCACCAACAAAAGAGTGAACGTAGTGCTTGATGAAACTAATTTTCTGCTGTGGAAACAACAGGTCCTGCTCACTGCAAGGAGCCATCGCCTTGAAAGAATGCTTAATGGTACAATGCTCCCACCTTCAGAAACAGTGGTTGGTGAAGATGGAGTTCTAGCCGCCAATGAAGAACATGAAGAGTTCTTGGCTTAAGACAGTGTGTTAGCTTCTTGGCTGCTTTCGACGATCAGTCCTCATTTACTCCCACAGTTCGTTGGTGCCGAAACGTCTGCCTAGGTATGGAACAAGGTATTACAATTCTTTGCCAATCGCTCTACAATTGCTGTCATGAGCTTACATTACAAGCTCCAATCTCTCAAGAAAGGAGGAGATAGCATGATATCCTATCTCACAAAAGTAAAAGAGGTCACTGATGCCTTGAACTCGTGTGGAAGCCCAGTGTCAACATCTGAGCACGTTGCGAGTATTCTCAGGGGCCTCACAAGGGAATATCAACCTTTCATCACAGTTATATCTGCCATGCGTGACACACTGTCACTTGACAACATATGCACGATGCTTATTGATGCTAAAACTCAGCTTGAAGGCTTTGATTGTCAACCTGATTCCTTACATGTTAGTGTCAATCTTGCACAAGAAAAAGGTGAGGATGAATCTTATAAGAACCAAGAAAAGAAGCAGTCTCAATAAACACACTCTTCCTACTCACGTGGAAGATCTCGTGGCAGAGGCAGGACACGGCCGAGAGTTCAATGCCAACTATATGGAAAAATTGGCCATCTCGTTAGCCAATGTTGCCACAGATTCGATGAGGATTTTTCTAGTATTTCGATTGACGATCACACGTCTGGGTCCGACTCCTCTAAAGCATACTATGTTGCAAATGGTAACAATGTGAGTGCATGTTCTTGTTGTAATCACAGCAGCGCACATCATGGTGACAACAGGGGTACTACGAAAAGCCAAGCGCATGTAGTATCTGCTGGCCAAGACCAGTGGATAATTGACTCCGGTGCAACACACCATGTCACCCCCAACGAAGCCTCGATCACACCTCACTCGAGCTATAACAATCCTGGTAAGTTGATGGTAGAAAGTGGAGACTACCTACTAGTTCACTTGGTTGGTAAGGCTGAGTTGAATACTCCTTCTAGAACTTTATCCTTAAGCAACATCCTACATGTACCCTCAATAACGAAAAACTTACTTTTTGTTTCTAAGCTTGCTAAGGAAAACAGTGTGTTCCTCGAGTTTCATGCCAAAACATGTTATGTATGAGATGAGGCCTCCTAGACAATTTTGCTGCGAGGAGAAGAGTGCAATGGGTTGTATACTTTCAAAGCAAGTGGGGTTCGATGCCAAAATAGTGTGGTTGAAGTACATACTACCATAGCTTCCTCCACAATCTCAGAAATCTGGCACAGAAGACTGGGTCATCTAGCTCATGACACACTTGCTAAAGTTTGTAAACAATTCAATGTAAAAGCATTAGATGATATTAATAAGAACTGCATTGCTTGTCACCTTGGTAAAAGCCACAAGTTGTCATTTTCTTTCTCAGACAGTGTATACAACAAACCGTTTGAACTCGTGTATTCTGATTTGTGGGGACCTCCACACGTATCGTCTAATGGCTTTAGATTTTATATTTCTTTTGTTGATGCTGCCACACGATTCACTTGGTTGTATCTACTAATGACAAAGGCTGAAGCCTTAACTGAGTTTCACATATTTCAAAAGTTAGTTGCCACACAATTCGGTGCATCATTCAAAGCTCTCCAAACTGACTGGGGAGGAGAATTTCGCCCTTTAACCAATGAGCTAAGCAAAGCTGGAGTTATTCATCGCCTCATCTGTCCCCACACGTCCGAGCAGAACAGAGTAGTGAAACAGAAGCATAGACACCTCGTCGAGATGGCCTTGGTGTTACTTGAACAAGCTTCCATGCCTATTAAGTTCTGGTTTTATGCCATTCAAACCACTGTCCATCTCATAAACAGACTTCCTTCAAAGGTGCTCCTAGATAAGTCCCCGTTTGAGATGCTATATGGGAAGACACCAAACTACAGTAGTCTGCGGGTGTTTGGGTGCATGTGCTTCCAACACTTAAGATCGTTCATGCAACACAAGTTAGAGTTCAGATCCCAGCTATGTACATTCTTGGGATACAGCACGCAGCACAAAGGTTTTCAGTGCATGGCAAGCAATGGGTGAATTTATATTTCCAGACATGTTGTCTTTAATGAAAATGTATTTCCTTTTGTAGGAAACTCTGGCCAAACTTCAGTTGTTGCCCCAATTAGGAAAACTTCTCAATCACTCAAACTAGTCACTGATGTTACCAGGTTAGAGTCCTCACGATTTGGTCATAACAGGCTATTTTCAAGTGCTACCAGCAGCAGCCCAATGAGCAGTCCACAGGGTTCAACTATCAGTCGTGATGTGCTGAAAACATTGGTTTCCCCTGAGGTCCCTATTATTGATACTCATGGAGATTATCAACATGCGTTACATTCAGAACAAAATGTGCATAACTCACCCGTAGATAATGGCACTGAAGATGAAGAACACAATCCGGTATTAAATGATGACGCTGAAAATGAGGCTGCTCTGGTCAATAATCATCCAATGATGACTTGGAGTAAATGGGGTGTGTTTAAACCCAAAACATACCTAGGAGTTGCTGTTGATGATGTTCCATGCAGTGTGCATGAAGCACTTAAGTCTCCAGATTGGAAGGCTATTGTTCTTGAAGAGTACAATGCCTTACAACGCAATGGAACTTGGGAACTAACCAAGCTACCTTAAGGAAGGAAGGTGATAGGCTGTAAATGGCTTTTTAAGATCAAGAAAATTCCTTATGGCATCATCCATTGCTACAAGGCACAACTAGTGGCTAAGGGTTTTTCTCAGATCCATGGCTATGATTTTCGGGACACATTCAGTCCTGTAGTCAGGTTCAACACACTGAATGTCATACTATCATTGGTTGTAACCAACAACTGGACCTTAAGGCACGTCGACGTGAACAACGGCTTTTTGAACGGTGACCTTCAGGAGGTGATCTTCATGCAGCAGTCGCCCGACTTCGAACAAAATGCCCTCGATAGAAGCCAACAGGTGTGTTGTCTAAAAAAGGCGTTGTATGGGTTGAGGCAAGCACCGAGGAGTTGGCATACTAAGCTACGAAATAGCCTGTTGAGCATTGGGTTCAAAGAATCGAGAGCAGATGTATCTCTGTTCATTAAGAAGGAAGGCATGCGCTATGTGTACTTTCTAGTCTATGTTGATGATATCATCATCACAGGCCACTCGAGTGCTCGAATTGATGAAGTGGTTCGGTTACTAAGTGACAAATTCTCTCTAAAAGACTTGGGTCAGCTCGCGTACTTTCTGGGAATTGAAGTCAAACGAACTAGTGACTACCTTGCACTCTCACAGAAGAAGTTCATCATGGAACTCCTTGAGAAAGCTGGTATGTTGAAAGCCTCTTCAACGTCAACCCCTATGGTAGCAGCTACCAAACTACGCTCTGATGATGGAAACCTCATCCCCGATGCTCACTTTTATCGCAGCATTATTGTAGGGTTATTGTACGTGTGCCATATAAGACCTGACATTGCCTTCTGTGTAAACAAAGTCGCCCAGTTCATGCATGCTCCACGAAAATCTCATATAGCTGCAGTTAAGTGAATTCTGCGGTACTTGGCTAGTACAATGAATTTTGGCCTAACGTTCACTGCTGCTGGAACTGGTGTGAAGGTGGCTGCCTTTGCTGATGTCGACTGGGGAGGCAACCTCGATGACAGGAGGTCAGTTTATGGGCACAGTGTGTTTGTTGGAAACAATCTAGTTGTATGGAGCTCGAAGAAACAAAAGCCTGTGTCGAGATCCACCATGGAGGCAGAGTACAAGAGCGTCACTAACACAGCTGCCGATGTGGTGTGGGTTGGAGCCTTGCTAACTGAACTTGGTGTATGTCAGAAAGAAGAGTCTATCATATAGTGCGACAACACCAGTGATGTAGCTCTCAGCGCCAATCCAGTCTACCATGCTCACACCAAACATGTTGATCTGGACATACATTTCGTGCGCGAGAAGGTTACTGCCAAGCTGATGAAGGTCACCTATGTACCTGCTGCTCATCAGATTGCTGATGGATTAACTAAACCACTGGCTCAAAATGCATTTGAAGAATTTCGTGCGAAGTTATGTGTGAAGTTGTGCTGAGAAGAAGGAGAGGAGAGAAAGCAGGAGGAATGTTGAAGTATGGTGACGAGCAAGCTGGTACGCTCGTGCATGGCAGCTACTGCACGTTCGTGGAACGTTCTAGTCTCATGAGCAAATATATCACTGCTCGTGGAGCTATAGCAGTTATTGCTGTTAGGCAGTTAGAATCTTGTTAGAGTAGTTGTAGTGCAGTTAGTCTCTTTCATTCTTGTTGGATCTTGTAGTTTGTTAGCTATATAAAGCATGTAAAGAATTATAGAAATAAATGAGAAGAGCTTTATCTATTTCTAGTTGTTTTGCAAACTCGTGGTTATTGAGCTCTCTCAACAATTAATAAAACGTAGAGAACGATTATCATTATCATAGTGTTCAACATGTAAAAGGACGAGTAAAGTCCTATGATCTGAACCAATCCTCTCTAGGTGAGACACCAAGGCTTTCGGATAAGTAGATAACCACCTTGTATTCACCAGACACTTATCCAAACGTTGGTAAATGTTTCCATGAGACCAGTTGTAAGGAGGACCCTGAAATCCCAAATTAGTCAGACTCTTATTAAAAATAAAATCAACTAAGAGCCAACTTCCACTAACTTGTTGGGAACTCCCATATTAGTGTTCTGCGGGAGAAAAAATAACGATGAAATCATTGACCAACAACCAATGAATATTTGGACACAGGTTAATATTTTCAATTTGACTCCAAATATACTTGCGCTTCACTTTAGAACGACTAGAATAAATTGCTATAAATTGAATCTTGGAACCTCCTAAACTATTCTGAATAATTCCATTGATGAATTGATTCGAAATATGAATAATATCAACGTGCACCAACTCATTCCAAAGAAGCCATATGTTGCCGCTAAAACCATGATAATTCAACCCAGAAAGAATTAACAAAATCATCCTTGACACCACCTTATCGACATTCTTTCCACTGACCTAAGTCTCAAATAAGGCCACTTTAACCCCCCAAACCGATGCAGGTAACCTGATCCGATCTGGAGTGTCATATTAGGGCCACCAGAGCGACCCACCGTAAAAATAGCAAAAATTTAAAACTTTTATTAAAAAATGTAAACTCATAAAATCATTTATATCTATAAAAGTAAACTTTACGGATATTCAGAAATAAAACAGATTATCAGACTTGTATATAAAACAAAATACAATTTATATGCCCCCTAATCACATGTATCATACTCTGCAAGCAACGCCGCAAAAACTCCCTTACGGATGTCCATAGTTGCACTGGTTCAATCATTTTAAACCTACAATGGTGAGTAATAGAGTGAGCTTTGGAAAGCTCAGTAATACAGAACTACCAGATGATGTTATAGGTCATACAGATAAATGGAAAACCATATAATTTCCTTATTAAATCAGACGTATACTGGTTTTCGGAATAATCTAGAGTTCCACTAGTAGTTCATCGAGTATAAGCCATGAAGATATCAATTCATATGAAGCATTCATAGTATCACGTTTTCAGGAGATCGAATAGGATGTCTAGTGTGTTCCAATTAAAACCAGTGAAAAGATATAAATCTTTTAAAACCATAGTTAAACCCCCAACCAAACTCCATTATGCAGTTCCCCAGAACTGCGTCCGTAGGCCTTACCCTAAGCACCTAGCAAAAGGGAGCCAACCTAAGGATATTCCTTGGAGCCTACCCAAGGGTATACTTAGGTCCGTAGGGTTACCCTATGCATACAACAAAGGGAACCAACCTAAGGATATACCTTGGGGCCTATGGGCCTACCCAAGGGTATCCTTAGGTCCGTAGGGTTACCCTAAGCTCACAACAAAGGGAACCAACCTAAGGATATGCCTTGGGGCCACGGGCCTAAGGATACCCTTAGGTAGGCCTATAAGCCCCAAGAAATATCTTTAGGTTGGCTCCCTTTTGCTAGGTGCTTAGGGTAAGCTCTACGGACGTAGTTTTGGGGAACTGCATAATGGAGTTTGGTTAGGGGTTCAACTATGGTTTTAAAAGATTTATATCTTTTCACTGGTTTTGATTGGAACACACTAGACATCCTATTCGATCTCCTGAAAACGTGATACTATGAATGCTTCCTATGAACTGATATCTTCATGGCTTCTACTCGATGAACTACTAGTGGAACTCCATAATATTTCGAAAACCAGTATACGTCTGATTTAATAAGGAAATTATATGGTTTTCCATTTATCTACATAACCTATAGCATCATCTGGTAGTTCTGTATTATTGAGCTTTCCAAATCTCACTCTATTACTCACCATTGTAGGTTAAAAATGATTGAACCAATGCAGCTATGGACATCCATAAGGGAGTTTTTCGGGCGTTGCTTACAGAGTATGGTACATGTGATTATGGGGCATGTAAATTATATTTTATTTTATATACGAGACTGATAATCTGTTTTATTTCTGAATATCGATAAAGTTTACTTTTATATTTATAAATGATTTTATGAGTTTACATGTTTTAATAAAAAATTTAAATTTCTGTTATTTTTACGGTGGGTCACTCCAGTGGCCCTAATATGAGACTCCAGATCGGATCAGGTTAACTGTATCAGTTTGGGGGTTACATTTAATGGTATAAGAGCAGTGTCTTCATACTCCAGAATCATACCCATATAAAAATCCAGTATAAATCAGTTTTAGCCGTAAATTGTAATACATGGATCGTGATCTAGTAATATATTATAAATGTGATAATGAAATAAACCATATAACCGATTTCCACCTGTACGCCATAAGTAGTCAAATGATTAACTTAAGGGAGTGCCTTGGGGCCTGAGAGCCTACCCAATGATCACCTTAGGTCCGTAAGAAATTTTCTCAGAGTTTTCAGACTTATTCAAATCATTTACTTAATCCTCAATCATTGAGGTTGCTAAGTTCATTTATTAGTCAAGTTTATCCCAGCCACTTCGGAGTTTCTAGAGTAATTTGGTCGTTTCAATGATTCAGATACATACAATACTTCCATTCAGTTCATTTCAGAGCTGTGGGTATTAGAAATTTTAGGGTTTAGATGTATTTTAGGTCATTTTACACTTTAGGGCATTTTGGTCATTTTACACTTTAGGGGTATTTCTATAATTTCAATATAGATCCAGAATTTAATTCGATGATTTCAAGGTTCCCGTGAATCAAGGTATGAGTTCTCAGGTCGTCTATATTATCATAGTCATCCATATTTCGTTTTACTCTTTAAGGGTATTATCGTAATTTTATTCAATTCCGATAGTGTTATTACTTCAAGTAAATTAGGCTTGAAAGTATTCAAGTTCTATTAAAGTTCAGAGTACTTTGTTCATTTGCTCACTGAAGGTTAATTTCACCACTAAGGGAATCTTGGTCCTTTTTCAATACAAGGGCATTTTTTTAATTTATCCATAGCGCTCTTTTCGATAATTTCATATCCAGATATTTCCAACACTTAACCTATAACGAGATTAATCAGAATTTATGCGTTCTGAGTTTACTGATTCACTGATTAAATTATTGAATCGGGGTTTATTCTCAATCACTCTACATATTTCTTTTTCGAGCCGTCTGAGGCTTTTAAAGTGTTTTGTCCTTAATCTATTTATGTCTGAGTCCAATGATAATTAATTACATCTAATGGATCAATCATTCCAATCAAGCATTTACCAACTATCTATGAGTTCCGTAAAGCATACAAAAGGTAGTAGACTATTACCTCGATTTCTGTGTCATACTGATCGACCATATAAATTCCATTCGAACGTCCTTGATCTTTAATTCAATGTCCAATAATTTCTCATATACATATCAACAGAAATTTCGTCAAAAACAGAGCTTAATTGTGGAAAATGGATCAAATCGGAAGATAAAATGCTGAAACACAACTTATCGAGTTCGAATATGGTAAAACCGTAAGACCATCAAATATACGAACTCGAATCCATAATAATTTCCTTCACCATAAAAAATAACTTATTAGAATTTAAATAGTAATTTAATGGTCCAATTGCTAAAACTAAAATCTTGTGGAGACACTATACTATTTAATTACTAAAATCAGAGACTAAATCGAATTAATTTAAACTATTTAACTAAAGATAAAATTATGTAAACACTTATGAACAAGGTTAAGTTCTCACCAATTTCAAAGGACTGAACCTGGGATTTTCCCCTTTTTTTCTAGCTACCTCCCACGTGACTTTACTGTTGAAATATAAAATCATTCTTTAATCTTTTCTTTCCCAATCCATTCATTTCCTTATTTCTTTCTCTGCAACTAGTTCTATAAGCCACAATTATATGTGCGATTGCCAAAGCCAATGAACAAACGAAAAGAGCAGCTTCCATGGCTGAACCTTCTCTAAGAATACTCGAACTGAACACAAATGATACCTTTAACGAAACGAAAACCAAAGATGAAACAGAGCATGTCGTTGTGATTCCAAGGTACAATCCGAGCTAGTCCCACGGCACCCAAGCCGAAGATTGCGACGCTTGATCCCGGTTGCAAGTCCGCAACATTCCAAGCCGCCCCAACGCCAGTTGAGACACCACAACTAAGAGGCTCATCTACTCGAGGGGGCGTCGGAGTCGATCTTTACGATGCAGGCGGAATCGATGACGGTGTATTCGCTAAAGGTGGAGGTGTTGAGAAAATGAAAGATGGGGCTTCCGTCCTTGGTTGAAAACCTTGTTTTCTTCTCATTTAGCATCACACTCTTCGATGGATTGACTCCAAACTTTTGGCAGAGATTCATTTTCTGGTTTTTGCAGCAGGTGCAGTTGCCACACTCGACTTTAAAAGATTGGAATCACATGGTCACCTTTTGTTATGTCTTCAACACCTTCCCCTACGCTCTCCACGATCCTTGCAGCTTCATGGCCTAGAATTCGAGGGTATGCTCTCTGAGCTTCATTCTCTCCTTTCCAAGCACTGAGATCCGTGTGACAAATTGAAGTGAAGAGAATCTTGAGCCTCACCTCCATTTTCTGAGGTGGAGCCACTCGAACATCTTGTATCAACATAGGCTCTCCAGGACCCCATGCTACCGCCGCTTTGCAAGTGATGGTTTTCCCTGCAGTGTCGGTTGACTCAAAAGAATTATGGTCAACGACATCCATTTTTTTCTTCTCTTTTTGCAGGTGTTTTGGGTAGAAAGAGCAGAGCTTATGTACAAATAAAGAAGAAGAAATGGCAAGGAAGTGATGATGAAGACTTTGGAACTTTACACGCGGAGACAACTCTTTCATGTTGTAGTGGTTTAACAACTCTTCCACTTGTGGTTCTCCAATTTCCATATTATAAAAATAAAAATAATAATAATAATCAGATTCATTCTAGAAATGCTTAAATCCAAGGCATAGAAATTTACACTTGAAATCCTTTAATCTTTTAAATTTTCTTGTGGACTTATCATTATAAATAAATAAAAACTATTTCAAACCTCCTAAACATTTTAACCTAGGATTAGGGTGTGACAGCGACCATACAAGATCGATATTCACGAATAAACGATTTGAAGTGTCGTTGAAAGGTTGCACTGGCAGCCCCTGGAAATTCCAAAAATGAACTTATCCAGAAAACAAAACAAACAAAAGTAACCAAGCATTACTGACCATTAATGGCCAAACCTCAGCTAGGCTTATCCCCCGCCTCCATACTATCGGGCTGACTATCCATTAAGGCCTCGTCCACCTCATCTAAATAGTGAGAAAACGAAGAAGATTGAGCAAAATCACCAGACCGAAGTTGATTAGGTAACGAATCCCCTAGACCAGGTTGACTTAACTGGTTTGAGATATGCTGAACAAGTTCCGCAGGAGACATCTTCGATGTGATACGAGGTTCCACCTTTTTACCAATTCATAACCCCCCGATACGAAGGCTCCACCACACCTTTTTCCAGCGGGTTGCGATCATGAGTGTCCCTTGAGGCTAATTTCTTTTCTTTACCTTCACCACCTTCAACAATTGTGACAGCTTTGTGATGGCCTTTAGCAGTAGCTGGTTTATAAGATTTCACCTGAGTATCTTGCCCACTCATCAGAGATACAACTGTTGCATTATTTTCCTTCGTTTGAGTAACCTTAATCCTTCTTTCCGGATTGGAGGCCATATATGCAACATTCTTATGCACCACTTTGAAATTATTTTCCCGTTACTAGTTGGCACTTTTATGATAGTATCATTACCACTCGGACCCATACGAGATGGAACAGCCTCATTCTGTACATTTTGTACTTCACCATTAGTTTCATTATCTTGAATAGGCTCAAAACGGGACCCAGATGTTGAGGCGTCCGATTATTTCTACCAGTTGGTCCTCCTTTACGTCTCCTTTTGCCAACCACCATCCATGGTCCAAACAGGTTCTTGGCTGAAATTTTCTCGGTTGGTTCATTCTGCAGTTCAGCAGTGACAACATTACCTTCCCCATTATTAGCAGTTGACTCCTTATTTAACAAACAAGAGTCTTTGGAATGCCCATAAACCCCACAAGAAAAACAAATCTAATTTAAGCCTTCTTATTCAAGTTTCTGAAGGAACCCATCTATGCGGATACAAGACAGTAACGATTATTGAGGTCGACAATAACTGCAAGGCATGCAAATTTAGCCCTACCCCCAACGTCCATGTTATAATCGATCTTAACAACTCTTCTAATAAATGACGCTATGTGTCGAAAATGTATATTTGTGTAGTACCGGTACGAAAGCTCAGGAAGCCTAATCCAAACAATCACTTGAGAGGGTTGCGTTTCTACAGTGGAAAAATTTCTTGTCCACGGTTTTACCGTCATGTAACTTCCATTTAATGTCCAAGGTCCTTCTGTAAGAACTTTTGTATAATCTTTTTTATCCGAGAATTGGACAATATAATAGTTATTATCCAGATAAATGAGTTATCTGTTACCTACTGGTTTCCACAAAGCCATAGTTCGGGTGCGTAGGGTTTTATAATGTATCAATCACCCCAACAATCTAATAATAATCGCGTTGCGCATGTTCTTATCGATTTGGTCATGAATTTGGTCAGAGAATTGTATAGACGGTATAGCCCCATATCAATCCATAATCACATCTTCCTGTATGACAATCATTTCCTTTTCTCTAAAGTCACCATTCACGATGTTACCATCAGTGGAATTCTGTGGGCATGAGACTATACTCGCATAGGACGCTTTCTCCTTTCCATTGTGAATGTTCTCTTCCGGTTGTCCAGTAGTCTGGTTATTTTCATGTGCAAAATTTTCTGCTTCACCAACCAGCATTCTAACGTCAGCATCCATAGTTGTAGCCATATCATGTTCGTTATTAATTTCATTGCTTCTGCCCTTCTTACAAGATCTGTTTACATCTAGCGGTGAAGGGGAAGCCGGCCGTTCTTTTGACTGTAGCGCGGAGCAGTCCGATGCGTTCTTCGGTGGTCGACCACCATGATTCTCTAGAAGGTTTTGACCAAACGGCATGATAGGGTTTTCCTGACTTGAGAGCATCTAGGGTTTTTTTATGGACTATGTTCCAAATATATTGGATTCAAACATTCTTATAACAATAAGACAAACACAAAATGATTGTTAAAAACATTAAATTAAAAGTTGTAAGATATAGAAGTGTAAATCATTTCAATCTTATAAAATTATTAAATTGTATTAAATTATTTAATAAAATAATATTATTAATTGAGTCTTATTAAAATATTTAGGAAGATATGAATTTAAGCACGGTTTAACGCGTATTATATTCTAATAAAATCTTATTTTATCCAGTAATTTATGTATATATAAACAATAAAAATTAGGAGACAATTTTAACAAAATGGTTGTATTTAAACAATTAAATAATCCTAGTCATCATCACCAACAATTCTTTTTTGAAATATGATACTTTGTATTAATAAAAAAAATGGAGAGTACACCACAACAAATATCTCATTAAAAAATCTCCCTAAAACCTAATTTAGAGGAAAAAGAATATACCTTGAAGTGGTGGCAATCCGAGGACGATAAAAGGAATAGTAAATATATACAACACAGATACAAGCTTCCACAAAGCAATCACAAAATCTACTTAAAAGCAGCCACAAAAGTTACTGGAAAGCATATTCGAGTACGCAAAACCAGAAAGGAGCTGCTATTCAACTGATCCCCCACCATAATCTGGAGAAGAAGAAGACCGAATCAGGGTAGCCAACAACAATGATCTGTAACGAATATTAAATAACCTTTCAACAACAACCAAGCACTAAGGATTTGGGGCATCGGACAAAATCTTGAACACTCGGGATCAACATCGGCCAATTCAATTTAGCCCAAACACCTATTTGAACAATAGCTTGATGAAACATCTGATCCACCGAAAAAGGATTACCCTCAAACCTGATTTTGTTTCTAAACAACGAAATTTGCCAGATCAACCCAAAGAACCCGATGTACCATAATGCACGTAATTTCTTTCTGATTCTCTGTTAAACCCATAGCTGCAGTAATTCTTTAACATTAAAAGGGAAAACAATACTAATATTCCACACAGAACACCATCTTTGCCAAACCTGCCAGACCCATTTGCAATGACACAGTACATGGTTGATGGCACCAACATTTAACACAAGTGATTAATTAAAAGCATAAACACACATTCTATATGTGTATTGATTTTAGTACCAATACATACGTGATATTATTTAATTATAATAAAGTATATTAATTAAAATCTAATGATTTTGAAAATATTTTAATAATTTCATATTATTTATCTAATTTTAAATTATTTTTATAATTTGTAATAGTTGATGATGTCATATTTTTAAAATGTATCACATTTTACCATCCATTAGTTTATTAGTTACATAACTAATAAAATTGATAAACAACAGAAGTTTGAAATTTTTATTAGTGACATAATTTATCTGATTGTAAATTACTTTTATAATTTAATTATTTTTTTAAATTATTTTTTCTGAATGAAAAAAAAAACTAATTTAATATCAACATCTAAATCGTAAATAAAACGGATCATGAATATCTCTACGAAATTACATATGAAAATCAGTGGAATTGTAGGGTTAGTTGATCATTAATTATGGCCGAAACTTACAAAGCGGTCGACTTATGTTGGCGAGGAAAAGTCCGATGCGTGTCCGTCGGTTATGAACAGAAAAACGAGTAGGCTGAACTTTCTTCTCCTTTGACTATTCAGATAATGCTACTATATATTAATGTTTCTTTCTTTGTAAAGGATAAATTAAAGCTAAAGAATCGATGAAGGGTGGTGGCGTTTTCTGGGTGGTGGGCTTTATAGTATTGTCATTGCTGAGTTCATGGCTTCCCTTTGGTCAAGCCAGGATTCCTCACTTCGCAGCTATCAAAGGTACTTCACCTTCATTTCTTTTCTATTTTCTGCTTTCATTTATTATTCTATTATGTTGCTCTGCTGATCCTTTTTTTAAATTCAAATCCCGAAGGAACAATAATGAAGAAAGAGTTTTAATATTAAAATATTTCTTGGCTTTGTTTTCTGTTTTAATTATTTAATTATTGTTTTAGTTTTCAACAAAAGCCTTCACGTTCTGTGAATCTTATTTTGATGCACTCTAAGTACCGGAAAAAGGAATGGCCGAAAGGGTGGTTTGCAGAGTTTTGGAGTGTTTGTTTAGTGTTATTAGGAGTGTGTAAATTCGGATATAATATCATAAATTTCAGATATTAAAAATAGAGATATGAATTCGATCCGAAATTTTCGATATCTAAATTTTCGGATCCGATATCCGAAAATCCAATCCTAATATTTATTATAATTTGATAAAAAAAATGATAAAAACGTATTTAATTAATTTACGAAATGATATTTATAAATATGATGGTTTTAAATAATTTTTATATCAGTTATATAAATTAGGTGTATTGATTGTTTAATCAATTCATTAATTATTTGAACTAAATAATAAGATACCTAAATTAATACATAGTGACTAAATTATAATTTGAAAACAGTAGAAGAACCAAAATCTTAGTTGAACATTGGGTCTGAGACTGAGTTATAGAAAAACAAAGTGAACTGTAAGGTAAAGATAGTGGAAGCATTGGGTCCAATTAATTTCGGATTTTCGAATAATCTGATTTCCTTGATTCGTATCCAGAGGCAGAACTAGAATTTATTATAGTCGAGTTAAAATATTTTTTATTTTTCATAGATATAATTTTTTAATCGTGGGGGCTTTATTTTATATATATATATATTTTTTTAAATAATAATTAATATTTTAAAAAATAATTGCTGGGCCTAGGCTCCCTTTTTCCCCTATGTTCTGCCCCTGTCCATATCTGATCCAATTATCTGAATTTTTTATCGGGTATCCAATCTGAACTATTCAAAAAAAAATCAATTCGAATATCCAAAAATTCGGATCGGATCATCCGATAAACGAATCGAATTATTTGGATCGAATATTTTTACACACCCCTACATGTTACCATATTAAATAGTACATTTATGTTTTTTTTCCTAAAGGATTAATGTGAAAAATAAGTAACTAAAGTATACCTAAAGTTAACTTTAGGTATCTAAAATATTTTTCGTTAAAAATATGTATTTAATGTTTTTTCGATTATATTTTTAACTACTTACATTTTTAACTTTATATTTTACGTGTCTGGACTGTAAGAACTATTAAGTAACTACTTAACATGTGCCACTTTTATATAATTTAAAAAAAATTATTTCAAAAAGCCATTTTAAAAATTATTTTTAAAAAAATCATTTTTTTTGAAATTATGTAAAAATTCCAAACTTCCTTAAAAACTTAATTTCAATCTCTTTGTCATCGTCGACCGCTGCCGAAATTTCAATGGAGTAAGATACCCTTGCCCCAACCTCTAATTACAATGACCAATCGACGATTGTAGCGTGGATAACATCTTTCAGTTGATTGCAAAATATTTAAACGACCATTGGGTGTCCGATCAGTCATGAAAATAAAAGGTTTGGACTATTGGGAGGTTAGTCAATCGAAAAGCATTTAGTGTTTGGCAAATTATTTGGATTGGTGACGGTCGACGGTGTTAAGGATTGAAATTGAGGTTTTTTGGGATTTTGGTTTTTTTATAATTTTAGAAAATATTGAGATTTTTAAAAATAAAATTTAATTTTAAGTTTTTTTAAAATAAAATTTTATATTCCTAACACATATCACTTAATGATTGAATTTAAAGTTCGTTACAGTCAAGCCACTTAAAAATATATCAAAAAAACGTTAGGCATCTAAAAATGTAACAGAGAAAACGTTAGACACCTATTTTTAACAAAAAAAAAATACTTTAGGCACCTAAAAGTGTAACAAAAAATACTTTAGCACCTAAAGTTAACTTTGAGTATACTTTGAACACATATTTTTACATTAAATCTTTTTTAACGAAAAATACGTTAGACACATATTTTTAACAAAAAATACTTTAGGCACCTAAAGTTAACTTTAGGTATACCTTGAACACTTATTTTTACATTAAATCTTTTTTAAATGATGAGTGATCAAATTGGAACAATAAAATGTTAGATATAATTTAAAAAATTAGTTAGCGACTAAAACAGAACTGCGATAAAAAGTAAATGCATAGTTTATCTTATTTTTTTTATGTATATGAGTTTTTTTTTATACTAATAACTTTTTTAAAAAAATTAAATATAAAATATTTATATTATTAATATATAGGTAGCAACTTTCAAATTTTTTATAGATCTGTTATTGTTTGAGAAGAGTAGCAGTGAGCATATTGTAAATTATATAATATTATAATTTCTTATAGAATAATAATTAGTGATTGGCTTGATGTTCCCAATGGCAGAAAATTTGGATCAACTAAGTTTAAGTCGTCGAAGTGCAAAGGAAGATCCTCCAAGGGTAACCAGTCCTGTTAAAAATGGAAATTATCAACAGGTGTCACCTGCAACGCCCATCTTCAGCCGTGGACGAGCATAGTGAATGCCATCTTCTTCAATTTCCGACTTTATTTCAATAAGTTGTGTTTTCTATATTAATGCTTTTGGTCCCTAATAGTTTTCCTCATTGTAATCAGCTTCACCTATTGAGTAATATAAAACAACAAATCACATGAAATTCGGTGATTCATATGGAATGCCAATTCGCGATTTACATAGTTTCTCCAGGGATTGAAATCTTCCTCCAGGGGACTGTTGTTGATAGACAAGCTGGTTTCATGTTGTCTGCTCCACCATCGCGCTTGAAATGTATAAAGTTTAACAATCTGCTCTTTGCCAACAAAGCTTTCCTTGTCAATTCTTCGATCCTTGCTACTTCTCGCTTGTTTCGACAATAAGGACAGTAGAATTTACCAGAATCATCAAAAGAAGGTTTCAAAATTCATGCACACCTTATGCAATGCAATTGGGCAGTCATTTTCGCTGCACCGCTTCCGCCATTGCAGCTATAAGAAAACACTCCAAACGAATGAGAAAGGATACATTTCACTTAACAAAGTCTGGAACTACAACATTATCATCCTCATCCTTCTCATCATCGGGAGCCAAATCACTATCACCAGCAATGCCTCTGCCGCTGCCATCATCATCACATTCCTCCTTATCATCAGCATCATGCTCATTATCATCATTATCTTGACTAGAGTGAGTGTCCTCTGATTCCCCATTACCATGACCATGTACATGATATTCTTCATTATCTTCATCCTATGCCAAAAGAATATATAAAAAGTGCAGAAATTAGTTATATATATTAGGCTTACATTTCGACAAAAGACGGTACAAATGTTTCACTTCCACGTCGCACACGGATAAACATAGAAAAAGGCTTCAAATCTTAGGGCTTTACTTGGAAAGGAGAAAGAATTGAGAAGAGCTATTAAGACGACATTTGTTCATAAATAATTTTTAACCATTTGACATTGAACGAACACACAATTGATCACTCAATTCGTATTATATTTTATTATTTAATAAAATGTTTTTATTTTCTTGTAAATATAGTTATAATATATATAATATTTTTAAAAATATATTTCAGATTATAACTTAAATTAAATTATTTATATATTGAATAATTGTAGTGTAAACTATTTAGATTATTACCCGACTATTAATAAATTTTAAGTTGGATCATAATTCAAATCATTTGAATTTAAAATGTTATACAAAACGAAATCTTAGACTAGGAAGACCAACAAAAAAAATATTTATAAACAAATATATTCAATTACTGAAAGTTATAATATAATCATCGATATGTATTTTTAAATGAGAAATTAACATGATAATTAATAAAACTAATATAATAATAAATTTAATGTTTAATATTTTATTCTAGTTCTCATTTTTTCTTGTCTCTTTTTAATATCATCAATCTATTTTATATTATTTTTTAAAATAAATATTATTTTATATTCACGTTAGTCTAAAAAATATTTTTTTCTTTCTATAGTTTATGCATGAGCAATGAATCTATTTAAATAACTTTGGTTTGAATATTGCACAAACCAAGAGATTTCAGTAGAAAATAAATTGATGTTATTTCTTGATGTCTCAGATTCGAGTATTAGATTAAAATCCATATGGGCAGATATTTTAATGTCTATTGTTATCATAAAATATGACATAAATTAAGTAATTGATTATGTTATAAAGTCATAAAGTATTAGAAGTGTCATGGAAATAAAAGTATAGATACTATTAAAGTTGTATTTATAATTTGATGAGAGACATAATCATAAATACATACAATAATTGATTCGTAAATCATATATATAAAGGGTTATGGTACCAAAAAATAGATAATCTTGTATTTTCTCTTATCTCGTCAGAGAATTTATACTAAAGAGAATTATATCTTCTCGGAAGATCGTAACCAAAGAAATATTCAAAGATCTTAGCTTCTGGTAATCTCTAACCATCAATTCAGGTACACTTACATAAATCTAGTATTTATTAATTCTTGGCGATTTGACATGATTAGATCCTAGTTAATTTTCATATTTATTATGATTTGGTTCTTACAAGTGGTATCATCGCCTCGTCACGGTGAATCATTAAGAAACAATTATTATTATTTTTTGTTGGATTCAATTTTTTTTAATCTGCAATATTCGATTATATTTTTTTAATCGAATAATCTTTATCAATGAATACTCGTGTGTGAGTATAGGAGATTTTTACAGCAACATTAATCATAATTAAATTTGTTGACGTTGCATGCTTTTTCTTGAATTCGAAGGTGTTTTGCGTCAATTATTAACTTTTATTAAATAATTTCTTGAATTATTATTAACTCAAAAGATATACTTGAATAATTTATTAGACGCATGAATAAGTTTTGGTTTTTAAATCATAATTTTTGCTATTAATCGATAACAATGAACTTTGCAATTATGAACCATATATTTGTTTTATTAATTTAATATGTTATCATTTTGTTTTTTATGCATGTCAATTTTCGTTGCTTTGGATCGATTAATAAATTAAGGTTTTAGTTTTGATTGATTAATATTTTTTTATTGATCATCGTATAAATTTGACGATAATGAATTTATTTTAGCAATCTATAGCCAATATGTTTTCTGTGATCCTAATGATCTCTTAAATGAATTTAAAAAAAAATCATTTTTTGGGTGATTGATTAAGAAACTTTTAATAAATAATCAAAGATTAAGTTTTTTGGTTTTTAATGGTTTCATTCAGACATTCTTATTACGAGTTATTTTGAAAATCATTATTTGAAAATAAAATTTCATTTTAATCTTTGACTGTTATTGGAATATTAAATTATTTAATAACTGCTCAATGTTATTTCAGTTATCGAATATAGATATGTATCTTGCTAATGTTATGGACTATGAAATATATATTTGGAATAAAATATTGATTTATGAAGTTATTGATTTCATGTTTATTTTTTTCGTCATTTATTAAGTTGTGAACTAAATGCATGTTTAAGGAATTCTCATAAACAATCAAAGACTTGAATTTTCAATTTATGATAGCACCATTTAATTAACCTTATTTTGGGTTATTTCGAATAATGTAGTGCAACCATAAATTTTAGTGTTAACTTTTGATTGTTATAGAAATATTAAATTTAAATATTAACATTTATTTTAAGATGACTTAATTAAAGCAATAATTCATTAAAGGGACCTCAATTATGAACAATATTTTATACAAGTTTTGTACATGTAACTTAGGATATGTTAGTATTAATCGACCCAAAAGAAGATTAATAGTTGACATAATTGCATGTACAACTTTGGTAATAAGCATGTGATAATTATCCAGTTTGATATGTGAGTAATAAATCGACCCAAAGGAAGATTTTTGCTCAACATATTCTTATTATCAGTGTTTGATTACCGCACTAGATATCACTTAAGGTGAATATTTTGTCTAAAGATGAAATATTAATGAAGCATCTGATATCTTGAGATAATATTTAAGTGAATTCAAATTTATTATTATTAAAAGATAAATTAAGAGAAATTGATCGGTTGACAATATTTCTATGGTTTTATTTATATTGTTAATGCAATTTATGTATATATTCAATTCGATTTTTTAGGTTAATATAATATATATATTTTGAAACAAATTAATTCATATTATGGCTATGTCTGATATTTTGATAGATTAGTTGAAACATAATGTCGCAAAAGTGACATTTTTTGTGTATACTGATTTATTTAAAATATCAAAATGATTATGGGTTTCTTGTGATTCGTGCATTTATTAATTGACCCAACGGAAAGTTAATATTTGGCCAGATTTCAAGTGACACATGTGGTAATAATATGTGACAATTATAAGGTACTTTATGTGAGCATTATATTAGTCCAAAGATTTGTCTATTGTTCGACATAGTTTATTGTCAATTTTTTATTACTGCAACGAAAAGTACTGATTACTATTAATATTACTATCCAAAGACTTGATATTGATGTAGTGTTTGGTATCTTGAGATGAGAATTACCCATAATTTTGAATTTATTTGTTTACTTAAGATGTGAGTTTCAATTTTATGTTTTGTTTTGTATTCAACTAATTATTTATTTATTGCTATCACAATATATGTTATTATACATTTTCTGCTCATGCTCAGGAAAACAAATCTCAATGAATGAGAAAGTACACGTATATAAGGTTTTAGTTGTATGAATATAGACTTTGCACTAAAGAAAGAACAATTTCCACCTCTCATGGGGGATAACATCCAAATTAGTATAAGGGATTTTGAGAGGTAAAAATTGTTTAAATTGCATGAGTCTAGTGGTCATGAAACACAATATTTTAGAAGCATTTAGGGGCACATACTATGAAAAAATTACTTAAGCCAATGGTTTCCTTGACAAAATTGAGAAATATGTTTTTCAAAAATAATAAGGTTTAAACGGCATCACTTTTGACTTCTTTGATGTCTATAAAGTATAAAGGTCAAGGAAATGTGAGGGAATACATTATGGATATGTTTCATATTGCTTCAAGACTTAAGACACTTAAGATCGAGTTTTTTCTGAAGAATTACTTATTCTTATAATTTCAATATCACTTTCTATAACGCTTAATCAATTTAAGGGGATAAATGAACTCTAAATGAGCTCATTTTTCATTGTGTGCAAGAGGAATAAATGTTGAAGCATAATAAGTCTAAAAGTACTCACTTGAAAAGTGCATATAAAGACAAAGGCAAAAATAAATTTAGTATGTAATTCTTAAGGGTCCAACTCAAAAGAGATAACAATATGTTACAAAGGGTTGTTCCCTTTTGTAATAAGTTAGGACACGTGAGGATAAATTGAATTCTAAAACAGTAATAAACTACTTTGGCTATTTTGAGTGATCTGGGGATTATAAGTTTCATGATCTCATAATTAAACATATTTTTAAGGTGATATCTATAACACTATATTTTAAGATGTTGAGTTTAGAGGGAAAAATAAAGTTTAAGGAATTGATTTTGAGGAGGATTTGGATTACAACTCAATTCCTATTATCACTTTTGATGATATCCATGTGTTTATACATGTTATTAATCAAGAAGTGAAACTTGAATCTCAACAAGATTATTTTTGAACAACTCTCTATTTAAGATGAGAAATTGTTACGGAAAAACACACTCAACAACCTCAAAGAACAAGTGTCATTAGGAAGATCCACGAGATGAGAGAAATATTATTTTAGATTATTATGTTTCTACAAGAAATAAAGATGCAGTAGAATGATGAAAAATGATCTAATCAACTTTCGTCATGTCATAAAAGTTATGACTCTCAAAAGTGGATTAATGTCACGTAAGAGGAGTATAAGTTTTGTACAAGATAATAAAGTTTGAGGACTTATTCCATTACTTGAAGGTACAAAGTTGATTGGTTATAAATGGATATTTATAATCAAGATGGATGCAAATGGTGATGTTGATAAGTATAAGGCATGTCTTGTATATAAAGGATATACTCAAAAAGAATGAATTAATTTTGTAGAGATGTTCTCTTTGGTTTCCTTGAAAGACTCTTTTAGAATAATCATGATACTAGTTACTAATATTTGATCTTTGATCTTAAATTACATAAGTTGGATTTCAAAATTATATTTCTCAATATGGTAACATTGATTAGATGTTTAATATGGTGCAATTAGAAAATTGTGTCTAATGATACAAAATTAATGATATGCAAATTAAGAAAATCCATTTATAAGTATATGTATGACTCTTGTTAAGTGTATAACAAATTTCAACAAGTAATTATCTCGTTTGGTTTTAAGATAAATTTGGTTGATAAATTTTATATACTATAAGTTTAGTGAGAGTAAACCAAATAATACCCATTATTGCTAAAGTGTTGGGATTTATGATGCTCTATTGATCAACCAAAAAAGTGCCAAGAGGGGGTGAATTGACTAAATAAAAATTTGGGAGTATGAAGAGAAATGATAGGAAAAATTGTACAACAATTTATAGTGGTTTAACTTCCTTAATAAAGCTTACATCCACTATCTTAGTCCCACACTAAGGATTTCTAACAAATTCACTAATTTGTTTTTTCTTTTTCTAGGCTCAAGAGTAACCTTTTACAACTCCCTAGTTTTCAATGGCTAAATTAGAACTAAACCCCTTTAACAAAAGAATAAAAAAATATAAACAAGAAACCTCTCAAATGAAGGTGTTTAAACAATTAAGCTCACTAAAACACACTATTTACAAGAGAAAACAAAGAATAAAGAATGAAACTTTTCTTTTAACTATCAATGCTTGGATATGTGTTGTGTAACCTTCTTTAGGTGTCCTCAACTTGTTTTTATATGTTTGAATGAGTTTCTAGCCATTGAGGATGTTTTAGAGCAATTGGGGACTTAAAAGTTGCAAAATAAAACTGTCCTAACCAGGGAGTATCAGTACTCGAGCTTGGAATATTGATATTGCACTAATAAAAACTAGTTGTTTTTTTTATCATTAGGCTGGGAGTATCGATATTGCGCTAATAAAAACTAGTTGTTTTTTACCGTTGGGATGGGAATGTCGATACTAGGTTTACGGTATCGATACTACTATACAAAGTAGTATTGATACTTCTTTGAGTATCGGTACCAAAAATGTCTATTGTAATCTGAAAACCTTTAAAATAATAGGCAGTATCGATATTGCCACAAGAGTATCGATACTTCTCTTACCTTTGGTACCGATACTACTCGAATAATATCGGTATTGTTCATGTGGTATCGATACTGCAAGAACAATATTCGTACTGCTTTGCCAAAAAAAATCTTGTGTTCAAATTTATGTTTCATGGACTTTGAATTATTTTTGAAAGCATTGAATAAATTCAATCAAGTCCAAAAATATTTTTCCCTAAATTTGTTATATCAAAATAGGTTCAACAATCTCCCCCTTTTTGATATAACAAAACGTTTGAAAAATGGCATTGGCAAAACTCCCCTTAATAAAACATTTAATGAAAATAGAAGTATTTTGGAAAATATTTAAGCTCCTCTTTTTCATTCTTGAAATTGAATTTTTCAAACTTATACTTCTCCCCCTTTTGTTATATAAAAAATAATTCAAATTTTTTAAGTTCAAAGTAACAATGAAGAGTAAGTTTAAATTTTATCATAAAATCATTTGAAAAATCAAAAACTCCCCCTCAACAAATGCATTCCAAAAACAATTTGACTTTAACAAGTTGACACTTAAAAACTATTGAATTTCAACAAAGATAAACAAACATATTAGAAACACGTGAAATTCAATAAATCCAAGTTTAGTTTACTTTATGCAACATTAACATGAGACATTAAAGTTTATATGCATAAAGATTTTCTAAAAATGTTATGCATTTGAGAATTTTGATATATGTTGTTAGAGAAATATCATTTTTCAATAAAAAGCACATGCATAAACATTTAAATTTAAGGTCAAAAATCAAAGTTTGTAAAAATAAATCATTAAAAACATATTTGGCCAAAAATCATTATGATGAATAAAACTTTATGAAAAATCATTAAAACATTAAAATGTTTACCATAACACATTTTAACATACATGACACAAATTTATCATTTATGCTTAAAATTCATGCATAAACAAAATAGGCAAACAATATATAAAAACAAAAACATTAAATTTAGAGGTTACTCATTCCTTTCTTTGTATGGCTAGAGCATTTGAATTTCTTCACTTTTGTCACCATTGCTCCCACATACCTACAAGAGACATTTATTTGGATTTTGGTATCCAAATTTCTTTGGATCCTTGAATGATGGTGCAAAAGTCTCTTGTTCCCTTGGGAACCCATACTTGCCTAATTTTAAAGGATTTTCTAAGTTTAAGGACAAGTATGTTCTAGTGATCATGGAAATAACAATGTGAGCATTTTACCATTTTCAAACATGATGAATTATTTTGAAAAATTAATTCATTTTCTTTGTTAAGCTTTCAAGATTAATTTTCAAATCAAGAGTTTTTTTCTAAATCATTGATTTTGATTTTAGAAATCTCAAAAGCATTTTTTCAAAATTTCATTTTGTTTTTCAAAAAATAAACTTTGCTTTCAAAATTAATTTTTTTTCAACTTTAAATTTTGAAATTAAATTCTTATATTTGGAATTCATGGTTTCAAATTCAAATACAACTCATCATTGACATCTTATAACTCTTTAAATGAATAAGAATTTAAATCACAAGAGTTAGAAATTATCCTTGAATCTTCTTCGATGGCCATGAGACATAGATTGGCAACTTCATCTTCATCATTTGAGTATTATTCAACACTCCAATCCGCCATAAATTCCTTCATTTTGTTTGACCCCTTCTATTTTAAGAGAGGACATTCATATTTGACATGTTCTGGTCTTTGGCACTCAAATCACACCGAGGGACCCTACCTCTTACTCGATTCATGCTTCACTTACTTTCCTTTAGAAGACATGAATCTTGGGAATTTTTTGAAGAGCTTGGCCATCTTTTCATCTTCATCCACCTCTTCACTTGAGTCTTGATTACTCTCATTGGTTGATTTGAAAGTGATTCTCACTTTTTTTTTTCTTGTTATTCTCTTCTTCTTCATTCTTCTTTTGGAGTTTCACCTCATGAGTGAGTTGAGAACCAATAAGCTCATCAAGAGTGTACAACTCCAAGTTCTTGGCTTCTTCGATGGTGGTTCCTTTGCCTTACGAAGATGTAGGCAATGAGGTAAGCATTTTTTGCATCATTTCTTTATTGGGATAAACCTTCCCAAAGTTCTTCAACTCATTGATGATTGAAGTGAATAGATTAGATATCATCTTTATGTATTCATCGGGCTTCATCTTGAAGTTCATGTAGTTATGAGTAAGAATGTCAATCTTGGACTTCTTCACTTGGATGGTTCCTTCATAAGTCACCTCCAACTTATCCTAAATGTCCTTAGTATTAGAGCATGAAGATACTATATTATATTCGTCCGGGCTAAGAGAACAAAAAAGAATGTGCATGGCTTTGGCATTGAGTTGGACAAGCTTTCTATCTTCACTTGTCCATAATGATCTATTCTTCAGAGAAACGGGAGAACCGTTGATGATGGCATCCCAAACAGGTCGGTAGCTTAGATGAACAATATCATCCTATTCTTCCGATAGGAATAATTTGCTCTATTGAAGTATGGTGGCCTATGGATGGAGTGAAAGTCCTCAAGGTAGTACACGTCGGATGTGGAAGTCATCTTCTCAGTTGTTTCAGGAATTGATAGAGAGCTCCAAGGATATTCACAAAGTTGTTAGACCATCGATTTATGAGCCCTCTTTGATACCAATTGTTGGGATTTATATTACTCTATCGATCAACCGAAAAAGTGCCAAAAGGGGGTAAATTGACTAAATAAAAATTTGGGAGTATGGAGAGAAAGGATAAGAAAAAATGTATAACGATTTATAGTGGCTCAACTTTCTTAATGAAGTTTACATCCACTACCTTAGCTACACACTGAGGATTTCTAACAAATTCACTAATTTGTTCTTTCTTTTTCTAGGCTCAAGAGTAACCTTTTACATCTCCCTAGTTTCCAATGGCTAAACTAGAACCAAACCCATTTTACAAAATAATAAAAAGAATGTAAATAAGAAACCTCTCAAAGGAAGGTGTTTACACAATTAAGCTCACTAAATCACACTATTTACAAGAGAAAACAAAGAATAAAGAATGAAAGCTTTTCTCTTGATAATCAATGCTTGGATAGGTGTTGTGTAACTTTCTTCAAGTGTCCTCAACTTATTTTTATATGTTAGAATGAGTTTCTAGTTGTTTCTATCCGTTGGAGATTTTTGGAATCGTTAGGGACTTAAAAGCTGCAAAATAAAACTGTCCAAACCAAGGAGTATCGATACTCGAGCTTGGAGTATCAATACTACGCTAATAAAAACTAGTCATTTTTTTCGTTGGGTTCGGAGTTTCAATATTATGGTTTACTGTATCGATACTACTATACAAAGTAGTATCGATACTTCTTTGAGTATCGGTACCAAAATTACCCACTATAATCTAAACACCTTTAAAAACAATAGGTAATATCGATGTTGCCATAAGAGTATCAATGTTTCTCTTGCCTTTGGTATCGATACTACTAGAACAATATCGGTATTGTTCATGTAATATCGATACTGCAAGAACAATATCAGTACTGTTTTGTCAAAAAATTGTTATTGTGTTCAAATTCATGTTTTATGGACTTTGAATTATTTTTAAAGCATTGAATAAATTCAATCAAGTCCAAAAACAATTTTACCCTAAATTTATTATATCAAAATAGGTTCAATAAAAAGGAAACAAGTTTAGTCTTATTCAGCGCCCTAAGAATGATTTTGAAACTAAGGAAATGCAAAAATATTCCTTGTTCTTTAAAATAAATAAAGAACTAACACACGTCATTTCTATGTCAAATAATTTATCCTAAATCTCAAAATTAATAAAATAAAATAGTATAGTAAGAAGAATGGTCGATCCATAGGGACTCTGGAAGTTACTGAAAATTTAGTTCTTGATTTCTGATCTAAGCGAAAAATGCAAGATAATAAATAAAGGGGAGATTTGTTGATAGCTTATAAAGAAAGTAAATTGAATTTAAAGGTAATAAAGAAAGTAGAGATGAAAACTCTATGAAATAAAATCAGACTTAGACTTTAGTTTTGCCTCAATTTTGTTGATCATTGAATAGGATATTATCTTCGGATTCATGTCGTTTACAGTCTACAAGGCTCAACCTATGTAACTTTTTTTTCTCACAAGTGAATCGATCATGCAAAATCAATCTTTGGATCACAGTCCTTATGTGGCTAACTGCGATAATCATTTGTTAATACCAACTCAATTTTAGTTTTGGAAAAACCCAACTCGGATTATAACATCTCGATGAGAATTGAACCCGATTTCAGTTTTTCTTAGTGGACCGCCACTAAGTGTGTTCACAGGAAGTCAAATATGCTACAAGTTAATCCTTCCTCCCAACTATTAATCAAAATCGTAATCAATTTTTGAAAGGAAAATGTTTTTGATTATAAAAGAATGGTCGATTGTCAATCCTTGATTCCATAAAACTAAAAATGTAACCCAAATGGGTATAAGGTTCTTTTCAATTCTCATGATCAAAACTGAGTCATTGCTTCAGCTTTTGGCTACGAAAAAATTAGCTAAGCATGGAAAAAACCATACTTAGCATTTAAAGATAAAGAAAGCTTTTAAATAAAAATAAAGAAAAAATGAAAGTAAAATAAAAGAAAGGAAATTTTATAACGTAAAGAAAACTAAAAACAAATGAAAATGAGATACGAGAGATGATGTTTTTTAGCTTACCCTGATGGGTATTTATACTCTCTTAAAACCCTAAAAATGTAGCAGAAATGACAAATAGATCATTCTTAGAATTTGTTTAAATTAAATCCTAAAAAAAGAAAAATCATAATTTAAATTTTGAATTTGCAGCTGAGTCTCTTGTCTTTATGAAACTGCTGACTGGATGCTACACATACGCAATCATGCCCCAAGTCATGCTCACGAAGTTGGCCTTAATACCATAAAATAAAAAAACTGTAGAATTGCGTTATTTAAGTATCATTTCTGGAATCTGACATCTTGCACAAAAAATAAGTTTAAACGCCCAAATCAACAACAAAAACCAAAAAATCAGGGAGTAATTAACAATAAAATAATGACTATTTAAAGAACTAATCAAGAACTTAATGAATACTCGAGTTTATACGCATTCAGACATAATGTATGCTTTTAGGAAATTAAGTAGATATTTAAACAATTTAGGTATGGATCGTTGGATAGCAGCAAAATTGATGCATACAATACATTTAAGAATAAAATTAAATGTTATATACTCACATATAGGAGGTCTAATAAGTAAGAGATCATCAGGTTTATGGACTTTGACTTATTGGAATATGGATGCAAAATTTTGTCACATGAATTGCTAATTATGGATTTATAAGAAAGACCATTTGAGTTATTTTGTGACAATTAAGTTGTAGTCCTTTATTCCATATACAACAAAAACACCTTAAAGTCTAAGCACATAGACATTATGTTTCTGGTTGTTAAAGAAAAATAATAGTAGTTATGTGTTTATAGAGTATATTGGTACAAACTCATAATTGCATGCATACTAAGGAATTGTCACCCCCAAGGTCTTTCATAGCAAACTACTCATATGGGTGTAATATCATTTAAGGATATTTGGTTATAGTGGGAGTTTTTAACTTTAAAAATGGTTGTTTGTTATAAACACAAATTCAGTTACTTCAGTTTAAGGATATTTATTTTAAAGTTATTTTCTGCAGAAATAAAGTTTGTTTTGGTTTATTCACACTCTGATTTTGGTAAAATTTGATCTCACTAATGTTTAAAGGGGAATAGTTGGAAATAGACATGTGTGGTTCACATTGTATGTAATTTCTATGTTATGCTCCATGGTTGATCTATGTCATTTAACTATGTTTGTATAGGTGGCTATTGATGGGTCTAGTCATGATTAATATGACAAAAGCCGCTTTGATCTTATATGGATATAGTTGATTGACAAGATTGTTATAGAATACTTATTGCATGATAACAAATTTTGAGCTCATAAGCCCAAGTGGGAGATTGTTGGATTAAAATTCATAATTATGAGCACATATTTTTAATGTATGTTGTTATCATAAAATATAATGTAAGTGACAAATTATGTTATAAAGTCGTAAGGTATTAGAAGTGTCATATAAATAAAAGTGTAGATACTATTAAAGCTTTATTTATAATTTGATGGGGGCAGAGCCATAAGTACAAACAATAATTGATTCTTAAATCAGCTATATAAAGGGTTATGGTCCCCAAGAAATAGATAATCTTGTATTTCATTGATCCCCGTCGGAGAGTTTATCCTAAAGGAAATTATGTCTTCCTGGAAGATCACAACCAAAGAAGATTCAAAGATCTTAACCTTATGGGTAATCTCTAACAATCGATTTAGGTACGCTTCCGTAAATCTAATATTTATTTTATTCTTGGTGATTTGGCATAACTAGGAAGCATAATTAGTTCCTAGTTAATTTTCATATTTATTATAGTTTGGTTCTTACATCGAGCATTATGAGTGCGGGGTGTAAGTGTTCAATGTCAAATAGTTGAGAGTTATCTTAGAACAGTTATTGTCTTGTACTTACATCAATTAATTAAAAAAAAACTTTGGTTCGAGTATTTTATTGATATTATAACTCCCTTACTCATGGAACTACCATGCGCATCAATCTCATTATAACTCTCGGCGCTCTGCTTGGTTCTGTTCTTTCTAAATTTAGACACAAAGATTTGAATTCAATCAAGTTAGTCCTTTAAGGCTTTGCTTATGATTCAATTAAGTCCTTAACATTGGAAATTTTAACAATTAGGCTCACTAATGTTTCAATTTCGCCTCTATTGATGTGGAATGATTCTCGAAATCACTAATTCTAATTTTGAGGTGTAACAACTCTCTCTCCTTAAAGAATTTTTTCCTTAAAGTTTACAAGACTTAACAACATCTCTACACTTAGTTACTTATCTTTCGCTTAAACCTTAATAATAGAATTCTAACGATCATATCACTTTTATTTCGAGGGTAAAACTCGGAATTGGTTTTCCTTTTTTAAGAATATTTTCAAAATAACTCCATAATTTCATATTTTCGTTGCGCACTTGATTATACAATATTCAAAGTCATATTTCTTCTCATTCAAAATTCTTTCTCGAACACTTAATCATAGCTCAAACAATTGCTACGCACAACTTCCTATAGAAAATTTCAAATTCCTATACATAGATTTCTAAATAATGTGCATCAAGTACAAAGTTAACAATATTAGAGAAAATATTTCTTAATGGAGGCAACAAGGTTGTTAATCAGACAAGTACAAGTATAATAGCCGGAGATATGGGTGAAGGTGTTGATTCAAGAAAACCTACATCATAATATGTAACAATCTTTCCATGAAATTATTTCTAAACAATCAAAACTCCAAAAATATGTGACATAATCAACAACGAAACAAAAATATTTTATTATATTATATATTTATTTATTTATTTATTATTATTATTAATATATTTTTATTTTATTATTTTTGCAGGCCCCACACTCAACAACCTCGATTTAGTGAGATTTAAAAAATAAACTAACGTATTTGAGTCCTATTAAACACTAAAACCAAAGCATTTTGAGTCCAAGTAGGACTCTACATCTGAGCTAAAAATAAGTTTCTTTAGACTATAAATAGACTCAAGCATCAAGAGGAAAGGACGAAGACAAAAAAGTGGAACCAAAATCAGAGGAAGGGGCAACGATTTGGAAAAACTGAGGGAAGAAAATGACAAAAAATAAGCGTGGAGGATCCAAAGCCAATATCTAAAAACACGAGGAGTGACAGAGTATTTTCATTGCAAATCCAGTTTCTCTACATGCAAAACATGGGAGATGTCACAACTTTTGACTTATTCTTTTTATTTCATTTTTATTTATTTACTTTATATATATTTTTCATTTTCTCCTAATTTTAATATTTTTATTTCTTTTTACATTGTTATATATATATATATTTATTTATTTTTTTCATTTTTTATTAATATTATTATATTAATATTTTTTATTATTCTTGTCTCATGTTTATTTTTATTTTTACAATCTAACACTTTTTACTTTTTAGGGATACTTTCAATCGATCAAAGATAATTAATTTGAATTGAATTTTTAAATTTCAATTTAAATTTTGATTTTTGCGATTAAGACAACCGATGAATTAATTGGTACCGAAAGGGCGGTTCAAGGGTGCTAATCCTTCCTTGACCGTAACCGACTCCCGAACCCGACACGTTTCTGGTACAACGCATATCAAGTAAGATGGTGTCCGACCTACCTAAATTCGTTTTAAATGGTTGGTGGCGACTCCAATTCATTTAATCCAAGTCGAAGCCCAATTCGGGGCCCAACCGAAAGACGGTTCCGACAGCTTGGCGACTCCACTGGAGACATGTAAGTTAGTCAAGCTATAATTAATTTCCGATTGTCTTTTATGCGAAAATAGTAAATTTTAATTTTAATTTATTTATTCGATTCCAATTATTTACCTTTGATTATTTTTTTCAAATAAATAGTTGTACTGACATTTTTTTCAATGATTTCAGAGATTTTTTGAAAAGTTTCTATCTCGGGCTCTATACCCGAGCTCTGAACCCTGTTTAAGTGGGGGTAAAAGCGACGCCTTCGTGTGCATTTATTCACCGTGCGGGCCTAGCAAGTAGCCTTTGGGATTCATATACCTTATGTCTTCGTGTGAATTTATTCACTGTGCGGGCATAAGGGAATGTGCCATCTCGAGTTTAACTTAGTCCACACAAGCCTGTGATGGGTTTAGGACTAAGGGTTTGGCAAGCCCAAGGGGGCACCGGCAAGGAGAACTCGAGTACCGTTTTTTAGAACCTAAACCGGGAGACTATGGAGAATTAGAGCCCACCCCAAAACCTCATTTCAAACCCTAGGATGTCTGAGTTATTTCCTAATTTACTTTCTGTTCAAAGGATGCGAACTAGGCAAATATGCGGTTAGGATTTGTTTGAAATTAGCATGTGGGATAGAGATCATGTCCGGGAATGAATAATAAGCATATGGGGTATATATCATGTGGGGTAGGATTTTTCATTTTTATTATTGTTTTGATTTACCTCACTAACTCTTTTTTTTTGTTCTATTTCATTTTGTTCCCATCATTTGCATCATTCAAAAGAGGTATTGATCCACCAAAAATGTGTTTGTTAAACACGAATAATCTGCATTAATGGACAAAGGGGTTGTAATACAAGAGATAAAAATACAGAGGAAAATCTACAAGGCGACTATGTGTTACCTTCAATCCAGAGGAAGTGGTGCCCACAATTGAAAAATATATCACTCTGCTGCATCATAAAAGAATCAGAATGAACAGGGTCTACGTCAAGAACAATGAAAGTCTATCTTTGAAGAAATGCCTGGTAGAGGTTACAGGGGCAAGATGAAGGTTACTGATCTTGGGAGTCCCTTCAAAGACAAAAATGGAAAAACGATATCTGAAATTAGAGACCATTGCTGACGAATTCAAGAAACAGACAAATGAACTTCACATAATTCCTATCAATTGAGGACTCCAATGTCGTATTCGTTGGGAACAGGTTCAACAAAAGATAAATGCCAGAGATGCGGCCATTCAAGACTTCTTGGGTCAATCAAAAAGCAACTCAACATTTTCACAGTTCATCCAGAGAAGCCAGAGCGGTTCGACAGGTTATTCAACCGGTGACAGACGAAGGCAGAAGACTAGTCAACATGTTAGAAGCTGTCAGGATATTTTTGTCTATTAAAAGATAAAACACTTTTGTCCCTAATGAGGATTATTTATAATAACAGGCATAGTTTTGGATCAATACCTCGAACATTGCATGCATCATGCATTCCTGCATATTTCGCATTATTTTTCTCTTTTTTATTACATTCATGTGTCTCATAAAAAATGGGAACATTTCGATTATATTCCCAGGATTTACAATGAACTTTACAAACAACTTGTGACACCCATGTAGTGTCACTATATCCGGTGGAACCCATGAAGCCCCATACCCCAAGTGATATGACAAGAATGCTCATTGTGAATATCATGGCGGTGTCCCAGGGTACACTATCAAGAACTGCTTCACATTCAAGAGAATCATGCAGAAGATGCGTAACAAGAATCAGATTGACTTCAGCAACTCGGGGGCATCCAAGTGAAGAAGATCATTTCATCATTTGAGGCATTTTGTTTGAATTTAATTTTTTTTTCATTTTTTCTCAAGTTTTTTTGTAAAGATATTTGAATAAATTTATGTTACTTTAATGATGACGAGCAATGAATCACATTTGGAAACTTACAATTCTTTGAATATCAACTGAATTAGGAAACTCTGTAAATGGTTCAAAGTTACAGATCTCTGACAAAGTAACATGATTTAAAACAATGACTTTTTACCTTACCCAGAATATACACTCAAACATCGTACCCTGCTCTTGCAATTAACCAATGTAACCTTTTCCTTTCATAAGGTGCGGACAACATGGGGCATCATTTGCATATGAAAATTACTATAATTTTTGTTTAAGACGTTCGATGATGATCATTATCTTTACAGATGAAATAGTCGAGTAAGTGAATCTAGTTTAGGTCAATTGCTTGAAAATTGAACTTTAAAGATGAAATTTTTGACTTTCAACAACACCTAGACTATAACAGGTTCTTCTTGACAATCTTAAGAAAGTAAATCCGTAAAGCTGAACTATTCCACTAAGGCAATTAGTTATAGAGGAAACTTGAAAGCCCTGACCTTATGAGTAGATTACGTTCAAACCATGACATTGCTCGAACACTTGGCAATTCGGTGTTTGCTCCACTGCTATTATCCGCCGAAGACTTTGTGATGAGATGAACCCTTCAGTCAACTTGATAAAACTGATTATAATGTTAAGTTGTCTCTCTAAAGCAATTGGTTAAACGCCCCGGCTTTATGGATTCAGCTAGCCAGATAACGGGAAATTAAATCAAATTTATCTAAACAATAAACTTTCGGTAATGATGGACTAAGGGAGTTAAGGAACACCTGTTATAGTCAATTTCACACGAGCACTCAAGAATTTCATGTCTTAGACCGATATTTCCACAATGCCTTTGTTAGAGGAGCCTACAAAGCTTGAACAAATGGAAGAATTTAGATGACCAAAATTGAAGGTCTAGTAATTGATTATGCTAATTGCGTCATTTTGTCCGCATCCAATTAAAATGCCAAGCCAAAGAAAAAACATGTTACAATGACTAAACAAATGACATTTTCATGGCTGAAACCTTAGGTCAACCTAAAGCCAACTCATCCACTTGAATATTTGTTAAAAAGTTATAACTTTGAAAGCATTAAACGAGCTATTGATTCCTTTGATATTCTTTGAACTCATGTTTATAATTTGATTCGATTTGATTGCGAGCCTGAATTAAGAGGCAATATTTTACAGAATTTTTATCATTCTCCCTTCTAAAACAAGAAAAAGGAGAAAAACATTTTCAAACAGGACAATCTCAAATGTGAAAAGTCTCGGAAGCTGTTAAGGCTCATTTTGCCTCTATTGAAGAAAGAGCGAACAATGCCAAAATTCGATCATTTCTCATTTCTGAAAACAATCAGTCTGAGAGACCAGATAACACTTGAGAAGAAAATGGGGCATGGTCGATCCCAAGGACAAGACCAGCAGACAAAACTGAGACTTCATCCAAGGAAAAACATAATTAATTCATGTTGCATGAATCTTAGACATACTTAAGAACATTGCATCTATCATTTTTAGCATACATGTTTTTTACAACTTTTTGAGTCAAGTCTCAACTTCAAGATGAAAGATACTCGATTCAAAAAGCGCATTCAAAAATTGATGGTGGTAGTTCAACTTCACAGTGAAAGTGCAACTGGCTGTCAACAAACAACTTTTCAGTTTCATTCAGAGTCGATTTCAACTTCACGGCGAAGGATATTGGACTCGAGACAACACAAGCTCAACTTCACAGCGAAGGGACGATTGACTGTCAACAATAAACTTTCCAATTTCAGAGTCAATTTCAACTTCACAGCGAAGGATATTGAGCTCGAAACGACACAATTTTCTCGAGAGTAGATTTCAAGTTCATAACGAAGGATATCTAGCTCGAAGCCAAACTTCACAATAAATGGGTCATCCACGGTTTCAACTTCACGGCGAAGGGAATCGTGTCCACCCGCAACATACAATACTTGGATTTCAACTTCACGACGAAGGATATTCAAGTCAAGACTCAACTTCACGACAAAGGGGCCATCTACAATTTCAACTCCACGAAGGAGGATATCGTACCTACACATCCACGATTTCAACTCTACGACGGAGGATATCGTGCCATTTGAGGCTCAACTTCATGACGAAGGGGCTTCCCAGTTTCAAAGCCAATTTCAACTTCACAGCGGAGGATATTGGACTCGAAACAATACAACTTACTTGGATTTCAACTTCACGACGAAGGATATCCAATTCAAGGCTCAACTTCACGACGGAGGGGCCATTCACAGTTTCAACTTCACGATGAAGGGAATCGTGCACACAAGCAGTATCCATCTCCAGATTTGGATTTCAACTTCACTATGAAGGATAACCAACTCAAAGAATGAGTGTATGTCAATAAACTTTCCAGTTTCAAATCCAATTTCAACTTCACGGCAAAGGATATTGGACTCGAAACAACACAACTTTAATTGGGTTTCAACTTCACGACAAAGGATATCCAATTCAAGGCTCAACTTCACAACGAAGGGGCCATCCACGATTTTAACTTCACGACGAAGGGAATCGTGCCCACAAGTAACCATCCTATCCACATATTTGACTTCTTTAAATCAACGATTAGAGCTTCTGAGAGGATTTCTTTAACATGCAGGAACAAGCAGATTATCGGTCGCCTTTGAGATTATTTCTCTCGAAACAATGGGTCATCTCTCTTAAAATAAATTTTGTCTCTCTTGAGACAGTTTCCCTTGAAACAAAGTTTTGTCTCTCTTGAGACAGTTTCTCGTGAAACACCAATCTTTGAATATGTTTCTCTTGAAACAAAATTTTGCCTCTCTGGAGACAGTTTCTCTTGAAACACAAAAAACCTTTGAAGTTGTTTCTCTTGAAACACAAAAAAACCTTTAAAATCGTTTCTCTTGAAAAAAAACCTTTGAAAACAATTCTCTTGAAACACAAAGACCTTCGAGTTCGACTACGCTCAGCTCCAAGGCACATCATTTACAGCATAACTCAAGGCTAGAAAGGGTTATCTGTCAACAAAGACCTCCGAGTTCGACTCCACTCAGCTCAAAGGCACCATCATTTGTAGCATAGCTCAAGGCAAGAAGGGTTATCTTCCAAAGACCTTCGAGTTCGAGGGCGTATCAACCGCGTTGCATTAGCAAGGAACTACTTTCCGGTCAAATTTGTACACCCATGTCTTTAAATCGAGAAGAAGACCAAGGTCGACCAAGATTGGCAACAAAGAGTCACTTTTCAATTCACCCACGATTTCAACTTCAAGAAGAAGGATATCATGCCCAATGGACCGACTTAGTGTCACAACAAACACTATCAAGTCTCAAATCAAAGAGAACCGGACAAAAACTGGTTGTCTTTTTCATCTTTGCCCTATTCTTGTTAACACAAAAATGTGCAAAGAGGGGCAGCTATAGACACCCGTTTTTGTATGGGTCTATAAAAACATTTTATTATATTATATTTATTTATTATTATTTTTGTAGGCCCCAAACTCAACAACCCTAATTTAGTGAGATTCAGAAAATAAATCAACGTATTTGAGTCCTATTAAAACACTATAACTAACGTATTTGAGTCCTATTGAAACACTAAAACCGAAGCATTTGAGTCCAAGTATGACTCTAAATCTGAGCTAAAAATAGGTTTCTTTAGACTATAAATAGACTCAAGCATCAAAAGGAAAGGACATAGAGAAAAACGTGGGACCATATTTCAGAGTCTGAAACACAAAGCACCCAGTGTATTGCTGCTTCACACGATCCCAAGATATTTAAATCCAAGTCCAGTGTTACACCAGTGGTGCAAAAGCAAGCAAGAAGAAGCGCTAAGGATTTGTAGTTGAGCTGAATACAGTGACTTTAATTTCCATTTGCAGTTCGAAAGGTTTTTTTAATTGCTTTTATTGTTTTGGAACATGTTTGTTTGCGGAATTTTATAACTAGATGGATATTAAATGCCTTTGAACAATGAGCTGGATAACCCCATGATATGCAATGGACGAATTGTTGTTTTTTTCTGTTTTATAAAATACCAACGCTGACTATTTTTAAATGAATGAGTTCTATATTTGTTGTGTTTATTTCACATGTTGGTGTTTCTCATGTTCATTTGTCATAATAAATAGGAATTAGGAAATGATAATACATTATTTATTATTATTTATTATTTATTTATTTATTTATTTATTTATTATTCATTTTTTCTTTTTGTTTAGCATTCAATATTTTATTTTGTCATCTACCATTTTTTTATTTTTTCTTCGGTAGTAATTTCAATCAAAGGTAAATAATTTGAATCGGGTTTTTAAATTTAAATTTCAATTTTCGCAATTAAAGATAACCGATAAATTAATTGGTACCGAAAGGGAGGTTCAAGGGTGCTAATCCTTCTTTGACCGTAACCGACTCCCAAACCCGACACGTTTCTGGTACAACACAGATCGGGTAAGATGGTGTCCGACCCACCTAAATTCGTTTTAAAATGGTCGGTGGCGACTTTAACCCAATTCATTCAAGTCGAAGCCCAATTCCGGGCCCAACCGAAAGACGGTTCCGACAATAGTCAAAGTGCAACTTATTTAACTATAAATTCAATCTATCACTTTCGAATAAAACACATTGATGTCCATTATCATTATATATATAAGATGAGTTAAAAATATGCTTGATTTAATTAAAATTCATACTGATCAAATGTTCGATATGATGACAAGAATTATTCTGACCAAAAAATTCAAAGAATGTTGTCGAGAAATTAATTTACTTATCTCCACTCTCTATTAAGTCGAGAAGGGAGAGATTTGTCGGTTGCATCCTCGTTAATTAGAAAATAGAGAGACGTATCACATGTTTAATGGATGTATTAATCTACATTTATGTATGGCATTAATTAAAGTTGTATTTCATATGTACATTCATGTATGATGAAATTATCTAAAGGTCATACATGATGACTTTTTGGTTATCTAATTATTCTACTATTAATAAGTGACTTTGAGAAGACTATACATAAGTATAAGAGAGAGTTGAATAGAAATATTCTTTCGAGTAAGAAATAAAAAATGTTAATTTTTATTACAATAATTGTCGTGATAATTTGTTGAGAGAATTCGTAAACCATTAACATTGAGAAAAATAGTTTTTTTTTGTAATTCTACCGATAATAAAATGCAAGTCTACACTGGATCAGTGTATCATAATTTTTTTTAATTTAAATTCTCTCTGTCACTGAAATTTTATATGTTTTTATTGTTTATTTATTTATTTATTTATTTTATATTAATATTTATTTTATTATCATAAACAGAAAAATGAATTTTCTACTGTAATTCAATCTTTTTTGAACACATACTTACAATAAATTATAAAATAAAATAAAATTTAACCAAAAATATAGATGCATGAATGTGTTATTGGTGCAACTCACCAATATCTCACTGCCCAACAAAATTGAGCAATAAAAAAATTATGGATAAAATGAATCACACTAAACTATTTATTTCCTTTACTACATAGTGAACTTTCCTTGAAGAAAATTGGCAATAAGGAAGAGAGAAAATCAGTTGATATTAATTGAAGAAAAATGAAGATTGGGTAATCTCTTTTGACTTGGATGTTTTTGAGTCATAGACGAGCGTTTCAAATGCCAAACCCATACTTAAAAAAGCTAAACCTTTGAGAAAACCACACCTGGAGACTGTAATTAAGAACAAAATACCATGCACCGAACAAACTCCAGCTTCCACGTCACACCACTCACTGCACCACCACCATCAGCAGCGCCACCGTACACGTCACCTACTCCACCACCGTGGTGACATTGTTCACTCTCACCTGGCGCATGAGTTTATCACTCCTCTCCTCGATTTCCTCTCCTTGCTTGTCCTGGTTCAAAAGTCTTCGCACTTCCACCATTCCACGGTTTCCACTCTCTTTTTTTACAAGCCGTTGTGTATTTCTTTGGATTGTTCTAACTTTTTTATTTATTTCTCTAATCTATGTAATCTCATTGCTGTTTAGTTCTGTGGCACCAGAAAAAAAAACCTCCCCCTGGTGGGGTCCTCCGTTATGTTCTTGTTGTGGGGTTACGACATGTTTTATTGCCATATTTGTGTTTACTTTCCCTCTTCGAAATGTAGCACCTCAAATCGATGTGAGTGACTGATCTAATCTGAGATGTACTATTAGGACCACCGGAATAACCCACAGTAAAAATCTATGAGAAATTAATTTTTTTGTTAAAATAAGTAAAATCATAAAACAATTTATAAATAAAATACAAGTTCGGAAGACCATTTATATATTACAAACAAAATTAAAATCATACAAGTTCCAGACTCAATACAAAAATCAAATATGACCTACATGCCCCTAATTACACTTGTATTGTACTCTTCAAGGAAAGCCGAATGAACTCCAATTATTGAAGTCGATAGCTACATTGGATCGATCTTTTAACATGAAATGGCGAGTAAAAGAGCGAGTTTTGAGAAGCTCAGTAATACATAACTACCAAATGATGTTGAAGGACGTGCAGATAAATGACAAGCATAAAATTTTTCTTATTGGTTCAGGTATCTACAGGTTTTTGTGATGAGTTGAGGTTCCACTAATATTTCTTTAGGTAACAAACAAGTAGCTTATAGCTCAGAGGAAACATTCAGAAGACCAGGTTTAGAGATTTAAACATACGTTTAGTGTGTTCCTCAAAACCAGATAAAAATGAAATCATAGTTTATAAACAATAGTAATCTATTTCAGTAAAACATGTTTTTAAAATCATTGTAGTACCCTCGGTAATACCCCAAACATAGGGTCTGATTATAATGAAAAGATTTAAATTTTGGTGGGTTAATTTAAATAAATTGAAAAGTATAAGGATTGATTTAGGAAATTGTGTTTAAGACTTATTAGTAAGAATGGAAGAATTGAGGGGCATTATGGTCCTTTAGAAAGAAATGAATTTAATATTCATTACTTAGTGATATTTATTAAGTGTTGTATAATGGAAAAAGGTTAAGTCTCGAAAGTAGTTCTCTACTTTTCTTCTTCTTCTCGTCCTCGTACTCCCCATAGCAAAGGTAAGGTTTCTTCAAGTTGGGATTTCCTTTCTTTTTTGGGTTGGTTTTGAAACCTTAAGTGATATAGAGACTTAAAGAAAGTTCAAGGATGATTAAAACTAAGAGATTAGTGATATATTAAGGATTTAATAAAATGGTTGTTTAAGTGATTTGATGAAATATGGTCAGTTATTGAAGTTTAAAAGCATTTTTTACTTGTCAAAAAAGTAAATAAGAGATTTGGAGCCTTAGAAGTGATTGAAAACATGTTTGAAAATTTGGTGTGATTTTTAGTTTTAAGTGTTCCTTGGAGATATTGGATATTATAAGGAGATATATGAATGTAAGTTAGTTGGGTTAAGTGATGATGAGTTTGATGATATGGTTGGATATAAGAGTAAGAAATTTAGGTGTAATTTAGGTAAAAATCGAAGTGAAATATGTAGAATCTGGATAAGGGTATCGGTATTGGAAGAACAGTACCAATACTATAAGGTTAAATTTGAGGAAAGAGGATGAACACGATGAACAGTATCAATACTGATGCAAGTAATATCGATACTGATGCAAGTAGTATCGATACTAATGTGGAGGTATCGATACCAAGAGGAAGGTATCGATATTGAAACTGAAAAATGGATTCCAGAATGCAGAAATGGTATTGATACTGAAGCGGGTATCGGTACCATAGAAGATAAGTATCGATACTATATGAGGGGTACCGATACTATTCAGCCTAAAATTTTAAGTTAGGATGAATTTTAATAGAATTCGAAAATAATAGTACTTTTGAGTATTATTATTTTGTATAAATGTTAGAAAGTATATTAACAATTGTATTGTATGTGTGATTATGGATGCTTGTGTAGATCATAATCAAGCTCCCGAGTCAAGCAAATAGAAAGGCAAGGATAAAGTAGCAGAATAGTCGAGCATCATTAAGGCATAATAGTGAGGCATACCAAATGAGTGCATTATTATGTACTTATATGAGATGAGGATGACTTACGATGAGTCAACCTCGAATGTTTTTATAAAAGTATATTTTACAGTATTTTTATATATTTTCATAATGTTTATGGAAATGGTTTTACGAATAATTTTAGAGTATGAATGGATGAACTTTTTATATTGTTTTAACAGTTATTGATGTTTCAGAAATAAATGTTTAATTTGTGAATTTGACCTAAACACCCATTATGTGCATTGAGAGTCATAGGTGCATTTTGACAGATTTTGTATATGATGGTTATCAATCGATTTTGTTTAATGCATGTGTTGCATTTTCGTATCAATACTATTTGTACTTTCGGCACTAGGTGTGCAACCATGGTATTCATAATGAGTATGTGAATTACCATTTCGACATACATTTGTGTATGAAGGTTATCGATCGATTTTGTTTAATGCATATGTTACATTTTCGTATCAGTACTATATGTACTTTAGGCACTATGTGTGCATCAATGGAATTCATAATGAGTTTGTGAATTTTCATTTCGGCAGTTAGGTGCAACGCATGTACCTTGCATTCTCATTCAACATACATTGGGAAAATAAAAGGATAATTTGGAAAAATACTAATTTATAGGTATGTTGGGCATACTAAATATTGTTTCGCATGTTATGTGAATGAAACTTGGTTTACCAAGCCAGTTTTATGTATTATTATGATTTATATGATTTAATTCCTATTTTGATATTTTATGATATACTTATGTTTAAGTTACACCTCATTTGTATTATTATACCTCACTAACTGAATACTTAGCGTGTGTTGGTTTCACGCGTAAGTATTAGTACGAGCGGAGTAAGGAGTGCAGCTGATATCAGCAATCAAAGATTGCCTCATCAGTAATTGTATGAAAAATATGTCTATTTTATATATTATTAGATGGCATGTAATACAATTATGATGATGCTCTGGAACGTGTGGGATTTATGATGATTGTAATATTTAACATGTTAGAACTTTAAGAATATTTTACATACTAAAAATTAATGAACGTTTTATGATTATTACATTAAAATGTTTTATTTACAGAAACAAAATTTTATTGGTTTACAATACGAAAATGTTTTAAAAGTCATGTGACACATGTGACTTGTGTACGGAAACGTATACGAGAAATGGGTGTTACATTTATTGGTATCAGAGCTACAGGTTTAGTTGATTCTCAGCCAAAACCGGGTGTATTTTACTTTAAAAAGGGTTTACATGTCACTAAGATGTCAAGGTTACTGATATAGTGTCATTAGAATATGATTGATGCCACTTCTTACTAACTTGAGATGTTATCATTATGTATGTTCTATTAGATGTTGGAATCTACGAATTCGCGGAGAGTGATTGAACAAGAAGTTTGAGAAGGGTCGGGTAGCGAGAGCAATGAAGCTAATAGTGAGCATCCGATCTAGTTTGAAAATGCTAGTGCACCAGTACATCAGGGTATGCCAGTGCCAGAGTTTGGAGCTTTTATGCAGGCTCTCAATGCAATCTTGACTCAATTCCAACCTCCTCTGCCTCCCCCTACTCCTCCAGCACCACGTATATTGATCCCAAAAGAGATGAAAAGTTTTGAAGCTCCTGAGTTCTAGTGAGAAGAGGATGAATATCATATAGATGTTGATTTATGGTTAAACGACATTAAGGTGATGCTGGAAAGTCTTCACTGCTCAGATTTTGAAAAGATGGGTGGAGTTGTATCTTTACTTCGAGGATCAGCTCGAGTGTGGTGGAAATATACTACGATGTACGCACCATCTTAACAAATGACATGGTAATTCTTTCAGGATTAATTTAAGAACAAGTACATCGGTGAGCAGTTTAGGTAGGCGATGTTGCTAATGTTTCTTAATTTGAAACAAGGTGATCGAGCAGTACATGAGTATGAGACTGAGTATAACAAGCTGAGTCATTTTGCTATTGAAGTAGTTGCTGATGTTTCTTAATTTGAAACAAGGTGATCGAGCAGTACATGAGTATGAGACTGAGTATAACAAGCTGAGTCATTTTGCTATTGAAGTAGTTCCCAATGAAAAAGCTCGACATGATTGGTTCATCGAGGGATTGAGGTCTAAGTTGAAAGACATGACGTTGGCTTTAAACTTGCCTAGCCTGCAAGAAGTTATAAACCGAGCTAAGGTCATTGACAGAGATTAAGAGGAGACTCTAGCAGCGGAGCAGGGTATACATACGGGAAAAAGAGTTAGAACGTCCTCAGCTTCCTATCATGCTAAGAGAGTCAAAGGTTCGAGTTCCCGATACAATAATAGAGATGGTTATGCTACAACATCGCAGAAGAATAAGCAATCACATTGTTTTGTTGCTAGCTCGGGTAGAACATTTGGAGAAAGAACTACTTCATGTCATACGTGTGGCAAATTTCACTAAGGAGTACGTAGATTACTCAGTGGAGCTTGTTTCTAGTGTAGTTAAACTGGTCACTATGCTCGAAATTGTCCTAAGAGATCCAGGGATAAATCTTTGCAATCTGATATATCAGTAGCAGCATCTAATAGAGGCAGATGAAGAGGTAGAGGAAGAGGTTGATCCAGAGGACAATCTGAGTCAGTCCCGCAACCAGAGACACGGGGAGTAGCCAGAATTTATAATATTAAGACTAATGAGGATCGGGATGACCCAGATATTTTAACAGGTATATTCCATCTTTTTGATGAACCTGTATTTATTTTGGTTGACCCTGGTTCTACACACTCTTATATTAGTACAAAGTTGATTAAAGCTAAAGGAATTCCTTTAGAACCAATCTTTAATGAGATGATAGTGGTAAAACATATGGGTCCTAGTGCAAGGGTAACTCGGGTATATAGAAAATGTCCAATAAAGATTCAAGGGGTTGTGTTCCCCTCAAACTTGATGGAATTGCCTTTCGATGAGTTTGAAATTATTTTGAGCATGGATTGGTTGTCTCCACATCATGAATGGGTTGATTTTCGCAAGAAACGATTATCTTTTAAGGATACAGAAGGCTCAGAAATCATAGTAATTGGTGAAAAAGCGAAATCACCATCCAATGTGATATCAGCAATGACTGTAAAGAAAATGATGTCGAAAGCATGTATAGCTTTTCTAGCTAACGTGATAGACACTCAAATATTGGAAGTGAGATTAGATGGTATTCCAACAGTTCAGAAGTTTCCAGATGTTTTTTCGGAAGAATTATCAGGTTTACCTCTAGACTGTGAGGTCGCATTCAAGATTGATGTTTACCCGGGTACCGAACCTATTTCTATGGCTACATATCGAATGGCTCCAATTGAGTTAAGAGAATTAAATGCCTAATTGAAGGAGCTGCTCGATAAGGTATTTATCAGACCAAGTATTTCTCCTTAGGGGGCACCTGTGCTTTTTGTGAAAAAGAATGATGGGTTTATGTGATTATGCATAGATTATTGTCAGATAAATAAAGTAACAATAAAGAATTAGTATCCTCTTCCGAGGATTTATGATATGTTCGATCAACTAAAAGGTGCAGCGATGTTCTATAAGATAGACCTTTGGTCAGAATACCACCAATTAAATATTAAAGAGGGTGATATTTCAAAGTCATCTTTTCGGACTCGGTTTGGACATTATGAATTTATGGTGATGCCATTTGGATTGACTAATGCTCCTGCAACATTTATGGATTTGATGAACCGAGTATTCCAACCTTACCTGCATCAATTTGTGGTGGTATTTATCGATGATATTTTGGTGTATTCAAAGTCAAGAGAGGAGAATGATGCTCATCTCCGTATTGTTCTTCAGACTCTTTGAGAGAATAAGTTGTATGTCAAACTATCCAAATGTGAATTATTATTAGCAGAGATTGATTTCCTTGGTCATATAGTTTCTAGAAAAGACATAAGAGTAGATCCCAAAAAGATCCAATCTATAGTGATTGAAAACCCCCAAAGAATGTTTATAAAGTTTAGAGTTTCTTGGGGTTTGTTGATTATTATCGAAGGTTCGTAAAGAACTTTTTGATGTTAGCTTCACCGCTAACTAAATTGTTACGGAAAGATGTGCCTTTTATTTGGTAAGAGAAATGTCAAGAAATTTTTGAAACGCTAAAGAGGATTGTAACAGAGGCACCAATGCTTGTACAACCTAAGTCGGGTAAAGACTATGTAGTTTTTAGTGATGCATCTCATAACGGATTAGGATGTGTGCTTATACAATAAGGGAAAGTTGTGGCCTATGCCTCAAGAAAACTGAAGACTCGCGAGAGAAATTACCTGAAACATGACTTAGAATTAGCAGCAGTCGTGTTTGCTTTGAAGATTTGGTGTCATTATCTGTATGGTGAGTGGTTCCATATTTATACTGTAACATCCCAAAAATAGGGCTAGTGAATAAAATGAAAGTGTTTGAAATTTGGTTATCAATTTAAGAAAAATTTAAAAATTCAGAGACTTAAATATGAATATTTTTGGTATTGGATTAAATAGCAAGGATGAAAAGAATGAAGGGTATTATGGTCTTTTCAGTTTAAAGGATATTTTCTCTCTTTTATTAAGAGATAAGCACGTGGGTTTTAGGGAGAATTATCTAGAACCATTTTCTCTTGTCTTCTTCTTCCCGTTAGCTCCATTTCAAAAGTGAGCTGAGTATAGTTGTTTATTTCTTGAATTTTCAATTTGATTCTTGTTATTTGGGTGTTATATAAGTTTAAGGAAGGCTTATATAAGATTAAAATAACAAGAGAAGAGAATTAGAAAGGAAATTGTAATAGGGGTGTAGAAGTGAATTCTTGATATGATATAGTTTTTGAAGTTTTGTTGATGAATTTGACTTGTCATAAGAAGGATTAAGAAGTCTAAATTATTAGAAATGAATTTATAACACATTGAAAGTTTATTAAAATTCTTAATTTCAAGAATTATAGTGAGATATTGAAGATGATGAAGTGTTATAGTGCTAAAAGATTGTTTAGGTATGTATAGTTGAGTTTAAAGGCATGAAGAGAGTTAAATAAGTAGATTTTGGGTAAAGTGTTGATAATTTTTTGTGTTGTGAAGCATATTCTAGATTGATAGGATCGGTACTGGTTGAGTAACTACCGATACTACAAGGCAAAATATGTGTTAATTATGCATTGCGGCAATAGTGGGATAAAAGCTTCATGGGGTATCGATATTCAAGTGATAGTATCGGTACCATGGGTATCGATACCAATAGGGAGGTATCAATACCATTCTTGCAATGAAATTACAGAATCCTGAATGGGTATCGATACCGTGGGATGGTATCGATACTACAAGCATAAAGGTATCGGTATTGAAACTGTAGTACCGATACTACTTAATTGGAAATAAGAAATTAGAACTTTATTTAGTTTATATTATTAAGAATCTTTTCGAGTAATTAGAAACTGATATTTAATGGATTTTATATTCATGTAGATATCGATCAAAAGCAAAGTCCCGACAAGTAGACAAAGTAAGATTTATCGAGAGAGCGATAAGAGATTTGCATCGACTAGGGAGGCCAAGGTGAGTACATGATATTAAGTATAAGTTATGTTAGGGAATTAAGACTTGCGATGAGTCTAATTCCGATATTAGATTACATGAGCACCTGAATACAAGCATGTAGTGATATAATGCTTATGTGTACATGAGTATATGCCTATGTCTAGATGTTAAGTGCATATCTATATGTGATCTATGTGAATGCATGTATGTGTGATAAATTATATGACTATGAGCTATGTATGATAATAAGTTATATGATCATAAGAGATAAGATATATGACAAGAGATATGTGAAAGTGATCTATGTGATTATATGTCAATATGAATATAAGAATATGAGATATGATATATGTGATAATGAGATATGAGACTCTAAGAGAATATTACATGATATATGTGATAGGAAGCTATGAGCTTATCTGCCGATGTGATATGAATATGTATATGTGACACATATAAATGATAATGCCCATATTATGTGATCTCGGAGTTAGGGGTATAGTTGGTATACCAAGAGTCGAGGGTTCTATGTGGTCCTTCGAGATGTATATGTAATCCTTTGGAACATGTATGCAGTTCTTCGGGACACATATTTGGTCCTTTGGAATATGTATGTGATCCTTAAGGAGTGGTCCTTCGGGACATATATGTGGTCCTTTCAGACATCTATGTGGTCTTTCAGGACATATATGTGGTCATTCGAGACAAATTTTATATGCCCCTAGTGGAATTTATACGAGTTGTGGTGACAGCATATGTGAACAACCTCTATGTACTCACATATCTTTAGTTCTCAAAAAGTATACATGGACTAATAAAGAAATAAAACAAATACACTGTATGTGATATATATGTGACATGTTATGTGAAATGGATTACAAGATTTGTGTGTATTGCTTGGTTAATGTATAATCTGATGATATCTAATGTTATGTATAAGAGTATATAATTATAAGGACTAGTGAGCATGTAAGAATTTGTATATGATTTGGTATGATATTATCGTATTTAATGTACATGCATTGTTAGGTAGTGAAAGATTCCATTATTCATTTATATGTCTCACTAAGTCATAGAATTAGCGTGTGAGTGTTTCACACGTAGGATCTGAGAAGTTTCAAAGAGAAGATAAGCAGCGGATACAGCGTAACTCAGCAAATATCAGATCAGAAAAATTAACAGTGGGTTTTTCTGTTGTATTATAGTTTGGCATGTATTTAAAGGATAAATTGTATAAGCTCTGAACATTTTTTGTAATTTTTTTGAGTTAATATATGTATATTATTCAGTATATTTAAATTTAATCTAAATTTTCCTCTATTTTATATAAGCAAATATTTTTGAAAGGTTGATGTGACATCTCAAACTCGTATTTGGGTCAGATACTGGTTGGGGTGTTACATATACAGATCACAAAAGTCTAAAGTACTTGTTGACTCAAAAAGAACTGAACTTGAGGCAGAGAATATGGATCAAGTTCTTAAAAGATTATGATGTAATCATCGATTATCATCCAGGGAAATCTAATGTGGTAGCTGATGCACTTACCCGAAAGACTTTTGTAGCTTTACGAGCTTTGAATGCATGTATATCATTAAAGGAAGATGGCGCCATGATTTCTAAGCTTAAATTAAAGTCGATATTGTTGGATCGGATAAAAGAGTTGCAAGGAAAAGATGGAAAGTATTTGGCAAGAATTGCACAAGTAGAAAAATGTGAGGTCAAAGACTTTGAAATCAGGTCTGGTGGATGTTTATATTATTGTGGAAGACTTTGCATTCTAGATAATGAAAAACTGAGGAAATATATTCTCTCCGAGGCACATTATAGTCTTTGACTATGCATCCAGGCGGGAATAAGATGTATCAGGATATAAAGAGTCGTTATTGGTGGCTTGGCATGAAAAGAACTATATCAGAGTTTGTTGCAAAATGCCTGATATGTCAGCAAGTGAAAGCTGGACATCAAGTGCCTTCCAGATTGCTACAACCGATATTTATTCCTGAGTGGAAGTGGGAACGAGTTACAATGGATTTTGTTTCCAGGCTACCTTTGACATCCAGTAAAAATGACTCAATATGGGTAATGTTGGACATATTGACCAAGATAACTCACTTTTTTCCTGTTCGGATAGATTACTTGATGGATAAATATACAGAGTTGTATATAAAAGAGATAGTCCAGCTGCATGGAGTACCTGTATCGATAGTATATGACCAAGATCCAATATTTACTTTAAGTTTGTGGAATTCCTTGCACAAGGTATTGAGAACTCGATTAAATTTCAACACAATTTTTCATCTACATGCAGATGGGCAGTCAGAGAGAACTATTCAGATATAGGAGAATATGATAAGAGCATGCATGATTAAATTCAAAGGATCATGTGAAAGATATTTGTCTTTAGCTAAATTTGCATATAATAACATTTATCAATCGAGAATTAAGATGGCTCCGTATGAAGCCTTGTATGGGAGGAAGTGACGAACACCATTAAATTGGTTTGAGCTAAAAGATCGAGATCTAGTTGGCCCTGATTTAATAAAGGAAAGGGAAGATAAAGTGAAAGTTATCCAATATAATCTTAAGATAAATTCCGATCGACAAAAGTCTTATGCTAATCTAAAGAGAAAATAGATTGAATATCAAGTGGGAGATAAGGTATTTATGAAAGTATCACCTTGGAAGAAAGTATTGCGGTTTGGGCGCAAAGGAAAGCTGAGCCTGAGATTTATTGGACCTTATGAGATTTTAAAAAGGGTCAGACCAGTAACTTATCGCTTTGCTTTGCCTCCCAATATGGACAGATCCATAATGTTTTTCACGTGTCGATGATTAGAAAGTATCGATCAGATCCATCACATATTATCACACCAGATGAAATAGAGATCCAACCAGATTTGACTTACGAAGAATAACCAGTGCGGATCTTGGCTCAAGAAATCAAAGAACTGCATAACAAGAAGATTCATCTAGTTAAAGTTCTTTGGCAAAATCATAAATTTGAAGAAGCTACATGGGAAAGAGATGAGGACATGAGGAAGTAGTATCCAACCTCTTCGCATCAGGTACGTCTTAAAATTTGAGGACGGATTTTTCTTAAGGGGAGAATTGTAATATCCCAAACATCGGGTCAGTGATTATCGTGAAAGGATTTAAATTTTGGTGGGTTAATTTGAATAAATTAAAAAGTATAAGGACTGATTTAGGAAATTGTGTTTAAGACTTATTAGTAAGAATGGAAGGGTATTATGATCTTTTAAAAAGAAATAAATTTAATATTTATTCTTTAGTGATATTTATTAAGTGTTGTATAATGGAAAAATGTGAAGTATGGAAAGTGCTTCTCTACTCTTCTTCTTCTTCCCGTCCCCGTACTCCTCATATCAAAGGTAAGGTTTCTTCAAGTTGGTTTTTCCTTTCGTTTTTGGGTTGGTTTTGAAACCTTAAGTAATATAGAGGCTTAAGGAAAGTTTAGGGATGATTAAAAATAAGAGATTTATTAGTTAGGGTTAAGTGAATGAAATATGGTCAGTTATTGAAAAAAGCATGGTTTTTACTTGAAAAAGTTAAGAGATTTAGATTTTTAGTTTTGAAAATTGGGTTTGATTTTTAGTTTTAAGTGTTCTTTGCATATTATATATTATAAGGAGATTTATGAATGTAAGTTAGTTGGGTTAAGTGATTATGAGTTTGATGATATGGTTGGAGATAAGAGTAAGAAATTTAGGTGAAATTTGGGTAAAAATCGAAGTGAAATATGTAAAATCTGGGTAAGGGTATCGGTACTGGAAGAACAGTACCAATACTATAAGGTTAAATTTGAGGAAAGATGATGAACATGATGAAAAGTATCGATATTTATGCAAGTAGTATCGATACTGATGTGGAGGTATCGATACCGAGAGGAAGGTATCGACATTGTAATTGAAAAATGGATTCCATAATGCAGAAATGGTAGCGATACTGAAGTAGGTATCGGTACCATAGAAGAGAAGTATCGATACTATATGAGGGGTACCGATACTATTCAGCCTGAAATTTTAAGTTATGATGAATTTTAATAGAATTTGGAAATAATAGTACTTTTGAGTATTATTATTTTGTATAAATGTTAAAAAGTATACTAACATTTGTATTGTATGTGTGATTATGGATGCTTGTGTAGATCGTAATCAAGCTCCTAAGTCAAGCAAACATAAAGGCAATGATAAAGTAGCAGAATAGTTGGGCATCATTAAGGCATAATAGTGAGGCATACTAGGTGAGTTCATTATTATGTACTTATATGAGATGATGATGACTTGTGATGAGTCAACCTCGAATGTTTTTATAAAAATATGTTTTACAGTATTTTTATATATTTTCATAATGTTTATGGAAATGATTTTACGAATAATTTTAGAGTACTACTCTAAAATGAATGGATGAACTTTTATATTCTTTCAATAGTTATTGATGTTTCAGAAATAAATGTTTAATATGTGAATTTGACCTAAAGACCCATTATATGTGTGTTGAGAGTCATAGGTGCATTTTGACATACTTTGTAAATGATGATTATCGATCGATTTTGTTTAATCGGCACTATGTATGCATCCATGGAATTCATAATGAGTTTGTGAATTTCTATTTCGGCACATAGGTGCAACGCATATACCTTGCATTCTCATTCAACATACATTTGGCAAATAGAAGGATAATTTGGAAAAATACTAATTTATAGGTATGTTAGGCATACTAAATATTGTTTCGCAGGTTATGTGAATGAAACATGGTTTACCAAGCCAGTTTTATGTATTATTATGAATTATATGATTTAATTCGTATTTGGATATTTTATGATATACTTATGTTTAGGTTACACCTCATTTGTATTATTATGTCTCACTAAGTGGATACTTAGCATATGTTGGATTCACATGTAAGTATTAGTACGAGCGGAGTAAAGAGTGCAGCTGATATCATCAATCAAAGGTTGCCTCATCAGTAAATGGATGAAAAATATGTCTACTTTTGATATTACTAGATGGCATGTAATAGAATTATGATGATGCTCTGGGACGTATGGGATTTATGATGATTGTAATATTTAACATGTTAGAACTTTAAGAATCTTTTACATACTAAAAATTAATGAATGTTTTATTATTATTACATTAAAGTGTTTATTTATATAAACAAAATTTTATTGGTTTACAAATACGAAAATGTTTTAAAAGTAATGTGACACCTGTGACTTGTGTACGGAAACGTATACGGGAAATAGGTGTTACACCCTCCATCTGAATACTCCATGTGAAATTTCCCAGGACATCATCTATAAAGACTTACCCTAGACCCATAGGATCTAGGAGTCCAATATGAATTATCATAACAGAAAAGATTTACCAATTAGTTGAACCTTAGAGACTCCAGAATCCTACCCAATCAATACGCCAATAAAACAGTTTCAGATAGAACCAGTAATATTAGAAAACATAAAAGAGAATTTGGGTTTTTATTTAAAATATAGAGTTTCCCTCCAACCTTGCACCAAATGCAATACCCCAGAACAAACATCCATAAGGACTTACCCTAGACCCCCTATGATCTATGAGTCTAATATGAATGACCAGAATAATAAGGATTTACCAGCTAGTTGAACCTCAATGTCTCCAAACACCTACCCATACAATACCCCAATAAAAAAGATCAGACAGTAGACAATAATATCATAAATCAGGAGCTAATTGTACCTCGTGTCAGAAATAAAAAAATTAAAATATCAGAAACCGTACTTAGTAATTATATAAATCAGAGAAAACATTTTTGTTAATAGGGAACACACTAGAGGATTCAGATATTTTTCGAATTCGCTTGGAAATTATCAGGAATAGAATGTATGAACTTATGCAAAATTGTTCGGGTTTCAGGATCGATGTCCCTATTAAAAGGGTTTAATTGCTAACATATCTAAATAAACATTCAGAGATTGATGATTCATGACCATTTAGGATTTCAGAAAGGTATTTAGGAACCTTTACATCAGAATAAATTAAGATTTCATTTATAACCAGAGTGATTCCATTATTTAGGCCACCAGGGGTATTCTGGACACTTTGATTTCTAGTGGATTCTTAGCAACTTAATCCAATAAGGGTGAAACAATGATTTACAATTTTAAAGATTTATGTCGATTTATCAGGATATCGGGTCAACTTGAGTTGAACAAATCCCAACACTATGATACATGTCAACCACTCCAATTGATACACTTCAAGAATATTCACACTTTAATACTGATAGCACTAGTCGAACTAATCATCTTCAAAACCATCGTTGAATGGATCTTGAGAAACTGTACGTATTCCAATTGTATTTGTTTTATTTATGTATTGCAACAGTCTCCAAGATTACTGACGTACTAGGGTCATCTACATAACCTTTAAGGGGTCGTTAAAATATTTAATGCTTCACTGGTACTTTTAAAACTTCTCTACAAACATTTCTTTAAACCAGATCATTAGGGTATTTGGGTCATTTTAGTACTCAGGGTTATTATAGTTATTCTCTTTCGATTCAGTCTTACCATATAATTCAGTCATTTCGAACCATTCAGACGTAACTAATACCTTGGTTGGTTTAGTATTCAGGCGTTTGCTTAAGGAACATAACTCTAAGTATGTTTTCCAGGGTTATTTTCCACTTTGGGCATAATTCTTTTCTCTTTACAACATAAGGGTATTTTCGTAATTTTACCTAACATGAGTATTTTCATAAGTTCTTTTCCAATTATTTTTTGCATTTAAATATTTTACAGAAGAAATCAGAGTTTACAAATTCTTAGGTTACTTAAATTAACAATTAACCACTGAACTTGAAATTATTTCTCGTTAATCTTCTAGTTCCTTACACAAGTCCATCAAGCCTTATTCAAACTTAAATTACCAATTAACCACTGAACTTGAAATTATTTCTCGTTAATCTTCTAGTTCCTTACACAAGTCCATCAAGCCTTATTCAATTTACCGCCTTTATATCGTATTTAGTATTAGTTTCATAAATCCTCAATAAGCACGAGATCGGTCATTTTCATTCATGGAATTATCAATTATCAACGAGTACGATAAAGTATTCAAAAGGTAGTAAAGTATTACCTCGATTTATGAGCCACACTAATCGACCAATTAAACTCCATTTGGTCTCACTTGAACTTAAATTTGACGTCTTACAAAGTCTCATATACATAGAAAAATAGATTACATCAGAAACATAACTTAAACGTGAAACTTCTTATCGAAATGAGAGAAAAAATCAAAATAACATCTTACCAGGTTTGAATTTGGCAAAATAGACTTCGGATTCGGACTCAAGACGTCGAAAAACATAAAATATGAGTTTTTGAAAATTTTGACTTTTTGATCAAAGTTAACGGTCAACGGGTCAACGATCAAGGTCAAACTCAACGGTCTAGTCAATAGTCAGGTCAACGGGTCAATAGGTTTGACTAGTCTGAGTTAAATTAGATGATTTGGTCTGAGTTGACTCAGTTTCCAGAAAACTCGACGGAAAACGAGGCCCACACACGAAGACGGTGCGTGCCCACGTGTACGACTATGACATCAATGGAGAACGACAGTCGGTTACTCCTAAAGCAACCAAACACCAAAATTAGTCCAGATCAACACAAAAATTCAACCAAAACACGAAGCAACAAATTGGTAAAACAAATTGAAGCTTACCAACGGTGAAGACAGTAGAATCAACGACGATGGAGGACCCACTTGTTGGGTCTTGGTCGGACGATGATGAGGAGTCCAGCAGCAACGACGGTAAGGCAAACGAACGTCTATGGTGGCCGGAAATGAAGAAACAAGGTGGCAACATATGGGTTCTCGATAAAGGTTCGAACACTTATTCAAGACGAAAGGGGATGACTTCTGACAAATTGATTGAGGGGTTTTGATCGGGGTTAGATGGTGGTCGTGATTGTCAGGGTAATGTAGGTCACGGCGGTCGGGGATGACAATGATGGGCAAAATCAATGGTGGGTTTGTCGAACGGTCTCCCTCAACTTCACGGTGAGCGACGAGCTGCTAGGGATGGTTGATGGTTGGAACTTACTCACAAGGTGGTGACGGGGCGAATGGTGAAGGCGATCAACGTCACCGTTGACTGGAGATGATGGTTTGACGATCGACAGTGATGAGTATTAAAAGGTTTAAGGTCTCAATTTCCTGTTGGTTTCCAACTAAGGTGATGATGGGGTTTTAGAATATGATTCAGATTAAACTAATATTTTTACTACAAAAATCTTAAATAGTAGCCTAGCCTAAACGGCTAAGGCATGGGACCCATCACTATTAACAGTACACGAGTTCAAAGCTTCTGAACCTTTATATATAGATGTGTGTGGCTTTTGGTGTAATAAAATTGGTAAATTACACCCAAAGCCACCGATATTTATAAATTTTAACTTTCAGACTATAAATTTTACCCCGAATTCAATCTAATTCCTAGTTTTCTATAATTTTCTTTTTTTTTCTCTTTTTTCTATGAATTCCAAACTTTAATATTTTAACAATTAAAATACCAAAATTTCTGAAATAAACTCTAGCCCAAGATTGGGGTGTGACACTATATCTTGGGTAGTCTTGTTTTCTTGTTGCAAATTAGCCCACAACACTGTAAATCAGTGTTGTTTATAGTTAAAAACATGTGTAAGGAAGAGTATAAGAAGAGAGTAATGGGTGAGATATCGAGTGTTTCGATCAAGAACGATGATGTGAATCTAAATCCCGGTGGATTTAAAAGGTTGGGAATAGAAAAAGAAGTGTTGGCTGGTCATCAAGATGATGTCAATGGGAGTGATAACCGAGATGGCCGGAGAATTCAGGTCAGTGAGATTAATGGATTGCTTGCTTCGCAAGAAACTCAGGGACCTTCTACCCTTGTTAAGATCAGTGATGATCATGTTGCTGCCTTGCTGGTAATGAGGTGGTGGTAAAGGAGAAACCTATCCTTATTGTGACTAACGAGCTTAAACCCCGCCTTCGATGGACTTATGAGCTTCACTGTCAATCAGCTCTGTGGTCCTCGAAGTCAATGTTCATCCCGCTAGTCTTCTTCATTGTCTCTAAATTTTAGATCAATTGATAATAGATATAACACACGAGTACTTGAATGATTGCGCATGTTCATCTTTGTTGATGTGTAGTAGGCTCAAGAAATCACTCATAAAATTGTTTGACTTATTTCTTTTTCCTTTTCAATCTTAAATGACCCGCATGTTGTGGATTTTATTGTGAATACTTGGATCCCCCTCTATCTGCAATTTTCTCACTTTAAAAATTTTCTTTTCCTTTGTATCTATGCTCGGTACCATCAAAGACCAATCAGACCACTGAGCGCAACAGGTATTAATTTGCTAAGCTGGTTTAAGATTTTGTTCTCTGTTCTGGCTTATATGGCATACGATCTACAGGAAACGAGGTCGAAAATCCAAAAAGGGTAGTCTTATATGTTCTTTGCTTGCTTTTTATGCCTTTTTTATAAGATATTTTAAAACCATGATTTTGCAGGCATAGAACCGTTATCGATGGTATCTGGAAGCACAGAGGTACCAAAATGCGACACTGGCCGGTCAACATGTAGGCTGTGCAGCTATCCGAGATGCATTTCACTACGGGCAGCCCTTGGCTAGTTTAGGAACTTTCACAACAATGCCTGGCCCATCTGGTTATGTTACGGTAGCCATATTGCCACAGTTTTATTTCAACCAGAAGAACACGTTTTCCTACATATGATAAACTGGCAGGCCAAGCCAATCTCGGCACTCGAGCAGTACCTTTCAGATATCAGCCCCAACCCTTTCATTACCCTGCACCTGAAGGATTCTCGACTCCAAATGGCTGCCCTGCAAGTTCAAATCAGGAAACTTTGCCTGTACTTCCCAGCAGTGAGGTGGAAATGATTCAGCTGGACGATGACCTCATAGAAGCCTTATTGAACTGGGACGATGATGAACCGATCAACCTTGATGTTAGCTTTAACTACGGCAATCTTCAAGATTGCATGAGCTAGAACAATATGTTCAAGGTTTACCTGGCACCATTTAAGCAAAAAACTGTACTTAAAAGGAAAAAAACTCACTTTATGTTTCTAAGTTTCAAGACTTTGCATCCTTGTTGCATAAGACTATAATAACAGTACGTTTGTTACTCTTTGTGCATGTTCGTAGATAAGAATATAAAACAGTATTTAGGAATGCAACCTGACCATATCCTCAGTTTAACAAGCTCAAGTCCCAAAGTCTTCAGTCAATTCAATCCAACATAAAGAAATGCAACACTTCTATTACAGTCATAAGAATACTAGTCTGATAGTTGTTATTATAAAGCCAGTCATCGGAATACTAGTCTGATTGTTGTTATTGTAAAGCCTTGAGCCTTGTATGATGTTATCGGAATTCTAGCCTGATAATTGCTATTATGAGCCTTTCAATCAAGTTGTTTTTTTATGAAATAATTATTATAAAATATGAAAAATATTTTGCATGAGACTGTTTTCCATGAAGCAATTGCACCTAAATTCAAAGAGAATGAAAGTAAATTTGAACTAGGAAATTAAACCGTATGTTCATAACCTCATACGTCCAGCATGATATCAATTAAAGAGAAGTCGTTTCAAAGTCCATGGTTAAGAAATTATATCTTTCTATTTGATTAAAAACATGGGAGAAAATACAAGATTCTACGTCCACCATATAACTGGTAATCAGAATATCAAATCTAACAGCCCTAAACTCAACCACCAACAAAATTAACATATATCTTCTAATGATTTTGAGAGCACTTTTGATGCAGCGTAACATGATAAGCTACCAAAGGCAACTTTTACCGAAATCAAAATGCTGAATCGAGATAACATTCTTATGTGCCCCAGCTGGTTGATGAAAGATCGCCTGTTTAACTTTTAATCGATCTTAACGGATGAGAAGAGATAATGGATGAAATAGAAAGACACGATGAAGCCAATGGTGCCTGTTGACAGCATGATTGCAATCGCCATGATCATCGAGTACCCGAGATAAAGGATAGCTGAGACAGGACCGCTCAAACTCTGTAGATCAAAGACCAGGTAATTGATGGAGTAGAGGAACCCTTCCACCACCATCGCCAGTCCTCACCACAAAGATGCATGTAGGTAAGGACCACTGACACTTCGGCACATACGATGGTTAGTAGTAGTAGAACTATAAGCAAGAAGCCAAACACGTAATAAAACCTGCCAAGCCAGAAGCTAGAAAGAATGAAGAAGAGTTCAATGAATAGGGTTCCAAATGGACCCAGCACCCAAAACAAGAAGCCATGATGGATATTTGCGAACAGGAATCTCCCTAGGAATCTGATTGGTTCGTACGGGATATTGAACAGCTTCAGCTCTTGTCCCAATGAATCCTCCAATGAGAGTGAGAGGCACAGAAATGCAGAGCCAAAGAGATAAGAGTACGTAATACAAGGAAATGGGAATTGCACCAGTACTTTTACTGCTCCACAGAATGAAATTCAATATCATACGGATAACAAAGACGATTCCGGGAAAGAAGCATGCGACCGACCACGAAATAGACCTCCATCCTTCTGAAGTTCCCTTGATAGTTCTCCAGAGACGTACAGCAACATACCCAGAGACAATACCCAAGAAAAGATAAAGAATAATCATCCCTGTCAGCAGCATTCCTCGTGAAGCAGGTGCCATGAAACCGAAGGCAGCAAAAACTATAGTGATAGCTGCCATTCCCATAATCTGAACTCCATCTCCAATCATCACACAAAGAAGCTTCGGACAATCTGGTTCTCTGAAGGCATCACCAACAACTAGCTTCCATCCAGAAAGCTCCTCATTCATTTGTGCTTGAGCTTCTTTGTCAGTTCCTCATACCTTGTCAAATCCCTCCTCACAGTCCTCAAGAAAATGACTAACACAATACCAGCAAGGAAAGTAATCACCATTAGAGAGTTTAGAATTGAGAACCAGTGCACGCGCGCACCTTCCATCTTCAAATAAGCATCCCACCGAGATGGCCATCTAATATCACTTTTAACAAATTCAACCTCATAAGTAAAAGAGATCCTCTCTCGTTCTCTTATTATTTGTGATTTGTCTAATAACCCCAAGGGGCAGTTCACAGGGGAGACTTTGTCATACATGTGAAGTTTAGTCATGGCTTCAGGATCATATTTAACACTGCATGGAACCACCTCAAAACCAACAATCTCGTAACCAGAGGATTTCTTCTTATCAGCTTTAGAAATCACACCAATCCCTTCTTCCCCAGTTCCAATTATCTCCACACCACTTCCCTCATACTCGTGAACCAAAACCTTGAATTTGAGATGATTGATGATGTAATCAATCATCATCACTATTTGGTGGAGAATAACCAACCGGGAATCCAGTCCACTGAATGTTAACTCCATTTTGTTTCGCAATCCTCATCACCAGTAAATTGTCTAGAATCATGTTCACTTGATACAAATCTCGAGTCCTCTGTTTCAAAAGCTTAACCTCATGCTCATTCAAGGGGCTGGTAGTGCATATGTAGAGAGACTCGTTAACATTCATTTGAAACCGATAAGGGGAGTTATCAATCTGATCTCCCATGAGAAGTTCACCAAGATTTTCGGCACTTTTCTTTATTCCACCAAGAGGTTCGCAGTAAGGGAGTCTGTATTAACTAAAAGGAAGCTCGGTTTCAATGGAAGTCAAGGAATTAACTTTTGGCAGATATAGTATCCTTGGTCGAATACGTGTGCATGTAACTTCCCGGAAGGTAAAATCCATCACAGAAATGAGCAAACAGCAGCAGTAACATAAAAACCCAGCAAACTCCAGGAATCTCCCTTTCTGAGAAAACCATGATAATAGCAGATCTTGCAGAATATGGCGCTGATCTAAGCTACTGCAAACTGAAGCGCCCAATATAAAAAGAAATCTACACAAAGGAAAAAAACACAGGAACCAGTTACCATACAAAATTATCCCTAACTCAACATTTATTAAAATAACAAAACAACAAAAAAGAAGAAAACCCAGATGTCAGCGTATAAAAAAATTACATGGAATCAAACTTAAAGCAGTAGTTCTATATCACAAAGAACCAAACAATAATATTAAAACATCAAAAGACAGCATTTTCAGCCAAAAAAACATATATAGAATACACAACTGAACAGATTCAGAATTGGAAGACCAAATGTACAAACAAAAACCCATTAAAGTAAAAGACTGATGAAGAAGAAAAGAAGATTAGAAGACGAACCTGAGACAGATCTAGGGGAATTGAAGTTCAGTAAGAGCTGAAACAGATGAGATATACGATTGTGCAGCGCCACAGGAAACGCGTGAGAACGAAGCAGAGCCCAATGGCTTCTGCTTTTCTTCGTTTGTTAGTGGTTTAAACTATCGGGAAATCTTGCGCGTATCTTCAAGAGATCAAAACGGAGATTAGGGTCATTATATATGGGTGAGAAATGGAAGAAGTTGTGAGAAAAAGGTAAAACTATATTATTAGTCCCTTCACTGTATAAGTTCTGAATTTATTATTTATATTTTTAATATAAATTTTACATTTTTGAATTTTAGTCATAATCTAAATAATAGAGGAATAATATTAAATTATATGAGTTTAAAATGATCAAATTCGAAAAAAATTCGAAAATATAGCTAAACATATAATTTATATATAATATATGGATTAATGATAGAACTTATTATGTTTCAAAAATATGTAATTTACTTTAATAAAATTTATTATTATTATTAGATTGAGATAAAAAATTTAAAATTTATAAAGTAAGTGATTAAAAATAAAAAATAAAAAAGTAAATAAAAAAATTTAGTGTGAAGACCTTCAAATGAGGTAAATTTAAAAATGTTATTTAGTTACATAAATTGTTATAATTTTATGTGTAATTTGATATATTTTTTATAAATAAATATTACATGAAATGTTATTAAATATCATACAAAATATTATCAAAATTATAATAATTAATACAATTTAAAAACATTTTATGAAATTATTTCTTAAAGTTATCTCATTTTAAAGATTTTTCCCCGTGGATTGAGTGGAGTCAAGTATAAATTTTTGAGTTCATCGAGTTTATGAGTATCATTTTATTATTAAAAATTATTTAATTTTTTTAGTGAGATCGAGTTTATAAAATTTGAGTCAAATTGAGTAAAATATATTTGCTCAAGTTTTTAATCAAATTTAAATATAATTATTTAAAATGTTGTGATACTAATTGATTCCAATTTAAAAGATTCTATCTAACAATATGATATACATATATATTTTTTATATTCTTTTTCACGTGTGTAAGTAAGATTTATAACATTATTTAATAAATCAAATACAATATAAAATTATATACTGTTTTTATAATTTTGTTTTTTTAAAAGATTGTATTTTGAGGATAAGTATTGATGGAAGTATAAAGAAATCAAATAATTGATGAGAAGAAATAAATTGTAAATGTATTGATGTCAAAAGATTAGGTACTAAAACATGTTAAATTTGTAATTGTGGATACTAAAATAAAACAGAAGATAAATATTAAGTATGATTTTAAAAATATTAAAAATTTAGGTATTAAATAGACTAAAACTGATAATTTAAGTTTACCCGGGTGTTTTTCTTTTTGTAGTTGGTTGGAATTTTTTTAAGCAGGTACTTTTTAAAAACGAAGTATTAATATTCTATTAATCCCCTTACTTAACTCGAAATACTTGCCATGTGCTTGGTCAATGATTTGTAGATGTAAATCGGACATTTATTATTAGTAAAACAAGATCATGGCAAAGTGTTGTCGAAAAGAAATGCACGTACTTTGAGTTACTTACTTTGCTTATTTATAATCCCAATTCAAGTAGCTTAGGTTAAGGGCCGGCCAACTATCACATCATCTTTCTCTTTCTCTCGCCAAATATTTTGTTTATAATTAAAATAGTAATAATTATAGTTGTGAGAAAAAGACATTTAGGTAATCTCAAAATTAAACTATTGAGGATATAATGTATATTTTATCCATTCGATTTTAGTTTCTAAAGTTATTAATCCGTTCAATTTTAGTTCTTCAGTCGTTAACTCTCGTTCAATTTTAATCTCTCACTCATGCTAGGGATTTAAACAAATGGGGTTAACGAAAATTAATGGTCGAAGAACTAAAATCGAACGGATCGATAACGTTAGAAATAATTTTCTCTTAATTTTTAAATCGGTGACAAAAAAAAGTTAACAAACCATAAAAATAGGGGACTACTTGAATAGTTTACCCATCAATAAATTAACAGTTAATGAATGAACGATAAAAGTATATTAAAAAGATAACAGACTACTCAAATATCAATAGATTATTAGTGGGTATTAAAAGAAGACAGAAGCACGAATCAACTCACCTCAATAATTAAAGAAATCGTTGTCACTTTCAAATATCACGGATTAGAACTCCATCAATTATAAAGGTGATTGAATATTCATTCTCATATAACTGAGACTTGAAAATATTTAAAATAAATACTATTTTATAATTATTTTAACTTAATAAAAAAATAGAAGAATTCTATTTCAATGATGCATGACACTAAAATTATGAGTTACTGTAATTGTATTAATTTTTTTAGGTTAATTTATTTATATTGCATTTATGTCAAATATATGGGTATATATTTTTTGGTAATACAGTAGACAACAACATTTTAGGATTTTGGCACAACCTCCTTAACGATAAGTTTTATGATCTCTAATGGGGGTTTTCAAATCGAATCTCTCTAATAGATTTTCACGAGAAAAAGACGATAATGTATCAACCAAACTATTTACATCTCTTCGGATTGGTCCAAGTACCATCTTCCATTCTCATTTAAATTTATATATATACATAGAAAATTCTACGATGTACATCGCACACTGTAATATACCACTAAAGCGATGTATCAAAACATATATAGTTAACTAAATTGTTTTTATTAAGTACATGTTAAAAGGATAAATTACATATTTTGTACCTAAATTATCATTTTTATTTACTTTTAATATTTAAATTTTAATTATTTTTAAAATCATTTACGATAATACTTACGTGACATGACATGACATGTTAATTTTTTTATTTTTAATTATTATATCACCTTTTCTATTTGTCACAATTTTTTAACTAATTTTATGCAACTAATTAAATGATGACACATGTCACTATGGGATAAAAAGTTAAAAATCATTCTTATTCCTACTAATAATTGAACTTGAATATATTACATGAGAAATAAATCACTAAACCATTACGGTAAACTAGTCATGTAGGTAAATTTCATCATATTTTATATTTAACTTATATAACGATATCATCACAAAATCATTATTTTTCGATGATTATAAGATTCACATATGAGACACTTCAAATTAATCACTAAAAGTTTAGTCACTCAACTATAGTATAAATTTTTTATTATATTAAACTTAATACTTACTTATATTATTATTAAATTAAAAACTAATTTTTCGCTTTATTTATAAATAAAAAATAATTAAATAATTTATATATTTTTATTATTTATTTTTAAATAATATTATTTTTAAGTTATCTATTTAATTTTAAATAATTTAAATTTAATATAAATTATATATTTAGTATCCAGTTATCACTTTGGTTCCATACAATATTATTTAAAATTAAATAGATAATTTAAAAATAATATTATTTTAAATAAATAAATAATATGATTTTAATAAATAAATAAATATTTTAAAATATTTTCATAATATGATAAATAAACGTTTTAGAATAATTTAATATAATTTTTATAAATACATAAAAGTAACTATTTAATTATTTTTTATTTTTAAATAAAATAAAAATATATTTTTTTAATTTAATAATGATATAATTAAGTATTAAGTTTATTTTTTTGTACAAAAAATTTTAGGTTAGGGTGTGGCTCCATCAATCTAGGGTCGGAGCATACCTAAGATCTAATTGAGATTTCCATAAGAATTTACAGATTGTCCACCAAGAGTGACGGTGGTAGGATTCGAACTTGATCTTACAAGTTCAAATTTCTGAATCTCAACCACTTGTACCAACACTAGTTGACAAGTATTAAGTTTGATAATAAAAGTAGATGTGTATTATATTTAAATGACTAAACTTTCTATCATTAATTTAAAGTGTCACATATTCAAACTTTATAATCATTGGAAAATATTGGTTTTGTAGTGATATTATTATATAAGTTAAATTCAAAATATGATAAAATTAACATAGATGGCTAGTTTAGTTTAATAGTTAAGTCTTTTGCATTTCATGTAAGAGGCATTAGTTCAATTCATGCTAAGAGTAAGAATATTTTTCTTTTATTTTATCGTTATAGTTGGCATGGCATGTCACATCAACATTGTCATTAATAGTTTTGAAAAATAAAATTTAAGTATTAAAACGAAATAATTTATTATGTTACTGACATTTTACCTTTTTAATAATTTGTTAGTGATGTGTTTCAATACTATAAAGAAATAATTCATTATGTCACATCTGCATTGTCAGATAGTGTAAGAATTAAACATATAATTTACCTTTTTAATATTTATAGTATTTTAGTTAATGATGTGTTTTGGTACATCGTTTTAGTTATGTTACGATGTACGCCATGCGCCGTAGACTCATACATATATATATATATAAACGCTCGTAATTTTTTTTATAGATTTCAAAATATTTTTTAATGGATGTCATGTTTTGTTATTTTTTGTCATAGTGTGGTTTACATAAAGAATTAACATAGATAACAATTTATATGTGCATGTTATATTTAATTCATCTTCTATTCTGTATACATTTTAATAGTAATCGAGATATTTAATTAAAAAAAGTATATATTCATATTGTGGTTGATTTTTTATGCATTTAAAAGGTTTAGTGCAAAAATAAATTTTCTAACTATATAAACTTTTTATTTAGGTGTTTAAACCTTTATCGATCAATTCAAGTGTTTTAGATGTTTCAACCATAACAGAAGTTAAATTCCGTCATTAAGCGACACATGATTTTAAAAATTTAATTAATTTTTTAAAAAATTTACTATATTAAAAAAAATCTGATTTCTTTGAAATTACAAAAAATCTTAAAATTCCCTAAAATCAACCATAAAATCCCCAATCATAACCTTAGCCACTCCATTGTCGGTCACATCCGCCTTCGTCCCCGCCACCCTTGACATCTCCCTCGTCGAAGGACTTCACCATTGATGTTGCGAGTGTTATCGAGTCGCTTGGGAAACGAATTTTGAAAGTCTAGTTCGTCTGCTCATCGTTTTGTTCGTCGAGTTTATGGATTTTGGGTTTTCGTGGTCGACTACTCGTCTGGTGTAGGTCCGATTGATGACAATGACGACAAACGACGACAAGCGGGTGTGAATATAGGGATTGAAATTAAGGTTTAAAAAGTTTTGAGATTTTTTTAAAGATTTCAAAAACTTTTGAGATTTGTCTTGATATATATATATATATATATAATTTTAAGTTTTTTTAAAAGTCTTAATATAAAATAAGTGTTCAAATTATATTGTTTTTCCCAAATAGGTGTCACAACTTTTTTCGGTCAATCCATGTGTCTAACGTTACAAACGTTATCACTTTAGGTATCCGGTTCATAAAAGATGTTAAATTCCATCGTTAAAACACACGTGTCTTGTTCATGTAATTTTGAAAATATTTTTAGAATAGAAAAACTTAAAATTATATATATTTTTTAAAAAATCCAAAATTTTTGAAAACTTTAAAAACCTCCTCCCAAACTTTGTAAACCTTAAACTCTAATCACTATACCCACGTCAGTCGCCGCCCTTGCTGCTGTTGTCATCGATTGGACCACCACTCAGTCATGTCTCCGCCAACGATCAATTACTCGACAACAAGGATGACTCCACTCGACTAAACCACGAACCTCCAACGCTACCTTAAATCCCGACTCCATGCGACCTCAATAATCATCTCAACAGTAAGGACGTCATTGTCCGACTAGGGAGATGGCAAGAACGACGATGACTGTTGTGGTTGTGTCTGGCAAGGGAAGTAAGGTTAGAGTTAGGGTTAGGGATTTGAAATTTTTAAGGATTTTATTTTATTTTGTAATTTCAGATAAAATGGGTTTTTAAAACAAATATAATAAATTTTAAATTTTTTAAATTAAATTTTTTAAAATTAGCAAAACATGACATGTGTCACTTAATAGAATTTTGTTAATGGCTCTTATGGCCCGGACACCTAAAATGGTAGCGTTTGTAACGTTAAGCACTGGATTGACCGAAAAAATTTAAGCACCTATTTGAAAAAATGGTATAGTTCAGACACTTTTTTCTTATATCAAGCCTTTTAAAAAAATGTAAAATTTTATAAAGACAACATAATGACAAAATTTAACAGCACTGACGATCCATGCACCTAAAAGTATAACATTTGAAACGTTAGATACATGAATTGACCAAAAAATAATTTAGACACCTAAATAGAAAAAGTATATAGTTTGGGCATTTTTTATATTAAGGCTATTTAAAATATTATAAATTTTGTCACACGATCTCAAGAATAGGTGGTTAAAATCTCTCAATTTACTCTTCTTTAGATTGTGGATTTAATATTCATTAGGAGCAAAACTTCCCTTCTCCTCTCCTTTATTCAAAAAATTATAAATTCCAATAAATATGTTATAGTTTTAGTAAATATTATTTTAAAATAAAAATAATTAAGTGATAAAAGTAAAACAAAAGCTATAATTGAAGTGCTAATTTATTAATTTTGAAATAATAAACTCCTAAAATCAGTAACAATAATGAAATGGTTTAAAATTTGAGAAAAATCAATAAGGTTGATTTTACTAAATCTTGTCGCAGCAGAAGCAAAACTCGAGCAATGTAGACAATTAAATAGAGATATTGAGGTGTATATGGGTTAAAATTCACTTATATAAAGTAAAATTAAAAATATTGTATATTGATTTAGAATTAATTGTCCAGATTAGTCTTTTTTCTCTCTCTGTAAAAATCTTCTTATTTTTAACATTTAATTTTGGTCATCAATCTACGCTCATTGTAATTCTAAACCAATATAAAAATCTTCTTATGTATAAGCGGCAGAGCAATGGAGATGAAAGGGGAACTCATTACAGAGGCATTAACAAAAGTCTATTTCAGTTGTCTCTCGGATTACATAATGAATTTACACATGTTGTAATGAGATCAAGAAAGAGATATGGAAACAAAGCAGGCATGCCACTCCCATCTAATGGAACTTGAGGTTAGTCAAGATATTGTTGTTGAAAGGGTCAGCCAAGTGATCCAACAAGTTCTGGTACGGCCCCACACCCGTCACCAGCCCTTGTATGAAGTACCCCAAGATCGCCAACATAGCCAATCTCCCATTCTTCACCTCTTTCAGCTTCAAATCCTTCAACGACTTCTCGTCTTTACCGAACCCGAGCGGGTTAAAGATCGGTCCACCGGGGTATGCAGGCTCACCCGACCCTCCAAGGTACTTCTCGAACCCCAAGAAGTATTGTTTCCCCATGGAACCCGGGTTGTACCAATCTTGGAACCTCCGGTGCTCGGCGAATCCCATGAGTGCCATCTCGAACACGAACAATGTGTAAGGGTCCGCCCAATAGTCGTATGTTCCGGCCGGTGGGATCACGCCTGTTTTAAACCAAGGGAGTGCTGTTCCTGCAGGGATGAGACCGGCTTTCCCGAGTATTTCAGGCGCAATAGCACCGACTGCACCCAACATAGCGTAACGCCCGTTGATGATCTCGCCGTAGGCTAGCCATTTCGGCTCGATGAACCCTCCTGTGCCTTCGGGGTCCGAGAGTCCCAGTGGATCAAATCCATAATCACCTGGAAGACTGTTGAGGAAAAATGTATCAAGATGAGGAGCTTATCATGAATTTGCAATCTTTAATTTCGTTTTTACCTGCCGTCCAAGTATGTAAGGCTTTGTTTAGATGCAAACCACAATGGTCTATCAGCTCCTTGCTGGAAAAAATACCACATGAACAAGGGTCGTCAAAACAACGATGGCAACAATATATAAAAGAGGGGAGATTACTGATTAAGGTTAAAGAAGGAGACCTTGACGGGGGGAGTGGTAGTTGCCTTGACGACGAAGGATCCTTTCCTTGAAGACCCAATTTGGGGTTTGGCTCCAAGAACCTGCCTGGCAGTCTCCACTGAGTAGGTAAGAGACGATGAAACGAGCGCTTGTGTTGCCATCTTCGCCTTGTTTGTGAGTAGTAATCTGAGAGCTGGCCTTCAAAATGAGAGGTTAAGGCAGGAAATAAGATGGTGAATGTAAGCCACTACTTCGGGGTTGATGAAATGATAGCAGATGAGGTTCGGATATGGGTGTCCAACAAGAATTGTACACGTAATACTTGGTTCGATTCAATGGATAAGAGATGATGTGGGTGTAGCTGACAACTGAATCTCCTATGCCACTTGGCTGCCTCTCACCATGCCTCTTTCCCTGCTTGATTCTCAACGAAAAAGTCTGGATTTTGTCAGGTAAACATTAACTTGCATCTTCCACGAGGGAAATTAAACCTGCCTTTTTTTATGAGTAAAATACACTAACAACTGATTTTCCATAAAATCATCAAAGAATAAAAATAAAACTATATTAAAAATTTAAAATTTCAATCAAACTATTTGAATAATAAAAAATACAAACAAACATCATTAATTAAGATGAACAAAAATAATCATCATCGATATTAATATAATAATAGAACATGATACATGTTGACAAATGACAAATAAAATAAAAATGATCAAAATAAATATTTTTTATTAAATTTAAAGGAAAATTGAAAAAAAAAGTCTTCATATACCAAACTTAAAATAAAATATAATTTAATGGACCAAAATATTATTTAGCCTAATAAAATACCTCATTGAGAAAATAGAAAATAAATCTAACTTTTTTAGCCTAGCACCTTATGCGGGCAAATTATTTAGCCCAATAAGTCGTCAAAGAATTTAATTTGCAATCTACGACATTTTCTACAGTAAATCACAAATTTATCATGTTGGGGTAATGAGTTTGCTTGAAAATATTTTTTAATGGTCTTAAGTATGTGAATTCTATCTGAGCTAATATTTTAATATATTTATTGGGACTTGTCACTTCGACATTATGAGACTATTGAGAATTTATTTTTTTAAATTCATAAATAATTTTTTAAAAAAATAAAAATCTCATGACATCAAGGTGATGAGTTTGCCTTGAATTTAAAAAAAATATTCGTTGTACAACAGACAACTTTTGTAATTTTAAAAAATTAATCGTCGACATGATGAGTTTATTCTGTTATAATTTTAAAAATATTAATTAAAACTTAATGTTAAAAACTTAAATAAATACAAAATAATTTTATTACAATAATAATAAAATAGTTCTTACAAACTAATACAATGCATAATAAAATTTATTTATATTTTCGTAGTTCTTAACGATGCAGATGAGTGATCGAATGATAATGGCATGGAGCTTGTTTAGTATGTTGGGGTCATCCGCTTTGATCGTCTTCGTCTTCATCTTCGTTTTCTTCTTGAAGAAGGGGTGTACTAAACATCACTCCATTTTGAGATTCACCTTCGAAATACGATGATAAACTTATGGTATTTGATGCTATCATTATCGTCATTGACTAAACTTGGCTATGTTGTTGACCATATATACTATGATCCCATTCAACCTCACTCGCATATTCGGTAGAAGATGCTTGAGTGCTTTGCATTACATCCCATAAACCTCCAACCAAATTCGACAGAGTCTCCGTTGAAACATGATATGGAGGATAAAAACAAAAACTGGTTTGAGATGCAAAATAATCGGTAGAAGCAGAAGCAGAAAACGAAGATGTCGATGATGATTTCTTAGCCTTTGTGCATTTGGCATTTCCTTATTCTCATTTTTCACTCTCTTCCGATGTCGTTAAATATTGTATCTGATTTGCTTCATAATTTCAGAGGTAAGGAGAAATGTCAAAATCAAGATCAGTGAGTGTAATCTCATAACGCTAGGACTGATAGATGATGTTGATTCCATTACTCAATGTAGACAACATGCTTACTAGGCCAATTATATTTATGCTTCCCACGCGTATCACTTATATGGAGCGCGTCCATATCAAATATTTATTTAGGAATCGGTTGATGAGACCCAAACTATCACAACACTATATCTGCTATATACATCTCAACAATCGCAAAGTGTAGCAAAGGCGTAACGGCACAACACAACTCCGAGCCTTAAAAAAATCCCTATGTGAGTAACTAGTAGATCTCATCGTCATAATACAGTATCCAAGAAAACTATAAACATTAATAATAAAAGTTAGCATAAATAAAGTGAAAAGTTTAATTAAATTTTAGTCATTTAAAAAATTAATATTTATCGTATATTTACCGGCGATATCGATTATAATTCGTATATCTATTTTAGTTACACCCGACAACTTGGTCTTGGTAATTTGATGTCATTATCTAAATAATATAAAAATGAAAAAGAATCCCAAAAAATAAATTTAAAATTTTACTAAAAAATAATGTTAAAAACTTACCTTGCAGCGAGAGGAAACTTAACTAGGGTTGCTATAATTGGCGTAAAAAAGGGGAATTTGTATCATGCCTACGATTGTAACAGGACTAGCAACCCGCTACATCCGTTTTTTTACCCTGTTCGACGATTGTAACCTTGCAAAGTTCCCGATATAAAAAAGTCAAAATCGTCGAGCCTCAATTAATGTTGCGACACTCAGTAAAATTATTCAGTATCGAAAGATACTGAATGTGCTCCAAATTACCGTATTTATCTTGTAATAATATCCCTCCAACCAATTGGAGCAGATACGCTCCGGTTGCAAAATCACCTCATCCTCGGTAGAGTCGTTTGTCACATTAAATTCGAACTCTAACCAAGTGATCCGTATCCTATACCCCTATAAGACCTCCGAAAGTGACATCTTTCCCAAAACTTGGTGAAAAATTCTGAATCAGTCGAAACTGTTGTGTTTCACTATCGCCGCACCATTAACCAGAGCACCGAGTTAATAAGCAACATCTTCCGACGTAATTGTCGCTTCACCACTCAAAAAATGGAAATTATGCGTCTCCGACCTCCGATGTTCAATTGGAGTCATAATCAATGTCGAGTTCACTTTAAAGTCACGTAGAAATATCACTGGGTACAGTCCGGATTGTTGCAAATATATAATAATTCGCTGATACGGATCTCTAAGAGTCATTCCTAGTTGACGAATGCTTGTTCTTCTTTTGGATCAAGCTCGAGCGAAGAAATATGGACAACATCAAGGTATAACATTTCATCGCGAGTAGACATTGTCGTAACCTGTTTTCGTCCGGGCACGAATTTTTTTTACTTGGCGGGAAGTGAATAAATGGTTTAAAATAATTTGGGAGTCGCCATCGGCCTTTTGGGTCATGTAGGTCGAATACCTAAAAAATTATCCTTTAAAAGAGTTTTTATGAAAACATCAGTTAAAAGATAAACTGATCTGCGTTTAACCAAAAATTCGTTCTTTTTAATAATAAAAATGGATTCGTGGTCGGTTACATTTAGGGAAGGATTAGCACCCCTACAACGCCCAAAATTGGTACTTTTTTTTAATTACAAATTGTCTCTAATAATAGAATTTTAAGAATTCAAATATATTTAATTTATAATTATGTTATTTCAAATTTTATTAATATAATATTTAAGAAAATATATTAATTTAAATATATTTATAAAAATATTTATTTATTTAGAAATATCAGAAAATGACTTCTAGGTGCCTTAAGACAGCTCTTTTCTTCGATATTAATAAATAAATGACTAAAACATTTTCTTAAGATAATAAAAATTTATTTTAATATAGTAAGATATTTATTTTTAAAAAAATATCAGAAAAGGGCTTCTAGGTACCTTAAGACAGCTCTTTTCTTTGATATTAATAAATAAAAATAAATATTAAAATTTTAATAATTTAAATAAAACTAAATTATAATTTTTATAATGTTTAATTATTTAAAATACCAGAATAGGACATCCAGTTGTTTTAAGACTGCCCTTTTCTTTGATATTGAAAATAAATATACATTATTATTTAATATATATATATATATATTAATTTATGTGACTAATATGAAAATAATAATAATATAAAAGTAGTAACAAATTAATATTATAAATAAATAATATTTAAAATAAATTTAAAAGCAATAATATTAAATTGCAAAATATATAAAAACAATCAGGATCAAAATGAAAAGAAATAAAATATTGGTAACTAAAAAGTAAAATATTAAAATTAAAGGGCATAATTCGAATTAACAAAAAAAACTTTATGCTAATAATGTAATTTAACCTTATTTAATTAAATCGGGTTAAAAATAAATTATAAAATTATGAAGGACTAAATAAGGCATTTAACCTAAATATATGTATAATACAGGTAAGGACTAAATTAAAATAAAATAAAATTTTAAGACTAAACTAGAATAATCAAAAATCAATTTTAGTGACTAAATTGTAATGATTACAAACTTGGAGCACTGCGGACAGGGTTTACCCTCTTCTCAAAACGCATCGTTTCATCATGAAACGACGCCGTTTTGTATCGGGTATAAAATACCCCAAACGGCTGGCCCTTCGGGCCAGCTCTCATTTCTTCTTATTTCTCTTCTCTCTCTAGCTGAGAGAATTCAGAATTCTCTCGTTTCTCTCTAAAACAGAGAGAAGCACACCGGCTGGCAGCCGTTCGCTGGCGTTGACCTCGCCGCCGGCCACCGCATCCGGTGGCCGGGAAATTTTTTTTTACACCTAAAGATAGATCAGACCATCCTATTGATGGTTATGATGACCGTTTCCCTTAAAACATTCCCGATCAGAGCAAATCTACAAAAATAACTTCGGTTTTCGAAGGTTTCCGATGACGTGTGAGGGCTTCGGTGATGTTGCAGTAAGTATCTCTCCGTCTTCTCCTTGCTTATTTTTGGGTTTATGGTTGCTGGTTGTTGTGAGTTGGTCTCTATTTTTGTATCTTTGCTCTCGGGTTTGTTTCTATGTGGCTGTTGTGGTTGCCTTTTTTTTTTGTTCTCCGTTCTTCCTCCCTCTCTTCTTTTGTTGGCAGGGGGCTCGGTGGCTTTTATAGCCACCACCGGTGATAGCTTCGGTCCGGTCCAAAAGGGGTTCTTCGGTGAGTCACCGGACTTCCAGTGGTGACTCACCGTTTGGGGGAGACGTGTGCGGCTGGAGTGGCTCTTCTGGAAGCCTTCGACGAGACGTGGCAGCGGTGGAGATGGTGGGAGCAGCTGCGGCGGCCGCGTGGCCCTAGGGTATCATACCCTAGGGTTTGCATCTGGAGGAGTGTGGGCCGTTGGATCTCTCAGATCCAACGGCTGAGATGATAAGGCGGCTAGGGTTAGATCAAACCCTAATCTGTTAGGGTTTAGTTAGGCCATCTGAATTTGTAATTGGGCCAGATAATATGGGCATATTTGTAATTATTTTTTTAATAATAATAATATATATAATAATAATAATTATAATAATAATTATAATAATAATAAAATGGGTAAAAAATTTAGTATCTTCAGCTGTCCCTCTTTGCTCATTCTTGTATTAACAAGAATAGGGCAAAGACGAAAAGATAAAAAAATTTATCCATTTGGCTTCACTTGATTATGATGGAGATGTTGAATAAATTCTTCTCTTTCTTCAGATGAGTTCTTCTCATTATGAACTTTTCACTGGGGATGATGTTGACCTATTTCTTTCTGTGATAGAGTCATTCAAAAGATTGAATAAGCTCTTCTCATTATGAATTTCTTCTTTCTCCTTCAGATGAGTTCTTCTCATTATGAACTTTCTCTGGAAAGGTTGGTGCTAATCTATCTGCTTCTGTGATAGAATTATGCAAAAGGTTGAATAAGCTCTTCTTATTGTGAACTTTTTCTTCTTCAGATGAGTTCTTCTCATTATGAACTTCTTCTTCTTCAGATGAGTTATTCTCATTATGAACTTCTCTGGAAAAAACTGATCCATCAAGTGATGGATTTGAGCAAAAAGTTGAACAAATTCTTCTCATTATGAACTTCTTCTTCCTTCTTCAGATGAGTTCTTCTCATTTTGAACTCGAACTGGAAAAGTTGATCCATCAAGTGATGGATTTGAGCAAAAGGTTGAACAAATTCTTCTCATTATGAATTTCTTCTTCCTTTTTCAGATGATGAGTTCTTCTCATTATGAACTTTACCTGGCAATGTTAATCCATCAAATAATGAATTTAAACAAAAGGTTGAACAAATTCTTCTCATTATGAACTTCTTCTTCCTTCTTCAGATGAGTTCTTCTTATTATGAACTCGAACTGGTAATGCTGATCCATTGAATGATGAATTCAAGCAAAAAGTTGAACAAGTTCTTCTCATTATGAACTTCTTCTTCCTTCTTTAGGTGAGTTCTTCTCATTATGAACTCTAACTGGTACTGTTGTTCCACTGAGTGATGAATTTAAGCAAAAAGTTGAACAAGTTCTTCTCATTATGAACTTTTTCTGGAAAAGTTGATCCATCAAATGATGGATTTGAGCAAAAGGTTGAACAAATTCCTCTCATTATGAACTTTTTTCTGGAAAAGTTGATCCATCAAATGATGAATTTGAATCTTTGCTAAAATCTTTGAAATTCCTGTCAAAATTCAACATGGATGAGAATGAATGAAAATGCACCTATTTTTGCAAATGCTTAAATATGATGCATGAATGTTAAGTTATTTGATTTCAGATTAGTGAACTGAGTATTTCTTCAGTTGTAGAAACCCAATAAATCTTTCTTCTTCAAATCAGAGAATCTATCATCTTTGATAAATTTAGATGTAGATATGCCTGAATTTTTGCATAATGTCATCAAACCACTTGAGAATAAAACTCAATAGTATAGGTTCTTGAAAAGCTCGCACTCATGCAACATGTTGATTCTGATAACAACTCATCTGATTATGAAGTGATCTTTCAAGATGATTTCGCAGATATCGATAGTTCTTTTAATACCGAGAAAATCTTGAATTCTGATTCTGATGAGGAGAGTAAACTGTTATACTTGAAGAGAAATGGGATTCTCAGAGGCTGAGGCTTCAATAGCCATAAAGAGATGTAGTTCAGATTCATCAATTACAAAATTGACAGATTTTATATGTGCTGCTCAAATGGCTAAGGCTGTTGACGCATTTCTTCCGGTAAAAGATAGGAAGCCATTATGCAATGATCCCAATTACAAGAAAAGGCAAAACTTGGGCTATGATTTTTGGGAAAGGAATAAGCAGAAGAAGCTTGAAAAGAAGCTTCTTAATGAAGACGATCATGCAGTTCATCTTTTAATTCCAATGATTGGTTCTGTGGTTCCTACCGAACCAGATCAGATAACTCAAAGAACACTTCCAGAAGATGCTATTGGGTCTTCTTATTTCTACTATGAGCACATTCATCTTTCAAATCCAATGATTGGTTTTTGGGGTTCATACCAAACCAGATCAGATAACTCAAAGAACACTTCCATAAGATGTTATGAGCACATTCATATTTCAAATCTAATGATTGGTTTTCGGGGTTCATATCAAACCAGATCAGATAACTCAAAGAACATTTCCAGAAGATGCTATGAGCACATGGCACTTGTTCCACTTGATGTTTGGATTGGAATATCATAGTACTTATTCGATGTAGAGCCAGAATTTGTAGATTCGAAACATTTTCATGCTACTACACTGAAAAGGGCTATATTCATAATTCTACCAATTGAGAACAGATTTTCTCTTATTCTGCTTCCTCCATGTGCTGATGATTTTCCATTGACAAAGAAATGATGGCCTTCCTTCGAGTGTCCAAAAGTATGTTCTTGATGAGTGCTGAAAATGGAATCTGGTATGGGTTGAAAAGAATAAAATTGTTCCACTTGAATCTGATGAGGTGGAAATGCTTCTAGGTTTCCCTAAAAACCATACACATGGATCTGTATAGAAACATGTTCCATGGTGGTATCAATGTCCTGTCTCTTTTCTCTGGGATCAATGATGCAGAAGTTGCCTTTTACTGTCTTGGCATACTTTTGAAAACATATGTGCAAGAACTGAATGATGATCGGTTGGAGCAATTGATGAGTAGTTTTAACGGACTCGACCTTGTTGTCGGTTGGCATTGTCGGTGGTGTATCCAGTGTAACAACCTTACTGGAAGAAATAAACATCATTGTGATGGGCTTGAAGATTTTTATTGGTGCATTTACTTGCAATGATTGCTATAACAAACTGTCTCTTCTGCTACTCCAATATATCCCACTCTTTTCGAATCATGGAACGGTTTAGTTGACAGTAAAATTTGTCATCTTCAACTTTTGGAATACTGTAACCAATGTTACCCTATATAACCAGAGTGCAAATAATGACTTGTTCATGGCTTTATGATGGTGATGATTTGCTTACTTCGTATTCCATGCCTTTAAAAGTATTAACATAAAGTGATATTCAGAAATCTTTAACTTATTTCAAAATTATGTTAATTCATAGAAGAATAAATTGAATTTTCGAAAATAAATTGAACTTGGAATTTATTAATTAAATAGATAGAATTGTACTCAAAGTTATGGCAAGCACAAGAATGATAAAAATTCAAATGACTCAACAAATTATTAGCATAAGTATTTCTAAATTAATCAAATTGACACAATTTAGAGTAATGATGTAAGCTTTTGTCTGGAAGATCTCAAATGTTGTCAAAATGCTTGTAGATGTGAAGTTTCTCCCAAACTGTCAAAATCTTAAGAGGGTTTGATTGCCAGATGCCTAATATCAATATGCATTTGAGCCGCCCATTCAGGTTTTCAACTCAAATCCTTCCTTTGGTTACAAGATGCCCTTTGCGGGTTTTCATCTTGACACCCTTTTTTCTTTTCTTTTTTTTATTTTTCTTCAAGCATAATATTTCTTGACAGAATCCGAGTTTATTGGATTTCTCAGAATTTTTCCATCCATTTCTACCAAGATCAATGCTCCTCCGGAAAAGGCCTTTTTCACAACGTATGACCCTTCCCAATTAGGCATCCATTTCCCACGGAAATCTTTATGTATAGGCAAGATCTTTTTTAGTACTAGATCACCCTCTTGGAATTCTCTTGGATGTACTTTCTTGTCATGAGACTTCATCATCCGTTTCTGATACATCTGTCCATGGCAAATAGCTTTCAATCTTTTCTCCTCAATAAGGTTCAATTGATCAAATCTAGCTTGGATCCATTCGGATTCATCCAATTTTGTTTCTCTCAACATTCGAAGAGATGGAATCTCAACTTCAATTGGTAAGACTGCTTCCATCCCGTAGACTAAAGAAAAAGGTGTTGCCCCAGTAGATGTTCGAACAGTAGTTCGGTATGCATATAAAGCAAAAGGTAACTTCTCGTGCCAATCTTTGTAAGTTTCAGTGGTCTTTGTAATAATTCTTTTGATGTTCTTATTTGCCGCTTCAACTGCCCCATTCATCTTTGGACGATATGCCACTGAGTTTGCATGTTTGATCTTAAACTGTGCACAAAGTTCGGTCATCATTTTGTTGTTCAGGTTCATAGCATTATCTGTAATGATCCTTTCTGGTAGGCCATACCGGTAAACTATCTCTTTCTTTATAAATTTGCAGACTGTGGACCTCTTAATATTGGCATATGAAGCAGCTTCAACCCATTTGGTAAAATAATCAATTACCACAAGGATGAAGCAATATCCATTCGATGCTTTTGGTGTGATTGCACCAATGACATCTATTCCCCACATAGAAAATGGCCAGGGTGCTGTCATTACATGTAAAAGAGATGGGGGTACATGAATCTTGTCTGCATATATCTGGCATTTATGACATTTCCTTGCATAATCAATGCAATCTGTGTGCATGGTAGCCCAATAGTATCCATATCTCATTATTTTTCTGGCCATGGAAAGACCATTTGCATGTGTTCCACATATTCCACTGTGTACTTCTTCAATGATGCTTCTGGCTTCGCTGGTATTTAAACATCTCAATAGCATTTGATCATTGCTTCTTCTATACATAATCTCGCCATCAAGAAAATATCCAGCAGCCATTCTTCTCAAGGTTCTTTTATCAATTTCAGATGCATTTTGTGGATAACTTTGATTTTTGATATATTGCAGGATATCATAATACCATGGTTTACCATCTACCTCTTCCTCCACACTATAACAATGTGCAGGAATTTCATATACTTGCATTTTGATTGGCATCATATCAACTTTCTTAGTTGCCTGAAACATAGCAGCTAATGTAGCCAAAGCATCTGCCATTTGATTTTCTTCTCGAGGGAGATAATTGAAGGTGACTTTCTCAAATTCTTTCACTAATTTGAGGGTAAAATTTCGCTATTCCAACAATTTGGGATCTTTTGTTTCCCATTCTCCTCGTAATTGATACACCACTAACGATGAATCTCCATATATCTTTAGACATTTGATTTTTCTTTCTATAGCTGCTTTCAATCCCATGACACAAGCTTCGTATTCCGCCATGTTATTGGTGCAAAAGAACTCCAGTCTACTTGTAAAGGGATAATAAATATTTTTTGGAGAAATTAACACTGTCCCGATTCCTCGTCCCAAGGCGTTGGATGCTCCGTCAAAGTAAAGCTTCCAAGATGCAGATGCATCATTTGTTCTGACTTCTTCATTCATGGATATGCACAATAAATCTTCATCTGGAAAATTGAAACTCAAAGGCTGATAATCATTTGATACACGACTGGCCAGAAAATCAGCTATGACACTTCCTTTTATCGTTTTTTGGTTGACATATACAATATCAAACTCAGATAATAACATTTGCCATCTAGCCATTCTGCCTGTCAAAGCTGGTGATTCCATTAAGAATTTCAAAGGATCAAGTTTGGATATCAACCAAGTAGTATGATATAACATATATTGTCTGAGTCTTCGAGTAGCCCACACCAAGGCACAACATAATTTTTGTATTGGTGGATATCGAATTTCACAATCAGTAAATTTCTTGCTCAGATAATAAATAGCTTTTTCTCTTCTTCCAGATTCATCATGCTGTCCCAGTACACATCCCATCGAATTTTCAAAGACCGTCAAGTAGAGAATTAATGGTCTATCAGGCATTGGTGATACTAAAATGGGGGCATTGGATAAATATTTCTTAATAATATCCAAAGTTTCTTGACATTCATCATTCCAGACTTCAGGATTATTCTTTCGAAGTAATTTGAACATTGGATCACATTTGTCAGTTAATTGAGAAATGAACCGAGATATATAATTTAATCTTCCCAAAAAGCCTCGAACTTCTTTTTTTGTATTGGGTGGTGGAAGATCCTGAATTGCTTTTACTTTATCTGGATCAATCTCGATTCCTTTTTTGCTGACCAAAAATCCCAAAAGTTTCCCAGAAGTTACCCCAATAGTGCATTTAGCGGGGTTGAGCTTTAATTGATACTTCATCAATCTCTGGAAAAGCTTTCTCAGATTTTGAATATGTTCTTCTTCAGTTCGGGATTTGGCAATCATGTCATCTACATATACTTCAATCTCTTTGTGCATCATGTCATGAAACAAAGTTACCATGGCTCTTTGATACGTTGCCCCTGCATTTTTCAATCCAAATGGCACCACTTTATAGCAGAATGTGCCCCACATGGTTACAAATGTTGTTTTTTCCATGTCTTCAGGATTCATTTTTATTTGATTATATCCTGAAAAGCCATCCATGAATGAAAACCATGCGTGTCCTGCAGTATTGTCTACCAAGGTGTCTATGTGGGGTAATGGAAAGCTATCTTTCGGACTAGCTTTATTGAGATCTCTGTAATCCACACACATTCGAACTTTCCCATTTTTCTTTGGTACGGGAACAATGTTGGCTACCCATTCTGGGTATTTGGCTGCCTGTAGGAAACCTGCATTAATCTGTTTCATCACTTCCTCTTTGATCTGTAACAACATTTCTGGCCTCATTCGTCTGAGCTTTTGTTGGACCGGTTTATATTCTGGATTGATTGGAAGCTTGTGCATTACTATATCTTTACTCAAACCAGGCATATCTTGATAAGACCAAGCGAAGATATCTTTGAACTCTTGAAGAAGATTTATCAATTCTTGTTTTATCTGGATTGTCAGAGTAGTACCAATTTTCACCTCTTTCATTTCTTCATTTGTTCCCAGATTTACAGTTTCAATCTCTTCTTTGTGAGGTAGAATTTGTTTATCTTCTTTTTCTACCAGTCTTAATAATTCAGTAGGAACATCACATTCTAGTTCATCCTCACACCCATTGATTTCTTCCAGACATATGGGCTGCTCTAAATTTATCTCTTGATTAAATTTAGGAATAAACATGCTATTAACGTTGTGACACCTGCAAATTTAAGTCGGACATATTTCCGAAAGAATATAGTAAATTTATGAAATAAATAAATGTAAAAATGTAAGAAAATGTAAAGAATGATTGCCATCTAAAAATTTTAAAGAAAATTTCTTATATTTCCTTTACAAGATAACAAAAAGTTTTCATACTTTTTGGCTACACATAAAGATTAGTTCTGAATATTACTCTGTATTAATATTAAAAACTACAGGAAGGTCTTCAACGGTCCAATTGTTGAGTGTTTCTCCAGGAAAACACATGGGCGAATCCTATCCAAATATTTGCCAGTCTTGTTGTCATTCATGATCATATTGATAAATAATCCATTCATAGCTTCTTCAACTATGCTTTGATCTTTCTTCAATTTTTCTTCTTTAAAGGCCTCAACAAGTTGTTGTTCTACATTAATTGTTCCCCCTGATCTGAATGTGGTCTTCAATTGTGGGAAAGACATGTGTTCCCAAAGGATTTCTTCCCCTTTCAACCTTGCCTTTCTATCTTCACACCTTCTTTTCATCTCTTTGTTCTTTTGCTGAAAATTGGGCTTAAATCCAAGCCCAAAACGATCTTTCTTCATCTTTATATACTTACAGGAACTGAAATCCCTTGAAGATTCTTTCCTAAACCTTTCCCAGCTTTAGCTCCGATGCCTAAAGTTTGTCGTACCGTCATCTTGGTACAATCAGATAATCTGGGATATGGAATTTTGCTTCCTTCTGCAATAAAGGTTGCATTGACAAATTCAAGAGCTCGGAAAGAGCATTCAAGAGCATCATCATTGGTTTCAATATATGGAACATCACTTGTTATAGACGCAATGATTTCTTCTTCAGCTCCTACGCATATTAGTTGTCCATCAACAACAAATTTCAATTTCTGATGTAATGAAGAAGGAACGGCTCCTGCTGAATGAATCCATGGCCTTCCTAATAAACAATTATATGTAGGGTAGATGTCCATCACCACAAAGTCAATATTGTACACGACTGGTCCGATTAACAACGGTATTTCCATTTTCCCAAGCACCTCTTTTTGAGTACCATCAAAGGCTCGTACTACATTCTGATAACTCTTCATGTGTGATTTATCCACAGGAATTCTTTGAAGTGTGACTAGAGGCATCAAGTTGAGAGCAGATCCATTTTCAATCAATACTCCTGACAAAACATGACCATGACAATGTGTAGTGATATTCAAAGCTTTTACTGACCCCATTCCGCCTTCAGGTATTTCATCATCCGTGAACGTTATGTAATTGTCAGCGGCTATATGTCCCATAATTATGTCAAGTTTATTAAGGGATATATCTTCAGGGATAAATGTTTGATTAAGCATTCTCATCAAAGCATTTCTATGTGCTTCTGAATTCATCAATAGATCAAGAATAGAAATTCTCGCTTGTTGTTTGTGTAGTTGTTCAACCACACTATACTCACTATGTTTCAGGAATTTCAAAAATTCTTGCGCTTGATTTTCTGTTACAGGCTCATTGAATGCTGGAGGGGATTCATCATCAAATACCTTTTGGTGTATTACCATGGTTTTTCCTTTTGCTTTCACTTGTTCCGAGGCATTGGATGTTTCGGGAGAGTAACATCTCCCACTTCTTGTAAAGAATCCGACTTCACTCACTGCTTCAGATGTCGAACCCAGACTCTGTATTTTCTCTTCTGTTTTTTCTAGAGAAACAGATCCTCCTACCATTGAAACATTGGTAGTATAATTCCAAGGTACCCTGCGGGTATCCTTGTATGGAAATGGTAAAGGAGTTGTGATAACTACTTTCGACCTTGTTGGTGCAGGAATCACTGTAGATGATTTCACATTAATGATCACAGGATCACTTGTTCTATGACTAGGTTTAGAATCTTCTGATGAGCAAACATCATCTTCTTTTTTCCCTGGTTCCTCTTCAAAGAATTCTATATCTCTGCTATTCATCAATTTTTGCACAAAATCCCTAAACTCAGGACATAGTTGAATTTCATGCCCCTTCTCTTGATGATATTCACAATAATTCTTGCCTTCATTATGCTTTGGCCTGAATTGTTGTGGAATTATACCGGCTAAAGAGAGTTGTTGAAATATCCAAACAAAAGGAGATTTAATTTCAGAAATGTCAGTTTTTGCTTTCTTTCTGTTCTCTTCCTGAATTGCATTCACATTTTTATCTCCATGATTTGGCAATGGATGATTTGATGTAGATGGTGAATTGAATTCCAACTTTCCAGTGTTGATCAAATTTTGAACCACCCTTTTGAATGCCAAACAGTTTTCAATAGAATGACCCGTAATTCCTTCATGGTAAACACGGTGTGCCTTTACATCATACCATGGAGGGAATGGTGGTTGCATGGGAACCAAAGGATAGGGCCGTATGACATCTACTTTTAACAGCGAATCATAGATCTCAGCATATGGTATTGGTAAAGGTGTAAAAGACAACCTTTCATTTTCCTTTCGAGATCCTCTGGACTCTGCTCTATTAGTGTTTGTTTCCTCTTTCTTAACCCTTGGCTCGGTTATTGTAACACTTTTCGATGAATCCTTGTTGTAAGAGTTTGCATTGTTGATTTCATTCTCTTTTTTCCGGTACATAGGTCTTTTGGAACTAGACCATTCATTTGATTCAATTTTGCCACTTTTCAAGACATTTTCAATGAGTTCTCCAGAAATGACCAAATCTGCAAAATTTCTGGTTGCATTCCCCATTAGATGATTTAAATAAGGAGCTTTCAATGTATGGACAAATATTACTGTGGCCTCTTTTTCTGACAAAGGTGGTTGAACTTGGGCTACTGTGTCACGCAATCTCTGAGCATACTGTCTGAACGTTTCGTTATTCTTTTTCTCCAAATTTTGGAGAGTCCATCTATCAGGGACCATGTCTGTTACGTAGCGGTACTGCTCTAGGAATGCTTTAGCCAGATCTTTCCAAGATCTAATGTTGGCTTTGGTCGATTGAGTATACCATTTTAAGGCTGGTCCTGTCAAACTATCTTGAAAGCAGTGAATTAACAATTTCCACGTATTTCATTCGTTCTTCTAAGCTCTTGATTTGTCTGGTCAATTCTTCATTTACTTTTTCTTTTTCATTCAGCTCATTCAAATCTGGGATTAAATGCTCAGTATTAAAATCCCCTATTTTCACATCTGATAGAAGTGGATTTTTGCTTGAAGATGCAGGATCCACTTGTCGATTTTCATGTGGTTTGGCTTCTTGAAATGCTGATGTGCGAGCATTGATTTTTATAGGTGTAGTACCAGAGTGATAAATTGGTTCTGGTGGAAAACCTAAAGGATACATAGGTTCTTGGTCGAAAGATATAGGATTTTCATGCATTTTTCCAATGATAGCCTGCCTTTTAAACATGTCTTCTATTTTCTGCATCATGCTATCTTGTGAATTTGCAATATTGGCTTCAATTTTCTCCAGCTTCATTCTCATTTCAGCTTGTTCTTTATTATGTTGTTCCTCAATACGTTGTATTTTATCCTCCATAATTCTCTTAGTAGCTTGTCTAGTACCGTAGTGATGTTGTATTTCTCTTTTGGCCAGAATAACTGTGATTGAAAAATCTTTTGATATTATTTTTTTTTTCAAATTTTAATTAATGAATTTTATCTTAATAATAAAAATTATCCATAAAGAAAATCATGAAATGAATAATGAATGAATGCAAAATGTATGTATGCAAAAAGGTATTGATCCCAAAAAGTTTAACTATCATAGAACAACTTTCATCGGCATACAAAAGTTTCTTTATAATAGTTCATAAACTACAGATAAGGCGTAGCTTTCCTATTAAGCTCTATAATTTCTTTCATTAACCATGACACCTTCTTTCCGAACTTAGAAACTGGATCAACGTGATGCTCAATTATTTTAGCTTCAACAGCTAGTTCCCCAACATATCTAGCAACTTCGCTCATTTGTACCATGGCCTCGAATACCATATTACTTCTTTCTTCACTTCTTTCTACATAGAAATCAGTTGACTTTTGCCATTGTTGATTAGTTCCTTCAAGAGTTTGCTCTAACTCAGTGATTCTGACTTGACAATTGTACAGAGTTTTTTCAAGATTTCTAATGCGTCTTCACAGTGAAGAACTTTCCTCATTACTTTCTTTGAGATCATTAGGTCCTAGACGAATCTTTTCTTGAAATAATAACTCTTCAAGTTACAAAATGTAAGCATTAAACTCTACATTTTTGTTTCTAGACTGATCCAGATCCTCTTTAAGTTTTGTTCGTGCTTTTTGTGTTCTTTGATTAAGCTTCTGGATTTGAACATTCTTGTTTCTGCATCTTTGCATCCAATTGCTAGCCATTTCTTGCTCTACTTCAAGTTTGGTGTTGAAATTCTTTCTTTCCAGTTCCCATTTTTCTTTTTCAATATTGAACTCTTCAATCTTTTGGCCTCTGACTTCAAGTTCGGCAATCAGCTGGTTCATTTTAGATTCAAATCCCTTGAACATGATATTTTTCTCACCTTCAAATTTATCAAAGATGTCATTCTTCATTTCTTCTAAATCTTTGGCTCGATCCCTTTCTCTTTGCATTTCATTCATGATCTCACGGTGTTCAGCTTTGTGTTTTATAATTCGCTCTCTTCTGTCAACCTCAAAATCTTCCATTTTTTGCTTTCCTTTCTCAAGACTTTTGAGTAAATGGCTATTCTTTCCTTTCAGATCTTCAACTCGACTTTTCTCGATGTTCAATTCTCTGGTCATTTATACTGTTGATTGGCTTGGTCCTGATGCTTTCCGGGATTTATATAACTCCTGGTAATTTTTCTTTAATGCTCTGAATTCACCATCAACTTTTTCTTTGTTTTCTCTCAACATTGCACATTGTGATGAATGAAAGTCAATGTCAACACCCAACATAGCTTTATCTCGTCTCATTTGCTCTAATTCTCTCGACCAACCTTCTCTTTCTGCTTCAAACTCGGCTCTTAGGATTTCAATCTCTGATGGAACCACCTTAATGCGATCTTCCATAGAGATATCCTCATTTTGATCTGGTAGAGGAATATTTTCATTTTTCCTGACAGATCTACATTCCTCATAATCAGGAGTTAGCATTTCTTTTGCTGCTTTAGCTCGGATACAAAAGTTGTTTTCCAAGCTGTAAAGGCTTCCATGATATTTCTTTTATAATTTTTACTGTGGAATGCGAACTCAGATGAATGTAATCCAGCAGTGACAGGTACAAATTGACGACCTTCATACTGTCTTATGACCAGAAGTGGTGCATATACAATTCCTCCCCACAATCCGAGCAGCATTATCCAGTTGTAATCACCACATTTGTAAAAGAATTCCCTTTGGATTTGCCACGGGGCTCGCCAAACAATGTCATTGCTTTGCAGATTTCGAAAGGCATTAATCCACATATCTTTCTTAATTTCTTTCGGCCATTCTTGCTCCAGAAATTCTTTTAATGGTGAGTAATCGTATTAAAGCGTCGGTATGAACCTTTTCTGTCCTCCAGAAATGGCTACGGATCCAAACATATAACATTGGGTACACCCTGAGAATCGTCCACCTCCTAGCTTTCTACAGCATTTAACGATCTGAAAGTCTCTGCTAGAATTACAGAAGCAGGATTAATCTTTTTTGGTAGCTGCTCAACAAATCTACTACTGCAGCTTCAATATCCCAATACTTTTGGGAAGATGACCATACATACACCCAGAGCAATAGATCGAATCGTACTTTAGTGTCTGGATGACTCTGAATAAGTTCTTTAATATTAGTCCAAGCAATGCCTTCGCTTTCGCCTTTTTGTTTTGTACGGGATGCCACCCATTCTTCTCGTACTCCGGCAATCTTTGCTAATTTAACTCGAAAGGGTTGAGTTTTAATTGACTTTGAATAAATTCGATTCTCCAAAGCCCCTTCTATATGTAGCAAAGTTGTGTACTCTTCAATAGTAGGGACCAAGTCCTCCTTATTGAGAGTGAAGCAATTGTACCTGGATTCCAGAATTGAATTAGGGCTCGAAGTAAGTCATCATCAACTTCGACATAGAGCAAATATGGGATGTCCGTAAATTGATAAAACTGCAACTTTTGTTTGAGTCCCAACTTTCCCAAATGCTTCGCAAATCTTGCATTTATTTCTTTTTAGCGAAACTGGAGCATAACTGGCCAAGTCAGATACATAGTCATCTTGCAGACTGTTCCTCCTTGTCTTGTAAGTCCTCAGCCCACTGTCTACTTCTGAGTTTAGAATTATTGATTTGAATACTTTTATCCATGGATGAAGGCTTTAATGAGACAATTAACACGAGGATCAATGCCTTTATCCTGTATGATGCTATGCAAACAGAAGAAATAAAGAACACACAAAAAAATGAATTAGTTACTAATAAAGAAATTTAATAATAATATCTACCTAAATATCTTATTAAACATGCTTTTTCATAATTTAAATAATTTAATTTACATGTAATTTAATCAGTAAGAAAATAAATAAATAAATTAAAAGGAAAGTTAGAATTCATTTCTCTGTGTACACCTATTTTGGACAAAATTCGGCATGGCTTCAGATCGGAAGAGTTTCTAGGGTTTATGCAAGGTTCAGATCTAAGAATAAAGGTACCCGAATTGTCCTTGTTAGTGCCCCTTGGGTTGCTAACCCTCAATCCTAGTCCATCACAGACTAAAGTGGATCGAGTTCAATTCGAGGGGATACATTCTCTATGCTGACCGGAGAATAAATTCTCACGAAGACGTCGCTTTCACTCACTTAAAAGGACAACTCAATATAGAGCTTTATGTTATGCAATGCAAGTGTTGTGTGAAAGGAGAAATGTTCAAACCTCTGACAGAAAAAATAAAGAATGAAATAAAATACTTGCAAATAAAATAAAATATAATAAGAAAAATATAAATATGAAAATAATAAGTATATAAAAAAATTTGAAAAGAAAGAATTATAAATCAAATATATGAATTTTTAATTTATAATTAATAGAGACAATTTATAATTGATTTTAAAAGTTTGACGTTCCTCAGCAGAGTCGCCAAGCTGTCGTAACTATTTTCGTCGGCACGAATTTTTTTACTTGGCGGGAAGTGAAAATGGTTTAAAATAATTTGGAGTGCCATCGGCCTTTTGGGTCAGGTAGGTCGAATACCTAAAAAATTATCCTTTAAAAGAGTTTTATGAAACATCATTAAAAGATAAACTGATGCGTTTAACCAAAAATTCGTTCTTTTAATAATAAAATGGATTCGTGGTCGGTTACGTTTAGTGAAGGATTAGCACCCTACAACGCCTAAAATTGGTACTTTTTTTAATTACAATTGTCTCTAATAATAGAATTTAAGAATTCAAATATATTTAATTTATAATTATGTTATTTCAAATTTTATTAATATAATATTAAGAAATATATTAATTTAAATATATTATAAAATATTATTTATTTAGGAATATCAGAAAATGACTTCTAGGTGCCTTAAGACAGCTATTTTCTTCGATATTAATAAATAATGACTAAAAATTTTCTTAAGATATAAAAATTTATTTTAATATAGTAAGATATTATTTTAAAAAATAGAAAGGGCTTCTAGGTCCTTAAGACAGCTCTTTTTTGATATTAATAAATAAAATAAATATTAAAATTTTAATAATTTAAATAAAACTAAATTAAATTTTATAATGTTTAATTATTTAAAATACCAGAATAGGACATCCAGTTGTTTTAAGACTGCCCTCTTCTTTGATATGAAAATAAATATACATTATATTTATATATATATATATATTATTATTTATGTGACTAATATGAAATAATAATAATATAAAAGTAGTAACAAATTAATATTATAAATAAATAATATTTAAAATAAATTAAAAGCAATAATTTAAATTGCAAAATTTATAAAAACAATCAGGATCAAAATGAAAGAATAAAATATTGGTGACTAAAAAGTAAAATATTAAAATTAAAGGATAATTGAATTACAAAAAAAACTTTCTAAAATGTAATTAACTTATTTAATAATTCGGGCTCTTATTTCTCTTCTCTCTCTAGCTGAGAGAATTCAGAATTCTCTCGCTTCTCTCTAAAACAGAGAGAAGCACACCGACCGGCAGTCGTTCGCCGGCGTTGACCTCGCCGCCGGCCACTGCATCCGGTGGTCGGGAAAAATGTTTTTTACACCTAAAGATAGATCGGACCATCCTATTGATGGTTCCGATGACCGTTTCCCTTAAAACATTCCCGGTCAGAGCAAATCTACAAAAATACCTTCGGTTTTCGAAGGTTTCCGATGACGTGTGAGGGCTTCGGCGATGTTGCAGTAAGTATCTCTCCGTCTTCTCCTTGCTTATTTTTGGGTTTGTGGTTGCTGGTTGTTGTGAGTTGGTCTCTATTTTTGTATCTTTGCTCTCGGGTTTGTTTCTCTGTGGCTGTTGTGGTTGCCTTTTTTTTTGTTCTCTGTTCTTCCTCCCTTTCTTCTTTTGTTGGCAGGGGGCTCGGTGACTTTAATAGCCACCACCGGTGTTGGCTTCGGTCCGATCCAAAAGGGGTTCTTCGGTGAGTCACCGGACTTCCAGTGGTGACTCACCGTTTGGGGGAGACGTGTGCGGCTGGAGTGGCTCTTCTGGAAGCCTTCGACGAGACGTGGCATCGGTGGAGATGGTGGGAGCAGCTGCGGCGGCCGCGTGGCCCTAGGGTATCATACCCTAGGGTTTGCATCTGGAGGAGTGTGGGCCGTTGGATCTCTCAGATCCAACGGCTGAGATGATGAGGCGGCTAGGGTTAGATCAAACCCTAATCTGTTAGGGTTTAGTTGGGCCATCTGAATTTGTAATTGGGCCAGATAATATGGGCATGTTTGTAATTATTTTTTTAATTATAATAATTATAATAATAATAATTATAATAATAATTATAATAATAATAAAATGGGTAAAAAAATTTAGTATCTTCAGACATTTTTCGAAAATTTTCAAAATATTTGAATTTCTCTCAATTTTTTCTTAACAAAATATTATTAAAAAATCTAAGCACCAAACCTAACGACCATATACTAGTTTTTTCAAAAATCCAACCAAATTTGTCATCTTGACGTGTTTCGTGCTGACCATTGTAGCTGCTCATTGTGTAGCGACTACAAACGACTAGTTTTTTTAAAAAATTTAAGACAAACTCGTCACCTTAACATGACGAATTCATTTTTTTAATTTTCTTTTAAATTACTTAATAAATTAAAAAAATAAATTTTTAATGAACTCATCACGTCGAAGTGATGAGTCTTAGTAAATATATTAAAATTTTGGCCTATACATGACTTATACTTAGATCATTAAAAATTATTTTTAAATAAATTCATCACCTCAACGTAAAGAATTTACATTTTACTGTAACAAATGCAGTAAATAACGTGTTAAATTTTTGATGGCCTATTGAGCCAAATAATTTATATAAAATAAAAACCAACAAATCCAATTTCCAAAAGTTCATAGCCTCCTAAACCGACCCAATTTGAAATGGGTTAACCCATAAACTCGGTTCTTTCTTTGCAGATCCGCCATTGCCGACACACTCACTAAGCTAAGATGCCGGTAAACCGATTCTTTTGGAATCATCATCGATGGAATAAAACGGCACTTGCAGTTTCAACTAAAGCCTTATTCGCTCAGAGTATTTCTAATAAACCCGGATGGATGAGTACGGTAATGTGCTTTGGAGACAGAAGCCAAGGGGCGTTAGGTCTACCCGATTAAGTGACGGGTCCCGATATCACCAGCTTCAGCGCCGGTCATTATCACTCGCTCGCTATTGATTCCCGCGGTGGACTGTGGGCTTGGGGCCGCAACCATGAATCCCAGCTGGGTCGTGATCCACTTGCCCCAAGGTCAGTTCAACAAAATGATAATTTTCTCATTTACCCAAATTTGAATTTGGTGGGAACTGATTCTTTTTATTCCTAGTCGCGTGTTTATCATGTTAAAACTTGATTTACATTGTTAGAAGGAACTAAAATTCAATCTAATTCTCCCGGGTGTGCGGTGTTTTGATTTGTTGACTGAATAACTTCACCGAAAAGGCAGATTTTTGGTCTTGGGTTTTCAGTTTTCGTATGAAGAAGGGGCCTGCTTGTTTTGGCATTGTTAGTTATATGTGACAATGCAAGGGTGTTTTTTTATGATTTTTTTTTTGATGAATTCAATGTTTAATCTAATTCGAAATGGTGAACTCTTGATTGATTTTGATTGTGAGCAGAGACTCATGGAATGATCCAAAGAGAGTGGAAGGGTTGGATCATGTGAATATTTGTGCTGCTTTTGCTTCAGGTGTTGTTTCTGCTGCCATTGGCAGTGATGGTTCAGTGTGGTTTGATGAATTCAATGTTTAATCTAATTCGAAATGGTGAACTCTTGATTGATTTTGATTGTGAGCAGAGACTCATGGAATGATCCAAAGAGAGTGGAAGGGTTGGATCATGTGAATATTTGTGCTGCTTTTGCTTCAGGTGTTGTTTCTGCTGCCATTGGCAGTGATGGTTCAGTGTGGGTATGGGGAAAGTCGAAGCGGGGGCAGCTCGGTCTTGGAAAGGATATCATCAAGGCCTTCACACCTTGCAGGGTCGAAGCTCTTGCCAGAGAAAAGATGTGCAAGGTGGGCTCCTAAATTCTTAAGGTTGATTAATTTAGCCCCTATGCTTGACTTTTAGATTGAGCACTTATATTATCCTATTAGAAGGAAATTCCATGGTTGCATTTTCTTTGACAGGTTTCATTTGGTTGGGGCCATGCTCTTGCACAGACAGAGGATGGAAAATTGTTTGGTTGGGGTTACTCAGCTGATGGTAGAGTCGGAAATGTTGGGGAATCTCTGGAGGCATCAATGCTGGACTCAAATGCCAATATATCGATGAATGGCAAACAGTTTTCAGGTTCAGGATTGGATGTTGCTGAGCAAATGGTTTTGGAAGGAATGGAGAAAGAGAAAGACATGCCAATCGGCTGGGAACCACAATTGGTCGAAGAACTGCAAGGGGTTGAAGTCAAAGACATTGTTTGTGGGCTTGATCATTCCTTGGTCCTTTGCCATAAGTATTTGTGTAGATTACACGAGGACCTTATTGGGGTTGTTGGCTTGCATCTCTGTTAATCTTGAGTGTTGAATTTCAGGTAATGGCACCTTATTGAGCTCTGGAAGCAATGTATATGGTCAGCTGGGGAGAGCCAAACTGGATCTAGGATTCTTACCTGTTGATCTAACCGCCCATCCCGTGTCAATATCATTCGGTCTTGGTCATTCTCTGGCAATTTGTGAGGTTTTATCATCAGATGTCGAAGTTGATGGAATGAGCATTTTCTCATGGGGGTGGAACCAATGTTCACAACTAGGTAGAGAAGGACCCGAGAATCTCCCGTTGATGATCGAGGGATGGGAAGCGCAAGCACCTATATCAGTTTCGGGAGGACGGGTACACTCTACTGCTGTGACGTCTAATGGAGAAGTGTGGGTTTGGGGATGCAGTAAGAACTGGCGTCTCGGGTTAGGAAGTTCGAGTGACGAAGTTGAGCCAACTCTGCTTGATTGTTTGAAAGATTTCAATGTTCTACAAGCAGTGTCAGATTTTGATCATAACCTGATCTTGGTAGATGAATGATGTTAGGAGCAGTGCCAGGTTATTTACAGAACATTTATTTATTATGATGGCTAGGTTTGTGTTGAATTAAAGTTATTCATATATTTATGTCCAATATGTATGTCATCTTAAGAGAGAAATGAAGAGTAATAACGAGTAATTATTTGTTTAAATTTTTATTTGGATGTAAATAGAGAGCTTAATATTTAATTTGTGTTAATTGTATTGAGGTTTTTCTTATGAAAAAAATGTTGAATCCTAAAATAAAAGTTTTCATTTATTTCAACTGGCTATTATGTTTTATGGTTAAAAAATGAGCAACTATTACTCTTTCACCCTTCAAAAACGAAACAGTTGTATTAAATTTAAGTTTAAAGGATATTTTTTGTCCCGTAGTAAGATTTAGTTTATTATTTTCACTTATATGATTTTTTATTAATTTAGTTCTTGAAGTTGTTTATGGTACTTATCATAATCTTCGAAGTTTGTTTTTGATTAACAAAATTGTTAGTTTTTTGTATTTATTTCACATCAGTCAATATTACTGGCATGATTTGACGATGATGTAATATTCATTAAAAAATAATAAAATATTTACTTAATACAACGGTTAAAAAATATCCTTAAAATTTTGAATTAATCTTTTAATCTCACTAAAATAAATAATAAAACTTTGAGAATTTGTTCTAATTGTTATGTTTAATAAATATTTTGACATAATTTCTTAATCCATAGGAGCATAATACTTGCAATTCTGTTAGTCGAAAAGGTTAATAAACTTCAAATGTTAGAATGAATATCCTAAACAACTTCGAAAATTAAATTGATGAAAAAACCATAAGAGCGAAAATAATAAATTAAGTCTACTATAACAAAAAAGTAACCCTTAATTTTATGATCATTAAATATATATATTAGTCAATATAGTAAATTTGATATTCATATATTGTTATTATTTTATTTAAGAGGTGAAAGATTGATAGTTGCTCCACTTTTTAAAAATTGAAAACACATTAAAATATAAAAACATAATGGCCTGCCGAAGAAACAAATAATTATGTTTATTGTATTATTATTTATTTTTGAGCAAAACAAATGAATTGGTTTAATTGGTTGCGTATTTATTAATAGGTAAAAAAACATCAGATGTCTTGTATTTTTTGAAAAAAAATAAATGTAGTATTTGTATTATTTTTCTATGATCCTCAAACTCAGAAAACAAACACAATATAACTCTTTGACCAACGTTTTTTATCGTTGACCGTGCCAATTCACGGTGTGGCGGTTTACAATATTGATGTGACAGCCCATCTATCATGTTTGAGTTACCAATTTAACTAATATGCCATGTCATTTATCGGCAAAATCAACGAGATAATGCTCTCAAATTGTTTATTTCACGAAATAATGATCTCCCTAGATTAATTGCTAAAATGGAGTGATTTCCACAGTGTTGCTGTAGGTCGCCATGCCATCCAGGCGACCTTGGAGGTCGCCATGGCATCCGGGAGAGCTTGGAGTCTCTGCATGGCTGTGCATGGCTGCATGGCAACGTGGCATGGGTCTGGATGGCAGCATGGCAACGTTGGGTAGGTCGCCAGGGCATCCCAGCGACATTGTAGGTCGCCAAGGGATCCCAACGACCTATGCCTTCTTTGCATGGCCCGAAGCTCTCACGTGCTCTGCTGTCGCTGCGCCTCTGCTCCCATGCAGCGTGAATTCAACTGCATTATTGCAGCACTTATTGCTGCATTATTGCAGCCTGTGAACTTGAATGACTCAGCGACCTATAATTGAAGCAGAGTCTGCCCGGTTGTTGTATTATATATTGGATGGATGGGGTTAATGAGTGAAACAATTAAGAGAGAAAGAAAGGGAGAAAATAGCAAAGGAGAAGATAGCAGAGAAAAGAGGAAGAAGAAGAAAGGGAGAGCACAATATCGAGGTAAGTTTTTTATTATTTTAATTAGTTATTATTTTAAATTATTATTTTGTTAGTTTATGGTTTAAGTTAAAACAAAATTTTAGTTAATTATTTAATTAGTTTGTTTGATGGTTATATATTAAAAAAATAATTAATTAGTGTGTTAGTTAGTTTAATATTTAATTAGTTTATAGTTAGTTAAATAGTTAAGTTATATTTTGGTTGTTGAATTTATATTATATAAAAAATTAGTTTATTAGTAGTTTAAGTTTTATTATAATAAAATGGTTTATTAGTTTAAGTTATATAAAAATAATTATTTAAATTAGTTTTTGTTATAATTATTAGTTTATTAGTTTATTATTATAAATTAGGGTAAAAAAAGTTAATTAGTTTGTTAGTTTAAGTTATATTATGTTAGTTTAAGTATATCATAGAAATAAAAAATATTTAATTAGAATGTTTGATAGTTACATATTAATAAAAAATAATTAGTTAGTTTGTTAGTCGTTAGTTATATATAAAAAAATATGTAATTAGTTTGTGTTAGTTAAATAGTTAAGTTATATTTGTTTGTTGAATTTATATTATATAAAAATTAGTTAATTAGTTTTTTAGTTTAAGTTATAAGAATAGTTTATTAGTTAAAGTTATATAATAGTTAAAGTTATATTAAAGAATAGTTAATAGTTGTTTAAGGAAAAATTTACATTTAACTTATATTTAAAAAGTTAGTTTGTTAGTTATTATTTATATATTATAAGTTATTATAATAAATGTTTTTGTTGTGTTGTAAAATAGTTAGTTAGTTAGTTAGTTAGATTATATTGGATTATATTATATTAAATGATTCTTTAAATATTGTTGTTTAATTTTTTTTACAGATTCATTCCAATGGATGATCAAATTCCACTGCTGAGACTTGACAATGAACATATTTCAAGTCATTTGTGAATAATGGTGAATAATATATTGTTTAATGAATTATAATTAAAAATATTTGAATATTATTTTATGATTATGATAATTTTTGAATTTTAATTGCAGGAGGACGAGCAGCGAGTCCTTCGTCTTCGGCTACATAAAGTGCACAAACCACACCCATTGATAGAAGAAACTTGCAAGAGGCTGGATTTTGGTATGTAACATTTAATTGCAGGAGGACGAGCAGCGAGTCCTTCGTCTTCGGCTACATAAAGTGCACAAACCACACCCATTGATAGAAGAAAACTTGCAAGAGGCTGGATTTTGGTATGTAACATTTGTGCGAGATTACAAGTTGGTCTCAGGTTTGATCAGTGCGTTGATTGAACGTTGGAGACCAGAAACGCACACGTTTAATTTGCCGTGTGGCGAATGTACGATAACTCTGGAGAATGTGGCAATGCAACTCCGGGTCCAAACAAATAGGATGCCGGTGGTAATGTTACATGAGTTTAATAATGTGGCACAACTTTGCAGCTTGTTTCTTGGGAAAGCGCCCGTACCACCAGAGTGTAGAGGGTGGCGTGTGAGGTTGTCATGGTTGAAGAATGAATTTCAACTTCAACCAAATAGTACGGAGCACGAAATTATATATGCAACACGAGCATATATATTACAGTTGATTGGGGGAATTTTGATGCCTGATAAATCCGGTAGTTATGTTCACACTCAATATCATCTTTTTTTAACAAATTTTGAGAATTGTAGGCAATATAGCTGGGGATCAGCGATATTGGCGTTCTTGTATCGTGAGATGTGCAAGGTGTCATTAGTCGTGAATGATAATAATACAACAGAAATTGGTGGATGTCTGTTGCTGCTACAATCATGGGCTTGGCATAGACTTCCGTTTTTTACACCGATTAGTCAGACTGCGGTTGACTTTCCACTTGCCGGAAGATAATATGAATCCTCTATTTTAATATAAAATATTTATTAGAAAATATTTATTTTGATTAAAATTATTGAATAAAATGGTCATATTTTTGTTTTGATTGATATACAGATGGAGGCATAAAATTGAAGGCACGGGGTTGGTGCACAACAACATTAAAGAGTTCAGGCTGAAGATCGACATTAAGGCCAAAAAGGAGGTATGTATAATCTGTTATTTTTAATTATTATTTAAATTAACTATATTATTTTATTTAAATCAATTTTATTTTTTTTGTAATTTTACAGTTTAATTGGAGACCATACATGAATGAAGAAATTTTTGCGTTGATACCGCATGATTTTTAGATGGGTTTCAATATTGGTGTGCTGTTACACCATTGATCAATTTTGCTTTTGTTGAGATCCAATTTGGGGATAGAGTGCTGAGGCAATTCCACTTCCACCAACCTATTCCGCGGAGTTCATGGGATCATGACCTTCTCCAAAACTTAGATGGTCGTCGTCAGGTGAATTGGGTTGAGACGCATGACGACCTGCACAGATTTGATGGTCGTCGTAAAGAAGGCGTTAATTGGGTTGAGAAGCATGCAACCTACATTAATGCTTGGAACAATAGGGCTTCATTCATGCCAACTCTTGACGCCATTCAAGATGACGAATTTAATTTTGAGACTTCGGCTTACCTTGCTTATTTTTGGGATAATGGAAAGCTGTTCCTCACAACAATGGTAGAGAGGCGACAATTTTTGAAGTTTAAGAAAAGATTTGGTAAAGCTGAATACTCTCTACCGAGTGGGAGTGAGAGTTCATCTCAACAACCTGAAGTGGAAATGACCGATGTGGATAATAGTGCACCATAACCGTTCGGCGATGCGAGCTTTTTGCATCATGCAGTTGATGATTCTACTGTCTCGGCATACATACTAGAGTTTGTGCAGCCTGAGGCACCCATCTATTCTCCTATGTTTTCGTCGACGTATGACTTTGAACACATGGCAGTTCAAATGCCCCAATGAATGAGGAGGATGGGTACCATACTCCTGAGCAACCACAACGGCCACAACGTATCAGACGTCCGCCCCGACAATATCATTCAACAACACCCCGGCATCGACAACAATTGTAAACTCGTTTGCTATTTGTTACAAATTATACATTGAAATTAGACTTGGTTTTTTAACCTTAATAATGATTTTTAGTATCAAATCATTATTATAATTTCATTACTAGTAATCATTAGTATCAAATAATTAAATATTAATAATAAATCATTATTAATAATAAATACTAAATCATTAGTATTAAATAATTAAATATTTAAAAATCATTAATAAATTATACTATGTATAAATATAAATTCGAGTAGTCCACACTTGTACACTCATTTATTATTATTCATAATTATTAGTAATAATTATTAAATTATTATTATAAAATCATTACTAAATCATTATTAAATCGTTAGTATTAAATAATTATTATAATGATTATTATTAAATCATTATTATCATTATTATTAAATCATTATTATAATGATTATTACTAAATCATTATTATAATGATTATTATCAAATCATTACTAAATTATCAAATCATTAAATATTAAAATCATTATTAAATTATTATTATAATGATTATTACTAAATCATTATTATAATGATTATTATCAAATCATTACTAAATCATCAAATCATTAAATATTAAAATCATTATTAAATATTATTATAATGATTATTACTAAATCATTATTATAACTTCATACTAGTAATCATTAGTATCAAATAATTAAATATTAATAATAAATCATTATGTTATTATTAAATTTAAATTCGACTATGTATAAATTTAAATTCGTTTAGTCATTGTACACTCATTTTTTATTATTTCATAATTATTAATAATAATTATTAAATCATTACTATTAAATCATTATTATAAAATCATTATTAAATCATTCGTATTAAATCATTATTATAAAATCATTATTAAATCATTAGTATTAAATCATTATTATAATGATTATTATTAAATCATTATTATCATTATTATTAAATCATTATTAATGATTATTACTAAATCATTATTATAATGATTATTATCAAATCATTACTAAATCATCAAATCATTAAATATTAAAATCATTATTAAATCATTATTATAATGATTATTACTAAATCATTTTTATAACTTCATTACTAGTAATCATTAATAAATCATTAGTATCAAATAATTAAATATTAATAATAAATCATTATGTTATTATTAAATTTAAATTCGACTATGTATAAATTTAAATCCGAGTAGTCTACACTTGTACACTCATTTGTTATTATTTTATAATTATTAGTAATAATTATTAAATCATTACTATTAAATCATTATTATAAAATCATTACTAAATCATTAGTATTAAATCATTATTATAATGATTATTATTAAATCATTATTATCATTATTATTAAATCATTATTATAATGATTATTACTAAATCAGACAAGTCATTATTACAAATCAAACAAGTATTCCATGGATGAGTATTAGTTATGTAACGAAATTGGTGTTAATTGAACCACACATCCATTCAAATCCGTTTAACTCCTCGAATTATAAATCATTACAAAATTAAATCCAGATAAATACATAGAAATACATATATGATTACTAATGATGAGGCTTATATCTTGGTAAATTAGGACAATTGTTTTTTGAATGGCCTTCACCCCTACATAATCCGCATCTCTTTGCTTGACCTCTCTCTCTAGCATGAAAATCCATACTAATATGAATACGAGTGGACTCAGGTAGACCCTTTGGACTTCTGCGAAGCATTGGATTTGGCATCCATTCATCATGATCCTTTTTGGGCCAATACGATTCATTCGGGATTTGTCTGAACGCATAGCTGTAGACATTTAATATCCTACGTAGGTGAAAGCATTCATCAACATAAGTGTATGTGTTTACACCTGCATATATACATGCAACGACTGCATGAGCACATGGATATTTCCATACCTGAAAACGACCACAATCACACTATTTGTATCGTAAATCAACTCTAAATGTTTAGTCTTCTCCTCCGACGTTAATACATATGCACGACACGACAAAAATATGACCAACTCGGTCGAAATTATGAACAACCATTGATGTTGCCAATCGCTCATTTGCTTCCATTGACTCCACCACTGTAAGAGCCCAAGTTTTACCTCTATTTATGAGACTCTCAATTTCCTTACCTTTATCCAACCAAACTTTAGCCAATCTAAAGTACGTCTCTTTCACCACACTTGCTATTGGGAGATGGCGTGTACCTTTTAGTGACGAATTAATGGCCTCAGTAAGGTTTGTGGTCATATGTCCGTATCTCCGACCTTCATCGTATGCTTGCGACCATTTTTCCCGTGGTATTTTTGAAGCCCATTTCCAAACACGCTGATCATCGTAAAATACCTTCAAATTCTCCAATCTCTTGTCAAAATTTGGTCGACGTAGTTCGTATCCTGTTTCATAATATATTGTGTTAAACCGTAATTAAAAAACCACATAAAAAATGCACAAATATTGAAAATAAAACTTACCCATGCTGCCTATCTCGCTACGAATGTGTACGTTATGAAACTGGTCGATACTATTCTTGCCAATATGACGGATACAAAATGTTGGATATGCATACGGAGGTATCCAACAACTTCCTGTTCGTTCAATTACCACCAAAATACCCGTTCCTCTGTCGGATATCAAGCAAACTCCATCTTCACGAACGACATATTGACGTAGATTGGTCTGAAAGAAATCCCAAGCCTCTGTTGTCTCTCCCTCAACAATGGCGAATGCAATTGGGAAGATATTCCGCTCACCATCTTGAGTAACTGCCATCAAAAGTACATGCCTATATTGACCATACAGCCACGTACCATCTACTTGGATCATACGTTTGCAAAATGGAAATCCTTCAATACATGCCTTGAATGCCAATAATAGTCTATGAAATATTTTCTTCCCTGCCATAAGTTGACCTTCTTCGTCATATGCGGCCATGGTTTGAGACTTCACTATGGTTCCTGGGATAAATCGCTTTATTGCTTGTAGTAAATGTGGTAGCTCATTGTACGATGTATCCCAATCTCCATACGTCAGCTTCATTGCCTTCATCTTCACATTCCATACCTTGCCATATTTTACTTGATATCCAAATTGGCTTCGAATAGATGCAGCTAACACTGAACAAGATATCCTTGGATCCTCTCCAACCATCGCCTTCACGTATTCGCATATTACATCGGAGTCCAATAGTCGGTGGTCTTGTTCGATGGAGTTTCGCAAACATGTGTGCGAACCATTGTACCTCATGATGACCCAAACATCGTGCCTTTGATTTTTTCGACACTCTGATCTTCCACTTGCACTATGGGCCATATTTTACACACTTCGCGTATAGGGTTTTCTGGTTGGACTCTGCAACATGGACATCAATATGGCAGTTGATGCAGTACTCTTTAATCGCCAGGGTAGCTTCATGTTTTCCTGGGAATTCAGGTGCCCTCATCGCATTATAGTCTACTCGACATGTGAGAGTAGCTTTATACGGTGCTGAAACTTCATCAATTGCACCTCCACCGAAAATATTTTCATTGTCACCCAAAACGGGTTCTTCGGTTTCTTCATCTTCACTTGAATCATCATGAATTTCTCCCCATCGATTTTCAGCATCAATATCCACATCAAATTCCGTATGTTTCTCGTCTCATACTCTGCTGCTGCAGATGTCCCTCCGACTTCATTTACACTTTCTAATAGTGCCATAAAACTGTTCCGGAACATGTATGTCGGCTCCTCAAACTGATTATATAAAGCCATTTCAGATGGATTTTGAGACACATCTCTTGATGACCCAGGAACACCACATATGTTACGCACATCAACAAATAACTCAATAACTGTTATATTGGTTGACTCATGTAATCCAACCATGGTTCCAATATCATCATCATCTTCAAGTGGAACTGCAGCATATCTGACTGGGTTGAGGCATATCATAAACCTATACCTCAAACCATTAATTGCAGCTCGAATTTTTCTTTCTATCTTATGCTTCATTTCTATAAATGTGATGTCTTTTTTGAACATCATATTTATTGATTTTTCAGACTGAAAAACTACTCCGACTCATTTTCCATAATCTGTCCATTATAATGGACAATCGTAAAAAAATTGTTGTATTTTTATTTTTAAATACAAAAAATTTTTAATAATTGTTATAAAATAAGATTATATAATATATAAATTAAAAAAAATATTGTTTTTAAAATAAACTAAATATTAAAAAATATTTTTTAAACAACAAATTAAACAAATTTTTTTATAACTAATATAAAATAAACACTAATATTTTTAACACAATATTTTTTTAAACGGGAATAAATTAAACAAATTAATTATATACTCTAATATAAAATAACTAATTTACACATACACAACACAAAAAATGAACAACAAAATTAATAAATTACCCCGTATTATTCCTTCTTCCTTTCCTTTCCTTTCTTGTTTCTTTCTTCGAATCAATATGTACGTGAGAAATGTTGTGGAATAATGCCCTGTACGTGTAAAAAAATTATATAAGATACTGATAAACTATTCTTTATTATAATAATTAGTTAAAACGAAACTAACAAACTAATTAAGCACTAATTAACTTTTTAATATTTTAACTTAACTTCAACAAACAACCTATACGTTTAAACACACTAAAAATTAATTAAATATTTTTACATTTAATAACTTAAACTAAGAAACAAATTAACTAATTTTAATATAATCTATATATTAAACTAACAAATTAAATAATATAACTTAAACTAACAAACTAATAATTTATACTAACAAACTAATTAACAAAATTAAACCCTAAACCCTAAACCCTAAACTAACAAACTAATTATTTCATATTAATAAACTAAATTAAAAAATTAAAAATTACCTCACGAACGATGTTTGAGCCTTTATCTCCCTTTATTCTTCTTCTTTTCCTTTCCTTCCATTTCCTTTCTCTTGCCAAATTTTATTTCTTTCTTATGATTCTAACCCTAAACTCCTCTCAATTATATATCTTTGCACAGTTGGTAAGCTGCAATCAATTTGAGCTGTATAATTCACGTTCAAGGCTGTAAATTTTTCAACCGTTGAACGCTACAATAATACAACACTAATTGCTGTATGCAGCAGCTGATTTACGCTGCACCAATGCAACTATGATAACAAGAGGGGACAATCTCGAAGCTATGGCACGAGGGAGCAGCTATGGCTCGAAGCTAGGGCACGAAGCTATGACACTTTGTAGCTCAAATCATACTGCAATAATGCAACTATTACAGCTGCATGCATGAGGTCTCCTGAGCAGCTACAAGAGGAATCACGTGAGGAGCATGATGAATAGGTTCGCCTGAGCAGCTGCAAGAGGAATCACACGCGAGGAGATGACTGTATGGCGACCTACAAGGTCACCCGGAGTACTTGGCGACCTATGCTTGGGACGTGCATGTACCATGCAACACGTTCATTCACGTGGCCACGTTGCCATGCTACCATGCAAAGCCATGCAGAGACTCCAAGCTCGCCCGGATGCCGTGGCGACCTCCAAGGTCGCCCGGATGGCATGGCGACCTACGAAAACACTGTGGAAATCACTCCATTTGAGCAATTAATCTCGAGAGATCATTATTTCGTGAAATAAGTAATTTGAGAGCATTATCTCGTTGATTTTGCCGTCATTTACCATGTTAATCAACATTGGATTGCCACGTCAGCACTGTGGGCTACCACGTCAATATTGTAACGGTCAACGACTAAAAAAGTTTGTCAAAAGACCATATTAAGTTTATTTCTGAGTTGGAGATCACATTGAGAGAAAGAAATAATACAAGGGCCATATTAATTATTTTCAAGAGTACAAACACCTCTGATACCTTTTTACCTTATTAATATTATAGAAATAATTATTTAATCAATTAAATTAGCTTATTTCTTTCTTTTAAAACAATTATTTAAATTGTAAATAGATAAAAAATTATCTTTTTTTATTTTTTAGAAACAACTATTGACAAGCGTAGTAATTGTCAAATAAAATTTATTTTTCTCAAAATAAATAAATAAATAAGGAATAAGCGTAGTATAAAGAAGAAATGGTTAGAGAGACTTAGAAATTTTCAACTTTGAGTTGCATTGATTCTGATCCAGGTAAACTGATAACTATAATAAAAAGGAAAAAAAGAGGATTTGGTAATATAAGAATTGAAATAAAACTAAGTGAAAATAATATAGAATGAAAGTAAAAGAGTTGAAAAAAATTGAAAACAATAATGATGGAAAATAGTCTCGAGCTTCACTTTGCCTCATTTCGTTTTGATCATCGAAATAGATTTAACTTCGGGAGTCATGTCGGTTATAGTCTACAAGGCCCAACCTTTGTAACTTGCTTTTCTCTTTGGTAAACCAATATTCCCTAGTCAATCTTTGAAATTCAGTCTTTGATTGGACTAATTACGACTATCGTCGTTAGAATAAAACAATTTTAAGTATTGGAAAAGCCCGACTCGGATTATGTTGTCTCAATGAGAATTGAATCCGATCTCAATTTCCCTTAGCGAACCGCCCCTAAGTGTGTTCCCAGGAAGTCAAACTTGCTACCAGTCGATTCATCCTCCCAACTGTAAATCAGAACAACATCTAGATCAACGTCAACTTTTTGAAATGAAAGTGTTTTGATTTTAAAGGAAAGACTGATTGCCAATCCAAGTTTGCAGAAAATTGAGAATGCAATTCGAAGATGTTAAGTGCTTTTCCAATTCTCACAATATGAATTAAGTCATTGCTAAATCATCGGCCAAATAAGAAAATTAGCTAAGTATGATAGAAATCATACTTGGCATTTTCAAGAAAACTTAAAGTGAAAATAAAGATGAAACGAAAAGGAAACTTTTATAAAACAAAAATAATATCAAATTGTACTTCATGTTTTACCCTTAGAGGGTATTTATAGCTTTCTAAAACCTTAAAGATAACATGAAAATTAAAAGCTAAATTATCCTAAACATTGAAAGATAAATTCGAAGTTTTGAATTCAAAATTAAATATAAGATTCCTAAAAGATTCCATCATAGTGCTGACTAGACTGCCTCTAGAAACTACCGATACTGACCGAACCTTCTAGAAGCTTCCACGTCAGAACGTGTCGTGCCCATGTCTCCAACCGCGATCAGAAAAATAAAAAAAATACAGATCATGACCTTTTTACTGCTAGTTTTGGAAAATTGATTCCTGCACGAAAATAAGCGAAACAGAACCAAATCAATAGTAATAAATTAATAACACAAAAGAATTAACAAGTAAATAACTTCAATCTAAAACACTAATCAAATTCCCCATCGCTTATCTCATGCATGTCCTCAAGCATGCTTCAATCAACAAGTTAAAACTCTATTTACCTTTCTTTGTCAAGTCTCATATCCTAGAAAATTATGCAAGTTAAGTTACAACAATCATCCAAATTAAGATATCAATAAATTGGAAAGCGCAAGTTGGATCGAGTTAAGCAAAATTATGACATACATTCATCTATTAATCTCAATGCAACCTAAATCACTCAGTGTGTTTTGGGTGTAGAAACGCTCAAAGTCGGAACCAAACTTGATATTACCATAAGCCTGTAAGAAAATCAAATCTCCACTACTGGTTAGAATAAGATGCAATAATCAAAAGGTCTTAAGTAGGTTGTAACAAGACTTAGGTAAAGGTGGAGAATAAGGCTAGAAACATGGCTAAATATCAAGACAAAGAACTCACAAATAATTAGATCAATGTCCATGGAATAAACAAAGTAAGGTAAAAGGATGCAAAAATAAGAAACAAACATCAAACAACTACTTTTTTTCTTCTTCTTTTCCCTTTTTTTTGGAATTGCTTGTGTTTTCTCTTTTTCTCTTTTTTTTCCGCATCCCTTTTTTTCTCGATTGAGTTCTTTTCCTTTTTCATAGTGCATGATCATACATCGGATAAATTATTCTCTTGTCTTGATAAAAGTATAAAAAAGAGATAAAATAAAATAAAAAAGCTTGGGTTTTGAAAATATATGGTGAAAACAAAGAATGAGAAATATGCTCAAACTTGGTTAACTAATGGGAACGAACGATTAGGCAATTTTGAGGGTAAAAAGTGGGTGAATCCTAAGCCTTAATCACTTTAAAGCATCAAGTTCATATGTAGTCTCGACATGCATTTAAGTTCAGGTTTTAGAATATCAATGCCTAGTTTGACACACTCAATCAAACAAAAATAGGAGCAAAAATATAAAGAATATGCTCGTAAATGCTCAAATCTTACCAAAGTGTGTACATGCATTAAGTTAAACACATTTTAACTAAAAAATTCATGGAATATCACAAAAAGGTTTAACCAAATCACTACTCATGCCATCCACTATCATAAATATCTAAACTCAAACAATAGTATGCTCTCAAGCAAGCATGACATACCAAAATATTCAACAAAGACGAAGAATTTCAACGGAAATTTCTACAAGTTCAACCAAGGCATACTAGAATCAAAGCATAACGATAAGTAAGAAAAAAATTCAACCAACTCTTTACCCCTCACTTAAAGTGTATTATCCTAATACGTAAAACAAAAATGCAAGAGATGGAAACTCCTTGTGTCTACTGTTGACTGCGACCGAAAATTAAATGATGGCGATGAGGGCAGATTGAAAAAGAAACCCACGAAGTACAAATATACATTAAAATTCTTTGCAAAGACAACGTCGGATGCTACATTAGTAACGGGTAATAAATAAAAATATATTTTTCTCTTCAAAACGTTCATGTTCAACGGCTGTGTCGAAGTGGCAGTCTCAGTTAACCATCGAAACCAGAACTGAAAAACAATGAATGATCGATAAATACACGAGCGACATTGCGTGAGTGATGATCTGAAGAAGGGTGCGACTGTTGAGTTGGTTTCAAGGGATAAGAAAAGATGACTTCAGATATAAGGTTAAGAAAAAGTAGAAATATTATTATTTTTTTAACATTTTCGGTAAAGTGTTACATAAAATATTATTATTTTTATCGAAAATATTAATATTAGACGCTACATAAAATATTTAACATTTCTGGTAAAGAACTACCTAAAACATTATTTTTTCTACCAGAAATATAAATATTGGGCGTTTTACTGGAAATGTTAAACAATATTAATATTTTTGGTAAAAAAATAATGTTTTAGATAGTTTTTTATTGGAAATATTAAAAAAATATTAACATTTCCAAAAACGTCTTTTTTAATCATATATTAAGACTGTCGTATTACAAAACTATCCAAAATGAGGTTTTGAAATTAACCATTCTTTTATTTGCTTTTCCTTTTTTAAAGTATGAGTGGAAAACTCCATAATAAGTATAACAAATACTAAGGCTTCCGCCATTGATGTCTCAGTGACATATCCAAAAATTTATAAATGGGGGTCCAAAATTTTAATTTTATTTTCTTAAAAATAATGGGGGTGTAAAAAATTTTATTTTTTTCATTTTTCTTTAACATATTATAACCTCTTCTTTTTACTGTCATCTCTTTCTCTATTATGATTATATGTTCAAGAATAATTATCAATCTCTCGACATTAAACATTCACATTCTCAACATTAAACGCTCACGATTACAAAGCATGCCTTTGTTTGGTTCTCAGCAGTAGAAGTTAAATGTATTGTCCATAAAGAAGAAACATACCTGATACGCACCAAAAAGACATTAATCTAGATGTGAACTGAACGAAATATATGTATGTGTTTTTATTTTGAATCACTCATTAAATATATATTTTAAAAAATAAATATTTAATATTTAATTAAATTAAATAATTGAAAATAAAATTTATATACGTAAGTCGATGCGTAATCTAAACTCTTTACAAATTCATAAATTATTAAAAGAGAGGATTTTATAATATCGCGACGTACGTATAAAAGCTGCGTCAAGTGTATATTGAATTATAACGGGGTTGGTGTGGTTGATAGAGACGTGTGAGGCCAAAATATGTATGAGATAAAATAAGAATTGAAAATATAGAGAATGGATTTGGTTTAGTTTATATTGCACGCCAGGGGTTCACTGAAAAATAAATAAATGGCAGTGTTGAAAAATGATTGCAATGTGGTTTTGGAAATAAAAAACGTGGGCAAAAGTGTGAAAAATTAATCTGCCTCTTGTGATTCTACTGCTTCAAGGACGAAAATTGCTTGCTATTCGACTGAAAATATCGGATCTGACTCAATATAAGTTGGATAAAAAATATATGGGGTACTTAAAAATTTAAATTTAAATAAAAATAAAATAAAATAAATACACAATAAAAAATTAAGCAAAAGAAAAATTAAAATAATTTGCCTCCCATTAGAGCACCTTGTCTAATGTTGTTTAACTCGACGACCTGATTTAAATTATAAGTTCTGAGAGAGATATTTTCTCCACTTCGTACGTTTTTTTTAATTAAGAAATTTCTTATAAGAAATTCTACGATTAATAAGTTCATTCATTTTATTATTGTAGATTCGAACATTTTCATTAGCATTGCTTCGGATATTTTTCAGTTTTTTCCAACAATTGTTTCGACTCTATTTTTGGTACCTGCAAAATGAAATATAACAATAGATTTTAAAGGAGTTAAGCGCAAATCTTATTCATCTTTTTTATTCTCCAATTTCATGCACAAATCATTGGATAAATTAGTTTCTACAAACTCATCTACTAAAGGATAAAAAAATATCAATGAAATTAATGCTCGCAACAATATACAAGTACTTCGTCGCCTTATATACATCAAGGGTATGTTTGTTTCGAGTAAAAGATTTTTCGGAAAACGTTTTCTTTATTTTCCAATGTTTGGTTGGAAGAAAACTGTTTGGTCAATGTAAAAAAATTTCCTGGTTAACAAAATTTTCTTTGAATTTTATGGAAAATGACTTATAGTTTGATTTTCCGTAAGTAATTTTCTGAAATTTTCACTTCAAAGAATAAATACTCAAAATAATTTTATTTTATATATTTATTATTAATATAATATTTTAATATCATTTTGATAAAAACATTATTTATTAAAATATTTAAAAATATATTTATTATTAATATTTTTAATAATAATTTTATAATTTTAATATTATTAATAATATACAAAACTATATTATAATAATATAAGATATGATATTTTTATTTTAATAATTTATAAAAGATTAATCAACTAGTGAAAAATGATTTACACAACCTCTTTCAAACACCGTAAAATATTTTCTGGAAAATATTTTCTAGAAAATATAATTAATTTTACATAAAATATTTTTCAGAAAATATTTTCAGTGAAACAAATGAACCTTAAATTTAATAATATCACTATCGAACTCCATGGTAAGCAACTACTCCAAACATCAATTTTTATATGTGTCGTGCTTAGAAAGAGACGACCAAGGAGAATTTCGGAGGAAGTGTTGGTATAGTCATTTTCCATGTCAATAACATAGAAGTTAGTTGGAAAAATAAAATCGTTTACCTTAACCAATACATTCTCTAGGAGTCCTTCAAGATAGATAACAGATCTGTCTACGAGTTGGATTGTTACTCTTGTTTCCTTCAAGAGCTCAGTACTAACTAAATTGTAAACAGAGAGAGACATTAATAGAGACATCAAGATCGCAAATAATGTACTTTGTAACACCCCTAACCCGTATCCGACCCGAATCCGAGTCCGAGGTGTCACATTGACTTTTCAAAACATTTTCCTTTATATGAGGATGAAAATCCAACTCACTATTCGATAAAATGAATATTTTATATTAATTGACATAAATGAGTTTTACAAAACATATCAGAGCTTATATTATTCAAATCTTTAAACCACATGGCAACTACATTCTATAAAACAAAATACATATATTTAATATGTTTCTAATCCGATATTCGTAAGGAAGATGCTGATATGTCTTGCTCCTCTTAGCTTCTCTTCTCGCTTCTGGAACCTACGTGTGAAACAATCACACGCTAAGTCTATGACTTAGAGAGGCATTAAACTTATAAAAGAACTCTAACTATATAAACATGCATGAACATATCCTCTCATGATGCCATATCAAAACAATACCACATTATATGCAATATAATATATACATATCACACACCAATTCCATCTCTAACCTTATTTCACTATCAATATTCTGATCCTTTATATCTTATAATCATATCCTTTTATATCTATTCTTTTAATCAACATATGATTCATTTAACCAAGCAATACACACATCATCATATAATTCATATAATACAATTTGTATCATAAAAGCATATACATTACATGTAATATATTTATTGTTATCTCTTTGTTAGCCCATGTACATATGTGAGAACTATAGATATACGAGTACATTGAGGTTGTGCACTATGCTGTCACCACAGCTCGTATAAGTCCCACTGAGTGTCATATGAAATTTGTCCCTAAGGACCTATGTATGTCCCGAAGGACCTCTGTATATATCCCGAAGGACCACGTAGACCCTCGACTCTTGACATGCCAACTATACCTCTAGCCCTCATGACATATAACATGGGCATGATTAGTTACCATTTCACATATTCATATAAACATATCACATATTCTTATAAACTCATATCTTCTTTCACATGTACATGTAATCATATAGCTTCTTTTCACGTAGTTTATGTCACTTTTCATATCATTTCTCATATTCATATAGACATATGGTTCACTTTCACATATCACATATACTTTCTCTTTCATATATATCATATCATGTATCATATCTTGTGATCATGTAATCATATCATTTATAATCACATAACTTATACTCATAGGGTTCAACATCATTGAACTTAGTTCACTTTTTCATATTATCACACAGTTATATAATCTTATATGTCATATTAATAACCTATAAACTTACGCATGTACTCATATATACTCTTTAATGTAATTTGCATAGTAATGCTCTATACTTGGATAATATAATGGGTTTTCCTAGGTTTTCCTTTATAGAGTTTTACTATAGGTTCAAATAGTATCATTCTATCCTATAAATAATTTCTACTATCTTATCTCACTTCTCTTTTCACTCACATAAATCATCTATATACTTGTTTAATCTATTTATTTAGTTCAATTTCCATGACTTCTACAATACTCTTTCATAAAGTTTGTAGTTCTTCACTTTATAACTTCTATACCATAATTCCCTTTAAGTATAAATCTCCCATATATCACTTATGTATCATTATTTATATTCATATCCTCTAATTCATATACTATTTTTATAGTCTCATAATTTATTATCTTCTGGTTTATATTTTATTCTCTTAAGTCTTCTCATAGTCACATATATATATATAATTTATATTACATTCTTATGATTCACAATAACCTAGGATTGCTTATTTTATCAGTAGCGTATAATTATATAACTTATATCTTATAAGCATATCATTACATAAATTATTTCATGTTCTTCCATTATTACCTTATAGTATTTTACACAAATCATATAGCATATACAAAGTATATCAATATCTTTAGTCATGCATACATACAATTAATGTAATACATATAATTACATATAACACATATAATCATAACAAACACATAATCATGTTCATGACTTCATGCATATTACTCTATGAAATAGACTCATCACAAGTCTTATTTCCATTAAATACTACATGTCACTAGTATGCACTCACCTAGCCTCATTAGTCAACATCGATCTCTTATCTTTTCCCCTCATCGATCTTACTTGTCAATGGTTCCGGAACTCATTTAGGCTCTGTATCTACACAATTATACATTTTAAGGAAATTATTAGATACCTACACCTTGTAATTCGATATTAACAACTTAAACGAACTTAATAAACCAATATTTACTTTTTTCTTTAGGGGGTATCGATACCCTCCTTAGGGTATCGACACCCTCATTGCATTCTAGAATTCTTTTCGTTTGAGAGGGTATCGATACCTGTTGAATGGGTATCGATACCCCTAACCAAAAAATCATATTTTCAGCACACATATTACTTCATTTCAACTTAAACACTTGATATTTCAACCCCTTTTATATACTAAACTCAAACACACATACTTAAGCCCATTTGTACTCATTTATCACATCTTAAGTCTCAAAATCCTATCTTCCATATGGAATTCAAGAATCATACTAAATTTTCTACTTGTTCTAAATTCAATTCCATCGCTTCATATCTCTTAATTAAGTTGAGGATAAGTCAAATTCATCCTTAAAATTTCAAAAACCTTTCTATATCAAAAGTTCATTTCTAAACTCTCAATAGAAATTCCTTTCTAATTCTCTCTTCTTGATGTTTTAAGCTTATATAAGCTTTCCTTAAGCTTATATAACCCCCAAAGATTCAAAACCAACTTATAAATTCAAGAAATTAACAGCTGAAAATCAAACTTACCTTTAAGCTTGAGCTACGGGAAGAAGAAGAATAGGGCAAGAAGAAGGCTTCCAGAAATTTCCCAAAACCCACGTGTATAACTCTTATTTAAAGGGAAAAATATCCTTTAAGTTGAAAAGACTAAATTACCCCTTTAATTATCCATCTATGCTATTTAATCCATCATCAAAATTCTTTACTTAAATCCCAGAACTTTTAACTTATTTCAAAATTGAGCACAAAACTTTCAAAATTTTCATTTTAGTCACTAGCCGGATTTTGGGATATTACATAATTTATTCCCACTTTACCAATTTTACAACATATTGCGAACATACCTCGACCCTTATACTTTGTTGGAAGCCTTCGTTGAAAAATAGCTGAGACGTTTTCGCCTAAGTTCACATTCTCGTTTCTAGTAAGTCATCTTTAATTTTTGCAGAGATCTTTTAAGAACCGAGCATGTCTTGGCACTTTCTGAATTGCCTCAAGAAGAGGAATATTTATCTCTAATTTTTGGAACACGTCAAGGATTTCCTTCTCTTCAATTTGCTTATTACACTTCACCAACCATGATGGAAAAAGAGGTGGAACGATGTAAGGGGATGAAGGAGAAGGTGACGTAGAAGTACCTTGAATGGGGGAGTTGGCGTTTCATATTCATTTTTCTCCTTCGATTGTGTGGCAGTTCTCTTGGAGATCTTAGGTGCGATAATGGTACTACTCCAGAGAGTGATAGCACTAAAGTTCTCCCTTAGATTCAACTCAGTTTGAGAGGGTAGCTTCCCTTGTGACTCTAATCGCTCCACAGTTTGAGCCAGTGGACTCATTTTCTTATCCAATTCTTATAGATAAACCTCGGTTGAATTCTAGAATTTCTCTTAGGATAAGGTCAATCACTCAACAATGGATTCTAGTGAAGACTTATGTGGTTGATACGAATAAGGCGGAGGGGCCTCGGTTGATAAGCTTGGTTTTACCTTTGGTTTTGTCTGTAATGAAAGTTCAGATGGTCTTTCCATCCTGAATTGTAGGTATTGTCGTGTGGGTTGTAAGGTCTCTGAGGAAGTCCTAGAAAATTGCCTATTGCATTTACTTGTGTATTGGAATCTTCTTGTAACATCGGATAACAGTCTAGTGGATAATTCGAAATTATGCAAATTCTGCACAATTTAGTTGTACCAATTTTACCTGAAACAAGAGAATTTACCACATCAGTAAATTTGTCAATTTTACTTTATAAAGAAATTGGCAGCCATTTTAGAAATCAAATCTCTAGTCGCATTCAGAGTTATGTTCAAGAAAGTTCCTCTACTAGCAATATCTACCATCTTCATTTCCAAAGAGAGCAAGCCTTCGTAGATGTACTGCATTAGAGTTTGTTCAGTTAATCTGTATTGCGGACAACTAGCATAGAGCTTCTTAAATCGTTTTCAATAGTCTTAAAGTGACTCTCTATCTTTTTGTCAGATTCCAATGATGTTTATTCTTAATTCACTCGCCCTTGTTGTAGGAAAGAACCTGTCAAGAAAAAGACGAGTCATGTCAGCCCATATTGTAACATAATTGAGATGTAAATAAAATAGACACTCCTTAGCCAAATCGGCTAAGGAAAAAAGAAAAGCTCTAAGTTTAATTTAATCCTCAGATACTCTCTGTGGTTTCATACTTGAGCAAACCATGTGAAATTTCGTGAGATGTTTGTGTGGATTTTCACTGGGCAGTCCATGGAAGGTAAGGAGAAGATGAATGAGGCTAACTTTTAGCTGGAATGGAATTTTGCTATGAGGAAAGGCGTTGCACAATGGTTGTTGCACTACAGGTGCCGCAGCAAGTTCCCAAATCATTTGATCACTCATCGGAACTGGTTCGTTTGGCGTAAAAAGTGTATCAACATTGAAGGGTGCTTCTGGATTCATATCCGGTTGTTTTTGGTGTCATGTTTCTTGTTGTTGTTGTCATTGTTGTATTTTTTCTCAAACCATTTGTGCATGGATTTTTTATGCTCGTGCTTCGATCTCTGGATCACAATTTATTAGTTCGCATGGGTTCTCGCTAACCATAAATCAAAAAAACTTTAATCAGTAATTTGTCGAAGTTTCCAACAATGGCCCCAATTTGGCAAACATCGTCATTGCCAAATAAAATTCCTTTTTTCTCAAAATAAGTAAATAAATAAGGAATAAGTGTAGTCTAGAGAAGAAAATTTTGATCCGTAGAGACTTAGAAATTTCCAACTTTGAGTTGCGTTAATTCTGATACAGGTAAACTAATAACTATAATAAAAAGGAAAAGGTTGATTTGGTAATATAAGGATTGGAATAAAATTAACTAAGTGAAAATAATACAGAATGAAAGGAAAATAGTTGAAAATAATTGGAAACATTAATTATAGAAAATAGCCTCGAGTTTTGCTTTGCCTAAATCTGTTTTGATCATCGAAATAAATTTCACTTCGGGACTCATGTCCATTATAGTCTACAAGGTCCAACACTTGTAACTTACTTTTCTATTTGGTAAACTGATATTCCCAAGTCAATATGTGAAATTCAGTCCTTGATTGGACTAACTACAACTATCGCTGTTAAAACAAAACAATTTTAAGAATTGGAAAAGCACGACTCAGATTATGTTGTCTCAATGAGAATCAAATCCGATCTCAATTTCCCTTAGCAGACCATCGCTAAGTGTGTTCTCAGGAAGTCAAACTTACTACAAGCCGATTCTTCCTCCTAACTGTAAATCAGAACAACATCCAGACCAACGTCAACTTTTTGAAATGAAAGTGTTTTGATTTTAAAGGAAAGTCCGATTGCCAATTCAAGTTTGCAAAAAATTGAGAATGTAATCCGAAGATGTTAAATGCTTTTCAATTCTCACAATACGAATTGAGTCATCGCTAATCCATCGGCTAAATAAAAAAATTAGCTAAGCATGATAGAAATCATACTTAGTATTTTTAAGAAAACTTAAAATGAAAATAAATATGAAAAGAAAAAGGAAACTTTTATAAAATAAAAATAAAGAAAACTAAAATAATATCCGTACTTCAAGCTTTACCCTTAGAGAGTTAATAACTTTGTAAAATGCTAAAGATAACATGAAAATTCAAAGGTAAATTATCCTAGATAAATCCCAAGTGTTTCGCATTCAAAGTTAAATCTAAGATTCCTAAAAGATTTCGTTCTCAGATAGTGTTAATCAAACTGCCTCCAGAAATTGCCAATGCTGACTGGACCTTCTGGAAACTATCACATCATACCTCGTCATGCCCATGTCTCCAACCGCGACCAGATAATAAAAAAAATATAGATTGCATCCTTCTTATTGCTAGTTCTGAAAAATTGATTACTACACTTAAATAATCGAAATAGAACCAAATCAGCAACAATAAATCGATATCATAGAAGAATTAACAAGTAAATAACTTCAATCTACAACACTCATCAACTATAATTTATCTTAAAAAAACTATTTTATGTAATTCAATTTATTTCACACACTTTGTGGATGTAGAACTTCTTCTTAATAATTATTTTTTAATAATAAAATAATATACTATTCAAATTTAAATTAATATTTGGGATGCTAATAGAATAAATTTTGTGAGAATTTTCATTTTTCACTTGTGTTGAAAAAAATAAAAGGACATATAAAAGAATACTTCATATTTATTTCATACGTACATTGAATAACTTTACAAAGCTAGTCATTTATATACAAGTATGAACAACATATCTGATAACTAACTAGTTAAAAAACTAACTTCACTCTCGACACTTCCCCTCAAGTTGGCGGGTGGAACACATCTTTAACCCCTAACTTGAATAAGAGGTATTCATGTTGATGCACTCTAAGACCCTTAATCGTGATATCAACTTGCCACTCTACTGTATGAACATACTTTGTCTCTATCAAACCTTCTCGAATCTTGTCCTAACAAAATGATAATCAAATTCGATGTGTTTCGTTCTTTCATAAAACACCTGCTTTGTTGTTATTTGTAGAGCAACCTTATTATCACATAACAATTTTATTGACTGCCTTTTATTTAGATCAGGTTCTTCCTTTAGTACTTGCAACCAAATAATTTCTAATGTTGTTACTGTCATGCTTCTATATTCTGATTCAATAGAAGAGCGTGCCACAATGGTTTGTTTCTTCGACTTTCAAGAGACTAGAGAATCTCCAAACTTCACACAGAATCCACTTACCGACCTTCGAGTCATTGGGCAAGCAGAGTCTTTCAGCTTTGTATGATATATGTATATCACATATGAAAAAAATATGAATAAATATATTTGTATTGTATATATAGTTATAAGCCATTTAAATTGAAATCAAGTAAAATTATAATATTATAAATATTTACAAATAAATTTAAACAGAAACTCGAAAAATTGACTCGATTGGACTCGACTCGAAAAAATTTCAAGTCAACTCCATGTTATAAAATAAAACTCATCAACTCGAGTAAATCAATTTTTTTATTCAACTCGGCGGAATGCTTATCCTTATCTAATTAGACAAGAATGTATATAGATTTTGTGGATCGTGAAACGAGGATAAAGAAAAAAAAAACTAGTCTCATAACTGGTGGAGGTAGGGCTGTAAATGAGACGAGACATATCGTGAGTTACTCGAGATCGACTCGATCAAGGCTCGATAAATACTCGGATCGAATGGACTCGACTCGAGCTCGAGCTCGACTCGAATTCTTAACGAGCCGAAACGAGCTACTTGATACTCGACTCGAAAAGCTCGTGAGCAGCTCGAAAATATAATATATAAGATTTTATTTTTTTTAAAAAAAATTATTAAAAATATTAATATTTATGTATTGATTTTTTTAAAGAGAATACATTAAGATTTTCATGCATTTAAGGTTCAGGTTCGAGTTTGAGGCTTCAATCGAGTTAAGTTTAAGAATTGTTTTTCTTTATTTCGAGCCTTTTCGAGTTGCTCATGAGCTTCAGTTCAGGATTTCGAGTTCTAGTCGAGCTTGAAAATTTTAAGCTCGCGAGTTTTCGAGTCGAGTTGAGCTCAATTTTAGAGTTTTCAAGTCGAGTCGAGCTCAGCAATACTCGAATTCGACTCGGCTCGTTTACACCCCTAGGTGGAGGATAAATATGAGTATGATTTTGTACTCGTCTATTCTTCACCCACCTCGCATCGTTATTTATTTGAATATCATGTATGGACTTTATATTTTTGAATTTACATTAAAATTATATTTTAATTTATTAAATGTCACGGCACTTATTATTATTTTTAAAATTAATAGCTAGAATAATGTTATATATAGTGAAAATTCGGTCGATATATATTCAATATTTTTATAATAATTTTAATTTATATTTATTTAATTAATTTTAATCTTATAAATGGTTGAGTATAAATAATTTTAAAATTTATACCTACAACATATTACATAACAAAATTAAAATTCGATAAGAACATTTCTAATTAATACTACTTAATATCATCTTTTTTCTTTCTTAAATATTTTCTAATAAAATAAATGGTTGAATTTGGAATTAAAATAGAAGAAAACAATAAATATGGGTTTCTAACTTTTCCTTTTTCTTGGGTTGAATGAGAAATAGCAAATTTTAGAAAACGGTGCGTTTTCGTAAGGAGTTGATCGAATAAAACGCTTTGAACCAAAAGTCAGCCTTAAATTACCAGCCGCGACGCAATCGCGAATCAAGCTCCGGAATCTGCAATCCGCCATCCTTACGCGGCGGTGCAAAGGAAAAGAGAGGAGAGGAGAGGAGAGGAGGATGTTGGAAAACCCTACATCCACCGCACCCGATGCCGCCCCTGTAATCAAACGCTACGCTCCTCCTAATCAACGGTAACTTATTAACCCTAAATTTCCCTCCTTTCCTATTTCCTTAGTTTAGGCCTCTTCCGTTTCCGTGTGTGTCTCTTTCTCTCTATTTTTTTTTAATTATGCTTCCAAATTGCAGAAACCGTTCTCTCGGCCGCCGTAAGTCTGGAGGTCAGCTTCTTCATCAATTATTGATCATTCCTTCTTTTACGGTGGTTTATGTATATACATATATTCTTTTAAAAATATTTTTTAAATTTTAATTGATTTGGTAAATTGAGTTATAATTAAATTTTGCAGATTGATTTCATTGGACTAATAATGTTTATGGGAATTATTCAGAGAATAACCTAGGTGCCGCATCGAGAAACAATAATCTTGTCGGGGATGCTGGGAGCAGCGCTATCCTGAATGAAGGCCACCATCGTCCTACTTTAATACCTTTAGAAGGCTGTTCTAGAAGTGATGCTTCTCGGCTTTTAAGCAATCGTACGATGTCTCTACACACTTACTTTGAATGATTTTTTTTGTACTTTTATTAAGAAGACTGCCCTTGTTTCTGAATCCCACCAACATTGATTATTCCATTACGTACGTGAAGTTAGAGCTATTGATTTTCTTATCATTACATTTAGGTGAATTGTTCAACTTATGGTTGGAAAGGAAAGGGTTTCTTTGTCTTTTGTTCCTGGTTAGGGTAGTGCCTTTATTATCGGTTCAGATTCTGGAGTATTTTTCTGAAGCCTAATTAGTTTCGCGGATGACTTTTCCTCTGGTTGGTTAAGTGGTGAAGGTTAAAGAATAGTTGGGGTGGGGCTTAGGTTCAAATCCACTTTTTTTCTCTTCTATTGTTGTTTGAAAAGTGTTAGCCTTGTTTGAAATTTTGAACTTTTTAACAATCCATGTACACAATCATTCGGCGGATATACATTAATTGTTTTTCTCTACAAATGCAGGTTGGGCAGCTGTCCTACATCGCTACCATGATACTTCTATTGATTTGTCAGGTGAGTGGAAGAATATAAAACTTATAAAATTTTCCATTTTATGTTTGATTTGATTGGCTTTGTGATCCTTTATAGGAAGCAAATCTTGTAGTGGTACATTATCTACATGATAAGAATGGTAAATGAGGTTTGCAAGTTAATTTGAGATATAATTTTCTGAACTCCCACTGTCAATAATGGCATCACATACTTTAAATCCACAGAGAACACGGATTGCCTTACTAAAGTTGGATTGTGCTTAACCCTGCAATCACTCTTCTTTATGTCACCGTTGTCGGTTTCTATTGCCCTTCCGCCATAGGACTTGAAGAAGCAATTTCTTTACTATGGTAACTGCCCTGAGAATGACATCTTCCCTACTAGATAAAGGCCTTGCACATTAATAGAAAACTCCATTCTCAGCTTGCAAGGCATATTGTCGAGCAACTTCTAAATTATAGACACAAACCAAGACTAGTCCGTCTCTATTACTTTAATCAGAACCTGCCAGATAGAAAGTTAGCTGTTCATTAGTCTCATTCAAACGAACTCTAATGGACATATTATTAAATTCAGTAGTTTAGTTAGGGATGGAAAAAATACTCTTTTAATATATTTATATATTATTAGCGAGAACTATTAAAAAAAATATTATTAGTTAGTTTTTGATAAAAATATATGTAAAAAAAATTAGCAGGTAAGGTACTGAATTATGACATTAAATTAAAATGTTCTTTTATTTTATGGTATTAAATTGAATAAATTAGTATTTTATTTGACTTTTTCTATTTTGAAATAACGTGTGAAAATTTGAAAATTACGTTATATCGGGTCAGGTTGGAGTCGAATTTCCACGTACATTAATATACTTGAACAAATCTAACATAAAAAATCAAACTTGATGCACCGAGGCGACTAGGTTGTCAGCTTTTCAACATTATCATTGGAGATATCCGATGAATATAAGATATTGAGGATCATTTTTGGCTTTAAGTTAATTCAAGCTGTAGCACAAACTAGCGAGCATTGAGCTGTGCTAGTGGATGAATAATCGTTTTAGTATGAACTCTGTTGTTAAAACATATGTAAAGGTTCCTCATCCCGGGCATGGGTTAGGGATCTTTTTGAAATAATTTCTACTAGCTCCTATCCTATTCTGTTTCATTGATAGTAAGATGTCAGAGAAGGCTACCATTGAGTTGAAAGTTGCATTTCTTTTAGATTTTATGGTAGCAAGCAGTTCTACGTATCTCTGCCTGTTGTAGGGGCTTTTGGAAGTGTCATATTAGTCATATTAGCATCCTTTCATGTTTTTATATTTTATTTTTCTGTTTCCTCTGTTTCACCTCATGACTGACCTTGTTGCCATTCTCATGTACTGGTGGATAGTTTCTTCTGCATTTCTTGAGTTAAAGGACCACACTAGATGGTTTTAGTCTTACTGTGGTTCTCTTTGTTTCAGAAAGGCCAGTGCTGTACTCTGGAAGTAGTGATTCAGCCTGGAAGAATTTCAGACTTCCCCATCAGGTGTTCTTCCATCCCCTACTTCCCCACCCCTTCTTCTTGTAAATCTTGCAGCTTCTTTCCTTGTGCATTTATCTTGTCTTTTTTCCTCAGATGATGTCCCCAACAAACACTACTGGACCTTCATCTGGTTCACAGATGGATTTCTTAGCTGAACTTCGTCGTTCAATTCGGAATGCCAATACCGACCACTAACTACAGAAAGTGTGGCTTGTGCGGATGTGGACTTGTGAAGTATTTTATGAAATTTGCACTCTAAAGTACCTTTTGTATGTGTTGATTAGTACTCGGATCAAATGTTACTTATTTGGGACATGATTTTTTTTACTGTAAAGCATGGTCCAGGGCATCTGCTCCTTGGACATGTAATTTAGATGAAAACGTTATGAACTATGTAAGCTATACAATGTTATATTACTTTGGAATTCGTGTTCCTTTTATGCGACAGTAGTCGGAGACATGTACTGTTTTTGATGAATGTGAATCTCTCTCGTATTAAATGTGAGCTTTTGTTCTTGTAAAATGAGGTTTTTATCATGTGTGCTTCTAGGGAGAATGGCTGCTGAAATGAGATTTTTAATGCCATTCTTAACCATCTTTTATTACAGCTTCAGGATTTACATATAATTACTTCTAAAAGAAATGAATGTGAAAATTTTTGTATGATGATGAACAGTGACATGGCAATATATTTATGGTATACATCATTCTTTCCAGACAGGAATAATTCCTTGGGCTGCCAAACGCTTTTCAACCCAGAACACTACATGCCTTGCTGTAATTTTCTTCTCATCAACAAGGAAAGGCTCCACAGTGCTTGCTCCTGAGCCATATGAAGACAAGGAGAATCCTTTTGGACCTATGCAAATAGAGAAAAATGTTCAGATCATTACTGTAGTAATGGAAATCCTTCTTTTCAATTTGCCCAAATTATTATACCTGTAAGGACTCCATCAGGGAAGAAGGCCCAGAACCAGTAGGGACAGCCCTCCTTCAGGAATGAACCTTCCAACTGTCCAAGTTTGAAGACGTTAAAAAACCCCAGCAGTTAAGTTTCATATGGATTGATTTCGAACGAAAATAGAGCAGAATGAAACCTTGTTGTCTTGGAAAGTGAGTTCAATTTCAGATATATCATCTTGAGTTTCCAGTATTGTTTTCAATGAAGGGATGACATCCTCCAGCATCAACTCCGGCAATGCTTTAGCAGGAGCCTTCGCAGCGGGTTTGGGCTTTGCTGCCTTCGCTTCCTCCTTATCACTACCACCACCAGCGGCGGCTGATGGTTTTACTTCCACAGGAGTAGCGTTTGTTCCAGCAGTGACTATATATATATATATAGCAGAAAAGCAACACATTAAGTTCAGAAGGATTTTCACATGCACAGATAAGAATGGAAAAGCTACCTGTAGGAGTAGAAGATTCTTGAACAGCGGAACAGGCGACACATCCGCGGGAAATAATTGATTTTCCGACCACAACCTGCGGATGAAAAGGAAGTTAAGAACTTCAAACTTACTGAGTAACACATGCTTAAAGATGGTTGCATGATTGAACTATTTGCTGGGAAACTAAGGTATTAAAAAATCAAGCAAAATTGAAGCATGTAGCGATAAAGTACCATTGATAGTGTGGAAGGCAATGAAGAGGAGGCGAGTCTGGAACTGGAACTGGAACTGGAACTGAGATATGAAGTAGACGACGGAAAGGTTGAGAAGCCAATTGGCCTTGCACCCAATATTGCCATTTTCGTATTTGATAAATTATTGTTCAGTCAACGAACATTTCTGGGTTCTTTTTTTCTTCTTAGTTTATTTCGAGGCAGAGGAAGAAAACATTACTGAGCATTCAATAGGTGAAGAAAACTGGTATAAGAGAAGAGTTTCCTGATCCACTTAAAGTTTAGGAGAATATACACCACTGCTTTCTCAATTTCTTTGTCTGAACGTACAATATTTCGTTTTGTTTATAACTGAAATTACTTCTTTTAAAAAAAGATGGAAAATAGTAGCAAACGGTGGCCCAATCACAGTCCTAAACCCCAAAAAAAAATCAAAGAAAAACAAGAAAATAACATTTTTTTTGCTCTGATCCTTTTACCATAACCTCAATAGTTGGTATCATGGTTAACAAGTACAAATGCCAGAAAGATAAACCTAAATTATCAAAGATCATTCAACCTTCAACAAAGTAGATGGAGCTTAACCCATCTCCTTCAGCCCCACATATGCTGATACCATATTATTCCTTAATAGCCGCAAATTAAATGACGAAGTATGTTGTCTACATCAACAAAAAGAGATTTTTACTGCTAAGACAAGGACCTGCAACATTCCCTTCTCTACCATGAAGAAAGATTGGTAGAAAATGGTGATCATTTAGCCGACTTAAAGTAGCCATTGCATACAAGTTTTTGTATATATATATATAAAAAAAAAAACTTGATTTCCCTGCATATGTATGAACCTAACTCTGTAAATCTAAATTGGCTCAGATTACCTAAGCAAAGGAATACTCAAAAATGAAATTTTGGTCAAAATTCTGCTCTGTACAGTCGTACGTTTTTCTTCTTTCATCCTTCGATATCAAAGGAAGCTCCCAATGATTAATAACCGTGGTGGGTTCAGTAATTTGAAGAGAAGATGTCAAATGCCTTGTACAACCAAATGTTCTCCCCATGTTGTATAAGCTCTGAAAATGGCTAGCTTTATTATTTTGGTGCTCTTCTATCTGAAATAAGCCAAAGAAAGTACATATTAATTTTAGAATATAAGACGGATGCTAATCTGCAAAAGGATCTGGAATGAAAGAGCATGTACAAAGATTCTGTGTGGCTTTCATAAACTTAAGTATCAACTACTTGTACTTGAGAAATTAGAATGCTTAACGACCACATTCTACACATCATAATTGAATCTTAATCCATATAAACAGAACAATTGATTTAGTGAATCGAAAGAAACAGGATGCTCAACTTTAGAGGTGGCAATTGGGAGGAACTCGGGTTGGTTTGTGTTTCAGTTCTTTTTCAAGTTCGGGCTTTTTTGGATTCAGGTCTTTTCGAGTTCAGGTTCGGGTTTGTATAAACATTATATCATATGTAATATTTTCAAATTTTAAATGCATGCTTAATATACAAAACATATAAATTTTACAAAAATATTCATACAATTATAAATAAATCCGTTTTGATACTATTTACAAGAATAGTGGATTCAATGTTCTATATCAAAATTCATTATTTTTATTAGTTGTTTAGTTCTTTTACTTAAGTTAAAATATTGCCAATGAAATATTAACAAAAAATTAAATAAATACTAATACTAATAGACAATAGTATAAAGCTTTTGTGCTTTTGTGTGATAGTAGTAATCTCACTTTCTATAACTTTAACCATTAATGCAAAATATATAATTAATTTATTAAAAATATTGTTGTAAAATTATATATAGTATATAACTAATTTATTAAAATATATTACAATAAATTTAATAATCAAAGCTTTTAAAAAATTAAATACAATTTGGTAAATTATTTTTAGTATTAAACTCGGTTTGGGATTCAGGTTAGGCTTGAGTTCGAGTTTGTTTTGAGTTTGGGTTTTTCTGAGTTTAGGCCTTTTGAGGTTCAAGTTTTTTGGGTTCAAGCCAATTTGAGCATGAGTTATTTTCAAGTTCGTGTCTTTTGGGCTCGGGTTTTTGAGCTTGGGCTCATTTTTGCCAACTTTAATGACCGGAGCACCACACATGTAAAAATAATTGTAGATAAAGAAGGAATATTACCTGAACTGGTCCCATTTCCCGGTTCCTTTTCAGAATGAACCTTCTTCAAATATGATGCAATGAACTCATCCAACTTTACCAACCAGAGTGCAAGTGCAGATGATGTTTGGGGCATTGTTGGAAAGAATGCTATGATTTCTTCAATAACAGTACAACCCCCTTGTTCAATATGGTGGCATTGACTCAACCAATTCTCATTAATTGCTGTGACAAAATCAGCAACTACCTGCAAACATGATTTGAGATGGTCCATTTTACAATTAGTGTCAGTATAAAAAATTTACCACTCAACTTCAAGAACTCTAAGCATGTAATTACCAAAGGACTACCTGCAAAAGCTCAGACAAAGATGATGCCCGTCGTAACCGTTTGACCCACAATCTGTGAGCAGACTTTGTCCAAGCACCCACTAAAGCATCTTTAGGCATAAATGACTGCACAAAAAGTAAAGGGGGTTTTTACGAGGCCTCATCTTCTATCAAAAAAAAAAAAGTAAGAAAAGAAATAGACAATGATTAAATAAAAATAATTGCATAAAGTTTGTTCTCCTTTTTAAATATTTTACATATATTATACATAATATTCACATGTTCGACTAAAGAAAGTAAAGATGCAACGGACTTCTTTTGAAGCCAGACATTTTAAAATACATAATTTGTTAATAAACATTAGACAATTTGCTCCCTTACATAGCTTAAATGTAAATCATAATCATCCACTAGCTAGTAGCTATGTTCACCATAATCTTCACAAAAAATTGGGCGGATACTTCATTACCCATTTTTTTTTCTTGTAAAGAGGGTTGGCATTGTCATTTTTGAATATTTAAGTACAACTAACAAAAGATATAAAGAAACCAAAAAAACCAATGAGACACTAAAGCATGAGTTTTATGTGCCCTGACCAACAGTCATTGGCAAAAAAAAAATACAGTAAAAGAAATATGAGCATGCATATGCATACTATGTCATATAATAGGGATGTATGGAATTTAGGCAAGGGCCTGTGTTATTTATTTTCATATGAAAATGTAATATATGATTTAGTTTTATAAAGAAAGGTAGCAAGACAAGGCAATAACGAAATGAAATGCACCTCAATTGCATGGACTGCAGCTTTCAGCGACTGCAACTGTGAGGGTAGGACTTTGAAATTTGGAAAAATACTATTGTCTCCTTTCTCTCTGCACGTAGCCACATGAATGGCATACTTCTCTTCTAGATCAAAATCAATCTCAAATGTGGTATGGCAAATTCTACAATGCTTCTCGTCTCTCCAGTACAAATCATGACAACACTCACACCTGGTAAGCGAGTCAAGATAAGAACGCTTCTTGTGTTTTACAGCATTAAGGTTCAAGTAAAAGTAATCCCATATCCACACATCAAATTCTTGAAGACGCCTCCACATTTTCTTTAGTTCTTCTCGCTTCTTCTCAGCATGAAGAACTATAGCACCGCATGAGGTTAAAGATTCATTCACGGCCACTGTCAAGATTAGGTTGTCAACATCAGAAACAGGAGAACAACTGTCTTCTCTTCCTACATTCATCTCGGGTGAATCAGATTGCATATGCCTGATTTCTGCATCAGGTAAGTGTCTGCTTGACATTTCTTGGCATAGTGAAGTTTCCCGCTTCTCTAAGGATTCAATAAGATGAGCTTCACGTTTACCCCTGTCATCCAAAACGACCAACAGGGCCCGCAATGCCTGCACCATGATAAGAGACAAACACGTGATAATGATAAAAAAGTAATCAACACGAGAACAATAACTTAATTGTCTGCAAAAGGAAAACTGAAAAGAACTCCAAATTTTCTTTCAGGTTAAGTCTCTTTTCTTTGGATAAAGAGTTTACTTTATAATGAAAAGACATGTTCTGAATATAGAAATGAGAAGCTAAATTTTAACCAGTAGTCTAACAAATGAAGAAATGGACATCCAATATGATAAGTCAGGAGGGGTACCTCTTCAGTGTCTACGATTTCCCAATGACCATCTTCAGAAGATTCAAAGTAAATCCTCCTATGTCCAGGGTCATATCCATTACAAGGGCCCAAGAAAAGCCAGTATCTATTGTACCTACGATCAGAGCCCAAAAATATAGATTGCATTGGGTGTATATAAACTCCTACTTCAGTTTGTTTTGCATCCTTTCCACTGGTAGAATGTTTCTCATTTTCAAAAAACTTTGTAATTGATGATGAGTCAACTGGGTGAGAGTCTGATGATGTGTATGGTTCTTGTCCACCTTTCCTTTGTCCACCATAGGCCCAAGATGGCCTAGGAAAATTCTGTTGGGTTGATGATGATCTCTTGATTTTTGCTCCAGAACCATAGTGAGGGATGCTGGGAATAAACTCAACAATGGCTTTACCAGGATTCTGAAAAATAAAATAATGACTAAAATGAGAAACTGTCAAGTATGGAACTAAAAAAATTCATGATTTCATAGCAAAGCAAGAAACATTTAAGCAAGAATGAAAACCTACAGCCCTCTAAATAGTATTTTATATTTGGTGTAAATATTTTTCAAAAATAATCATCTAACAGATCATGGGTCCTCAAGGAAAAGAAAAGAGAAAAAGATACATAAAGAAATAGTGAACATATAAGCAACATACCAAACAAGGGAGCAGAAGAGGAGCTTTTTCAATCTTTCATCTTTTATGTGTTTATTTATTTATTTCAATTTTATTGGGGTGAAGAGGCGTGAAAGAAATGGGAAGGGGCTGCCAACTTGGCCAGATGAAACTGGTTTACCTCCATTCGGATACTGGAACCAGCGCTAAGAAGATCAATCAAAGCCACTAATGCATTGAGCTTCTCTTCAATGCTCAAGTCAGAATATTCACCTTCCATAAGTCCTAGCAACCACACGTCTCCTGGATGGCTTTCATCAATTTCAGTGTAGACTGTCAGCATGTTATTTTTACTTTTACGATGATTATCATGCTTTGTTTTCCTTTGATAGTAATTTCCTGAGTCACACTCAGAATCATCACTGCTGTCATCAGAGTCATCAACACTTCCAGAATCCTCAGTATCAGAATGACAATCGTTGCTGTCCTTTGCAACAGAACTACATCGCAGACGATAGGCAGATGATGATATCTTTTCAAATAAAGTAATGTCACTTGAAAGAGTTGAACATATTACTTCTTCAAGTTCCTCAGTTGAGCTTGTCAGATTCAATTCAGTAACCTTCAAAAGATTAAAACAAAATATCAATCACTGAATCAAGGTCATAATAACGACTACAATGAGGATTTCAACTTAGATGGCTTTTGCACTCTGCAGCAGAAAATTTTCACTTTCTAAATATATATGAATAAAGATCCTACTCTTACCGGCAAAGACAATGCCAAGTCTGATACTTTTAGCCCATTATTTCCTCTTTCTGACAAAATTTTGAACAGTTCATCCTTTAAACTACCAGGTTGTAGGCCAAACCTCACCATGAGGTTCATTTCCTGTAATTTAGGAAAGAAGATTAAATATAAAAATGACATATCTCATATATAACAAAAGATATCTGGGCCACAAGGAACTCCAAAGAAGTCTGGACATGAGACTAGCCATACGTATAATACATAAAAATAATGTACCCATACCTTGCTAAGAGCTTCCCTGCGAAATGGACCTTGTTTTGAACCAAAGCCAGCTGCAACTAAAATTTGGCGTAGTATTTCTGTCCATGTCAGAGGGTTCAAGGATGTCTTCCAGAACTCGATCACAAGCTCTTGGTTCTCTACCTGATAAAGGGAGAACAATCACATACATTTTTTTAGCAAGGACATAGACCTCCAATAATTTCTGACAATTCAATACTCAACATCGTAGGATTTTTAGGAAAGGTTACAACCGTCAAAAAAATCCTTACAAAGATTTAAGTGATACATCCATATACAGTTCTAGGAAGTATTTCAATATCAATGTGTTCCACAACCAACACATGCATTTTCCATATTATTGTTTCCTCTTTTGCATATATATGTATTATGCTAAGGCAAACGTATCCACTTAAAATGCACAGGGCTATAGTTTGATGATTCATTTAAGCTGTATTATGGTTGAAGCCATCGCACAGGAACAAAATCAGAATATCAGGCTCAGCCAAGTCATTGAATGCTGATCAACATAAATATCTTTTGCAACTTCAACTCAATCTTGATCGATATCCCAAAGGCTTATTTAAGTGAAATAAAACTCGAGCAAAAAAATTCCTTAAAAAATGGATCTTTTCTGATAAGTGCTTCCTTTTTAGCGGATCTATTTTCTAGTCAAATAACAACTACTGAATCCACCATTGTTTTTTGTTCTACAACTTTGACACTTTTCAAAAGGATGATAAATAACATTATCCAAATCAAAAGGAAGAAATCTAAATATTCATACCCCAGCAACCAACCAGATTGCTTAAGTAACACGGCGCATTAATAAAACAAATCAGAGGAGGATATCCCACACGAGAACAACAGTTGCAAGCAAACAGATACACATGCAAGCAATTATGTAAACCTGCATGATCATTACTCACCGATTGAAGAAGAGCAAGAAATTTGCAAGACAGACTAAAATGAGACAAAAATGCACCACTCAACTCCAATTGGACATCAGATAAAAGAAGCTTGAGAAGGGCAACGTGAATTTTCCCAAGTAACAATGAATCCTGAGATGGATGTATATGTTTAGGACAAACAAAAAAGAGAAAACCAATACAAGCCAAGTTAAGAACTTCAAAGTATATGGTACAATACAGATAAGTGGTAACCTTATCATGAAATGCTTGAGCAAACTCATCTAGTGTAAATGAGCATATGTCAAGTGTTACTGAATAGGTATACAAGAAATGGAAAACCTGCAAAAGAAATTCAAAATATAGTCAAGCAACATGATTAAGAAAAATAAAGGAACGGGAACGTACTGCCATAATATTGAATGAAGAACAACATTAATGAACTTTAGGCTTAGCAGGCACCTTAAACAGTTTTTTGACAGTTTCGGGAGATGAATCCCAGGGTTGCATACTGAATGGTTGCTTCATCTTAATTGAATTTGGCGGAAACTTAGCAAGCAAATCTGGGGAAACCATAAACAGATTCTTTACAGAACTCCAAAAAATTACCTTAGATATGCACATCATATAAATATTATAAATAAGATGTAAAAAATTGCACAAGTATTCTTAGAATAATAAACTATTAAGCCAGACAACCTTTGCAAAGGGAGCAACCAAGCAATCCACTTGCGCTAAGATGATCCACACATGTTAATGGATTTGGTCCAGCTTGTAACTCCCTCAACTCCAATTCTTCATCATCAACTAGCATTGTGAGACGATCAAGATGTTCATTAGATATAGTACCATCTAAAGCAAGTTCACATTTTTCTTTGCATGGTTGCCTCTGATTGTCATTTTTGTTAGATTGCACCTGGCACAAAACAGGCAAGAGACCATTATTACAACAGTTATACAAAAGTTAAAATTAAAACACACAAATGCAATAGATATGACCATAGATACCTCTCTCCTCTTAATGAAGGCCCTCTTCTTTTCCTGTAACTTCTTTTCCAAGCTTCTCTGTTTCTGAAATTGCAAGTTAATGTCATCATATTTTTGACTTAAGACCATTAAGAAAAACATAGAAAATGATCAATCAAAAGCATAACCACTGAGTTTTTTGGGAATAATTAAAAATAAATAAAAGGCTTCCTAAGAACATTAAAAGAAAGAAGTCAACATGAAATCTTGTGATTTAAATAATTTGATAGCTAACCATTTGAGATACTAAAGGCTGCCGTCTTTTGTTCCGGGGTGGTTGTCTTTGTACTGCAGGACTAGTTTGAAAAGGAGCACCAATTTCTCTATTAGAAAAATCAACTCCAGTAGTAATTTTTCCACCCTTGGGGTTCACAACCCTCCAAGCTGTCATCAAGCCTTTTCCAATGCCATGTTTCTTCACTGGAGCTTTCTCATTACTGTTGTTCTGATGGTCCAAGGAAGTAAACTCAAAAACCTTAATTACAAGAAGCAAAAGTAAAACAAATAAGAAAACAAAAGTAGGAATTGGAGATGAACATCTTGAAAACAACTCCAAAACCTTAAATATAAGAAGAAAGTAAAACAAATAAGAAAACAGAAGTAGGAATATGAGATGAACATCTTGAAAACATTCTTCACACCTTTCCCTTTTTGGCTGCTCTTCTTCTGCACTCTTGATCAGCAGGATGAGACTCTTTAGAACCTAAATATAGTAATTACGAGTAAGTCCATAAAATCATCAAAATACAGAGAGAACAACCAAGAATCAAAGAAAAGGAAAAAATCAAATTGTAACAAGCTCTGTTTATTCCGACCCTCGGTGTTAGGTCAAGTACCCTTGTCAGATACTTATCCAACATGTAATTGAAGTAAACAGTATATGGAATCTTTACCTTCTAGATAGAAACTTAAAAAAATTGAAATACACCAATGTTGGATAAAAAAACCCATATGCCAGAAACTTGCTCCCAAGTCTAAGCTATATAGATTGAGATAAAAACAGAAACAATAAGAAAAATATAAACTTAAAAATATTCAGTAGTTAGGAATGCATTTCATCAGTTATATTTACAGCAATAACAAAGAAAATTATATTTTTATCTTAGCAAATAGCAACACAGAAACCTTGAAAAATCTCATTGGATGAGCACAGTAAATGGAATAAGGTTTCCAACATAATTTTGATTACCGCACCAAATAGATGAAGACCTTCTTTAAGGAAAATAACAATAATAGTTAATAGCATCTAATAACCCGCTAGGGCTACAAGGCTACAAGCTTCCAGTAGCATACCTTCGTAGTGGAAAAAGGCCTGGGAAGGAAGAGAGTCGAATTCCACACCAAGCGGAGGACCATCCTTGCGAAATACCTTCTTTAGAATGTACTGAGCAGGCAACAAATCCTGAGGAAGAAGCATTTTCTTCTTTTTCTTGCTGAAGCCATTTGCCCCAACTGAAGAAGTGCTTTTATGATTCTCACTAGCAGAAAACATGCCTGTGGCATTCGTTTTTGTAGAAGCAGAGGATTTTTTCATCGAACGAATAGGTAAAATAGTTCTTTTCTCCCTTTTCCTCTTATAGATAAACCATTGCTGAACCTGCTTCAGAGTTAGTCCTAAAGACACAGCATAGCCATCCATCTCCTCCTGCGTAGGATATATTTTTTCTGCTTCACATGATTAGAAGAAAAAATAGGGATGAGTAATCATGTATAAGTATCAGGCAGCTGAAATTATTGATGAAAATCAATTTTTAATCTAAGTCAGACTTTAAAAGAAGGATTTTAGCTTAAATTTAGAATATACTTTAAGAAACAAACTTAAACTGTCTGATTGAAAACTTAACTATACAAACAGCATTTTTAACCTTCAATACTAAAAAAGAAAAATATCCAGAGCCAAAAGAACCTTTATATAAGTCCTCAAGTTCAACAAGTTGAAATTGCGATTTCCTCTTCATTTCCAACCACGTTCTCCTAGCCTTCAAGCTGATTACATTCAAGTTCCAAAAAAGCTGGAAACTCGAGCCAAAGTAAACATACTGCGAATTCCAAAAAAAAGTATCAAAGAATAGTCATTCAATAACAGAATAAAGTAAAACAAAAATACCCCCTCCACCACAACCAAAGGAGACGATAAGAGTAGAAAAGGAGTAAAGTGTTCCACCACCAGAAGCAGATACTGAGTATTATCATCGTAAATAAAAACATGTAAAAAGGACAAATTGAAGATTCTCGATGTAACCATCATCAGAAAAACGAAGAAAAGAAAAAGAAAAACACCATTTCCCTGGAAACAAAATAGCTTCCAAATTCGAGTCCCTCTAAAAGAACCAAAGATAGAAGAGAAAACAGTGAAGTGGAAAAGCTCAAGTGGGTTGTCCAGTAGAATTATAGCTAATAAACACAAAATTACAAACATAAAGCTGACATTAAGAAGAAGAAGAAGAAGAAGAAGAAGAAGAAGAAGGGGACAATTACTTAGAAGGCAGGGAATGTGACAGAGAGAAAGATATACAAATTGAAGAAGATAAAGCTGCAAGAAATGGGGAAGGTCGGAGTTGAGAGCTGAATGACTGCCAGAGATTTTAGAAAAAGCCAGTAGGGTTTTGGGTTTTATCATCTTTTTCAGTTTTTTCCTTTTAATTAATAAATAATTTGCTCATATATTTTTGGGTGGATTTTTAACTTTTACTTTTTTCATAAAAAAAATATCTGCTCTCTCCCTCCCTCCTGTGTCTCTAACTATTCGGCTCCGTCGCTTGTTCAGCCCCACGCAGAGCTAGCACCACCAGCTGAGGCCTGTTAGGCCCACGCCAAAACCCACTTCCTTGGCCTTTCAGTTGTATTGAGATTTTTTTTTCTTCTTAATTGTAATTTTGGAACTCATCAAACAACCTAAGCCGCGAAATTAGTATTTATTATTTTCTAAAATTTTAAATTTAAATATTTATATTTATAGAGAGTATTATCAAGATATTAAGAAAATTTTAAATAATTATTATTTTATAATCCTCTTAAATTATTTTAAAATATATAATTTTAATCGTAGAGGTAACAAACATATAGGTTCAGATTAAATAAAGTTAAAAAAATTTAAACACCAAAGAGTCAAAATCGACATTTTTTATTAAACTAATATAATTACAAAGCAGTATCCTTTGTAAGTACTTTCATCCATTCAATAATGAACGCTCAATCATCCTCACAGTCGTTGGTACTCGAACTTATGACCTCTAGAAATAAAAACAATTTCTTTAATCATTAAGGTAATTTGATTCATGCCAAAAATTAAATTTTAATAAAACCAAAAAATTAGATATTATGACTGAACTAACTAGAAAATGATTCTATTAGTCAATAATATCTAGAACAAGTGGTTAAAAGTGTTTAGTTCATACTTTATTTTTCTTAGGTTATAAGTTCATTATCCATTAAGGATAAAATTTCTCTTACCCCTCTGCTAATTAGAAATTATTGAAAAAAAGCTTAATACAAAAATAAGTGTATAAACTATAACTCGAAATATAATTTAATGCCTAAAGAATTTTTCATTAAAATAGGTGTATAATATTTTCAACGTTACATGTTTAAGTGCCCAGACGTTAACCACCATTAAAAATCTTTGTTAAGTGATATGTGTCACGTTTTGAGAATTGTTTTTTGAATGAATATGGTTTTATATTGTAAAACAATTGAGTAAACTCGAATATTCAAACAAAATCCCAGCAAAACACTAACCTGAAGACCCCAACATAAACAAATCTGCTCCCTAACAGCCCCTATCCGATTACGCAACTTACCCCTCAATTTGAGCGCAACAGTTTCCTCGACACGCGCAAAGACTTCAAAAAGAGTGTGCTTCAGACTGCTAAATAGTCTGCCATTCCTTTCACGTCATATCGATGCAATCGAACTATTCCAAGCCAACTTTAGGAACACAAGAGATCTCTTTTTCAAGCAACCACTTGCCCAAGCAAGGTCTGACCCCCAACTCAATGCCCCTTTATATAGCTGGCATAATCGTAGAACATTCACCCAAATCTGCCTAGAAAAAAATCACAATGGAAGAATAAGTGATCTCGAGTTTCCAGGTCATTCTTGCACAAAACACAAAGCGCATCCACTTGCATCCCAAAGTCATGGAGCCTACACTTGGTGGGGAGCCTATCAAGAACAACCTTCCACACAATGACTGAATTCCTGGGAATATGACTCGAATGCCATACCAGTCTATCCTAGCGAACCTTCCTCTCCCTCAGCCTAATTTCCTCTCACACAAGGCCAACCGAGGAAAAACGAGCCACCAAGCTACCCTCCAACAGCAGCAGCCTGATCCCTCACAAGTAGTGAACTCCGCCAAGTCCAATTGCAATTTTGGGGCACATCAACATGTAATTTTGAGAATTTTTATTTAAAATAAAAAGTAAAAAATATGCTCTTTTCCAAAATCACTAAAAAAATTCAAATTTTAAAAAACTAAAAACTTTTAAAACATTAATTTTAATCTCTTTGCCACCGTCGGCCGTCACAAACGCGGTCAATCGATTGAACACCCAACGATGTGTGACCGACCAACCAACCACGACCAGAGCCACATACTTTTGCAACCGATCGAACGCCTAAAAACAATATAAATGAAAGATTTTGGTTTAGGGTTTTGAATTCCTAAAAATCTCTTAAATGGATCGTTTGATTGAATGTGGTGGTCGATCGTTTTCCGTTTGATCGGTCGTGGTAGTCGGTAGTGGTCCATAAATTATTTCTATGGAGATATGCATTACAAATCCGGATGGTACAGAAATTCATTCGTTTTTAAGAAATTTGTGACCAACTGTTAAATTATACTGAGAGCAACAGAAGGAGTTGCTGAGTTGTTTTCTCTATTGCCACTTATTTGTATAAAATCTATGATAAATTATGCGTTCAATATTTAAATTATCATTTTTAGTTTGATTTAGTACTTAAATTTTTAATATTTTAAATCATATGTAAAATTTAGTTTTTGTTTCATTTTAGTATCTGCTATTAAAAACTTAACGGAAGGGCTAACTTGGCATAACTCTGATGGACGGACAATCAATACAAACGGGGACCACGTGAGATTGACGAGGTCAACCAACATAGTCCAGTTTTAGGCCTATTGGACGATGGACCATGTATATTGAAGGATAAAGAAATATAATAGTCTATCGTCAATTTGGGGAGTTTGAGGCTTTTCTCGGTGAAACGTAGGTTGTATTCACATTAAGGGGGTTGAAAGGTACATATTGAAAAGTTTAGGCTTCATTGACCTACATATGCAATGAATGACGACTGTGGACGTAGCGATCGACAATTTCGTCCGTTAAATTATTAACGTCGAGGTACTAAAATGAAACAAAAATTAAACGTTAGGTATGATTTTGAAAAAAAAAAGAGAGGAAAGTTTTGGTATTAAAATGGATCAAAAATGATAGTTTATATACTAAACATATAGTATACTCTAGAATCTATTATATTCGCTCCTTTGTTACATTTTAACGAGATGCACCAGTGTACCAATATATGATTTTATGAAAAGGTAGAATTTAGAAAGTTATATAAAAATAAAATTTTTAAAATTGGGTTATCAATAAATAATATTAAAAAAATAGTTAAATTATATAAACATTTAAAATTTTCAGAGGCATCCCATCCTCAACACCCCTCCATCCATCTCTAAATGAAATTCAGCACTGAAGCGTCCTCCATTGGCATGCCAGGGCTGAAGCATAAATGGCCACATTGGGAACTGGATTATCGGTTCCTATCGACGCATTCCACGTGCTACAAGTGTAGAGGTGGAGCTATGAACACTTAAGAGGCGTTTGGATTGGGGAATGTGGGATTTCCATGGGAATGAAATCCACATTCCTTCGTTTGGTTATCTCAGGAATCCCATTCCCGGGTAATGTAAGATTACCAATAGTGAATTTTTTGGTATATTACCGGGAATGTCATTACCTCCCTTTCCTTAGGTATTGTTGGATTACTGGCGTTTTGGACTAAAATGCCCTTAATTTTTTTCTTTTAAAAATATCCTTCTTCTGTCATTGAATAATAAAAAATTCTACGAAGGTTCAATTACAAATTTATCCTTAAACTATTTTAGATTTACAGAAAAGTCTATAATTAAAATTTTATATGAAGTTCAGGGGTTAAAATAAAATTTTACCCTTTCATTAAACCTTTTTTATATTTTCAATTTTGTAAAAAAAATTATATAAATTTTATGAATTTAAATTTTTTAAAGAAAATATATAAATATTTTCTAACTTGTTAAAAAATAAATATATAATAAGGACAATTTGGTCAAATATACATTCCAATAATCTTTTATTCCTTTAATCAAACACGGTAATCTTACATTCCTACTAAGCCAACCAAACACAAAATACAACATTCTCAGTAATCCTATTCCCTGGTAATCTTACATTCCCACTTCCGTGAACCAAACGCACCCTTTTAGAGATAGATTAGAACTTTCCATTGAGCTTAATATCTGGCGATTGCACAACTGGGTTCGGGGGATCTACCCGATGTCCGATCAAGAGTGGGAGACTCCTCTTTATACGCTAAAATACTGATTCATGGCCAAAGATTTTTTTTTTTTGGATAATTAAATCATATTATTACCCAAAGAGCAATAGATGCTACAAAAATAGAGTTCAAGATACAAGGATTGCTACATACAAAAAATAACAGCAATCAAATAATACCCCAATTATTACAAAGAGTAATATTAACAGTATCTAATCTATTAAGGTTTCTACCCCTTAATTGTAAACCAACCGTTTCCTTAATGACTTGAATCAGATCTTCAATAGTCCTTGAACGTTCTTGAAATATACTTTTGTTTATTTCTTCCCATAGAGTGTAAATAAGGGCATTAAAAACAAGCTTAAAGATGTAGGTGATGAGAGATTTACCCTTCCATATAACAGTAGCCCAAGTAAGGAGTTCATTCCAAGATAAAAGATGGTTCTGCAACCCGTTAAGAGAGAAAACAACAGTCCATAAAGAACGAGCAGTGGGACATTCAAAGAAAAGATGGTTCCTTGTTTCCATGGCAGCACCACAGAAAACACAATGGCAGTCGTTAAGAAGTCCCATGCGTTGTAACCTTGCTTTTGTAGGAAGTCTATCGAGGAAAACCATCCAAGTAATTAAGTTGTGTTTGGGGATATGGAGGGGAAACCATAGCAGCTTATGCAATGGGACCTTAGGAGTCTTTACTCTGATGACATTCTAGATTTCTTTGACTTCTGTCGTAGAAGGCAGCAAAGATGAAAGAGCTTCTGGTCTCATTGAAAATGTAGTTCCTAAGCCATGCCACCCATAAAGAACCTTCAGCTGCCAGAATGTGTTTTATAAGAAGCATCAAACATGCCTTGTTCCATGATCTTAAGTCCTTGAGGCCAATACCCCCTTCAGATTTAGGGAGACAAATTTTCTGCCAATTCACCCTAGCACCAGCAGCTGATTTGTCAGTCCCTTTCTAGAAGAACCTTGAACAGAGTTGTTCAATCTTTTTAATAACAGAGGAAGGAAGATTAAGTTGTCTGCATCAATAGTTAGCAATGCTAAATAACACTGCTCAGATTAAATCCAATCTACCAGCATAACTGAGAGATCTTCCAGACCAAAATTGTAGTTTAGCTTTAATGTTATCAATGAGAGAGGAGCAGTCTTTTTCAGAAATTTTCCTAGTTACCAAGGGAATGCCTAAGTAACGAACATGAAGTCTACTAACCTTAAAGCCATTAATCTGTTTGATTTTTTCAAGATCAACAGAGGAAATTCCAGTAGCAAACAGATCACATTTAGAAGCATTAAGGCTTAACCCAGACATTTCATAAAAAAGATCAAGGACAGTAGTAACACCAATAACAGAATCAACTGACCCTTTGCAAAATATTAAAAGGTCATCAGCAAAAGAGAGGTGAGTAAGAGCAATTCTTTTGCATTTAGGATGGTAACCAAAAGTTCCTTTAGCAGTAGTTAGGTTGAGAAGTCTTGAAAGAATATTCATTGAGAGAACAAATAGGAAAGGAGAAAGGGGGTCTCCTTGCCTAACTCCTCTTGCACCTTTGAAATGACCAATTAAACTCCCATTAAAAGAGATGGAGTAGCTTGCAGTTGAAAAACATATTTTAATCCAATTAATGAAACATGAGGAAGCTCAAGAGCTTTTAAGATAGCAATGATAAAATCCCAATTTAGAGAGTCAAATGCTTTGTGAAGATTAATTTTCAAGGAGCATCTAGGAGAAATACAATTCCTGTTATAGCCTTTGAAAAGTTCCTGAGCCAAGAGGGTATTATGAACAATATTTCTACCTTTGATAAATACAGTTTGGTTGAGAGTGATTAAGTCAGGAAAAAATCTAGAAAGCCTGCTGACAAGGATCTTAGAAATAGCTTTGTAAACCACAGAGCAGCATGAAATGGGTCTGAAGTCTTTGACCTTACTTGGATTTGGAATTTTTGGGACCAATGCTATAGTTGTGGCATTAAAAGTAGGAAGCAAGAAATAATCCTGTAAGAACTGTTTTATGGCAGCAGTAATGTCTTCAGTAATAATAGGCCAGGACTTTTTGAAGAATAAAGGAGAGTACCCATCAGGGCCAGGGGCTTTGTCATTCCCTTGGATGAAGAAAACTTCTTTGATTTCCTCATTAGAGACATTTTTTATAAGTTCAGCAGTGGAATCAGAAGGTAAGGATGATCGAAGCAGGTCTTTTAAGAGATGAGGATATGGAGGGTTAACATTAAGGTCAGGGGAACCAAGCAGATTTGAGAAGAAGTCAATGACTTCAGAGGACATTTCATCAAAAGTCTCTAATCTGTTTCCTTTCTCATCAAACAAAATTCTGATAGTGTCCATTTTCTTTTTAAAAGCATCAACAGAGTGAAAAAACTTAGTGCATTTATCACCCTCCTTAAGCCATTGAACCTTGGCTTTTTACTTTAAGAACATATTTTCAGCATTTTCAAGAGTCATTAATTCATTTTGCAATTTGAGTTCCTCTTCAATAACAACTTGCCCTCTAAGAGTTTTAATTTGCTGTAGTTCAAGATCTGTTCTTTTCTTCTTTACCCGGTCAGACAGATCACTGTAGAAAGACTGGTTAAGATTCTTAAGGTGAGGTTTAAGTCTCTTCAGCTTAGAAAAAAGGATCTGCATAGGATTGCCAAAAGCAGGACATTGCCACGAGTTTTTAACAATATTCAAGAATTTAGGGTCATGTATCCAGAAATTGAAAAATTTAAAGGGTTTAGGCTGAGTAGCTTGAACCTCTTTGTAAAGCCAAAGGATAGCAAGACAGTGGTCAGAGGTGCCAGGGGGAAAAAACTCAACATGAGAAAAAGGGAAGGAATTCATCCAGTTCTGGTTGACAAGAACTCTATCAAGTTTCTTAGCTAGGAAGGTGAGTTGTTGCTTGTTACTTCAAGTGAAAGAAGGCCCAAAATAAGGGTGATCAATGAGATTAAGGTCAGTTATAGTTTCTTTGAAATCACTCATAGCAGAAGAATTACAAGGACCCAACAGATCAAAGTCAGACCTTTCATTTGAGTTTAGGATAACATTAAAATCCCCCCAGGATCCAAGGATAATTACCAATTGTTCTATCCAAGTTATGAAGTTGTTGCCACAAGATTCTTCTGGTTCTGTCATCATTACTGTCATACACAACAGTAATAATAATGGGAAGGCCAAGGTGAAGACCTTTAATAGTTATGCTTTGTTCAGAGACATGAATAACAGAAAACTTTAAGTCTTTTCTCCATAAGACCCAAATTATATCATTGAAGGAAAAGTCATAGTGGTGCAAGCATTCCAATTATAAAACTTATTTACCAGAATAGTAGCAGACTTGTCAGATTTGATAGCCGTTAAAATTGGTTCCAAGGCGTTGCTGTTTTGCTGGACCGAGAGGGACCTTTCAATGTTGGTCATCCTTCTATGGAATTTATGGAACCAAACAAATGAAAAAGAGCTTCAAAAAGCAAGCGAAATTGTTAATGCAGCCTGGTTTCTTGGAGCTGATTTTTAAAGAGGCAATTGGGGTTCCTTCAAGTGACCACAAGAGAGATCACCAGAGGCATTCCTTCAAGTGACCACAAGAGGGCTCACCAAAGTCATGCCAAGCTCCGGAGCAAACCGATGGATGGCACGCTGATAAACTAATGTTAACGAAACTTTTATCCCAACATTGGAGAAGATGATGATATACTAATGTTAACGGAACTTTTATCCCAACATCGGAGAAGAGGATGATATCTCCATCGTTAATTGCTGGACAAATCTGCAACTAGACATTTCAGTCATCAATTGGATTAATGCTCAACGAAGCATGCAATACTTACAATATCCCCGACCCTCAAAGCTCATTAAGTTAACATAGGGCAAACCAGATTGAGCATACACTCTCATTGTGCTTTGTAATCCTTTTTTTATTTATTTTTGACGAACCAAAATGTTTTTATTCCTTATCTATTTATTTTTTTATGAATCAAAATGTATTAAAAACGATCTAATTCTTGATACTATTGGCATTTGAATCCAACACCTTTTCATTCATAAAAAAAAGGAAAAGAACTCCAAGGCTCCAAAAGAAACAACTCCAAGACAAATAAATAGGTGTTTCAATTCAACATGGAAAAAGAACAAAACTCCGCAATTTTCACAATTTAGTGGCGTTTTAATACCAAACGCTGCAATTGTCATATAACCTAGTGGCGTTTTCTTAAAACAATGTCGCTACTGAATACTACTTCAACATATCGGGATCCAAATCCCTAATTTTATTCGTACTTGCTTCTTCCTTTCAATACCATATTACTGTGAAAATCAACTCTGCATCACGCCGTCGTAGCCACAAGCGCCGCATCATGTCATCGTCGCCAGTCCCGTCACCAACTGTCGACCATTAGGTATGTCATAGAAACCCATTTCGTTTGACGTTGTTTGCTTTGAATGCCATTTGGTTTGGGAATAAGATCTCGGTTACTGGAAATGTTTGTTTTTGATTCAAGCTATTGCTTTTTTTTGATGAAAATGCTTGTTTTTGATTCAAGAATGCATGGACTAACTACTATACCAAATGGACTTTACCTATTTTGCATTAGATTAGTCGTTTTCATTGCACCCCATTTTCATTGTACCCGAATGTATCCTACTTCTTAAAACATCAGCTGGATACCTTAAACAGGACAAGAAAATTTGTTAGCAATTTGGGTTGCAGATTCAAACAAAATATGAAATCTACAGAAATATATTGATAAACCTTTGATTAGAACATCACAAAGTTTAGATAAAACTGTAAAATAGAGTGCATAGGTATCATCAAGTAAGTTGTTTGTCTCACAAGATCTTTCAAGCATTAACACCCATATGACACAAACCATGAACATAACGCTTAAATTATTCAACTATATATCCATGTGAAAACAGTGATGTAGCATGTAAATAAATAATAGTACACAGAACAGGGCAAGGAAATCTAATAAATAAGCGAAATAGAAAGTAACATAGAATTTAAGTCGAAAGAGAACACCAGTGTACTTAACAATGGTCTACAACTCCAGGAAATGCGCAAGCAAGATAGATCAGAGGAATAAAAATTGAACATATTATATCTACTTTCCTATAAAAATTGAACATGTTATTATATCTACTTTCCTATCATGGGATTTATTTCTGTAACAAAACCAGAAGAATAAAAATTGAACATATTACATCTACTTTCCTATAAGAGTGTAATTTATAAAATCTTTTCATAACACTAATTTAATTGATCATAATTCGAATGGAAAATTAATAACAAATTAAAGAATACCTGCAAATTCAGAAGTTAAATGATGACCCTTTGAGATATGTACTTTGATCTCCTCATAGTCTATACCATTCATCCTTATTTTAATAATAATAAAAAACATTTAAAAGAGAGAGAAAACCCTTATAATAGTTGAAATCAAGTGAAAGAACTGAAATTTACTTGCAGAAGATGATAACAACACGAGATGGCTGAGACATCTATATGGTTGAAATCAAATAAAAGTTGAAATCAAGTGAAAGAATTGAAATTTACATACACAAAGATGTCTCCTGTATATGGTTGTGCCCATGATGATCCTTGTTGTCAGGGTAATTAATTTTCACTAAATTGTTGTTTGTTTATTGCAGATATTATGCATAGGAAAAAATTAAGTGATTTACGGATTGTTCGAACTTCTCAAGAGGAAGAAGAAACAAATAATGAGGAATCGACTGGTGTTGGATCTTCGGAAATTCCGAATACTGTTGAAGAAACTATAGAAATTAAAGGTAATGTTCAACACTTTATTTAATTACTGGTTGATTTTCTAAAATTACATTGAATTATTTTTTATATAGTTCAAATTGGCCGAAGACGAAAGACTAGAGGACGTACAATGCTAAAGAAATTATACCAATTTCCTCCTCGGAGCCGTGTGAAAATTTCAAGAAACGATGTCGGTCAACCTATTGGCCCAGAAGCACGTCTTCTATCCAGTTACTTAGGAATGGTTGCACGTAATGTTATAAATTATGAGTCATGACGTGAAATAACAAATAGTAGCAAAAATCAGGTTGTGGATTTTTTTAAGGTAATAATGTCATTATAATAGATAATCCATTGCAGTTCAATAGTAATTTATATTTACTTTGAACACTTATGTTATTTGTAGGAGAAATTTTCTTTAGAGGTCTAAGACGATTATTTGAAGCAAGCGTTAGGGAAGAAATGGAGAGACCACAAGAGTTATTTAAAAAAGAAATATTTCAAGAATCATCTCAGTCTTGAAGAGAAGTTGCAAATTGACCCACCTAAAATGCTCAGGTATCAATGGGAAAATGCAATCATGTTTTGGAGTTCAAAGAAAGAAGAGGTATGATGCATTTTAAAAAAATAATATTATGTCATTATAATATTATCTTTATACGTACAAATTTTAAATTTTAGGACCGAAAGCATGTTGGTATTGCTAGCAGACAATAACAAAAGTTTACTCACACAGCTGGATCGAAGAGTTTTGCTTGTATAGCTAATGATGAGGTATTATTGATTATTTACATAGTGATTTACAGTTGGTAGCACATAGTAAAGAAAATTATTTATATTATTAATTAATTTTTTGCAAGACTAAATTTTTATTCTCATTGTAGGAAAATACGTTTGGTACTAAAGTTTGACGAATAAAGCTCTTCGACATGACACATACAAAAAATGATGACTCTTATGACTGATGAAGCTGCAGAAGTTATGGCACATTTATTGGACACAAGATTTGAACTATGTTATATTTATATCTATGTATGACATTTTTATTTAAAATAATTGTTGAATTGATTATTAGGAAAAATTGAGGGATAAAATGGCAGAGTATGAAGCTACGACTTCAAGTCATAGTATTATTAATGCAGATGAAATTGAAAATCAATTTATTAATTAAGCTTTGGGTCCTGAAAGATATGGATGGGTTCGTTTTCAAGGATCATTCGTTATCCCAACCAAATATTTTGGATCCAGTTCATCTCAGTACATGTCAACACAGAGTCAGATTTCCCAATCAGAAGTTAGTCATTTAAAACAACAGTTGGCTCAAATTGATGAAAATTTTGCTCAAATGAAAGCCGAAACTGAAGCAGGGAAGCAAAGAGAGAAGCATCATATCAAAAAAAATATGAGGACTTTCAAAATCAACTTCAAGATGTGATGCAGATGATACAACAAAATCAACCCCAGAGCCCACCATCTTAGGTGTTATTTTAGATATATGTTTTTTTCCTAGTTAATAATGTTGAACTACATTATATTTCACTTTAATGTAAACTTTGATTTATTATTATGGATTTCAAGTTTATTAGATAATGATTCATGTTAAAATTTTAAATTTGGGTAATAAAAGAGTAGAAAATAGAATTTAGAAAATCAGTTTTAATTAGCGACGTTTTTATAATAAAACGCCACTAAACACATAATCAATATTGGCGTTTGTAAAACAAAACACCATTAAAGTTCAAGATCTTTTGCAGCACTTATATAGAAAATGACATAGCGGCGTTTTACATTCACAAACGCTATTATATGTCATAACATTTAGCATCGTTTTTGGGAACAAACGCCACTAAAGATAAGATAAATAGCGGCGTTTGTAAAAAAAAACACCGCTAAAAGCAAAACATGTAGCGGCGTTTGACATTCACAAAAGCTGTAAACTTTTGCAGCATTTGTTTTAGTGGCGCTTTTTGGGGAGTTTATTTTCGCTCTGAAGGGTTTTTTACGGCACATAAAAATGCCGCTATATGACAAAAAAAAAGCCACTAAAAGCTTGCTTTACTGTACTGTCCGAAATAGAGATGCCACCTAACGGACACTAAACAGTATCTAGTGTCGCTTGCATCGACTGAAAATGAATAATGCTTGTGGTAGCAAATCTACCAACAAGGCAATTTTCAAATGAAATACCGTCTCCCAAAGATTATAGTTCAACTTGGATTTCACTGTCTTCATCATCCTCTAACGATAAATCTGCCAAGTCATTTTTCACCAACAGATCCATAAAAAAACAAAGGTAGCGATAGGAGAAGCCAAGTGCGTGCTAAGAAGAAAAAAGAACGTGCTAAGAAGCAGAAAACATGTCAAAAGAAAAAAAAAATATGTCAAAAGATAAAGGCGTTACCTATTTATTTAAATTCAAACTATGAATTATTCTTTTATAAATACAAAGAACGACAATCCTAATCTTAAATGATGAAATGTAAACACAGTATTTACAAAATTGCACATACCACTAAACGAATTCAAACTAAGAATTATTCTATTATAAATATAAAGAACGACAATCCAAATCTTACACGATGAAATGTAAACACAAAATTTACAAAATTGCACATACTGCTAAACGAACCAATCTTTTTATGCTTTGTTTAAGATATATTTGGCCGTTGAAACTTGTGCTTAAAGAAACTCAAATAAAAAATATGGGCTTGAAAATCCAACTATCAATCACAAAAGAAAGAGAAACCAAAAAAGCAGAAGGAACAAAGAGGGGAGATGGTGAAGGATGGTGACAATCATCAAAATAGCCTACTTTATTGCACTCGTTGAATTCTTTGATTTTCGGGTTTCAAGTCTCCATCAAACAACTTCAACCTGCACATCCTCAAATTCTTCTATCTTAACTGATAAATAAATATGAACCAAACCGAGCCAATCCGACACGAAATAAGATTTGAAGCTGAAGGTGAGGCCTGAGGTGATTTTTTATTCTTGAACAACAAATTTGTGATTATTTAATAAAATTGGTTGCTATAACTTACCTAATCATTTCTTTGTAAACAAATATATAGCCAGATAATGACTTACGCCTCCACGTTCTTTCCACTAATATTCAACTGAAAAGAATTAATCATTATCAACTACTCTTACCTTAAATGACACAATATTAGACCAAATTCATGCCATAAACCAGAAACACAAGGGACAAAAAAATGAAGCCATCTTCCATTTCCATTACCTTCTTCTTCCTTGCCCTACAAGCCTTATCAGTCTTACAGGTGAATTCGCAAGGGACAGATTCCTGCAGTTCCAACCTAAACCTGAATCTACCCTTTGATACTTCTTCTCTTAAGTGCCTTTCTGTCTGGACCCGATATAATTTCATCCTCAGAGTAAGTTGAAATTTTCGTTGTCTACTTTTGCCATATACTCGGAAGAGTTGATTACCTATCGTATTAAATGTTTGAATTCTTCCGTTGTGCAGTAAGTCCAGGCCTCGTCCAACGTTTGGAGCTTCGTTCTATCGGCGCCGGATACGAATTCCTTCGTGGGAATGGGGTTTTCGAGATACGGGCAGATGGTGGGATCAAGCGCTGTGGGTTGGTTGTGTTTCACCCGAAGGCACCGGGACCATGAAACAATACTTTCTCGGAGGGCAGCGACCGAATTTAGTGATCCCTGATGAAGGGAACTTGACGAAATGGGTCTTAGTAAATCCCTGAGTTGAGAATTCCCACCTCGACACGAAATGGGTCTTAGTAAATCCTGAATCATGATTTCATCCGATGGGATGACGGAGGAAGGAAGTTGTTCGCGAGCGCCTCGTTTACCTTCACCGGTAGTGGAGGCATTTGTTTCATTACCTCTGCCAAGTCATTTAAGCTGCCAAAACAAAGCTTACTAGGATTAAACAATGCAAAATATGGTAATATAGTATAAGTAGTCCAATTACAATGATGCCTTCCAATTAACATTGAAAATCTAATTCAGACACGTACACATTCAAGATTGTGAGGATATTACCCCGGGCTTTGCATAACAGACCTATATTATCATGTATATGCATAGGAAAAAAATTAATAAGAAAGAAAAATCAGAATTAACAACTCGAAACAATGCAAGGCAGATGTGCATGTGTAAACAGTTATTGAGGAAAATATATAAGAATTAAGACAGTATATTTCACCTGGGAAGCTGAAAATTTTGCTGAAATTTGACTAAACATTTGAGCATTCTAATCAAGCAGCTCTCCTGTCACACCTAGATGCAAATCTATGAACTGCATCAATAAGAGGGATGAGGATGCTTTTAATAGGAGGGTTAAGCAGTCACCTACCTGAGCTTAAACAACAATAGGCTAGAGCCTGGAGTAGAAACACCTAATACCATCCAGGAATATCTAAAACAATCCAGACATTTAGTGTGGCTGCTCATGCAAAAGGTGTGTTAGTGTTGAACATGTTAGGAAGTAGCCCTTCTCTGAGATAGGGCATATTTCAGTTTCAACCATATGTAGTTTTGTGCACCTTTAGGTTTAATGTATCTCATAATAAATTATACAAACACGTTATAGACACAGTACATAATCCCATTACTGTGTTACATATATGCCCTGCTTATGTTACCTCAACTTATTATCTATTTACGCTCCTGCTTCTTGAGAAGCACCCTATTTCAAGAATTTCAGTATGCAAATATATTTCAAGCAACTTTCTACTCAAGAATGTCAAAACATACCATCTTCAATCATTGGTAAAAATGGTGGAACTATAATTAAAAACCAGAGACAGAATTCATTGAGAGAACCAAAAACTGCTAAAGTTAGCACAAAGCAAGGCAATTTCTTTCAAGAAAGAATAATAGGGATAAAAACTTCCATCAGATGTTATACTTCAAAGTTCAAAGGACCGATTGTGGAAAGTGAGGCAGTGTAGAATTACTTGCACGGATTGACTATACTAGCATACAAATTTAGACAAGCATACCCTTTTGTCTTTGATTTTCCTAGCTGAGCTATGGTTCCCTTTCCTTTGTTTGCCATTTTCCTTCTGCAAACAGATTAAAAGCATCCAAAAACATTTTCAAATTTGATTGGAAATAATTATGAGAAATTGTGATTTTCGGTTTAAAATTAGAGTCGTCATCGACCTTTTGATTAGGTAGGCCGAATACCCAAAAATGTCTTTAAAAAACAATTTTTAGAAAATCATTTTTAAGACGAAAATTGGTCTGTGTTTAATCAAAAATTCATTTTTAAGGATTCGAGAGTCGGTTGCGCATGGGTAAGGATAAACACCCGCACAGCTCCCAAGATTAGTACATCTTGATTATACATCATCGAAAATGGTTAGATTTTACAAATTTGAACTCAAGATTTAAATTACGACTCTTTTCATTTCTATGACATTTTTTAAAATGAGTGAATTCATTTTTTTTCAAAATATTTAACTCGATGAAAGGTTTAATTCACTCGATTTTATTTAAAAAGGAAGTCATCTTCCTATGTGAATTAACATAAATTAAAATTCATTTATGTTTGACGTAATTTCGTTAACTCATGACGCAAGACAACATTGCCTTGTATTCTTGTGGAGAACGAGTAATCGAATGCATAATTTATCAGTGCAATAATAACAACTGACACATATAAAATAGAATATATATTCATACGAAGTAACGAATAGATAAATAGACTAATGGAAAAAGTAACAAGCTAAAGTAATAAAATACGTAATAAATATTTACTTATTAAGATAATCATGTCAAAAATTAAAATTTATAATTGAAAGATTTATTTAAAACGATTAAAATATAACTAATTGGCTTGGTATATCATAAATTGTTGAAAACATTTTTGTGTTTCGATATAACAAATTAGTTTAAATGAATTTTAAGATTTTTCAAATGATTTTCTAAGTATATTCGATTCAATTAATCGAATATCAAATTATTACTCCAAGTCTTTTAAGATCAATTATTAATCGAATATCAAATTAGTTTGATTTTGAATCAAAATCAAGCCTAAAATCAATTTTTCAGAGTGATGCACCGATGCACCATTCCATGCATTGATGAACCATGAATTAAATTGAACATCGAATGCATTTCATGCATCGATGCACTTACCATGCACCGATGCACTGAGGATTTTATGAAAACATCGAATGCATTTGATGCATCGATGCACCAGCCATGCATCGATGCACTCTGGCTATTTTGAAACATCGAATGCACTTGATGCACTCTTAGTGCACCGACGCACTAAGGGTCCAACGGTCAAAATATTTGAATTTTACACTGATGCACCGATGCACCATTGATATGCATCGATGCACTGACGCTCCCAACTGCTTTAATTAATTGTTTTCATACTTAAATGGCTCTATTGACTCCACTAATCATCTTCAACGTTCAGAAGTGATTCAAGGTGTATTTAAACAAGCTTAGAAGCCATTGATCAATAACAAAGAAACAACAAGCAACTAGAATCAAGAGAGAATCAAAGAGAAAGCATCAAACCTCAAGTTTGAGCATTTCAAGCCTATTTTTCATTCAATATTCATTTTTCTTTCAAGAACACTTATTGTGCTCAATTGTATTTATTATTGAGTGTTCTTTCTTTGCTCTAGAATTGTGCAAATATTTGCCTTGTGAGGTTTTCTTGTAAGTTTGCAAATTTGTAATCTTCTCTTTGAGAAAAGAGTGTTCTAAAGAATTGGGGTATATTGGTATCAGAGCCTAACTCATTTGAAGGTTTAATCGTCTCTTGAGTCGATTCGGAAAGAGTTACATCGATAATCAAAGTCATCAATGGCCTCTACTTCAAACTTCGACTCCAGTCTCGATTCGATGCCCGTCAACAAGCCTCCTTTCTTTAATGGAGCTAACTATGCCTATTGGAAAAATAGGATGATGTACTTCATTCAAGAAAGTGACATGGGAGCATGGAATACAGTAGAAGAATACATCAAGCCTCACTCATCTAAGATTGTGGAGTGAATGAGAGACAGAATGTTCCAGCTCAACTCCAAAGCCATCCATATCATATTTTGTGCTATTGGACCAGATGAATACGGAAGAGTTTCATCTTGTACAACCGCCAAAGAAATATGGGACAAACTTCAAGTCACTCATGAAGGTACCGATGAGGTAAAGAAATCTAAAATTAGTATTCTAACGCATAACTAAGAAAATTTCAGGATGAAACCAAATGAAGATATCAAAGCTATGACAGATAGATTTTCAACGATTGTCAATGGTCTCAAATCATATGAAGAGATCATTTCAAATGAAAAGCTTGTGAGGAAGTTAGTCTACTCCATTCCAAATCGTGGCAATCAAAGAAGACGACAATCATCGAGTCTAAGGACCTAACGTCCTTAACTCTTGAAGAACTAATCGATTCCCTTCTCACTCATGAAATGATGCTTGAAGATGAAGTGGACCTCGATAAGATTGACGAGACACCAAAGGAGAAGGAGAAGAAGAAAACATTGGAGTTGCTCTTAAATCCACAAAATGAGAGTGATTCGAATGACGATGATGATGATGAGAAAATGGCATTATTTGCCAAACGATTCAGAAAGTTGATGATGCCCAACCGATGAAGAAAATTCAAACGTCATGAAGGCTTCAAAACTGAATTGAAGGAGAAAGACCCAATCATTTGCTATGAATGCAAAAAGTCGAGACATGTCAAATATGATTGCCCACAATTAAAGAAAAATGGTCAATCCAAAAAGAAGCACAAGGCTCATAGCTACATGGAACGATGAAAAAGGTTCCGATAAAGAGGAACAAGAGGTTGCAAACTTGTGTTTGATGGCTATCGGGGAAGATTCTAAGGTAACCTCTAACTCATTTGATTTGGATAAATTATCTTATGATAAGTTATTAGAGGATTATAATGGGTTGGCTTCGGATTATAAGACTCTATTTTCAAAATACAAAAATGATATTTCAAAATTGAAAAACAAAAATAGTCTTATATCTAAGACCAACAATGAGCTTGAAAGTAAGATCAAAGAATTGCAAATCAAAATTAATGATTTTGAAAAGAAAAATACTAATTTGCATAACTTACTTTCAAAAGTTCATGATAATCTTCAAAAGAGATTGATGATATTAAACTTCTGTTAATAAAGTTGGAACAAAAGTTTTGAAAAATGTGAGAATTCAAAATCCAACTTTGTTAAGAAAAGTTTTAGAAGCTACAATCATAGAAGTCCTCAACGAACCTTGAATGGTAAAATTATTAGGAGTATATGGGTTCCTAAAGAATTCATTACTACTAAAGATAAGGATGTTCTTTATAAATGGATACCAAAGGGGACAAGGATTTTAGAAACTAATGAATATGGACCCAAAAGAATTTGGGTACAAAAAATTAGAAATTAATCTATGTTTGTAGGAAAGGAGCGTTGCTACAAGGCACGGGAAAAAAAAATCCAAATTCATGGTACCTTGATAGTGGATGCTCGAGACACATGACCGGAGACAAAAGCCAGTTCATAGAGCTTAACGCCAAAAATAGAGGAGAAGTGACTTTTGGTGATAATTCAAAAGGTCACATTGAAGGTATTGGTACTATAGGTAATACCTCTTCCATAAAAATTAAAAATGTGTTATATGTGAATGGATTAAAGTATAATCTATTGAGTATTAGTCATTATGCGATAAGGGATTCAATGTCGTTTGAAATTAATGGTTGTAAAGTCATTGACATTGCATCTAATCGGGTTATGCTTGTTGGTCATAGAATAGGAAACATATACATGGTGCATTTAGATTCTATTAATATGACAAATTTGTGCCTAGTTGCTAAGGATGAGCATGATAGTTGGTTATGACATAGGAGACTAGGACATGCTAGCATGAGTGTTTTGCAACGGCTAATTCAAGGAGACTTAGTAAGAGGGTTGCCTAAGCTTAAATTGATAATGATAAAATCTGTGATGCTTTTGCTAAAGGAAAATAAAAGCGAATTTCTTTAAATCCATTAATGATGTATCAACTAGTAGAGTATTACAATTGATTCATATAGATCTTTTTGGGCCAACTAGGACTACTAGCTTGGGGGAAAACAATATGCATTTGTCTTGGTAGATGACTATTCTAGATATACTTGGGTTCTATTCTAGATATACTTGGGTTCTATTCTTAAGTACTAAAGATGAAGCATTAGAAAATTTCATCACATTTTCAAAAGTAATCCAAAACGAAAAAGGTTACTCTATCACTAGTGTTAGAAGTGATCATGCACTGAATTTGAAAATCTTGGATTTAATGAGTTTTGTAATTCTAATGGTATTAGCCATAATTTTTCAGCACCTAGAACCCCTCAACAAAATGGAGTTGTTGAAAGGAAAAATCGAACTTTAGAAGAAATGGCTAGAACCATGCTTGAAAATAATTTGCCAAAATATTTTTGGGCTGAAGCCACAAATACACTTGTTATGTTGTAAATCGAGTAATGATTAGGCCAATTTTAAAAAAAACTCCATATGAATTTTTAAAAATAAAAAGCCTAACATTCGCTATTTTTATCCTTTTGGATGTAAATGTTTTGTTTTAAACAACGGTAAGAAAACCTTGGCAAATTTGATGCTAAAGTGATGAAGGAATTTTTCTGGGTTGCTTTGTGAAAATAATTTGCCAAAATATTTTTGGGCTGAAGCCACAAATAACACTTGTTATGTTGTAAATCGAGTAATGATTAGGCCAATTTTAAAAAAACTCCATATGAATTTTTAAAAATAAAAAGCCTAACATTCGCTATTTTTATCCTTTTGGATGTAAATGTTTTGTTTTAAACAACGGTAAAGAAAACCTTGGCAAATTTGATGCTAAAAGTGATGAAGGAATTTTCTGGGTTATTCCTTAAATTCTAAAGCTTATCGAGTATTTAATAAAATAACTTTAGTTGTAGAAGAGTCTATACATGTTGTTTTCGATGATAATCCCCTTCCAAGGAAGGATTATTGTGTTAATGATGATGTAGGTATTGTACAAGCAAATGAAGTTAGACATGACGTTAGAGAATCATCATCATCAAAGGAGGAAACTAAAGATGAGGAAACTCATGATCCTTTAGAGAATCCAACCATTGAAGAAAGGGAAGTTTCTTACCCAAGAGAGTACAATTATGTCAAGGATGGTGAAATTATAGGTGATCCATCCAAAGGGGTACTACTCGATCTTCTCTTAGAAATATTTGTAATTATGTTGCATTTATTTCATGCATAGAGCCTAAAAACATCAAAGAAGCATTAAAATGAACATTGGATTATGACTATGCAAGAAGAGTTAAATCAATTTGAGAGAAGTAAAGTATGGACATTAGTTGAAAGGCTTAATAATAAATCTACTGTAGGTACTAGATGGGTATTTAGGAATAAGCTTGATGAGAGTGATAATATAGTGAGAAACAAGGCTATACTTGTTGCTCAAGGGTATACTCAAGAAGAGGGCATAGACTATGATGAAACATACGCTCCCGTTGCTAGGATGGAAGCATTAGAATGTTATTAGCATTTGCATGTTTTTATGAATTTAAATTATATCAAATGGATGTTAAAATGCATTTTTAAATGGTTTTATAAAAGAAGAAGTGTATGTGGAACAACCTCCAGGTTTTGAAGATTCAAAATTTCTGGATCATGTCATTAAATTGACAAAAGCACTTTACGGTTTAAAACAGCTCCTAGAGCTTGGTATGAAAGATTGTCAAACTTTTAAATTGAAAGGTTTTTCAAAAGAGAAGGTTTAAACTACATTGTTTTTAAAGCATAAGGTAAAGATTATTAGTAATTCAAATTTATGTTGATGATATAATATTTGGTTCTACTAATGATGTTCTTTGCCAAGAATTTTCTAAGTTAATGCAAAGCGAATTTGAAATGCATGATGGGGGAGCTCTCATTTTTTCTTGGGACTCCAATCAAGCAAAGAAAAGATGGCATCTTCATCAATCAGCTAAGTACGTCAAAGATATGCTCAAGAAATTTGGACTGGAAAATGTCAAGCCTCATGACACTCCAATGAGCTCTTCAACAAAGCTTGACTTAAATGAAGGAGGTAAATGTGTATGTTAAATTATATAGGTCAATGATTGGATCTTTACTGTATCTAACTACAGTAGATCGGACATTATGTTTAGTGTTTGCTTATGTGCTAGATTTCAATCATGCCCTAAGGAATCACATTTACTAGTTGTTAAGAGAATCTTTAGATACCTTAAGGACACTCCTAGTTTAGGACTTGGTATCCTAGAGACTCTAGCTTTAGCTTGCATGCCTTTTCTGATGCGGATTATGGAGGATGCAAATTATATAGGAAAAGCACCTCCTGTACTTGCCAATTCCTTGGAATATGTTGATTTATTAGTTTTCAAAGAAACAAATTGTGTTGCATTATCTACCACTGAAGCGGAATACATTTCAGCCGGTAGTTGTTGCACAAGTTTTATGGATGAAACAACAACTTTTTGATTATGGAATTGAAGTATGTACTATTCCTATCAAGTGTGACAATACTAGTGCTATTGTCTCACTAAAATCCCATCCAACACTCTAGAACTAAGCACATTGAAATAAGACATCACTTCATTAGAGACCATGTCACTAAGGAAGATGTAGTTCTAGAATTATTGATATTTTGCATCAATTAGCGGATATCTTTACAAAACCTTTAGACAATGAAAGATTTTGGACACTTAGGAGAGAATTAGGTTAACTGACTTATCTTCACTTAGTGTTTAAAATAATTTTAGCACTTTTAAGAATAAATGAAAAATGCTTATAATGGTAATTTTTGATTGCATTCTTTGCTATTAGTTAGGGGGAGTTTATATTATTTGGTGAAAATTAATTTTATGTTCAATATTATTTAAAGATTAATTTGATTGATTAAACATGATTATTTTTCAATATATGAGTTGCCATACCACTAGAGCTAATTAATTTAGCATTTTAAGTGATTAAAACAGATTTTTTTAACATTTCTGTGCTTTTTGCATCGATGCACTTAAACAGTGCATCGATGCATCCCTTTGAATGTGCATCGATTCATCGTGTTGATGCACCGATGCACTCCTTAATGTGCATCGATGCAGAGGGTCATGCATCGATGCATCCGACGGGTTTTGGGTTAAAATGCCTCATTTTCTTCATTTTCTCAAACCCTAAAACTAAAAACTCTCCCACCATTCATCCCTCTCTCACTCTAAATCCTCCTCTTGCTCAAAATCATCAGAAAATCATTGGTTTCTTCGTTCTTTTCATCTTCAAACCTATTTATCATTAAATCGTGCAAAAGAACTCCTCATCCCTCTCATCTGAATTTTCAAGGTAATATTCAAAATCCTCTATTTATTGATTTTTGATTTTAGAACTAGTTTTGATTAGTTCTAGGATGAACATTATATCGGGCATTGATTGTTTTTGGTTCTAAACTAGATTTACTACCAATTTCGTCAAAAACAAACAATTTTTCATGATTTTTCTTTGAATCTCGAAATTTAAAAAAAAATTGATTTCGAAAATTAGTAATTTTGATTTAATTATTTTTTTTCATGAAAACTTTATTATTATCAAATATTATTTTTAAATAGTTTTCAAAACATGCCCATTAGGATATGGTTTAGAGAACCTGAATTATTGAGGACTCATTTGAGTTTGGGATTGATTGTGCATACATATGTTTCAAATTACAGGTGATATTCCTTATTTCGATTTTCTTTAATCATGTTAAACCCTAAACGCCCTAGAACTTCGTCTAGTCATTCTCGTTCAAACCAATCTCCTAATCTCGTTCCTCAACCTCCTAATAGCCTATTAGGATATTGTTTTAACATACCTGAGCGTCGTAGAGACGAATTGTACTCTAGGTACATAAACTCTTTCCAAACTTATAGAATCCATGAAGAGTGTATTCCTTCGCTTCAAGCCATGGTTGACATTGATTTCGAATACCTTCCGATTCTTAAAGCTTGGAAGTTTGATAAATTGCTTCAGCTTAAACCTATCGTCTATCAACAATTGGTCCGCATTTTTTATTCCAATGCGGTGTGTATTCAAAATGAAACTCAATGTGGAACTATAGCCATTAGATCCTATCTTTTAGGCCAATATATTAATGACCCCGAGACTAGAGCTTTCTGATTTGGGTTAGATGATAGTGGTGTATATAATGAGAGTGAAATGTGGAATATCCATATGTTCCATTAGACCATCCGGAGGTAGGTACTCCACACTTCGTGCTAGGGATTTATGGTGGATGTATTTTATTAAAAATAAAATCAAAATAAATCTGCCCCACATTATATTCAGTTAACTAGTGGACATCATAAACATTGTTCCTTCAAAACATGTTGAAACATTGATTTATGGATGTCTTCTTAGTAACCTCTTTATCAAACTTGGTTTAGACATCTCTCTCGACAATCCTATCCACTCCTCCTCTCTGGCTCCGACTCTGACGATGATCCGAATTTCAACAACTTATGCAAGACATCGATGATCACGTACCTGATGACGAGCCTGCACCGAAACAGCTCCACAAGAAGATCAAATGCCTCCATATTTCGTTCGTTTTTGGAGAATTTGATTTACGGTATGCCATGGATTCGCGCTTCACATTCATTGAGTCCCAACTCTCTACCTTGGGAGCTCGACAACAAGATATGGATGATCGTTTGGATGCACTTACGCTTGAGATGAGAGCTCGTTACCCTCCTCCTCCTCCCGATCCTTCGATGGATGAATAGACTTATCTTGCTTGATTATTTTTGGGTTTGAACTTGAATTTAAATTGTTAAAACATTTTGGACTATCTTTCTTTGATTGTTGGAAGTTTGTTTGATGGATATTTAACTTTCATTTCATATAATTGTTGGAGGTCTGTTTGATTGTTGGATGTCTGTTTGATGGATGATTGTGGATGTTTGTTTGATTGTTGGATGTTTGATGGATATTTCAATATGCATCATTTATTTTTTAGTTGAATATGACCATTTACCATTTCACATTTTATTATGAATTGATTATGAAATTCAAGGCTAATCTCTCTTTTGATTGTGATCTTAGCAGCTTAAGCTATAATATTATTAATCAATTTGCTATGTTTTTCAAAACCTTTTTAAATCGTTTTTAAGTCTTTTTGATTAACAAAAAGGGGAGAAATGTTAAGTGTTAAATAAGGGAGAAGTGTTAAAGCAAGGGGGAGTAATTTTTCAAAATAGATTTCAAATCTTTAGAAAATCTTAAATTAACACAAATGTTTTTTATATCAAAAGGGGAGATTGTTGAAAATATTTTGTGTTTCGATATAACAAATTAGTTTAAATGAATTTAAGATTTTACAAATGATTTTCTAAGTATATTTGATTCAATTAATCGAATATCAATTATTACTCCAAGTCTTTTAAGATCAATTTCAACCTTACTAAATGTGTAAAATTGTGTTTATACTTAATATTTTTGAAACAATTTTCACAAAGTATTTTGAATCAAAATCAAGTCTAAAATCAATTTTCAGAGTGATGCACCGATGCACCATTCCATGCATAGATGCACCATGAATTAAATTGAACATCGAATGCATTTCATGCTCGATGCACTTACCATGCACCGATGCACTGAGGATTTTATGAAACATCGAATGCATTTGATGCACCAGCCATGCATCGATGCACTCTGGCTATTTTGAAACATCGAATGCACTTGATGCATCGAAACGGCTCTATTGAATCACTATCATCCCCAACGTTCAGAAGTGATTCAAGGTCTATTTAAACAAGCTTAGAAGCCATTGATCAATAACAAAGAAACAACAAAAACTAGAATCAAGAGAGAATCAAGAGAAAGCATCAAACCTCAAGTTTGAGCATTTCAAGCTTTTTTCATTCAATATTCATTTTGCTTTCAAGAACACTATTGTGCTCAATTATATTTATTATTGAGTGTTCTTTCTTTGCTCTAAATTGTGCAAACATATTTGCCCTAGAATTGTGCAAACATATTTGCTTGTGAGATTTTTCTTATAAGTTTACAAATTTGTAATCTTCTCTTTGAGAAAAAGTGTTCTCAAGAATTGGGGTATATTTTGAGGGTGTTGTAATGTTATCTCTTGGCCTCAAAAGAAAGAACAAATTAGTAAATTTATTGGAAATCCTTAGTGTGATAGCTAAGGTAGTGACGTAGACTTTGATTGAGAAAGTCGAACCACTCTAAATTGTGTAATTACTTTAAATTTTCTGCAAAAGCTTCCACAAAATTTAATTGCCAATTCACCTCCTCTTGGCCGATTCCATCGACGATTAACTCAACATAATATAAGTAAATAACAAATAATATTAATCATTTTATTCGAATAACCCTCGAAAGGGCACTCCAGGTATTTGGAGGTCTTCCATAGATTAATCAATATTAACACATAATCTCGTTAAATTTCTAAAATATTAAAAAATAATATTTAAAAGATGGATATAAAAATATATACAATATATATTAATATGAACCATATAGTTAGAATTTAATTTTTTACACACTTTAGGAAACTAATTGAAAAATATAAAGACTAAAAAACTTAAATTAGTAAATCTATAAATTGAAACAAAGGGTACTAAATAAAGATAAAAAAAGGCAAACATGGGTCAATACCATTTTATTTCATGACAACAAACCAGCTGAAATAATGATCACATTCGAATATAGAATTAATATTAGAAATTAAAATCTTAAATAAGCATTTTGAAATGATATTAGCGTAAGGTCCAAAATGAAATGAACGGAAATTAATAGCCATAAATAGTAATTTACCTGAAACATAATAATAAGCTTGCAGTGACTAAATTGAAATAAATTAAAATTAAAATAAAGATAATCATTAGGACAATGATCTAAATGTAAAAACGCTACTAAAGCATGATTATCCCTGATTAAACCGAAAATACACATAATACAAAAAAGGATTTATTACAAGTACGCCACAAACATCGAATAATTGCAACGAACACTAACATGACCAAAACATAAATACACATCAGAATTAGAGGGAAACCAAATGAACCCCTAAAGTTTCACTATATATACACACATTTCTTTTTTTTTCATTTGTAACTAAAAAAACAAAACAAAATCTCGTTTCTCTCAACTTCTCTCCCTCTCCCCGACGACCCCATCGAAAACCTATATCGCCACTCCGACCACCGCTGACCACCATGAGCGGTGGTCGAAGTTCCTAAACCCCTAAATCTAAACACCCCGATCTACTCCCTAAACCCAAATCAGAGCCAAAAAGCCTAAATAAAGACTAATACCCCCTAAACTATGACATGACCTCTCGGTTTCCCTACTTCGACGAAGCCATAACTCCGACGAGACCCACAAACTAGTAAATGTTTTCACTTTCCTTTTTATTAATATATTTTTTGTATTCAAAATGCTGGGAAAAAAAGCTTTTACCTTCAATTTTTTTTTTGCTTTCTATTGTTTTCTGAAAATAAAGGGAAAAAAAGTTTCTTCTAGTTTTCTTTGTCTGGGTTTATACCTGATCTTTACAAAGATTTTATGCGATTTTATTACAATACAAATTCTAATCCCACTTGTTTCTGACATCCACTGTGCATGGTTGTTGATGATGGAAATCGGCCACGCAGGGGACCTCCAATCGGGTAGGTGAGGCCATTTAATTTCTTTGGATTTGATAAGATCCGATTTGGTGGCTCCAGCTTGATGGAGGCTTCGCTTACCGGCACGGTTAGAAGGTGAGAAGATATTGGATAGCAGCGGTGTAGGCTTAGGCGGTGGCTGAAGAGGCATATTAGGGTTAGGGTTAGTTTAGGTGTTCGATTAGGGTTTAATGTAATTTGTTCCGGGTAATGGGCCATTAGCCAAAGTGATGCAGGGGATCCGAGACAGATGATGCTGAGCTGTCAGATTGCACGTTGATGGCGCTGAGATACCATGAGTTGGCAGATCAGCGCAAATGCGGGAATTGATTGTGACATGTTCCTCATTGGGGTCGTTTTGAGTATGTTTCAGTCTTTTGGCCATAACTTTGGCTACAGGTGTCAGAATCGCGCATAAGACCCCAATCCGGAAAGCTCTTTTCGACGCGCACGCTCTCCATGTGGCCTTTTTTCAACCTCAAATTCTGCCATTTTCCCCTCCGAATCACTATATTTAGTTATTTTTTACTATTTATGGTAATATTTCGATTGTTAATTAGGAAGTCAATTTAAATCCGATTTAGGCCATATTTTTGGGAGATTGCTTATTTTATTTCGAATTTCAATTAGAGTGATTTTCGGGATTTTGCTATTTTTGGCAAAATTCGAATAAAGACGATTTTTTTGCTATAACAGTCCGGCTTGTGGACTGCTTTTTGCATTGTTTGATTTTATAATATTTTATTAAACCCTAGAGACTTTTTTTCTCTGGTTTTTGGGCGAATTTTCTCTTATGAATCATCTGTCGGAACTAGCCTACAGGATAATCACTATTCTGTCTGGCGTCACAAAGTTTGTAAATAAATAATAATAATAATAATAATTTATAATAATAATAACAATAACAATAACAATAATAATAATAATAATAATAATAATAATAATAATAATATGTTAAAATAACGATTGAAAAATGGTGATTACAACTGCGCCTCTTTGCTCATTGCAGTGGAACTAAAATAGAGCAAAGACATAAAACACCATTTTTCAAACGTGGTCACTGTTTGTCTAGCTACGAGTTCTTCTCGTTACGAACTCTTCGTCGTGGATGTCAATCCACCTCCGTCTACGATGGATAAGACAAGATTGAACAAGTTCTTCTCATTATGAATTTCTTTTCTAAAAAATGATGTTCCAAATCCTTATAGGATGAGTAACCTAGGGTGACATTGATCCAACTCTTTATGTGATGGATGAGCCAAGGTTGATGCTATTCCAACTCCTTATGTGATGAAATAAAGCAAATGTTGAGCAAGTTCTTCTCATTACTAATTTCTCCTATCAGGAATGTCGATCCAACTTCTTCTGCGATGTATGACCTAAGGTGATGCTGATCCAACTCCTTATGTGATGGAATCGAGCGTGGTGTTGGTGTTAATCCAACTCCTTGTGTGATGAAATTGAGTGAAATGTTGATGTTGATCCAAATCCTTATGTGATGGACAAGCCCAAGTTCCTTTGTTGACTCTTTGAATTATTGTCAAATATTCAAATGCATGTGTATGATCCTACTTTTGCAAATGCCTAAATATGAATGCATGATATCATTTTAGAATTTTGAGCTCTATTATCTTGTAAATCTTTGCTTTTCTATCTTTGTCAAGTCCTTGTCTTTTTTGGGTCCTTGCTTGATCTGTGATTTTGGCTTTCTTCACTTCTAAAATCAAGATTGATCTCTTAGCATTCTATGTATGTTTCTTCCCAAGAGCGACTAAAGATATGCCTTGGAACAAACTGTGTTATTATCATTTCATTATTCATTTTGTCATTCAGGTTATTGACATCTCTCATGTCACCTTCTGTCAACCACTTGCTTCAATGAGTGTGAATATTAACATGGTGGCTTGCTTTGGATTCCCTGCATTTTATAGGTTAATTCAAAGTAATACCGAGAAATTACTCATTTGAAACTGGGTTATGTTAGGTTTTTTGTGACATGAAGAAATGAATGATCTGAAGCTTGAAGTGAATCATGAAATTTATTGATAAAAATATAGGTTTTTACACAAAGTCATGGCAATCGAAAAATTTAGTAGAGACTCTAGAAATAAAAGGCATATGTCCCAATGAATTATAGCACAAGTGTTCATGAATCAGTTAATTTGACACCTCGAGGTGATCATGGGAGATCCTAGTGTTGCGAAGCTGTCTACAGATGTGAAGTCTCTCACGAACAACTAGACTTTCGAGAGGATTTACTTTCCAGATGCTCCAATAGCAAAATGCATTTGAGCCGCTTTTCAGGTTTTCAACTCAAATCCTTCATTTGGTTTCAAGACTCCCTTTGCGGATTTTCATCTTGAACCCTCATTTTCATTTTTTTTCTTTCTTATTTTTTTTATTTTTTCTTCTTTTTCAACTTTTTGTTTTTTTCTAAGCGTAATATTTCTTGACAAAGTCTCTGTCTATCTCTGCCAAAATCAACAATCCTCCGGAAAAAGGCCTTTTTGACAACGTATGAGCCTTCCCAATTAGGCACCCATTTCTCATGGAAATCTTTATGAATAGGCAAGATCTTTTTTAAACACTATATCACCCTCTCGAAATTCTCTTGGGCGAACTTTCTTATTGTGGGCTAGCATCATCCTTTTCTGGTACATCTGTCCATGACATACAACTTTCAGTCTCTTTTCTTCAATAAGATTCAGTTGATCAACCCGAGATTGAACCTATTCTGATTCATCTAACTCTACTTCTTTCAGGACTTGAAGTGATGGAATTTCAACCTCAATGGGCACGACTACCCCTGTTTCATAGACCAAAGAGAAATGAGTCGGCCCTGTCGATGTTTGAACAGTCGTCCTATATCCATATAGGGCAAAGGATAATTTATCATGTCAATCTCTGTAGGTTTAAGTAGTCTTCATAATGATCATCTTGTTGTTTTTGTTTGTCGCTTCCACTGCCCCATTCATTTTCAGGCGGTAGGTTACGGAGTTGGTATGTTTTATCTTAAATTGTGCACATAGTTTATCCATCATCTCTTTATTCAGATTATAATCATTATTTGTGATGATCCTTTCTGGCAACCTATATCGATAAATTATTTATCTATTTATGAACTTGCAAATTGTTGATCTCGTGATATTAGAATAGGAAGCAACCTCTACCCACTTAGTGAAATAGTCAATTTCCACTAAGATGAAGTGATGCCCATTTGAAGCCTTTGATGTGATTGCCTCAATGACGTCCATTCCCCCATAGAAAACGACTAAGATGAGATCATAACATGTAGAGGCGAAGGCGGTGTCTGAATTTTATCTGCATATATCTGGCATTTGTGGCATCTTCTTTCATAATCTACACAAGATGTATGCATCGTGGCCCAATAGTGTCCATATCTCATGATTTTCCTGGCCATAGATAAACCATTTGCATGTGTTCCACATGTTCCACCACGTACCTCTTCCATAATTGTCTTTGCTTCTTTGGTGGTCACGCACCTTAACAAAACTTTATCACTACCCTTTCTGTATAAGATCTCTCCATCGAGGAAGTATCCAATTTCCATTCCTCTGATTTTTTTCTTGTCAATTTCAGATGTAAATGGTGGACATGTTTGATATCTCATATACTGCAAGATATCATAGTACCATGAATGGCCATCTGCTTCTTTTTATAGGAGATAGCAATGTGTCGGGGTTTCATACACTTGCATCTTGATTGACATCATGTCTACTTTCCTACTTGCCTTAAACATCGCAGCTAACGTAGCTAGAGCATCAGCCATGTGATTGTCCTCTCGGGGAAAATAGTTGAATGTAACATCTTCAAATCCTTTAAATAGTTTGAGGACCAAATTTCGATAATCAATTAATTTTGGGTCCTTTGTCTCCCATTCTCCCCTTAGTTGGTACACTACTAATGGAGAATCTCCATATACGTTAAGTGTCGTGACTTCTCTCTCAATGGTTGCTTTTAGCCCCATAACACATGCTTCGTATTGTGCCATGTTGTTGGTGCAAAAGAATTCCAATCTACTTGTGAAATAATAGTATTTCTTCTAGGAAAATTTGCATTGCCCCAATTCCTTTCCCCAAAGCGTTAGAGGCTCCATCAAAGTATAATTTCCAGGATTTATCGTCCATGCAGTGCTCATTCATAATTTCACATGCATGTTTATTATACAAATAGATGCTTTCGAGGACAACTTCAGGTGTTACACATATCACGGAATCCTTTAAGCTTGGACTGAAAGATTCAACAAAATATGAAGTGACCAACTTACAGTCATCCATCTGCAACGCAGCGCCACATCCCGAACTGTTTTGTCCTTCAACTTCATTGCTACCTTAGCATAGCGAACTATGGTTGAATCGGATGCACACCTGCATATTAACTATGGTTGAATAAAACGCAAGTTTATGAAATAAACAGCGAGTACAAGTTACAGGGAAGTAGCAGAAATGAAAGAAAATAAACGATAAAGAAGTTTAGAATTAAAGAAAATCTAAGATGCTTCTTTTAATGTAATTTCATTTTTAATTTTACACACACGCACTGCCCGGCAACTAGAGTTGCTCGAACCAGGCTATCTTTTCCTCACAAATATATGAACAATTAAATCAATCTGATCGAAAACTTTTAGTCTATAAAGCATTCAATAATGAAAAAAAATATTTTTCATCAAGAATTAAAGAGATAATTAAAGTAAAAGATAAAGTTATTTTTAATGGAACTAAATCTATGTGAAAAATATATGAAAATAAACTAAACAATGTTCATGTTGTTATGGATATTTGTATCGTCCAATCTTATATAGGTTCGGATCTCAATGTTTACTTCGAATTAATATTTTACTTTAATTAAAAAAACTTATATAAAATAAGTTAGAAAAATTAATGTGTCATATTATATTTTTATGACTTAAAAAATAAAAATTAACGATTAAGTGATAGCTTTATTATAAATTAAAAACGTTTTAGTAATTTTTCATGCTTAGTTTACTCAAATTTCAGTCTTTACCCAAAAAAAAAACATATTAATTCAATTTATTAATATATATGTGTTTTTATCTCCATTTATTAATTTATAAAATTATTAATATATATATGTATTTTTATTCAACTAATGCACGAATGACCAAAATGGAAGCATTTTAAAGGAGGTGTAGACCCGTCAAACGGGGAGGCGGCGGACCAAATTTTTAATGTTTTTTACGCTGTACACAACATTTTGGGTAACATACGCAATTAGTCCCCTCATTATAAGATTTTCTTTTTATTTTAAAAAGATTATAAAATGATCATCTAAATAATAATAATAATAATAAGTGTAGTCCATAGGGATGTAATGTGCCAAAGCGGATGGAAAAGACGAGGGCAAGAGAAGCAATGAGAGGCTGGCATAGGTTGAAAATAAGCTCAAACAATTTTGTCGCAAATGATAATTGATGATGACTAGTGATACATCATTAGCTGTAACTTAAAAAATGTAATACCTCAAAACTTATACACCCGCTAAATTTTAATGCCTAAAATAGTATCATTTTGGACATCACTAGTAGAACCAAAATGACGTCAATTTCCAATGTCATTATAATGACGAAAAGATTCATCCAAATTATCATGTTGTTAAAATTTAACGACCTAGTGATATAATTGAAGTCAAAAAAATTCAGAGTTATAATTAAGTTAATTAAAAATTTAATGGTATAAATAATATAATATTTAAAGTTTAGTGATATCTAATGTAGTTTGCCCAATATATATATATAAGTTAAAAATTAACTAAACCATGACCAAGCAAAAAAAAAAAGATAAATGATATTGATAAAGGAAATTAATACGCGAAAGTAGTCGGCGATTTTCTCGATATATCACCGTTGAACAGTATATTTTTCGATCAGGCACCGTTCAGACTATATTTCTCGATCTAACACCCTTTGCAGAAAGGCACGGCCCCTGCAACGAGCTTTACGCTGATTTGGCGCCACGTGGTGTAAGACGCCCCCTGTAGCGCGCCTTATGCTGACATGGTATACACTTATGTAAAGCGCGACCCCGGGGAAGCGTCTTAGGCCACCTAGGATTAAAGTGCAGGGCAGAGGTCGCGCCTTACCTTTAACACAATTATTAGGTGAGGAACAGGGGTCGCGCCTTAGCTTTATCTGATATAATTATGTAAGGCGCAGTGCAGGTATCGTGTCTTGTAGCTTTTCCCGGCTATAAATACCCTTTCCCCGGGGTAACTCATCATATCTCCTCCTCACATCTCCTCTCGATTAGAAAAAAAATTAATACAACAATCCAACAATCTTCTCATATTTAATTCAGATGTTCGTGCGAGTTTTCGTTATAAGGTAATTTTGTGATAAAATTTTTATTATATTTATTGTTTATTATGATTATTTGAAAAAATATTATACTAATTGTTGTCAATTAATTTATGTGTTTGTAAAATTAGAAAGCGGAATATACGTCGAAATAGTTTTGCGGTACATGTAATAATATAATTATATTATTTAAATTATTTACGTTTATGTGTAAAAAATTTATTGTGTTATATTTTCGTTCATATATTATTTATTTAATCAATATTGTTTCAGTTGTTTTTTTTGCAGATATAATATTGCCGCACTTAAATGGCTCTATTGACTCCACTAATCATCTTCAACGTTCAGAAGTGATTCAAGGTGTATTTAAACAAGCTTAGAAGCCATTGATCAATAACAAAGAAACAACAAGCAACTAGAATCAAGAGAGAATCAAAGAGAAAGCATCAAACCTCAAGTTTGAGCATTTCAAGCCTATTTTTCATTCAATATTCATTTTTCTTTCAAGAACACTTATTGTGCTCAATTGTATTTATTATTGAGTGTTCTTTCTTTGCTCTAGAATTGTGCAAACATATTTGCCTTGTGAGGTTTTTCTTGTAAGTTTGCAAATTTGTAATCTTCTCTTTGAGAAAAGAGTGTTCTAAAGAATTGGGGTATATTCTTGAGGGTGTTGTAAGGTTATCTCTTTGGCATCAAAAGAAAGAACAAATTAGTGAATTTGTTGGAAAATCCTTAATGTGGATAGCTAAGGTAGTGGGTAGACTTTGATTGAGAAAGTCAAACCACTCTAAATCGTTGTGCAATTACTTTAAATTTTTTGCAAAAGCTTCCACAAAATTTTAATTGCCAATTCACCCCCCTCTTGGCCGATTCCATCGATCGATTAACTCAACAATTGGTATCAGAGACTAACTCATTTGAAGGTTTAATCGCCTCTTGAGTCGATTCGGAAAGAGTTACATCGATAATCAAAGTCATCAATGGCCTCTTCTTCAAACTTCGACTCCAGTCTCGATTCGATGCCCGTCAACAAGCCTCCTTTCTTTAATGGAGCTAACTATGCCTATTGGAAAAATAGGATGATGTACTTCATTCAAGAAAGTGACATGGGAGCATGGAATACAGTAGAAGAAGAATACATCAAGCCTCTCACTCATCCAAGATTGTGGAGTGAATGAGAGACAAGAATGTTCCAGCTCAACTCCAAAGCCATCCATATCATATTTTGTGCTATTGGACCAGATGAATACGGAAGAGTTTCATCTTGTACAACCGCCAAAGAAATATGGGACAAACTTCAAGTCACTCATGAAGGTACCGATGAGGTAAAGAAATCTAAAATTAGTATTCTAACGCATAACTAAGAAAATTTCAGGATGAAACCAAATGAAGATATCAAAGCTATGACAGATAGATTTTCAACGATTGTCAATGGTCTCAAATCATATGAAGAGATCATTTCAAATGAAAAGCTTGTGAGGAAGTTAGTCTACTCCATTCCAAAATCGTGGCAATCAAAGAAGACGACAATCATCGAGTCTAAGGACCTAACGTCCTTAACTCTTGAAGAACTAATCGATTCCCTTCTCACTCATGAAATGATGCTTGAATATGAAGTGGACCTCGATAAGATTGACGAGACACCAAAGGAGAAGGAGAAGAAGAAAAACATTGGAGTTGCTCTTAAATCCACAAAAGATGAGAGTGATTCGAATGACGATGATGATGATGAGAAAATGGCATTATTTGCCAAACGATTCAGAAAGTTGATGATGCCCAACCGAGGAAGAAAATTCAAACGTCATGAAGGCTTCAAAACTGAATTGAAGGAGAAAGACCCAATCATTTGCTATGAATGCAAAAAGTCGGGACATGTCAAATATGATTGCCCACAATTAAAGAAAAATGGTCAATCCAAAAAGAAGCACAAGGCTCATATAGCTACATGGAACGATGAAAAAGGTTTCGATAAAGAGGAACAAGAGGTTGCAAACTTGTGTTTGATGGCTATCGGGGAAGATTCTAAGGTAACCTCTAACTCATTTGATTTGGATAAATTATCTTATGATAAGTTATTAGAGGATTATAATGGGTTGGCTTCGGATTATAAGACTCTATTTTCAAAATACAAAAATGATATTTCAAAATTGAAAAACAAAAATAGTCTTATATCTAAGACCAACAATGAGCTTGAAAGTAAGATCAAAGAATTGCAAATCAAAATTAATGATTTTGAAAAGAAAAATACTAATTTGCATAACTTACTTTCAAAAGTTCATGATAATCATCAAAAGAAGATTGATGATATTAAAACTTCTGTTAATAAAGTTGGAACAAAAAGTTTTGAAAAATGTGAGAATTCAAAATCCAACTTTGTTAAGAAAAGTTTTAGAAGCTACAATCATAGAAGTCCTCAACGAACATTGAATGGTAAAATTATTAGGAGTATATGGGTTCCTAAAGAATTCATTACTACTAAAGATAAGGATGTTCTTCATAAATGGATACCAAAGGGGACAAGGATTTTAGAAACTAATGAATATGGACCCAAAAGAATTTGGGTACAAAAAATTAGAAATTAATCTATGTTTGTAGGAAAAGGAGCGTTGCTACAAGGCACGGGAAAAAAATCCAAATTCATGGTACCTTGATAGTGGATGCTCGAGACACATGACCGGAGACAAAAGCCAGTTCATAGAGCTTAACGCCAAAAATAGAGGAGAAGTGACTTTTGGTGATAATTCAAAAGGTCACATTGAAGGTATTGGTACTATAGGTAATACCTCTTCCATAAAAATTAAAAATGTGTTATATGTGAATGGATTAAAGTATAATCTATTGAGTATTAGTCAATTATGCGATAAGGGATTCAATGTCATGTTTGAAATTAATGGTTGTAAAGTCATTGACATTGCATCTAATCGGGTTATGCTTGTTGGTCATAGAATAGGAAACATATACATGGTGCATTTAGATTCTATTAATATGACAAATTTGTGCCTAGTTGCTAAGGATGAGCATGATAGTTGGTTATGACATAGGAGACTAGGACATGCTAGCATGAGTGTTTTGCAACGGCTAATTCAAGGAGACTTAGTAAGAGGGTTGCCTAAGCTTAAATTTGATAATGATAAAATCTGTGATGTTTTTGCTAAAGGAAAATAAAAGCGAATTTCTTTTAAATCCATTAATGATGTATCAACTAGTAGAGTATTACAATTGATTCATATAGATCTTTTTGGGCCAACTAGGACTACTAGCTTGGGTGGAAAACAATATGCATTTGTCTTGGTAGATGACTATTCTAGATATACTTGGGTTCTATTCTAGATATACTTGGGTTCTATTCTTAAGTACTAAAGATGAAGCATTAGAAAATTTCATCACATTTTCAAAAGTAATCCAAAACGAAAAAGGTTACTCTATCACTAGTGTTAGAAGTGATCATGGCACTGAATTTGAAAATCTTGGATTTAATGAGTTTTGTAATTCTAATGGTATTAGCCATAATTTTTCAGCACCTAGAACCCCTCAACAAAATGGAGTTGTTGAAAGGAAAAATCGAACTTTAGAAGAAATGGCTAGAACCATGCTTTGTGAAAATAATTTGCCAAAATATTTTTGGGCTGAAGCCACAAATAACACTTGTTATGTTGTAAATCGAGTAATGATTAGGCCAATTTTAAAAAAACTCCATATGAATTTTTTAAAAATAAAAAGCCTAACATTCGCTATTTTTATCCTTTTGGATGTAAATGTTTTGTTTTAAACAACGGTAAAGAAAACCTTGGCAAATTTGATGCTAAAAGTGATGAAGGAATTTTTCTGGGTTATTCCTTAAATTCTAAAGCTTATCGAGTATTTAATAAAATAACTTTAGTTGTAGAAGAGTCTATACATGTTGTTTTCGATGATAATCCCCTTCCAAGGAAGGATTATTGTGTTAATGATGATGTAGGTATTGTACAAGCAAATGAAGTTAGACATGACGTTAGAGAATCATCATCATCAAAGGAGGAAACTAAAGATGAGGAAACTCATGATCCTTTAGAGAATCCAACCATTGAAGAAAGGGAAGTTTCTTACCCAAGAGAGTACAATTATGTCAAGGATGGTGAAATTATAGGTGATCCATCCAAAGGGGTAACTACTCGATCTTCTCTTAGAAATATTTGTAATTATGTTGCATTTATTTCATGCATAGAGCCTAAAAACATCAAAGAAGCATTAAAATATGAACATTGGATTATGGCTATGCAAGAAGAGTTAAATCAATTTGAGAGAAGTAAAGTATGGACATTAGTTGAAAGGCTTAATAATAAATCTACTGTAGGTACTAGATGGGTATTTAGGAATAAGCTTGATGAGAGTGATAATATAGTGAGAAACAAGGCTATACTTGTTGCTCAAGGGTATACTCAAGAAGAGGGCATAGACTATGATGAAACATACGCTCCCGTTGCTAGGATGGAAGCAATTAGAATGTTATTAGCATTTGCATGTTTTTATGAATTTAAATTATATCAAATGGATGTTAAAAATGCATTTTTAAATGGTTTTATAAAAGAAGAAGTGTATGTGGAACAACCTCCAGGTTTTGAAGATTCAAAATTTCTGGATCATGTCATTAAATTGACAAAAGCACTTTACGGTTTAAAACAAGCTCCTAGAGCTTGGTATGAAAGATTGTCAAACTTTTAAATTGAAAAAGGTTTTTCAAAAGGGAAGGTTTAAACTACATTGTTTTTAAAACATAAAGGTAAAGATTTATTAGTAATTCAAATTTATGTTGATGATATAATATTTGGTTCTACTAATGATGTTCTTTGCCAAGAATTTTCTAAGTTAATGCAAAGCGAATTTGAAATGAGCATGATGGGGGAGCTCTCATTTTTCTTGGGACTCCAAATCAAGCAAAGAAAAGATGGCATCTTCATCAATCAAGCTAAGTACGTCAAAGATATGCTCAAGAAATTTGGACTGGAAAATGTCAAGCCTCATGACACTCCAATGAGCTCTTCAACAAAGCTTGACTTAAATGAAGGAGGTAAATGTGTAGATGTTAAATTATATAGGTCAATGATTGGATCTTTACTGTATCTAACTACAAGTAGATCGGACATTATGTTTAGTGTTTGCTTATGTGCTAGATTTCAATCATGCCCTAAGGAATCACATTTACTAGTTGTTAAGAGAATCTTTAGATACCTTAAGGACACTCCTAGTTTAGGACTTTGGTATCCTAGAGACTCTAGCTTTAGCTTGCATGCCTTTTCTGATGCGGATTATGGAGGATGCAAATTATATAGGAAAAGCACCTCCTGTACTTGCCAATTCCTTGGAAATATGTTGATTTATTAGTTTTCAAAGAAACAAAATTGTGTTGCATTATCTACCACTGAAGCGGAATACATTTCAGCCGGTAGTTGTTGTGCACAAGTTTTATGGATGAAACAACAACTTTTTGATTATGGAATTGAAGTATGTACTATTCCTATCAAGTGTGACAATACTAGTGCTATTTGTCTCACTAAAAATCCCATCCAACACTCTAGAACTAAGCACATTGAAATAAGACATCACTTCATTAGAGACCATGTCACTAAGGAAGATGTAGTTCTAGAATTTATTGATATTTTGCATCAATTAGCGGATATCTTTACAAAACCTTTAGACAATGAAAGATTTTGGACACTTAGGAGAGAATTAGGTTTAACTGACTTATCTTCACTTAGTGTTTAAAATAATTTTAGCACTTTTAAGAATAAATGAAAAATGCTTATAATGGTAATTTTTGATTGTATTCTTTGCTATTAGTTAGGGGGAGTTTATATTATTTGGTGAAAATTAATTTTATGTTCAAATATTATTTAAAGATTAATTTGATTGATTAAACATGATTATTTTTCAATATATGAGTTGCCAATACCACTAGAGCTAATTAATTTAGCATTTTAAGTGATTAAAACGGATTTTTTTAACATTTCTGTGCTTTTTGCATCGATGCACTTAACAGTGCATCGATGCATCCCTTTGAATGTGCATCGATTCATCGTGTTGATGCACCGATGCACTCCTTGAATGTGCATCGATGCACAGGGTCATGCATCGATGCATCCGTCGGTTTTTGGGTTAAAATGCCTCATTTTCTTCATTTTCTCAAACCCTAAAACTAAAAACTCTCCCACCATTCATCCCTCTCTCACTCTAAATCCTCCTCTTGCTCAAAATCATCAGAAAATCATTGGTTTCTTCGTTCTTTTCATCTTCAAAACCTATTTATATCATTAAATCGTGCAAAAGAACTCCTCATCCCTCTCAATCTGAATTTTCAAGGTAATATTTCAAAAACCTCTATTTTATTGATTTTTGATTTTAGAACTAGTTTTGATTAGTTCTAGGATGAACATTATATCGGGCATTGATTGTTTGTTGGTTCTAAACTAGATTTTACTACCAATTTCGTCAAAAACAAACAATTTTTCATGATTTTTCTTTGAATCTCGAAATTTAAAAAAAAAATTGATTTCGAAAATTAGTAATATTTTTGATTTAATTATTTTGTTTTCATGAAAACTTTATTATTATTATCAAATATTATTTTTAAATAGTTTTCAAAACATGCCCATTAGGATATGGTTTAGAGAACCTTGAATTATTGAGGACTCATTTGAGTTTTGGGATTGATTGTGCATACATATGTTTCAAATTACAGGTGATATTCCTTATTTCGATTTTCTTTAATCATGTTAAACCCTAAACGCCCTAGAACTTCGTCTAGTCATTCTCGTTCAAACCAATCTCCTAATCCCGTTCCTCAACCTCCTAATAGCCTATTAGCCTATTAGGATATTGTTTTAACATGCCTGAGCGTCGTAGAGACGAATTGTACTCTAGGTACATAAACTCTTTCCAAACTTATAGAATCCATGAAGAGTGTATTCCTTCACTTCAAGCCATGGTTGACATTGATTTCGAATACCTTCCGATTCTTAAAGCTTGGAAGTTTGATAAATTGCTTCAGCTTAAACCTATCGTCTATCAACAATTGGTCCGCATTTTTTATTCCAATGCGGTGTGTATTCAAAATGAAACTCAATGTGGAACTATAGCCATTAGATCCTATCTTTTAGGCCAATATATTAATATTGACCCCGAGACTAGAGCTTTCTGATTTGGGTTAGATGATAGTGGTGTATATAATGAGAGTGAAAATGTGGAATATCCATATGTTCCAAACTCAAGTGTTAGTACTCTACGATCTCATCACGATCGTTTTCTCCATTTGATGATCTCTTGGTGGTTTAGACCATCCGGAGGTAGGTACTCCACACTTCGTGCTAGGGATTTATGGTGGATGTATTTTATTAAAAATAAAATCAAAATAAATCTGCCCCACATTATATTCAGTTAACTAGTGGACATCATAAACATTGTTCCTTCAAAACATGTTGAAACATTGATTTATGGATGTCTTCTTAGTAACCTCTTTATCAAACTTGGTTTAGACATCTCTCTCGACAATCCTATCCCACTCCAAAATCAAATCAATCTCACATCCTTAAAGAAAGTGGATTGGAAACAAGACGAGGTAACCGGTCAATGGGTTTTTAGACCCGGAAAGCAAACTCCGGGAGCTAGTTCCTCACGAGCTGCTCCTAGTTCCTCTCGTGCTCCTCCTCCTCCTCTGGCTCCGACTTCTGACGATGATCCTGAATTTCAACAACTTATGCAAGACATCGATGATCACGTACCTGATGACGAGCCTGCACCGGAAACAGCTCCACAAGAAGATCAAATGCCTCCATATTTTCGTTCGTTTTTGGAGAAATTTGATTTACGGTATGCGTCCATGGATTCGTGCTTCACATTCATTGAGTCCCAACTCTCTACCTTGGGAGCTCGACAACAAGATATGGATGATCGTTTGGATGCACTTACGCTTGAGATGAGAGCTCGTTACCCTCCTCCTCCTCCCGATCCTTCGATGGATGAATAGACTTATCTTGCTTTGATTATTTTTGGGTTTGAACTTGAATTTAAATTGTTAAAACATTTTGGACTATCTTTCTTTGATTGTTGGAAGTTTGTTTGATGGATATTTGAACTTTCATTTCATGTAAATTGTTGGAGGTCTGTTTGATTGTTGGATGTCTGTTTGATGGATGATTGTTGGATGTTTGTTTGATTGTTGGATGTTTGTTGGATGTTTGATGGATATTTCAATATATGCATCATTTATTTTTTAGTTGAAATATGACCAATTTACCATTTCACATTTTATTATGAATATTGATTATGAAATTCAAGGCTAATCTCTCTTTTGATTGTGATCTTAGCAGCTTAAGCTATATATATATATTTAATCAATTTGCTATGTTTTTCAAAACCTTTTTTAAATCGGTTTTTAAGTCTTTTTGATTTAACAAAAAGGGGGAGAAATGTTAAGTGTTAAATAAAAGGGAGAAGTGTTAAAGTAAGGGGGAGTAATTTTTCAAAAATAGATTTCAAATCTTTAGAAAATCTTAAATTAACACAAATGTTTTGTTATATCAAAAAGGGGGAGATTGTTGAAAATATTTTTGTGTTTCGATATAACAAATTAGTTTAAATGAATTTTAAGATTTTACAAATGATTTTCTAAGTATATTCGATTCAATTAATCGAATATCAAATTATTACTCCAAGTCTTTTAAGATCAATTTCAAACCTTACTAAATGTGTAAAATTGTGTTTTATACTTAATATATTTTTGAAACAATTTTCACAAAGTATTTTGAATCAAAATCAAGTCTAAAATCAATTTTTCAGAGTGATGCACCGATGCACCATTCCATGCATAGATGCACCATGAATTAAATTGAACATCGAATGCATTTCATGCATCGATGCACTTACCATGCACCGATGCACTGAGGATTTTAGGAAAACATCGAATGCATTTGATGCATCGATGCACCAGCCATGCATCGATGCACTCTGGCTATTTTGAAACATCGAATGCACTTGATGCATCGATGCACTCTTAGTGCACCGATGCACTAAGGGTCCAACGGTCTAAATATTTGAATTTTACACTGATGCACCGATGCACCATGGGTATGCATCGATGCATCATGGGTATGCATCGATGCACTGACGCTCCCAACTGCTTTAATTAATTATTTTCACACTTAAACGGCTCTATTGACTCCACTAATCATCCCCAACGTTCAGAAGTGATTCAAGGTGTATTTAAACAAGCTTAGAAGCCATTGATCAATAACAAAGAAACAACAAGAAACTAGAATCAAGAGAGAATCAAAGAGAAAGCATCAAACCTCAAGTTTGAGCATTTCAAGCCTATTTTTCATTCAATATTCATTTTGCTTTCAAGAACACTTATTGTGCTCAATTATATTTATTATTGAGTGTTCTTTCTTTGCTCTAAAATTGTGCAAACATATTTGCCCTAGAATTGTGCAAACATATTTGCCTTGTGAGATTTTTCTTATAAGTTTACAAATTTGTAATCTTCTCTTTGAGAAAAGAGTGTTCTCAAGAATTGGGGTATATTCTTGAGGGTGTTGTAATGTTATCTCTTTGGCCTCAAAAGAAAGAACAAATTAGTAAATTTATTGGAAAATCCTTAGTGTGGATAGCTAAGGTAGTGGACGTAGACTTTGATTGAGAAAGTCGAACCACTCTAAATTGTTGTGTAATTACTTTAAATTTTCTGCAAAAGCTTCCACAAAATTTTAATTGCCAATTCACCTCCTCTTGGCCGATTCCATCGATCGATTAACTCAACATAAATATAAGTAAATAACAAAATAATATTAATATCATTTTATTCGAATAACCCTCGAAAGGGCACTCCAGGTATTTGGAGGTCTTCCATAGATTAATCAAATATTTAACACATAATCTCGTTAAATTTCTAAAATATTAAAAAATAATATTTAAAAGATGGATATATAAAAATATATACAATATATATTAATATGAACCATATAGTTAGAATTTAATTTTTTACACACTTTAGGAATACTAATTGAAAAATATAAAGACTAAAAAACTTAAATTAGTAAATCTATAAATTGAAACAAACGGGTACTAAATAAAGATAATAAAAAAAGGCAAACATGGGTCAATACCATTTTATTTCATGACAACAAACCAGCTGAAATAATGATCACATTCGAATATAGAATTAATATTAGAAATTAAAATCTTAAATAAGCATTTTGAAATGATATTAGCGTAAGGTCCAAAATGAAATGAACGTGAAATTAATAGCCATAAATAGTAATTTACCTGAAACATAATAATAAGCTTGCAGTGACTAAATTGAAATAAATTAAAATTAAACATAAAAGATAATCATTAGGACAATGATCTAAATGTAAAAACACGCTACTAAAGCATGATTATCCCTGGCTATTAAACCGAAAATACACATAATACAAAAAATGGATTTATTACAAGCTACGCCACAAACATCGAACATAATTGCAAAACGAACACTACACATGACCAAAACATAAATACACATCAGAATTAGAGGGATTAAAACCAAATGAACCCCTAAAGTTTCACTATATATAACACACATTTCTTTTTTTTTCATTTGTAACTAAAAAAACAAAACAAAATCTCGTTTCTCTCAACTTTCTCTTCTCCCTCTCCCCGACGACCCCATCGAAAACCTATATCGCCACTCCGACCACCGCTCTGACCACCATGAGCGGTGGTCGAAGTTCCTAAACCCCCTAAATCTAAACACCCCGATCTACTCCCCTAAACCCAAATCAGAGCCAAAAAGCCTAAATAAAGACTAAATACCCCCTAAACTATGACTTGACCTCTCGGTTTCCCTACTTCGACGAAGCCATAACTCCGACGAGACCCACAAACTAGTAAATGTTTTCACTTTCCTTTTTATTACTATATATTTTTTGTATTCAAAATATGCTGGGAAAAAAAGCTTTTTACCTTCAATTTTTTTTTTGCTTTCTATTGTTTTCTGAAAATAAAGGGAAAAAAGAAGTTTCTTCTAGTTTTTCTTTGTCTGGGTTTTATACCTGATCTTTTACAAAGATTTTATGCGATTTTATTACAATACAAATTCTAATCCCACTTGTTTCTGACATCCACTGTGCATGGTTGTTGATGATGGAAATCGGCCACGCAGGGGGATGACCTCCAATCGGGTAGGTGAGGCCATTTAATTTCTTTGGATTTGATAAGATCCGATTTGGTGGCTCCAGCTTGATGGAGGCTTCGCTTACCGACACGGTTAGAAGGTGAGAAGATATTGGATAGCAGCGGTGTAGGCTTAGGCGGTGGCTGAAGAGGCATATTAGGGTTAGGGTTAGTTTAGGTGTTCGATTAGGGTTTAATGTAATTTGTTCCGGGTAATGGGCCATTACCCAAAGTGATGCAGGGGGATCCGAGACAGATGATGCTGAGCTGTCAGATTGCACGTTGATGGCGCTGAGATACCATGAGTTGGCAGATCAGCGCAAAGGCGGGAATTGATTGTGACATGTTCCTCATTGGGGTCGTTTTGAGTATGTTTCAGTCTTTTGGCCATAACTTTGGCTACAGGTGTCAGAATCGCGCATAAGACCCCAATCCGGAAAGCTCTTTTCGACGCGTACGCTCTCCATGTGGCCTTTTTTCAACCTCAAATTCTGCCGTTTTCCCCTCCGAATCACTAGATTTAGTTATTTTTTACTATTTATGGTAATATTTCGATTGTTAATTAGGAAGTCAATTTAAATCCGATTTAGGCCGGATTTTTGGGAGATTGCTTATTTTATTTCGAATTTCAATTTAGAGTGATTTTCGGGATTTTGCTACTTTTGGCAAAATTCGAATAAAGACGATTTTTTTGCTATAACAGTCCGGCTTGTGGACTACTTTTTGCATTGTTTGATTTTATAATATTTTATTAAACCCTAGAGACTTTTTTTCTCTGGTTTTTGGGCGAATTTTCTCTTGTGAATCGTCTGTCGGAACTAGCCTACAGGATAATCACTATTCTGTCTGGCGTCACAAAGTTTGTAAATAATAATAATAATAATAATAATTTATAATAATAATAACAATAACAATAACAATAATAATAATAATAATAATAATAATAATAATAACAATAATATGTTAAAATAACGATTGAAAAATGGTGATTACAACTGCCCCTCTTTGCTCATTGCAGTGGAACTGAAATAGAGCAAAGACATAAAACACCATTTTTCAAACGTGGTCACTGTTTGTCTAGCTACGAGTTCTTCTCGTTACGAACTCTTCGTCGGGGATGTCAATCCACCTCCTTCTACGATGGATAAGACAAGATTGAACAAGTTCGTCTCATTATGAATTTCTTTTCTAAAAAATGATGTTCCAAATCCTTATAGGATGAGTAACCTAGGGTGACATTGATCCAACTCTTTATGTGATGGATGAGCCAAGGTTGATGCTATTCCAACTCCTTATGTGATGAAATAAAGCAAATGTTGAGCAAGTTCTTCTCATTACTAATTTCTCCTATCAGGAATGTCGATCCAACTTCTTCTGCGATGTATGACCTAAGGTGATGCTGATCCAACTCCTTATGTGATGGAATCGAGCGTGGTGTTGGTGTTAATCCAACTCCTTGTGTGATGAAATTGAGTGAAATGTTGATGTTGATCCAAATCCTTATGTGATGGACAAGCCCAAGTTCCTTTGTTGACTCTTTGAATTATTGTCAAATATTCAAATGCATGTGTATGATCCTACTTTTGCAAATGCCTAAATATGAATGCATGATATCATTTTAGAATTTTGAGCTCTATTATCTTGTAAATCTTTGCTTTTCTATCTTTGTCAAGTCCTTGTCTTTTTTGGGTCCTTGCTTGATCTGTGATTTTGGCTTTCTTCACTTCTAAAATCAAGATTGATCTCTTAGCATTCTATGCATGTTTCTTCCCAGGAGCGACTAAAGATATGCCTTGGAACAAACTGTGTTATTATCATTTCATTATTCATTTTGTCATTCGGGTTATTGACATCTCTCATGTCACCTTCTGTCAACCACTTGCTTCAATGAGTGTGAATATTAACATGGTGGCTTGCTTTGGATTCCCTGCATTTTATAGGTTAATTCAAAGTAATACCGAGAAATTACTCATTTGAAACTGGGTTATGTTAGGTTTTTTGTGACATGAAGAAATGAATGATCTGAAGCTTGAAGTGAATCATGAAATTTATTGATAAAAATATAGGTTTTTACACAAAGTCATGGCAATCGAAAAATTTAGTAGAGACTCTAGAAATAAAAGGCATATGTCCCAATGAATTATAGCACAAGTGTTCATGAATCAGTTAATTTGACACCTCGAGGTGATCATGGGAGATCCTAGTGTTGCGAAGCTGTCTACAGATGTGAAGTATCTCACGAACAACTAGACTTTCGAGAGGATTTACTTTCCAGATGCTCCAATAGCAAAAATGCATTTGAGCCGCTTTTCAGGTTTTCAACTCAAATCCTTCATTTGGTTTCAATACTCCCTTTGCGGATTTTCATCTTGAACCCTCATTTTCATTTTTTTTCTTTCTTATTTTTTTTATTTTTTTATTTTTTTCTTCTTTTTCAACTTTTTGTTTTTTTCTAAGCGTAATATTTCTTGACAAAGTCTCTGTCCATCTCTGCCAAAATCAACACTCCTCCGGAAAAGGCCTTTTTGACAACGTATGAGCCTTCCCAATTAGGCACCCATTTCTCATGGAAATCTTTATGAATAGGCAAGATCTTTTTAAACACTATATCACCCTCTCGAAATTCTCTTGGGCGAACTTTCTTATTGTGGGCTAGCATCATCCTTTTCTGGTACATCTGTCCATGACATACAACTTTCAGTCTCTTTTCTTCAATAAGATTCAGTTGATCAACCCGAGATTGAACCTATTCTGATTCATCTAACTCTACTTCTTTCAGGACTTGAAGTGATGGAATTTCAACCTCAATGGGCACGACTACCCCTGTTTCATAGACCAAAGAGAAATGAGTCGGCCCTGTCGATGTTTGAACAGTCGTCCTATATCCATATAGGGCAAAGGATAATTTATCATGTCAATCTCTGTAGGTTTAAGTAGTCTTCATAATGATCATCTTGTTGTTTTTGTTTGTCGCTTCCACTGCCCCATTCATTTTCAGGCGGTAGGTTACGGAGTTGGTATGTTTTATATTAAATTGTGCACATAGTTTATCCATCATCTCTTTATTCAGATTATAATCATTATTTGTGATGATCCTTTCTGGCAACCTATATCGACAAATTATTTATCTATTTATGAACTTGCAAATTGTTGATCTCGTGATATTAGAATAGGAAGCAACCTCTACCCACTTAGTGAAATAGTCAATTTCCACTAAGATGAAGTGATGCCCATTTGAAGCCTTTGATGTGATTGCCTCAATGACGTCCATTCCCCACATAGAAAACGACTAAGATGAGATCATAACATGTAGAGGCGAAGGCGGTGTCTGAATTTTATCTGCATATATCTGGCATTTGTGGCATCTTCTTTCATAATCTACACAAGATGTATGCATCGTGGCCCAATAGTGTCCATATCTTATGATTTTCCTGGCCATAGATAAACCATTTGCATGTGTTCCACATGTTCCACCACGTACCTCTTCCATAATTGTCTTTGCTTCTTTGGTGGTCACGCACCTTAACAAAACTTTATCACTACCCTTTCTGTATAAGATCTCTCCATCGAGGAAGTATCCAATTTCCATTCCTCTGATTTTTTTCTTGTCAATTTGAGATGTAAATGGTGGACATGTTTGATATCTCATATACTGCAAGATATCATAGTACCATGAATGGCCATCTGCTTCTTTTTATAGGAGATAGCAATGTGTCGGGGTTTCATACACTTGCATCTTGATTGACATCATGTCTACTTTCCTACTTGCCTTAAACATCGCAGCTAACGTAGCTAGAGCATCAGCCATGTGATTGTCCTCTCGGGGAAAATAGTTGAATGTAACATCTTCAAATCCTTTAAATAGTTTGAGGACCAAATTTCGATAATCAATTAATTTTGGGTCCTTTGTCTCCCATTCTCCCCTTAGTTGGTACACTACTAATGGAGAATCTCCATATACGTTAAGTGTCGTGACTTCTCTCTCAATGGTTGCTTTTAGCCCCATAACACATGCTTCGTATTGTGCCATGTTGTTGGTGCAAAAGAATTCCAATCTACTTGTGAAATAATAGTAGATTTCTTCTAGGAAAATTTGCATTGCCCCAATTCCTTTCCCCAAAGCGTTAGAGGCTCCATCAAAGTATAATTTCCAGGATTTATCGTCCATGCAGTGCTCATTCATAATTTCACATGCATGTTTATTATACAAATAGATGCTTTCGAGGACAACTTCAGGTGTTACACATATCACGGAATCCTTTAAGCTTGGACTGAAAGATTCAACAAAATATGAAGTGACCAACTTACAGTCATCCATCTGCAACGCAGCGCCACATCCCGAACTGTTTTGTCCTTCAACTTCATTGCTACCTTAGCATAGCGAACTATGGTTGAATCGGATGCACACCTGCATATTAACTATGGTTGAATAAAACGCAAGTTTATGAAATAAACAGCGAGTACAAGTTACAGGGAAGTAGCAGAAATGAAAGAAAATAAACGATAAAGAAGTTTAGAATTAAAGAAAATCTAAGATGCTTCTTTTAATGTAATTTCATTTTTAATTTTACACACACGCACTGCCCGGCAACTAGAGTTGCTCGAACCAGGCTATCTTTTCCTCACAAATATATGAACAATTAAATCAATCTGATCGAAAACTTTTAGTCTATAAAGCATTCAATAATGAAAAAAAATATTTTTTCATCAAGAATTAAAGAGATAATTAAAGTAAAAGATAAAGTTATTTTTAATGGAACTAAATCTATGTGAAAAATATATGAAAATAAACTAAACAATGTTCATGTTGTTATGGATATTTGTATCGTCCAATCTTATATAGGTTCGGATCTCAATGTTTACTTCGAATTAATATTTTACTTTAATTAAAAAAACTTATATAAAAATAAGTTAGAAAAATTAATGTGTCATATTATATTTTTATGACTTAAAAAATAAAAATTAACGATTAAGTGATAGCTTTATTATAAATTAAAAACGTTTTAGTAATTTTTCATGCTTAGTTTACTCAAATTTCAGTCTTTACCCAAAAAGAAAAACATATTAATTCAATTTATTAATATATATGTGTTTTTATCTCCATTTATTAATTTATAAAATTATTAATATATATATGTATTTTTATTCAACTAATGCACGAATGACCAAAATGGAAGCATTTTAAAGGAGGTGTAGACCCGTCAAACGGGGAGGCGGCGGACCAAATTTTTAATGTTTTTTACGCTGTACACAACATTTTGGGTAACATACGCAATTAGTCCCCTCATTATAAGATTTTCTTTTTATTTTAAAAAGATTATAAAATGATCATCTAAATAATAATAATAATAATAAGTGTAGTCCATAGGGATGTAATGTGCCAAAGCGGATGGAAAAGACGAGGGCAAGAGAAGCAATGAGAGGCTGGCATAGGTTGAAAATAAGCTCAAACAATTTTGTCGCAAATGATAATTGATGATGACTAGTGATACATCATTAGCTGTAACTTAAAAAAATGTAATACCTCAAAACTTATACACCCGCTAAATTTTAATGCCTAAAATAGTATCATTTTGGACATCACTAGTAGAACCAAAATGACGTCAATTTCCAATGTCATTATAATGACGAAAAGATTCATCCAAATTATCATGTTGTTAAAATTTAACGACCTAGTGATATAATTGAAGTCAAAAAAATTCAGAGTTATAATTAAGTTAATTAAAAATTTAATGGTATAAATAATATAATATTTAAAGTTTAGTGATATCTAATGTAGTTTGCCCAATATATATATATAAGTTAAAAATTAACTAAACCATGACCAAGCAAAAAAAAAAAAGATAAATGATAGTAATAAAGGAAATTAATACGCGAAAGTAGTCGGCGATTTTCTCGATATATCACCGTTGAACAGTATATTTTTCGATCAGGCACCGTTCAGACTATATTTCTCGATCTAACACCCTTTGCAGAAAGGCACGGCCCCTGCAACGAGCTTTACGCTGATTTGGCGCCACGTGGTGTAAGACGCCCCCTGTAGCGCGCCTTATGCTGACATGGTATACACTTATGTAAAGCGCGACCCCGGGGAAGCGTCTTAGGCCACCTAGGATTAAAGTGCAGGGCAGAGGTCGCGCCTTACCTTTAACACAATTATTAGGTGAGGAACAGGGGTCGCGCCTTAGCTTTATCTGATATAATTATGTAAGGCGCAGTGCAGGTATCGTGTCTTGTAGCTTTTCCCGGCTATAAATACCCTTTCCCCGGGGTAACTCATCATATCTCCTCCTCACATCTCCTCTCGATTAGAAAAAAAATTAATACAACAATCCAACAATCTTCTCATATTTAATTCAGATGTTCGTGCGAGTTTTCGTTATAAGGTAATTTTGTGATAAAATTTTTTATTATATTTATTGTTTATTATGATTATTTGAAAAAATATTATACTAATTGTTGTCAATTAATTTATGTGTTTGTAAAATTAGAAAGCGGGAATATACGTCGAAATAGTTTTGCGGTACATGTAATAATATATAATTATATTATTTAAATTATTTACGTTTATGTGTAAAAAATTTATTGTGTTATATTTTCGTTCATATATTATTTATTTAATCAATATTGTTTCAGTTGTTTTTTTTGCAGATATAATATTGCCGCACTTAAATGGCTCTATTGACTCCACTAATCATCTTCAACGTTCAGAAGTGATTCAAGGTGTATTTAAACAAGCTTAGAAGCCATTGATCAATAACAAAGAAACAACAAGCAACTAGAATCAAGAGAGAATCAAAGAGAAAGCATCAAACCTCAAGTTTGAGCATTTCAAGCCTATTTTTCATTCAATATTCATTTTTCTTTCAAGAACACTTATTGTGCTCAATTGTATTTATTATTGAGTGTTCTTTCTTTGCTCTAGAATTGTGCAAACATATTTGCCTTGTGAGGTTTTTCTTGTAAGTTTGCAAATTTGTAATCTTCTCTTTGAGAAAAGAGTGTTCTAAAGAATTGGGGTATATTCTTGAGGGTGTTGTAAGGTTATCTCTTTGGCATCAAAAGAAAGAACAAATTAGTGAATTTGTTGGAAAATCCTTAATGTGGATAGCTAAGGTAGTGGGTAGACTTTGATTGAGAAAATCCTTAATTGTGAGGTTTTTCTTGTAAGGTTATCTCTTTGGCATCAAAAGAAAGAAAAAACATTCAGTTGTTTTTTTTGCAGATATAATATTGCCGCACTTTTAAACTCAAAGAATGGCACGACTTTCAGCTATTGTTTATTATGATGGAGAAATTCGAGAAGATGAAACCGGCGTTGTTTTCATATCAAATGAGCGTGTTAAAATATCATTGAAGAGAAACATAACTCTTGAGGAGTTGATAACGAAGATTTCGAGGAAGATTCATGTTGGAAATAGTAGAAGAATGTCGTCGTTGCAGTACAGATTTCCAACATCATTGTTGCCATTAACTTATACAGCGTTCGAACTTTTGAACAATGATGATGTTAAAATGATGGTTGAAGCTCAAAGTAATTATTCAGACACCGATATTGAGATGTATGCAAATTTTATTAAAGTGTGTGCTGTTCGGGGTTAATCATTAAGCTCCCACTATGGGCTAGCTGAACAAGTTGATCAAGTTGACAGCCCGACGACAGTAATGTGTAATGATTTTAATGCCATAATGGGGAGACATTCTTCCGCAACTCCTTATGATATGTACCGAGGTGGGTCGATGAATAATCCATATGGCAACATCGCGTCCAGTTCAAGGGGAAGTCATTCATCTACAAATCTCTTTGATCTTAATATGAAGATGCCATCGACGCAACAATCTGTGTAGTTTCCATTTGACACGATGACTTCAAGCTCCAGGGGAGGCATTCGACTATGAGCTTTTCGATCTCAATGTCGATATGCCTTCCAGTTCAAGGGAAAGGCGTGCAAGTAGTAGGTTCTTCAACCTAAATGTGGAGAGCATGGAGGAACCATCATCTCCACCAGAAGAACCGTTTCATGAGCCTGGTGCGGATGGTGTTGAGACTGGACTATTCATTCACCCAGAATCACCGCAATTCAACTTTGATGATGATGATGATGTGGATGAAGTTCCAGCGAATGTGGCACAAACTGACCTTCCAACACACATGTATGAGGCTGATTATGGTGCAATGTATGAGCCAGAATTTGTGGATATGCCTCATCTCAGTGACTATGGATATTACTCATCAATAAATAATGGTGAGTTATATTTAGGCATGGAGTTTTCAAGCAAAAAAGAAGCGATGATGGATATAAAAAATTATAATATATGTAATTCTATTCAATCGAGAGTCGACTGCTCCATGACATAAAAATATGTATGCTACTGTGCCCGACGCGAAAATGGATGCAATTGAATGGTTCATGTATCGAAGAGGAAGAGGAAGAGGAAAAACAACAGATGTGAACTAACAGTATACAACGGTCCTCACACATGTTGTGTTGGAGGGGTCAACCAAGATCATCCCAACTTGGACTCTGAAGTGATATGCCAAGCCATCATGCCCATGGTAAAAGCAAGCTCTCTTATAGCTGTTGTTGTGTTGATTTCAGCTATATAATCACAGTATGGGTATATTGTCTCCTATAAAAAAACTTGGTTGGCAAAACAAAATGCCATTGTCAAACTTCATGGCGAATGGGATGCATCTTACTACGAACTTCCAGGCTGGTTTAGGCTAGTGCGGAGGTTGAATCCTAGGACAATTGTGGACTTCGAAACCTCCTATGCATACCATAATGATCGAGCTCTCCGCGATCGATGCCAATTCTACCGGGTCCAGATCTATAGGACTTTCTTGTATGGAAAATACAAGCAAGTTTTATTATTGGCAGTTGTCCAAGATGGCAATCACAACATTCTTCTAGTTGCTTTTGCTCTTGTCGAATGAGAAGATACAAATTCTTGGATTTTTTTTCCTTAAAAATTTACGTGCACATGTTATAGCGAGGGAAAAAATCTGTGTTATTTCAGATCGCAGAGCTGGGATCAAAGCAACAATGGATTCTTTGGGTCCAATATGGCAACCACCCTTTGTCCAACATAGGTATTATTTCCGACACATTGCTACGAACTACCATGGAAGATACAAGAAGAATGATGAGCGTCAATTACTTGTGCGCATGTGTAAGTGAAACTGATGTATTTAGTTTTCTTTCGATCCTTTTGATCATGTTAGTAAGTTATACATTTTTTGATCAGGTTGCAAACTACTTCCTTGAATCCTTGAATCAATGCTTCAAGATTTGCGGGCGAAGAATGAGGAATGATACGATTACATCAGCCTCATCGATAAAGAAATGCGGACGAATGTATATGATGGTGTATATCGATATGGACACATGACGACCAACTTGGCAGAGGCAATCAATTCAACCTTAAAGGGTGAACGTCACTTACTGTAGCGGCTTTGGTAAAGACTACATATTTTCGTTTGGGGCGCTTTTTGCGAAGCTCGAGGGATAAGCTCAAACATGGATGCAAGGCGGTCATGTGTATCACCCTAGATTAGTTGCAGATCTACATAAAAAAAATTGTTGCATCAAATGAGATGTGTGTAACAAGTTTCTCTAGAAGGCATGAAATGTTCGTGTCACAGAGTTATCGCGACCTCTTCAAGGGATTGAAGATGTGTCGTTAAGAGTAAATCTAAGGGATAGAACGTGCGACTGCGGGTTTTTTGAAGCTCTAAAATATCCATGCTCTCATGTGATAGCAGTTTGCTCGCATACACGTCAAGACTATAACCATTTTGCGGATCACGTATACCTACTATCTAAAGTTTTTAAGGTATACGAATTTGAGTTCCCCCCCCATAGATAATGACAAAGACCCTGATGAGGTTCAAGATTGGCTTCCGATTGTACCAAATCTGAGTTTATTGAGGGAGCGTGGTCGTCCAAAATCCAATCGATTTCATTGCGATATGGATATTCGAGAAAAGATCTAGACAAGACAAAAGATGTGGGCATTGTAGAAACCCAGGACACACTAGAAAAACATGTCCACTTCTGTTGTCATCAAGTAACAATTGATGAGGAAATGATGTAGTTGTTTATCAATTAATAATTGTTGTACTTTAATTTGCATTTACTTAAAGTTAATGTTATTCGATAACCGCTGATGAAGATTAAAAAAACGATACAATTATACGAGATTGGACGTTAGCGTTATATTAACAAATAACTGATATTAATGATACAGTAAGTACTAAATGGTAAATGATAACCAAATTACAATAACTAATATTAAATGGTAATAAACAAAATTAAGCAAAATAAATTAACAAAAAGTCTAACAAATTTATCAAAATAAATTAAAATAAATCCAACCATATTAATGAATTAAAGTAAGTATTAAATGATAAATAATAAAAAAAATTACAATAAAAAAGTCCAATAAACAACTACAATAAAAAAGTACTAAATACAAATATAATAAAAAAACAAAATCTATCGATGCATGCGACGCGAATGTGTTTCGTAGGGCGGTGGTTGTCGGTCTCGAGGAGGATTTCTTCGTATCACTAGTTATGACTCTTCGCTGTCATCACCATCATCATCGTCGTCGTCCTGAGCATTTAAATTTTGTTGATGAGGAGCTGATGACGATGAAGCACCTCCATAGAATAAGGACCCTGGAGGTGTATGACTGACTATCCCACCGGCCTGCGAAAACTGGGAAAACTCATAAAACCCAAACATCGCTAAGTGTGAAAACTGTACAGGAGGTATCTGTGCTGCGGCCATGGGTGATAAGGCTGAACCCGCCAAATATCTAGCATATGAACCCCAAGTCGGATATACAAACATAGACTCATAATAGTCTCCAGGAGGGGTCATAAAACTCTATGAATGTGGCGGGGTCATAAAACCAGATCAAGACGGCAACATCTGATAATGGAAAGGCGGTGACGATATCATATATGGCTGCAGTATGTAAGTCGTTGCAGATGATGGCTGCTGTGAAAGTCCTGCTGGTGCATCTGATGATGAACCGGAAGCACCTGCTCTCCGTCCACGAGTCAGGGGATGATGGTGCTGTGTTGGTGAACGTCTCTGTCGACATCGTGGAAAGGTCCGCCCTCGTGCATCCTCGGGAAGCAGAAACAGTTTCCCGTTTCTGTTGAACCACTCATAATAATCATCACCAACCGTCAAGTCATCAACATAAATGGGCTCTCTACGGGGAAGGCACCGATGTCGATCCTCCCACAACACGACCCACTCATGATGTCTCACCAGCCAATCTGTATCGGTCTTGTCGCGTCTATATATGGTATGCAAGTCGTCCATATTGTGAGGTGCTTCAGGAATTGGTTAAAAACAACCAAATTGCCAGAGCACGCGATCAGTGGAGTGCTACTCGACGGTCGCATAACATATCAAAGGGGTCATCGCCATCAAAACATCTGATGGGCCCATCAACTCAGGTGGGATCATCGTCCTCATATCATCATTAGAATATGACACCCATTCAAACTAAAACAAATATATATAATTTTTATCAAAATAATAATCTAATTATATAACTATAATCTAAAATCGATTTTTAAACATTTAAATTCATACCTGTGTGCCAGCCTTCTGATCGATGAGCACCCTAATTTTTTCTAAATCATCAGGTAGCTCCTGATGATTTTTCCTATCAATAGACCACTTATTCAAGAAAAGTTTTTATTATACGCTATATAAAATGATTAATATGCGAAATCAATTTTATAATTACCTCAAGAGTAGCGGAAATACGAATGAGTTCTTCATAACGGGACATAAAAAGGGCAATCGATACCATGCCCAAGACTGCAGTAGGAGAAGACATCTGCCGATAGCATTTCTCCTGTAGTCAGTGGATCGACACATCTCCCTGTACAATAAAGTCAAAACTGTCGAGCCCCAACTGAGTGATCCGGCCAGACGAAAGTCGACAAGATGTCGCAACCACATACGGTGAATTTGGTTGTGCGATTTATCCGGCATCAACAACCCTCCTATCAGCTGCAGTATGTATGCCCGTGCATACATTTTAACTTCATCATCTGACGTGTCCTCGCTCAACTCCCGAAAATTGGCATTTAACCAATTTAACGGTCTCCGACCACCGTTAAAACTTTCCGGGACACATCCTAGATTATCCCGACACAAAGCAGTCCAGGAACACTGCGCGATCCCTGATATCACATCTCCATCCACCGAAAGCCCCAGGTGCATAGCAACATCCTCAAGTGTAATCGTACACTCTCCGCACGGAAGATTGAATGTGTGGGTCTCCGGCCTCCACCGCTCTACTAAGGTATAAATAAGGTCTGGTTCTATCTTACAGTGACCCTGATATCTACCTATGTAACCGAATCCAACCTCTACTAAATACGGCAAGACACAGCTAGGTATCACTAACTTAAGATTCCTAATAAATGGATCTAATATACGGTCCTTCTCCTAAAATTAAATAATTACAAAAAAATAATTCTTAATCTAATAATCATGCATTAAATAAATCAACAAATAATTACTAATAATTTAAATTAAATTAAAACGTTAAAATGTTACCGTATCAGCAAAGTGTCGAGATATATGATTTCCATCCAAGCGAAGTAGATCGTCTTCCATTTTATATCTACAAAAAAATTAATTAAATAAACATTTAAATAAAATAAATACTTAAATAAATTAAATATAAAATATTAAAAATATAATAAAATATATACCTTAGACAGAGATTATAAGAGTATTTGAGAGAAGTTGAGAGAATTTGGTGTGATGAAAATGATTGAGGATGAGGTTATTTATAGGGGGGATTGAGGTGTGAAATGTCAGGTAGGTGGGTAATTATACTCAATGTGTGCCGCAGGGGGCGCGTCTTACTAATGCGTGGCAAATTATGGGGTAAGGCGCGGTCCTTGCACCGCGCTATACCCCTGTACACACGTGTATACCATGTCAGCATAAGACCACGTGGTGTCAAATCAAAATCGAAAAATATAATTTAGACAGTGCCTGATCGAGAAATATAATATTCAACGGTGATATATCAGAAAAATCGCCAAAGTAGTCGCGGTATTTATTCCTTTTTCTTTGTCCGAGGCGCAATAACGCTTTCCTCAAATTCCTTCTTCACTTGATTTGACCCAGAATCCATGGATTCTAATTCCCAACAACCAGGTCCGATTTCTTCATTTTCGTTGTTCTTTTGATCTTTGTTAGGTTTTATCATCGTGTTTTCAACGATTGATCAATTCGATTGGTGGTTTTGTTACGGTAAATTAAGAATCCGTGTAATTTATATTTCAAATTATGGATTTTCCTTACTTTTTTTAAATGATAGAATTAGATTAAGAAATTGAAGGATAATTAACTTGGATTTGGTGTTAACAAATATAATTATTTGCAATTGATCTTTTTTTTCCTTTGTTTTTGTTTTGTGCAATTTGATTGTAATTGACATTCTCCACCGCAGCTACAGGTGGCTCTCCACCTAAACCATGGGAGCAAGCCGGGGGCACGGCTGGTTCCGGACCCTTTAAGCCACCGTCGCCTGGCAGCACAAGTGATGTGGTTGAGGCATCTGGAACAGCTAGACCAGGTGAAATTGTTTCAACTGCTGATGCTACTGCTGCTGTGAATGGAAATGCTGTTGGTAGGCCTTTACCCAACAGGCCTTGGGAGCAACAGAATTACGGAAGCACTTATGGAGGTAAATAGTTCATTCATCTATTACAATATTGATGGTAAAGAGTTCGTTCATCTATTACAATATCGACGACTACTTATTGTGGAGCTTGTCTAATTTGGTGTTTAATGCAGGTTATGGTTCTGGCTTAAACTACAACTCAGGGTATGGTTCATCGTATGGCGGTGGATTGTATGGCAACAACATGTATAGAGGAGGCTATGGTGGTCTTTACGGGAACTCTGGAATTTACAGTGGTGGAATGTATGGCGGTGGTCTCAGTGGTTTTGGGGGTCCAGTGGGTGGTTATGGGATGGGCATGGGTCCATATGGTGAGCAAGATCCAAATAATCCTTTTGGTGCTCCCCCATCCCCACCAGGCTTTTGGATATCCTTCCTCCGCGTGGTAATTTATCTTGAATCTTGTTTTTTCTTTTAATTTTTATCTGATTAAATGTAAGCAATATCATCTGTTACTTAGAATGTCCGATCCTAGCTGTAATGGAAGCCCTCCACCTTTAGTTATTGACTCCTATTCTTTCGTTTTCTCTGTTCTTGAGGTCAAAATATGCAGTTGTGCACTCTAGGAAATATTCACGTATTTCATCATTTCACTGTTCATTTTATAAAGAACTAAATATTCATGTGGAGAGGAGGTATGGGTATTGGTAGCATTTCTGGCTTGGTTCAAGATTGCTCAGAATCTTTATGGAGTGCATATACATTGTGACTTGTCTTTAACTCTAAAATGTCAGAAACAATTGAGGGCTGTTATTTAACTCTTTAACGTTTTATTTTTGTTGATAAAATAAGGCCTCATTAAAAACTCCCTTCTTATCCTACATGTTACAAACATAACATGAAGGACATTGGAAGGAAGAAAAGAGTGCCTCTAACTTTTATTAATTAGAACAATAATACACCTCCACTACTCAACAGCTAACAACTTCTTACAAAACAGAAAACCATAAATCTAAAAACAAAACACACCCTGAAACTCTTAAAAAGGAACTACCAAGGCATAACACCTTAACCATTACACAAAACGTAAGTTCAGCCTATACCAGCTTTAGCTAATTCATCCGCTTCCCAATTTGCTGCTCTCGAGATGAGCCTTGTGATGATACCCTTCCTCTCCACAGTAGAAGCTATATCCCTTACCAAGGAATGAAACAAAGTAGTACTAAGGTTCGGATTATTAATCCATTTCAGAGCATTAGAAGAATCCGATTCCAAAATGATCCTCTGATTTGAAAAGAGATCAGCTTCAACTTCCTCAATAAGAATCAACCCTCTCTTGATCGCCAAAAGCTCAGCAAGTAAGGGAGGACCTCCCCCTACCTTCTCTGAAAAAGACCCAAGCACCATCCCTCTGCCATCTCTAGTCAAGCCACCTATTCCACCCTTATCCCAACCTTTGACCATTGCACCATCAACATTAACTTTTAAGAACCCTATCGGAGGAGGACTCCACCTAGAAGAAGGAAGATACCTCTTATTCAGATTGACATGTTGATCAGCTAGTTTTAAATCCCCCATCAAGGAATCAAAATGAAAATGAACATCCTTAACTGATGTTTCAAACCAAGAAACAGTTTTGAAATGTGAAATGAAGAACAACAACGCTGAATCAACCTTTCCATTATGGAAAATCACCTCATTCCTACATTTCCAAACAGACCACAACACTGCTCTTGAAATAAACTTCCATATATTGGATCGCGCCACTAAGTCATCCCAGGCAATTAGGAAGTCCATCACCGAACCAGGAACCACAAAGAAAACATTCCAAAACTTTAAAAACTTAGCCCACAAAACCCATACCACTTCACAGTGAAGAAACAAATGAGAGACCGACTCATTGTACTTCCTGCACAAAGGGCAGACAGAGTCTTCAACCCCAGAAACTCCTCTCTTCAGCAATTCCTCTTTCACCGCAACTCTATGATGAGCAAGTTGCCAAACAAAGGATTCCACACGTGGTGGAGCTACTCCCTTCCAAACATACCGTTCCCAATTACTTTCTAATTGATCAATACCCTCTCTATCAAAATAGGTTTTCATGCATGATTTTGCTGTAAAACAATCCTCTCCATTTCCCAACCAAATCCAACAATCTTCCTCTACTAGAGACAAAGAAGAGCTATTCAACAGAGAGATAATTAGCAGCCACTGCTCAACCTTTCAATCCACCAAATTCCTTCTCATTTGAATATCCCAAACCCAACCTGAATCATTGTGCAATCTGAATTCTGCTACCTTACCCTCTTTGTTATTCAAAAGAGCAAATAACCTTGGAAACCTATCTTTTAGAGGAGCCGAACCCAACCAAACATCATGCCAAAACTGAACAGTTTCTCCATTTCCAGCCCTAACACACAAATTTCTCCTAAAACAGTCCCCAAATGCATCACTTGAAAAGAAGTTCTTAACAATTCCTCTCCAAATCCAAGAACTACGAGCTGTCCAAGTATTCCGGATCATCAAAGAATTAGGATCCATATTGTAAACACAACACACAACTGATTTCCACCAAGAATTTTTCTCTCCAGCAAATTTCCACACCCATTTCCCCATAAGAGCCCTGTTTAAAAGCAGCAGATTCGGAATCCCTAAACCTCCCAACTTCTTTGGCTTACACACCAAATCCCACTTGATCCAATGAATGTTCTTTTTATCTGATGATCCCCCCCATAGAAACGATGCCATGATAGAGTTTAGTTTGTTGAGAATACTAATAGGGATCCGAAAAATAGAAAGATAGTGGATTGGAATATAGCACAACACCGATTTGACCAAGACAACCCTTCCAGCCAGAGATAGAGACTTGGCCTTCCAACCAGCCAAATTATTATAAAATTTTTGTATAACCGGTTCCCATAAGGAAAAAGAATTCCTCTTGGCCCCCAATGGAAGACCTAAGTACTCCGAAGGAAAAACTCCCCTTATGCACCCTATTTCCTTTGCCCATGAAACTAGTTCCTCCTCCCCCATATTAATTCCAAAAATTCTGCTCTTAGACAGATTCAACTTCAAACCCACCATCAGTTCACAAATTAAAAGTACCCTTCTAATATTCACCAAATCATGAATAGAAGGCTTACTAAAAATTATTAAATCATCCGCAAATTACAAATGAGATATCATGAAAGAACGTTCATTAGAGCCTAATTCAAAACCCGAAAACAACCCCTTATTCACTGCTTTTACCAACATTAAATGTAGCAATTCCCCTCCCAAATTGAACAATAAAGGGGATAACGAGCAGCCCTGCCTTAGCCCTCTAGTAATGTGAATTTTCTTCGTAGGTGTGCCATTTACCAAAACTGGAATGGAAGCTGTTGAAACACACTTGTACATCCAAGAACTCCATCTAGCTCCAAACCCCATTTTACTCATTATTTTCAGCAAGATCCTCCAATCAACAGTATCAAAAGCTCTTTTGAAATCCACCTTAAAAACAACTCCTTTCAATCATTTTTTCCTCCAACAATCAATGCCTTCATTTGCTATAAACGAGCAATCTAAAATGTGCCTCCCCTGTATAAAAGCGAACTGTGAAGGACTAATAACTTCATTAATGCATAAGCTTAACCTTCTAGCCAGAACTTTTGAGAGAATTTTGTAGAAACCCCCAACTAGATTAATAGGCCTAAAGTCTTCAAGCCCCTCCGGATTGTCCCTCTTGGGAATAAGAGAGAGGAAAGAATGATTGGTTTCCATGTCCCATTCCTTTCCCTCATAAAAATCTTTAAAAAATAGTAGCAAAATTTCCTTCAGACTTGACCAAAACTTCTTAAAAAACCTAAATTCAGTTCATCCGGGCCAAGTGCTTTATTACAATTCGAATTAGCGATTACACCCCAAATTTCCTCTTCAGAAAAAGGCTTCTCGAGTGCCATACTCTGCTGATTCGATAGCTGTAAAAAATCCAAGTCCATCTCCTCAACTTCCAATGTATTTTCCTGATTAAACAACCCCTTGAAAAAGTGCACCACCGAAGCTTTAATTAATTTTGGATCTGAGATGTCTTCATTATCTACTTTGATGGATTTGATACCATTTCTCCTTCCTCTACCTCTTGCACACTGGTGGAAAAATCTAGTGTTCTTATCCCCATTCAAACTCCACTTCAATCTTGACTTTTGAAGCCAAATCAATTCATCTTTTTTATACAAGTCCCACAGCTCTTTCTTTGCTTCCACTAGATTCTTCATAGACACCATGGAGAGACCTTGTTGCAGATTGAGTTCCATCTCCTGAATTTCTTTCTCCAACCTATTTATTCTCCCGGGGATCTCAAGATAACCCTTCCCAGACCAATTCTTCACTGCATCCTGCACTCCTTTTAGTACACTGTAGATTGGTTGTCTATTCTCCACATTACAAAGCTTGACCAGTTCTCCCTCCATCATCCTACAAAATCCATCTTCTTCCAAGACATAATTAAACAATTTGAACGGTTTAGGGCCCTAATTCCAGCCCCTATTTTCCAGCAAGATGCTGTTATGATCTGAAACAGACCTTTCAAGGAGTCTTTGAGTTATCATAGGGTACAATGATAAAAATCTTTGATCCACTAGGAATCGATCAAGCCTCTCATAAGTTGGGATATCCCTATTGTTACACCATGTAAATCGACCTCTAACCAAAGGCAAATCCAGTAAATTAGCTTTGCTCATAAAATCTTTGAAAGAAAACATTGTAACTAAGTTAACTGCACCTCCCATTTTTTCATCCTGTGACATTACAACATTGAAGTCTCCTCCGAGACACACTGAACAGTCTATATTCTCTAAGAATGATAACAGCTCCCCGAAAAACGCCTCCTTTTCTGAATCGATACTCGGACCGTACACATTTATGAACCAACAGGATCCTTGTAACCCATCAATAATACCCTTAACTGCTACAAACCTCCTATGAATGATTTCCTCTATAATCTTATACTCTTTTTCATTCCATAAAGTAATCAGACCTCCAGCAGAACCTACATCTGCCGAAGCTGTCAACAAATTACCACCCATTTTCCTCACTACCAGAGGAGTCAACACTTCAATTTTCGATTCCTGAATGAATAAAATTACAGGCTTTCTCTCCTTAACAACCCTCATTACAGCTCTAGCCTTAATCCTCCTACCCAAACCTCTAACATTCCAAGACAGTAAATTCCAACTAGTCATCTATATCCAGTCATAACCTTGAAATCCATCACCCCTTAATTCCCCCCATGCGCTCCTCTCCCTTTAACCAATGAATTTGCTTTGTTCATAAAAGCTTTTTTTCCCCCTCTAAATGAAATCCCTAACAATTTACTTACATTCCAGCTCTCCAATGCCTCTGCCCCATCCCCCTCCTCATTTCTATATTCATATTCCGAACTTGTACCTAAACAGCTCCTAGTTCCCCTCAACCTAGATCTTGAATAAACATGTTTATATTTGCCCCTTCCCATTCTACTCCCAGGTACAATCCCCGAATTTCTATAAGAAGACAAGGAAACAGACCCCACCTGCACTGGAGTTTGACAATGTGCAACATTATTTTCTGCTGTTTCAAAACAACATCCCTTGCTTAATCTTTCCTCCTCTTGATCCAGCCCACTCCTCAAATGTAAATCCGGGCCCCTAATAAGCCCATTTCCGCAGTCAACTTTTTCATGCTCTATGGGAACACCTCCCAGACTTTTCCCATTTTCTCTCCCTTCATTAACTTCTTTTGACTTTTCCTGCTGTATGGAGACATCCCCTACTTCTGTCACATTTTTGCACAAAACAAAAGTATCTTCCATACCTATGTTTAAATTCAAACCTCCCTCGGTAGTTGTGTTTTTGCCTTGTTGAGAACTTCTAATCCAACACTCAATCCTATTATGGGGTTCTGAAAACTCTTGTACTCCCACCTGCTCTTCTTGCCTATTCTGCACATCTTCCTTGCTCCACTCGGAAGAGCTTTCCTCCCATGGTTCCTCTGCAACTTCTTCTACCTCCATATCTGTTAATTCTGGAAAAAAATCCTCAGCACCATCAACTTTAATTTTGATCATGAATTTTCTCCCATACGTAGTGATGATGATCTGTTCTGGAATGTCATATGGACTCTCAACCCTTAGTAACAACTGCGCCACTCTGCAATCCACTCTATGTGCAGTTTGATCTTGGATTTTTACTACCTTGCCCCATCTGGATGCTAAGCTAGAAAAGAATGGGACCGACCAACAATTTAATGGTACACCAATCATTGAAATCGCACAATAAGCTAATGGAATGCCCCCTCCTCTACCACTGGTTCCAATATTTCAAACCAGAACATCAGGGCTTCCCATTTTTCTTCCATTGCAATCCTTCTCTCTTCAACCGACTGAAACACTACCAGACACGCATTCTTCGCATATCCCCACCTCATCACCTTAACTTTAAAGCCCTCATTTCGTAAGGCTTTCTGCACAAATTCTACTTCAAAAATATCTTTGCAAATGCCAGTAAGTGAAGATTTCAACCATAATCTCTCTTCCATCGGGATAAAGACTTCCAAAGATTTCTTCTCTTCCTTAGTATTCCTTTGACTGCTTATTTGATGACCCTCTGGAACTTTTTTCACCCCAACCACCGTGTCTCTATGAGTCCTTCCATCAAGGAACTTGCTCATTCGTTCCATTTTCTCTTTCCCTTGTGCTGGAGAAGTCAATCTTCTACCCTTCAACTCTCCTATTTCGACCTTTTTGAAGCCCTCCACACTAGCCCCTTCACGACTCTTCGTCTCAGATAACTTGTCATATTTAGCTACTGATACAGAAATTATCTTCTCGGCAATCCTGACATTATTCATCTTCTCCACCGCATTGTACAGATCCTTCTTGCTTGCAAAATGGACAAAAGCAAACGTACAATCCTTGTATTTCGGTCTGTTGTTAATAAAAGGAATAAACACCCTAATAACTTTTCCATGATAACTAAAATGTTCCCCTAAAGTTCTTCTGCTCACTCTCCTACTAAGATTATCAACGAACGCATACCAAGACCCCCTCCAAGAACCTCTCCATCTTTGCCATCAGAATATCTGTTTAGATTCTAGGTTACTGTGGCTGATTATATTTTGGGAATACAAGGTTAGAAGGAATTGTGTGCACTAAAAAAGAGAGAATTTATCCTTTTACATTTGGGGCCTCTGTTGCATGACATATACTTACGAATCTATACCTTTGTGTGAATTTTGCTTTCCCAAGCTGCATTTTCACTGAGTCATAGTGATAATTGCTTCCTTTACTGATTGCAGATGCAAGGTGTTGTTAACTTCTTTGGCCGGGTATCTATTTTGATAGACCAGAATACAGAAGCATTCCGCATGTTGATGACCGCCCTTCTTCAGGTGCTGCTTTTGCTTGTTTAACTCCCCATTTCTCCAAGTTGATGTAGAATTATCTATCAAATTGGAGTTGATTTTCATATATAATAATAGATGAATCAACCAATACCGTATTCATGAGTGAAATTTGTTACTGTTGACTCATGGCATCGATATTTGCAGCTTTTCGATCGTGGGGGAATGTTGTACGGAGAATTGGCTAGATTTGTGTTAAGACTGCTGGGAGTCAAAACGAAACCCCGAAAGCTTAATCAACCAGGTCCTCCTGGACCCCATAATCTTCATGGGAATCAAAACTTTATTGAGGGCCCAAAGTCTGCTCCAAGTGGTGCATGGGACAATGTATGGGGAGAAAATTAGTTTGACGATCAACAATTCGAGATTGACCTGAAATTCCAAAGGGCGTGGCCACAGCACAGAGGAGACAGAAACAACTACTTGCACCTGTTACTACTCTGCTTGATGATATGCTCATCTGAAGAGTGGCCAAGTTTTTTCCTGCAAGTGTCTAAATATAGCAAGTATTCCGCTACTGTTAAAAAAGAGATAAGAGATAATAATAGCTATCAAATGTGCTCGTATGGATCTTGAATGTGAAGGCAATAAAAGTAGATTTTTTCTTTTGAAAACAAGGGAAGTCACAGTGATCAGTGGTGGGTCTATTTGATTGACTTGAGTTGAGAGAGAATATTGTGAGTTAATGAGTTTTATTTTATCATTTAAATTTTATTTAAATTTTTTTAGTTAAATTTTAGAAAAACTAAGTCGAATTGAATTATTTGAATTAAAGTAAAAAATTGAATTGATCAAACTTAAATTTTCTTGACAATTTAACTATATTTCAAATTAAAATAAAAAAGGATAAAATTCAATACGCTAAATTAGGTTTGATTATCTATTTATTGTTTAAATCTGTTAAAAATTTAATTAACTTAAAATTTTGTTTTATAATTTAATTTGTTTTGAGAACGTCTTAAAATTCTAATGAAATTTTATGGGAATTATATATTGTTTTATAATTTTTATAAATTTATGAACAAAAAAGAAATACAATTTACTAGGTGTCGAAATCGTCTTTCGGTTGGGTCCGGAATTGGGCTTCAACTTGAATAAATGGATTATAAGTCGCCACCGATCATTTATTTTAAAACAAATGGGTTGATCGGTTACCTTATTTCTTACATGATCTGCGTCTTACCAAAGATGTGTCGGATTCGAGAGTCGGTTACAGTCAATGAATGATTAACACCCTTGAACTGTCCTTTCGGTACTATGTAATTTTCAGTTGTCTTTAATAAAAAAAATTGAAAGTTCAAATTAAAAGGTAAAATAACGATCCAAATTACTTACCCTAGATTGATTTGAAGATATCCTTAAAAAGTCGAGAAATGTGTTAGGTAAGAAAATACAAATAAAAATAAACGAATAAAATAAAGAGAGTAAAATAAAAAGAATAAAGAAAGGAAATAAAAGTAAAGATAAAAAAAGTAAATAAAATAAGCAACATGTAAATAAAGAAACAGATTAAAATAAATAAATAAAATAAAAAAAACAAAAAAATAAAGAGATAAATAAATAATGTAAATAAAATATAATAAAAATTATAAAATGAAATAAATTAAATATATGAAAATAATAATAAGAATAACATATACACAATAAATAAATAAATAAAAGCGAGGAGAAAATAAAATAAATAAAGAAAACAAAACAATAATAATATATATAGATACTAATATTAATATTAAATAAATAAAGAGAAAAAAAGTAATACAATACGATATAAATAAATGGAAAAGAAATATATATATATATATATAATAATGATAATAAATGTATATATATATATATATAATTAAATATTAAAGGAAAAAAACTAAAATAATAATATAGAAATAAAATAATAAAAAAATAAGATATAATACAAAAAAAAGTCACACAACTACCCTCATCACCGAAAGTGAGGGGTAATTTGATTTAAAGGACAAATGGCCCCCTATATATATATAATATAGAGTTTAATAAAATAATTTAAAAAACAATGATAACAAAAAAAATAATAGATATAAATAAAATACTTATTAATAAATGTATAAATAAGAAATTAAAAAAATAATACAAATAACTAATAAAATCCAAGCAAAAAATAGTATTTAAATAAAAAAAGGAGGAACAAATATGTGTATATACAGTAAATAAAATAAAATAAATAAATTGTATAAAAATATGTATATATATACATAAGTAAAGACTACCAAAAATAATAGTAATAAATAATATATATATATATATATATATATATATTATTAAAACAAAATAATATATATATATATATATAATAATAAAAATATTTAAACAACTCCCCATCATTTCACCGAAATGGGGGAGAAATTTTGGTATGTAAAGATAAAAGTGGTGGGAGAGATAGGTCATGATAATAATTGTGTAGATAGTATAATAATAATAAAATAATATATTTATAATAATAATAATAATAAAGACAAAAGATCTAAAAAAATAAATAAAAAACATAATAATATAATAGTAATAAATAAATAAAATAACCGAAAATAATAAAAATAATAACGATAATAATAATAAAAAGTGAAATATATATATAATAATAATAATAAAATATATAATAGTAAAAAAATAATAACGATAATAATAAAAAATGAAATATATATATATATAATATAATAATAATAAAATATATAATAATAATAATAATTAATACATAAATGTAAGGTACCGAATCAGAAGGAAAAACAAATCTATGGGCCAATTTCGAAGCAAAAAATATTGATTTAGGGGGGAAATTAAATACTTGAAAAACAGGGGGACCAAATGCGGGTTTATCCATTTTAATTGAAAAACACGCGGGTTGCATGTCTTTCGGGCCGGGTCGATGGGGCTCCATAGGTCTAGTATATATTTCAAAAAATAGAAACAAATTTCATTTTTTAAAACACTCTTCAAATGGATCAAAAGCCCCCAACTCATTTTATCTATTTTGTTATTCACGTTCATCCGATGGATGAACTGCCACCGTGGTTTCCAGAACCTGGTGGCCCGCCGCCTCGCCGGCCGCCTTTGATCGGCGTCGACCGTCGGTCATCGGCGGCGAAACTTAAAAAAAAAATTCGAAAACTCTTCGGATTTTCTCTTTAAAAATCAAAACGTTTTTTCAAAAATCGTCCCGGAAAAGCATAGATCTAGGAAAAAGATTTCGAAAAGAAAGTGACAGGAAAACCACACATGCAAGCAAGGATCGACTGAAACAAAGGTAAAATATTATCTTTCTTTTTATTTCTCTATTTCCGAACGATTACAATATTGCCTTTGTTTTTTTCGTGCTTTCTTGTGTTTAATCGTGCGTCCCTCTCCTCCCCTTCACTCGTATGTAAATGTTACATTTATAGGAAAATAAAATACTATTTTTAGTCTTCTAATTGATTCCTAAAGTCTAATGGTTGTTGCATGGTTGTTGGTGATTGGCGTCGTGAAAATCGGATGTGGGGACATGTTGCCGTGAAACGCGGGAGCGGGCTATTGGAGTCTTGAAGCGGCGTTGGAGTGAGGCGATGTAAGGAGAGCAATGCACTAGGGTTTTCTAGAAACCCTGATCTTGAAACGAGTCCTAAACCATTTGGGTTTTGGTTGTTGGGCCTTGTCCCTGATTTGTTAGTCTTGAACCTGTACAACAAATAAATAATGAATATATAAATATATAATCAATATAATATATGTGTAAAATATGTGACAGAAATGACGTGTCTACACTAGTTTTGATAATTTACTTGATTAATGTTTAATTCTATTAAAATTTTAATCAATTCAAGAATTAATTATTATATAACTTAATTTGTGGGTAAATTATAATCTTCTTTATTTTCGATTTGATCGACTTTGAATTATAAAAATTCAATTAGACTCAAACTCAAAAAATCGAAAAAAAATCAAATTAATTTGGAAAACCGTTTACTGAAATCTAATAACTCAAAATTTAAAATGTTTTCGATTCTTACCAATCAAATCATTTTTTGCTTGCCCTCGACAAAGATACCCTTTGCCTTGAGCTGCTTGTTCTTTCTTAGCTAGATGAACACAGAGCACGTAAAACTCAAAACTTTGATTCAACATAAAAAAAATGGATTTGGGGACAAGAAATAAAAATAAAATATAGAATAAGCAAACACAAGCTTCCAAAAAAAAAAACAGAATAATTGAAGAATAATGAAAGAGGAGGCAGAGGGAGCCTCTGATAGACCAGAACACAAGTGTCGGGTAGCATAAAGTAAAGTAGTGACTTTAGTTTCTTGATATCTTGTCCTAACTGGATGCAACAGATAAAAACAACAAAACCTAAGCAATGTCTCATGCAGTATGAAAATTGCCTCATGTTAACATCAAATTCTTCTATTTCATCACAAATTAAGATTATCAATCTCATACTCATCGCTATCTAAGTTGCCCCAAATAGGAAGCTCTATCGAGCCTACTTCTTCGAACCTAATCTTCACATCGCATCTGTACAGTTTAAACAACTCCACCGCTGTATCTGATATCCAGTCATCCTGGTTCATGTACAAAAAGGAGAGCTGTTTGCACCCTTCTATCAGAGCCTGCAACCCTTGATCACATAAGTTCCAGCATTGGTTCACGTGGAGTTTCTCTAAATTATGGCAGTTTGATCCGATGGAAGCCCATCCAAAAACCCTAACCTCACGACGCAATGCCAGGTTCCACTCCTGAAGTTGTGGACACCCTTTTGCAATTGCAACAATAGAAGCATCAGTAACACTTCTACACATTCGAAGACTGAGGATTTTAAGCCCCGCCGAAAATCCATTGTCGATTGCCTCCAATCCATTTCTGAAGTTCGAGCAACTTAAACCGGCGATGTTCAAAAACTTAAGCCCACCTCCACTAACAATGGACATTATTCCTTCGGGTTCAAGATTACAACACTCAGCATCAATGTAAACCAGCGTTGATGAACAACCTCTTAAGCCAACACCACTTACACCCCTGCAATCGGATATCTTAATTGTTTGAAGCTCACGACATCTTTGAGAAAGAACACTCAACCCGAAGTCGGAAATCTGTAGGCAATAAGAAAGATTCACACGCCTCAAAGACAAGCAAGCATTAGCTAAAGCTTGTAGCCCCGTATCAGTAATGTTGCATTGATAAGACTTATGGTAGTTAAGGAGGGGCAACCGCAACCAACCAGGGAAATCCCATAATCGCTGATTCTAAAACAACAGTTCAGACATAGGGTTTGCAGTCTTGAACAATAGGGTTTCAAGTAGTTTAGGGCAGAATCCGTTAGCTCTGTGCAACGGGAAAGGGATAAATACTCTAAATGCTGAAAACGGAATGAGTTGATGTCGGTACAGCTTTGAGATAACGAGGAACGTCCAACAAAGCCGAAAGAACATGGAAACTGCAGCGACCGACGTTGCAAGTTTTGAATATTAAGCCAACGGTGGCAAGTTAGGCCAAATGATTCTCGGTCAGTCCTATTGCCGAGAAAATTGAAAATAAAACAGAGGCAATCATCCATGTTAGCACTCTTCTGAAGGCTGTACGGCTCGGATCTTTATGGTAAACCTTTTATAAACGGCGTCAGATGAATCGGGAGAGTCAAAACCCAGAGAGCAGACACATCGCCGTACCCGTACCCTATATGAACACCGCATTTACGGCAAAGGAGGAGTTTAGTTTTTAAGCGATAACGGCCCCAGCTAACAGGAAAACAACGTACCTCATCGACTTACGTGAACCGACTAAGACCAACAGACAGAAAGGAGATATGGCCCTTCTTTACGGGTTACTGGGTTAGTGATACTGATACAAGATATCTTCATTCGACGATTGATGAATAATCTTTTTCACAAACAAAACTATCAATATTGTAACTCCAGACCCGGTCTGTAAATTAGACCCAAACTTAAGTGGTCACATATTTCATTCAGAGATTTTTTTTAATATTTAAAACAAACATTAGAGATAATACGGAACAAAATATCAATAATACAAATATATCCAAAACGATAGCAAAATACATGTCACCAAATACAACTGAAAAATATATAGAGATATACGTTCGTACAAAATAAAGTAGTTGATCTCTCCTGATGTCAAATCTGCTAGCTTATTTTCTCCTGTTATCTGAAAAGGGTTAAAATTACAGAATGAGTTAAAAAGCTCAGTGTGCTCCATACAATGTATATTAAAACATACTGATAAAAATATTCCAGTAAAATCGGTTTATGCAATCATGTCGTTAAAAATATAAACACTACCCCCAGCCCATCACAACAGAATAGGTAGGTTCCCCAGAACCATACACCCAGCCCACACAACAAATAAGACCCTGAGCACCAAGCCGAGAAACCTGCAGATATACTTCCTTCAATAATACCCCCAATGATAGAGATGTTCATCAATGTATTTAAATGAAAACAATGATTAATTCTTTAAAACATAAAAGTGTTCATTGAAAATCATATACAAAAATATGAAAATCAGAAGACAAATCAGTAGTATACAGAAATTCAGATATCGTATAATCAGTATTCAGAAAATCGGTATAAAATACCGTAACCAGAAATCATATCAGAATATGCGGTAAATCAGATATCAGATACACAATATTAAGATATATATTTTAAAACAGTAATAATGTAATATTGTCGGGAAACACACCTGTAACAGTCTAAGAAATCATATAGGGAAGCTTATTACTGGGTTTGTCGATCACACTCTGCTGCAGCGCTAAATCCTACGAATTTAAAAAATCCATATTGAAATCCTAATATAAATAATCTTAATCTTTATTTAAATAATATACGAAAAACTACGGGTAAATCTTGTATTACGCGGTTCGGGCTGATTTAACAAACGGACGACACCGGACCTAACTGATCCCCTCTCAGGTGAAACACGAGTACCTTCATAAAATATTTTATTGAATCAATTCCTTAATCAAAACTCAAATAAATAATCAAAACATTAAAATATTAAACTTTTTGGGTTTACATGCTCGATTCAGGGATTTCGGGTCATAATTTGAAAAAATGGATTTCAGAATCAGATTCAGGACGTCGAAAAATATAAAATATGACCTTTCGAAAATGTATTCTTGGTCAAAATCAAAATCAACAGCTTTGACTGACGATTTAGAGACTTTCGGGTTCGAATTTGGTGAAACGAACCCCAAAAACGGATTTTGGACGTTGACAAATGTCAGAATAAGTATATTCGAAAAAAATTAACGGCCGGTCAAAACCGATTAAAGTTATGGTCAAAGGTGGTCAACAGATGATCAACTATTTTACACAATTATCACCTTTTTAAGAAATATTTACAAAAATATCAATTTTTTTTAAAATAATTACGAAACTGTCACATTTTAAAAATAATTACGAAAATATCACTTTTTAAAAATAATTACGAAAATATCACCCTTTTAAAAATAATTATAAAAATAACACCATTTTTAAAATAATTACCAAAATATAACTATTTTAAAAATAATTACTAAAATATCACTCGGTCAATGGTCAACAGGTCGGGTCGGGTTGTAACCGGTCAAACCGGTTTCTTAAATCTTCCCCACGGGCAGTGACGACGCGTGGGACCTCCTCCGGCATCGTAAAATTCACAGAAAAATTTCTAAAAATTAGTTTGAGCGATTTCGAGGTACTTACAAAGCTCGGTTCAAAATTTTGAACATCGGAGAACTCGGTTTCAACAAATCGAAAACTTTAACCGTCTCACCTCCTCACGCGTCGCCGATCGACGGAGACCAGGGATGACATCGAAGGACTCTAAACGACACAAAGAACACGATGGTGCGGGAGGTGTCGAAAACGGAGTAACGATCATCGATGAATTTAATATTTTCTCGACGATGGTGCTAAAAAAACGTCGAGACTTTGACTTAAAATTCACGACGTTTGACAACGTTTCACTTCAATTAATTTAAAGGGTTTGTACCTCGCTCGACGACAAATACGATGGTGGTTTCAAAACGACGATCGGAATTCGGACGACGTCGAGATCGTGGTTGGAAGTTAAAGTTGGTGGGGAGGAATTTTAGTAAATTATGCTTATGAATCCCCTCGTAAATCTAATTCAAAGCATTTAATAGAGTGTCTGCCGATACTCTTTGAGTAAATTCAGAGCTTAGTCCCTGAATTTCCTTAAATTCTAAAACATACTACAAATTTTTTGAAAACTTTCAATTTAATCTACAATTTCACCAAATTAATTAATTAAATCCTCAAATTTCAATTAAATTTTTTTTTTTTTTCAAATTCTGGGTTGTTACAAATATACTCTAAGTAGTTCTTACGTTGCTAAAAGCCTAAAAATACATGATTCGGCCCTCCTAAATAACTGACAACTTAGGTAAAATTCATTAATAAAATGCAATGATTTCTGGACTTGACTGAAAACCCAGATGATCCCGTAAACGAAGCATTACGAGGAGAAGGATTTAAAGGGGAATAATACCTGTAGCAGACGTCAGCTTGGGACATCCACTTTGGAAATCAGGAGAATAAAACACAGACCATTTTCAACGGCGATGGGTTGTGATATAGCAGAATCGTCGTTGATCGGAGGTTTTGTGGTCGGAGAAAAGAATGGTTTACAGAGAGGAGGGTTTGGGGGAGGAGGATGCGTTTCCACTTGAGTATTTGTCTTGGTTTAGGGTTTTTCTTTTCTTTTATTATTAATTAATCTGTTTGTATTACAATTCGCATAAAATATAAAAAAAATGCAGAGTTATCTGCTTATGTGAACAATTCAGAATTATCATTATTTTATTGGAAATAATTCATTTAATCTTCGAGTAAAATGGGATGAAGATAAATACAGCATTTGAGAAACGAAAGTCAAAGGGGTCATGTTTACACGTGGCAAAGCTTAGTATGTTTACACCGATAATGTTATAATTATTTAAAAAATTAAATAAAAATATTAAAAATATTTAATAAAAAATAATTTTTTATATCACAAGTCATATTCAAAGCAAATTATAACATATATATATAAGTTAAAAACCATAAAATCAAGTGAAACAAAATGATTTAAATTAACTACAACATAATATTTAAGGTAAAACATATTAAATAATAAATATAATTATATAATTATAATTAAAAAATAAATTTAAGGCTAAAAAAATCATAATAAAATGATATTTGTTTGGTTTAATTTTTTTTTTAAAAATAATCTCACATGGCTAAGAAACATAGAAGAGCATCACAACTAACTTCTATAAATAATAGATGTAATTTGACATTTAAAATCATAGAGCCTTTTGATGAGCATTGAGTGAATTATTCTTTCACTTCAATCACGCTCGAATTTTATGCTTCAATCGAGCTTCTAAATTTTTTTTGAGTTCAAGCTTTTTTGAGTTCAAGTTTCAATATTATATTTCGAGTTTGAGTTGAACTTGATAATTTTTAGCTCGTGAGTTTGAGTCGAGTTGAGCTTACTTTTAAAGTTTTCAAGTTCGAGTCGAGTTCAGCAATACTAGAGTTCGACTTGGCTCGTTTAACAAACGACGTCGTTTGGTTTAATTTTTTTAAAAAAACAAAATTTCCAGTTTTTTTTGGGTTTTTTTTTGTTTTTTCGGATTTTCAGCCGGTCCGATTCGAACGGTTCTGACCGGTTCATTAGTAACGGTTCAATCGGTGTAGATTAAACCGGACTAAACAATAATTTCCGGTTAAACCGGTTGGATTTTCAAAACACTGGGGTGTACCGACAAAGTTTAAAAGGGGAGGGGAATCTTACCCTTTAATTAATAACGTCAATGCATTTAAAAAAATATAATAATACGTAAATTCCAACAATTTATTTATTGAATCCGTTGTTTTAAAGTCCAAAGTATGCAGAAATGATAACCAAGTAATCCTGAATTACAATTGCAGCTGTTGGGAAACCACGCGTCAATTACATAGCATTCAATCAAAACAAGCAAATCTAATCACAACTTTTGCCATTACATCTCCCACACTGCAATTTAATCCATAAATTAAGAGTTCGATCCCAACTTGAAACAGGCTCTCAGCTCGACTCCACTCAAAATGCCATTCTATTTTCCGTCAATATACGCTGAAATTCGGAACAGCAGTAACGATTTCAAAGCAAGCAAGAATTAGCAGGCTTTATGCGTCATCGTTGTCGGCCCCATTACATACTGTATGCTGTTAAGCAGAGAACAGGCCGGGCCACCATCATCAATGACAAACACAAGAAACAACATACAAATTTTAAACAGAATAACCAGTCAAGCCAGCAAAAATTACTTGTTTCTCCTAAGCACCTATCTCACTATCCATCACTAACAACCTAATTTCTCTGTGTTTGTAAGTCTTTTTTGGACCTGACAATCCTTGTATGCTGGCTATTTTCTCGTATCATGATCGTATTAAAGTATTGTATACAAAAAACTATACACATCAGTAATATGCCATGTATAAAATTGCTAGGTTCATGTCTTTTTACATTTAGTTTAAGTTCATCGAAGAAAATAGGGCTAATTTATGAACATGAGGAGATGAGTTTAAACCCAGAAAGACAAACTCACACAAAGTGGTTACTCAAGCATAAGAACTCCCAAGAAAAAAAAATAATGTTCTTTACAGAATCATTTAGGGTTCTAAGGGACAGATTAAACACAAAAGTATAGTCTCAAGTTGTTTCAATTTACAACTTAAATATGAACTAAATTGGCCTATTTACGATTATAGTCTCTACTCTACTGTAATGTCTCAAAACCGGAAAGCAGAAGATAGGGAGTCATAGAGAATGTAAACACTTGGCAATGCAAGTACCCATGAGATGCTCATGCGCTTTGTCATGCTATGATTGCAATCATGATGTTTGTAATCCAACATCCAAGACCACATACGAAGAAAGAGAGTCAAAGAGTGAATGTTAGACTGTTACCTGCTTTCCTTCGTCAGTGGAATAAAGCTAACCATGCTATATTGATCCACCTAACACACAATAACAAATCCAAGCAATTTTTAGGAATTCTTAAAGAGCCCCGTTTGAATTGAAGAATACTATGCGAAGAGTACAAAGACAACAAGGCTCCATACTAGGGAATAACCAAACTACCAAAAGGTGAAAATATCCCTCAACTCAGAATAAAATAAATAAATAAACTTTGCTCCAAAGACATTCACTCAACTCGGAAGTGTCACAAATTGTAGTATCAAATTATCATAGAATAATCACAAAGACAACCTTATAGGTCTTGAATGGAAAAGTATCTCACCAATTCAATCAAAGATTTATTTAGCTTTTTAAACCGAGGAGCCATCCATTCGTTCATTTCTAAAAGCAGAGGTCGAGGTTCTGGTGGATCCAAGTAGCTATGAACGACATAGAGAAAAATGGTTAAAAATGAAGAAAAAGAAAAGAAAAAAAGAAAGACAAAAAATGCTCACTTTCCAATATCCCTCTTGTTTGTTACAAGGTCAATTTTCGTGTGTATATTAACATGTGGTAACTCAAGCTGGACCATTGCAGAAAGTGATGCCATGCATCCACTAACGAAGTTTGTAACATCCGTGATGAACTGAGACAAATAAAAATTTAGAGATGGATAAAAATGCACATAACCAATGATAAAGATATACCAATGGAACTTGAAAAGGAAGCCAGTAAGTGGGAAGATGCATAGCTTAGACAAACCTGGGAATCAAGCAAGTGTACACAAAAAAAATTAACGTTCTCGCGCTTCAATTGTTCCACAAAGTTACACAACATGTGTAAATGTGAAAAGAGTTCTATCTGGCCTATAAAAATAACTGCAAGTTAGTAAAACTAGTCCTTGGTTGTAGTAAGTTCAACAAAATAATACGTTACAAAATAAAGCCTAATGCAGTAACACAATAAACTTATGAATGAATTTCAAGATTTTAGTTATAAAATACCAGAATACATATCCAAACAATAATAGATACCTGGACTATCAAACACCAGATAGTCATCCTCCAAGTAATTGTCCAATTCTTCAGTCAGCCTCTCATCCAAATTTTCTTCAAGATGCCTAGTTGAAGGTTAAGGTTTACATATGTTGTTCCAAATCTTATTGTTGGAAGTAATCCATGTCCGACATCAGTAAGGGATATGAATCTCCAAGGATTATCCAAATACATCATACATGGGAAGACTAGGGAAAAACTGAACATACCATGTCAGACGCAAACTAGTATCCAACTCTCACACCCAAGTTAGAATAAAAAAAAGGTTTACAATATTGTGGCGAAAGTAAGTGTTTACAATTTGCTCCCAAAATCTAATTGAAGGAACAACACGCAACTCTTCAAATGATAAAATAGAAAGCTGAGAACATTGGCAGTGGAATCAATTAGTCAGCAAAAAACTCCACAAATATTCAGTGTATTTAAACACTTCGGTCAGAAGCAACAGCCAAACATGATACAACATTTAAACACTTTGGTCAGGAGCAACAACCCAAAATGATACATCAACATAACAGCATCTGGGTAACCATAATAATAGCCGCGAAGGCTTTCAGTTAACAACAATCAGCATAATGGCAAAATGGTAAAAGGTAAATTTCCTTTTATACAACAAGATAAGATAAAAAGGAAAGGATACTCCATGCAGTAGATATGACCACCCTTTGGACCCAATCCAAGTTCCTCCATGACATCATCCAAACTAATGAGCTCTCTTATATCTGCAAATAGAAAAAACTCAATGGCAACAAAGTCAGATAAGAAAAGATAAAATAGCAATGAGATAAGAAGGTTAATCACGCATGGCTACGGGATAGTCAAAATTTTCTGCAGCAGGATCAAGGTCCACAATATGTATTGACCGTCCAAGGGTTACACAATGCCGGTACAGGTTAGAGCAGTAGGTTGACTAACTCCAAAAACAAGAATAATCACTTCAGTATAAATTGAATAGAATAGTTTATACTCAATACACTAACTCACCTTTCCACTTCCTGCAGGACCAACAACGAATTGTGCATATCCCATGACAGCTTTTCACGCTAGTCTAAGCAGTTTCACTAACTCAGAATGAGCAGATGGAATTTACTATCCGCAAGGCTGCAACAATTGCGACAGTAATATATGCGGCACACCACACACTAACAGCGAACAGCAAATTCAAGAAACCAGAGTGGCCCATAAACAGTGGTGAGGGAGATATGCAATATTAGATAACCTGATTCATCAATATCAAAGAGGAAACCGGAATCAAATTTTGATTACACAATTCGCCTTTAGTATCGATAGGAATGTTGATAAAACAATATAAAACATAAACTGAATTGGGGAAATGAGCAGATAACAATGTTGCAGCTGGGTTGTAAACCCTGATCAACAAACTGCTTTTAATGGTTTACAAAAGAAAACAGCTTCATCTAGTTTATTGTGTGAAATAAATGAAAAATGAAAAAACAAAAAGGAAAGTGTAAAATACAGTCAAATTTGACAATCCATTAACAAAGGAATACAGAAACAAATTATGGTTATCCAAAATAAGAATTTTGATCATCCAAAGAACTGCAACATAATCGAAATAATAAAAGAATGAAAATAGCTTATCAAAAAAGAACCCAAATATATAAAAAGGCGAAAAGGAAATATTAATAAGATCAAAGCCAGTAGATTACCTGAACTCTCCTATTTTACAATGGAGTTGAAACCAAAGGGAAGCCGAACCTTTTGTAATGGGGAAGCAAACGGGCTACCAGCTCACTCGTGTAATTGCGAGCTATTTTTTTATAGAGTAAATTACATGTTTGGTAACTCAACTTTACTCATCATACTTTCTATGTTTTCAATTTATTTATCAAACTTTATAGACTGAATTTTTTTAGCGTTAAATAATTAACGGCGTAATAATACGATCGTATTTTAATCAAAATGATGTCATTTTAGAATAAATTTTATTTTTCAGGAATTTCAAAAGACATCGTTTTGATGTAAGTTGCCTTTTTGTAACATCGTTAATTACTTTAATGGCGGATTGACCAAAAAATTTAATCTATAAAATTTAGTGAGTAAATTAAAAAAATTAAAAGTACAGTGAATAAAATAGGAGAGAATAAAAACCAGTTACCATTTTTATATAAAAGTAAACAAAAAATAGGATAAATTACATAATAGTTATTAAAGAATTAATAAATTTCGTTTTTCTACTAAAGTTTTAAAGTTTTAAAAGTAAGGAAACAATTATTAATATTATAAAAGATAACAAAATGATCAATTAATTATTAAGTTAATGATGTTATAAATATGTTCTTATAAATTATATTTTTATAAACATTCTTATAACATTTTATAATTTAGATTAATTTTAATTCTTGGTCCTAATAAATATATTGTTACAATATTTTTGTAACTAATGATATAATTAATATATTTTCTAAAATAGATATAATTAATTTATATCCTAATTTAATTTAAATATTACTTTTACAAAAAAAATATATTAAAGTTTTAGCTTATCTTAGTTATTGAACACCGAGTCTTATTTAAAGAGGATAAGTTGAATCCCAAGTTTATATTATTATTTTCAAACAATTTTTATAATAACTTAAATTTTTTTTAAAAAAATTATCTAAATATAAATTCGTGTACATATGTAGATTACGTTGTTCAATAATTAAGTATTTTCATATTTTTAAAATTTTTAACTAATAAGATAATGTGATGTATTATCATTTTATTTATAAAAATTAATATACTAAAAATGTCACACCATCCGTCACGTCAAACTAACGTTAGTCATATGAGGATTGAGGAAGCTAAACGATTGGGTGATCGTTTTGTACTTTTTGTAACATTAATGATTGTTTCATTATTTTTAAAACTTCAGTGGAGAAAATAATTTATTAATACTTTAGTGACCATTGAATGCAATTTACCCTAAAAATTTTAGGCTTTTACCGCTTAAGGGCTTTGTCTTGGGCGCTTCACTTGTTCCATTTGTATAAAATACTCCGAAAGCAATATTTTTGGGTCAGAACAAGTAAATCTCAAACTGTATTTTTACCTTCCGTTTGGGGTAAACCTGCTCTGTTTACTTTGCCTCGTTTTTTCTTTTCGTTCAACCCCGGAGTGTTATTTTTTTGGCGACGAGAAGCAAAAGAAAAAAATTTCAGATCCGGTTATTGAAAATTTTGATAGAGGTCGGTTCTTGCCCTTTACTTTTTGATTTGTTATGATAAGAACACCTATCGAATTCGAGGGTTTCTGTTGTAATTTCTTTTAAACTGTGATTTCGAAGCTATTTCTTACTTGGATTCTTGATAATGCCATCATAAGTTTTAAAAGTCGGTATATTTATCAATTTCTCTTTCAATCCATTTGCTGAATTTAGATAATTGCTTCCAATGCAGGGAGTTTACGGGGAAAAGAAAATGGTTCCCTTGTTTTATCTGAGCCAAACTTGGATGAAAAGGGAGATAATGAAGCTAGCCATCAGATAATATCGCTTTTAAGTAAACTGGGTTCAGTTATTTGGTCACTATGGCTTTGCAATGCCGTTTCGAGCATAACCTCAATCTCTCCTCACCATAAGAGAGATATCTTTATGAAGATGTTGGCATCAAAGCCAACAAAGAAGAGTTTTGCATCTCAACTCTTGCAATTGGTTTTTGAGAAGAGGCCAAGGAAAGCTGGCTCTATCTTGGTCAAAAAAAGTTACTTGCTCGAGAAGTTTTTCCAAGGGAAGTCGAGTTTCCTTTTTTGTTCCTTCTTTAGGGTTCTGTGGTTTCTTTGATTTTGTTTTTCTCTGCACTGTTATGTTCTTTTGAGGTGAATTTTCTTCCTGTGCCAATTACGGTAAGCTCCATGGTTTATATTAGTTCAAGTGCTGTTTGTTCATTCTTTGTCTAGAATTTTGGAATTTTAGAGGTTGGAAACTTGGGATTACTGTGAATTTTATGATTTTTTCCAAGTTGATTATATCTCTGTTTGATTCATATGTTTTGTGGGACATTGTTGCACTCTTTGTCCTTTGCGGAATTGAATTTCATTCTGTGGCATGAAACTAATTTGCAGCTCCAACTTAGTTCTTTATTAGCTTGTTCAAGTACCTTAAAGCATTGGTGATCTTATATTATATGATAAAGGATTTCGGATAGAGGTAGAGATTACTGTAAATTTAATGGTTTTCCATTTTGGTTCTATTTTGCAGTTCGATTAGTATGTTTTGTGGAATCTTGTTGCACTCTTTACCCTTTGTGAAATTGAATTTTGTAGCATGGAGACTAGTTGCTGGCTCCAACATAGTTCTTTGTTTCACGATCGGGGGAGAAGGGAGAAGAAACGAAGGACGCGAAGAAGTAATTGGGGAAAGTGGAAGTCAAGGGTTAGGGATTGATAGTGAATTGGGGATGAATTACCTGATAAGTGATCACGTGAGGAGCACGGGGAAGTCAATTACCCAACAAGAGAGCTGAAGTCCACAAACAGATCAACTAGCCCATTTAGTGGCCAAATACCTGAGGAAATAACAGAATGGTTATTCAAGGACAACAACTGACATTTAGTTAGATTCTATGGTACATTGTAAACAAATAAAACAGTAATGTGTAAAGAACAAATCAGACATATTTTGAATGAATTCAGATTTCTTTCATCTCTATTCTACTTCTTTCTTTCTGCTTTTCTTCTTCTCTATTTCCCTAATCTATCTAAGTCATTACAATTGGTATTCAGAGCCACAACTCCTGGCAAAGCAATGGTTGCATCCTCTGTTTTTTCTGCGATTCAACAACAGATTGAAGACTTATCAAAGCTAGTGAAGCAAGATCAATACCTAGAGACAAGGATTGCAATGAACAAGGGTCGTTTGGAGCAGATTCTAAAGGACTTGTCAGGAAGGACAGATGATAAGGAACCACTAAGCCCGAAAACTGAGCAATTCATGGAGAGAAAAAAATGGTCAGCTTTCACTTGGTGAGTCTAAACCCTTCTTTACTCCTAAAAAAATATTATCAGTGACAATAAAAGAAACATATGATGTTTCGCAAGTGTTTGATAAAATGTCAACAAGAGTAGATCATGTGGTATTCTCATCCATCACCGGTTCCATGAAGGTTGATTCACGGCTGCAGCAGAAACAAACCATGGAAGATGACAAGGTTGTTATGAGGGCTGAGTTAAATTTTGAACAAGGACATCAACATCAAATGAAGATTCCAGATGCACTAAGAAAGAGAATTTCCACTTATTATGATACAGGATGGAGGAGAAACCATCATCAATTGAGAAAGATGTCTAAAGATCTAACAAAGGAGCTTCAAGGTTTAAACAAAGATAAAGATATGTTGGAAATTCAACAAGCATAAGCAATAAAGAAGCAAACTGCACTTGAGCTTGATGTAAAAGATTTAGAAGAGAGGATGTCTGGTAACATGCAAGCCAAAGATGATGCAATCAAACAATTTCGAATGTTGCAGAATGAAATACAGGAGTCAACAGAGGAGCTTAACAGGATTAAACCGCTCTATGACAACCAATTAAAAAAAGAGGAGAATATAACAAAATGGATCATAGAGCGTGAAAAGCAACTTAGCATCCTCTATCAAAAACAAGGTCGTGCTATTCAGTTTTCTAGTAAAGCTGCTCGTGATAAATGGCTTCAAAAGGAAATTGAGGATTTGGAAAAAGTGCTTTATTCAAATTCATCGCAGGAGAAAAAGCTTCAGTAGGAAATTTTTTGGCTTAATGAGGAGTTGGAACGCTTGGATAGTTCTATTGAAAGACGCAAAGCTGAAATCAAAGAGTTGGAATCTTCAATTTCCAAGTCTCGGTTTAATTCTCAGAAAACAGAAAGAGATAAGTTGCAGGATCAAAGGAAGTCCTTATGGGAGAAAGAAAGTAAGCTTTCTGCTGAAATTGATAAGCTGAAATCAGAAGTTAAGAAAACAGAGAAGAGCCTTGATCATGCAACTCCTGGAGATGTAAGAAGCGGGTTGAATTCTATTAGGAAGATATGCAGAGAATATAATATAGATGGAGTGTTTGGTCCAATTATTGAGCTGCTTAATTATGATGAGAAGTTTTTCACTGCAGTTGAAGTAACTACCGGAAACAATTTATTTCATGTGGTTGTTGAAATGGATGAGACATCAACTCAGATAATTCAACATCTTAATTCACTGAAAGGAGGTCGTGTTACTTTCATACCACTTAACCGCGTGAAGGCTGTACATGTTACGTATCCACAAAGTTCTGATGTGATACCTCTGTTAAAGAAATTGAACTTTTCTTCCAAATTTGCTCCAGCCTTTGAACAGGTGTTTGGTAGAACGGTGATCTGCCGAGACATAGATGTTGCTACAAGAGTTGCTCGAACTGATGGACTGGATTGCATAACTTTGGAAGATGATCAAGTTAGCAAGAAGGGTGGTATGACGGAGTGATTTTATGATTATAGGCGCTCAAAATTGAAGTACATGCATATAGTTATGACATTTAGAGATGGCTACTCAGATCAGATTATAGAGGCTTGTTAGAGATCACACTTCCTAGGTTTTCTAGAGATGTGCTTCCAAATGGTGATGTGAGAAGAGACTTGGATGATATTGGAGCAGAATGCATTGAATTTTATGGTTTGAACAAGTTTTCTTATTCAAAGCTTGATTCGAGGTTTGTTGGAGTTAATCATGGTTTCAAGGAGCCAAGTGATTTATCTTTAGAATTCGGGGCAGCAAATCAAACTAGTACCAAGTGGGTGCTTACATTGGCAAGGGCATTGCTCGAGAAATATGAGTTTTGTATGCAAATTTTTTTCACAAAGACTGAACAAAATGGGATGCACGTCCTTGTAAGGAAGAAATTGTTTGATCCTTGGGGACAAGGATCATTTCAAGGGAAGGGGAATATCATAACTATATGGGAAGTCAACAAAGAAAGCAGAGAGGATATTCGACAGTTAGTGAAAGAACAGTTAGAGAATGCAAGCAACAGAATGAAACAACAAGCAAACAAGCACAGGTCAGAAAGAGTATTTGCAGTTGGGGATACAGTTTACCTGAAGTTGCAACCTTATCGCCATACTTCACTAGCCTTGAGAAAAAAATTTAAAGTTAGCAGCAAAACATTATGGGCCTTACAAAATTACAGAGAAAATTTGATAAGTTGTCTATCGTTTGAACTTACCAGAGACATCGCGATTGCATCCAGTCTTTCATGTGAGTCTCTTGAAGAAACATATCGGAGATTCAATAGTTTCTTCCATGGATCCTCCTACCATGGATGAAGATGATCAAATTCGAATCGAACCATATAAAGTTTTGGGCAAAAGAATAATTAATCGAAAAAACAGACCTGTGACTCAGTTATTGGTGCGATGTACGAACCTCGACAAGACAAGCGATACATGGGAGGATTATATTGTCCTCAGAGGCCAGTTTTCAGGCTTTGATCCTTGGGGACAAGGATCGTCTCCAGCGGCGGGTATTGTCATGATCGGGGGAGAAGGGAGAAGAAACGAAGGACGCGAAGAAGAAATTGAGGAAAGTAGAAGTCAAGGGTTATGGATTGATAGTGAATTGGGGATAAATTACCTGATAAGTGATCACGTGAGGAGCACGGGGAAGTTAATTACCCAACAAGAGAGCTGAAGTCCACAAACATATCAACTAGCCCATTTAGTGGCCAAATACTTGAGGAAATAACTGAACGGTTATTCAAGGACAACAATTGGCATTTAGTTAGATTCTATGGTACATTGTAAACAAATAAAACAGTAATGTGTAAAGAACAAATCAAGCATATTTTGAATGAATTCAGATTTCTTTCATCTATATTCTACTGCTTTCTCTCTGCTTTTCTTCTTCTCTATTTCCCTAATCTATCTAAGTCATTACAAGAATCTTGTTGCACTCTTTACCCTTTGTGAAATTGAATTTTGTAGCATGGAGGCTAGTTGTTGGCTCCAACATAGTTCTTTATTATATTGTTTTAAGAACCTCGACCTATTGTTGATTTTCACAAAGCATTCACCAGAATTTCAGAGGTTGAGATTCATGTGATTTTACTATTTTTTCATGTTGGTTCTATATTGTGGTTCAATAACATATTACGTTTTATAAGATCTTGTTGCACTGTTTGCCCTTTGTGAAATTGAAGAGCATGCAAACTAATTGGTTGGTCGAGGCTTGTTCTCTAAGCACCATGTATATTTTAGCTTATTCTTGAACCTTAAAATATTATCGTTATACATGTAGAGTTTGAAATTAGTGTGGACTTTTATGGTTTTCTGATTATTTTAGTAATGGTTGAATAATGCAGGGAACCCTAAGCGAATCATGCAATGGTTCTCTAATTTTGGAGGTGGCATTGGATTGGAGCACAAAAAAGGTGCAAAGGCATTGTCTTAATTTGTTTTTGTAAATAGGGATATCTGTTGGGAGGAGCTTGAGTGGAAGAGAAAACATGGGCAATCTCCTGCAATGGTTGCGACAAGGCCTCGTTACTTTCTTGACTTAGATGTCCAACGAACAGTTGAAAATTTCCTTGAAAATGTGCCCGAGTTTTGGTCATCCAATGTGTTTGTTGTATCACTAAAAGATGGTGAGATTCTATTATTCATGGATACAAAGTTCTTTGTGGAACTTTTTGTTGATTTGACGTATAAAGAGGATTTAAATTAATATGGGATGTAATAAGTGAATTTCTGAAGGAGGAACCATTTTCATCGTTGTGTCATCACCTTCTTATCTCTCTTGAAGAGAGTGAATTCCACATCTTTCTGGAATTGCTTCTTAGATATATCAATCTAAGGATAGAACATAAGGATTTTGGTAACCCATCTTACCTCCTGGAGTTTATACTTTGCAAGTGCGGTGATTCAGAATCCTTTGATACGCTTCTTCTGTTAAATGCTATCATCAATCAGAGGAGACAACTTCTTCGGCTTGTAAATGATGAAGAATGTCAGGATGAAAATGAGCAAGTCAAAGATATTGTATCACAAATGTCCAAAACATCCCCTAATGCCTATACTTTGGCTTCGATCCTTAAAGAGTGCACCAAAGCAAAACCCGAAGAAGCTATAAAATTACTGGGGCTATATTCTCGGGTTATCTATTACAGATTGTCAAAGGAATGCCAGACACCAGGATCCTGGGAAGCTTTATTTGTGACTAATGGGATAAGTTTTCGAACAGCTGATAAATACTCTATGCTTCATCATGAAGACTCTTTGGATGAAAGTGAATCGGAAGCAGATGATCGATCAATAAATAAGCATAAGAAGAAAAAGAAAATAAGAAAGAAGAGAAGGGACTTTGATCGTGATGGAAGTTATGACAATGTGCCGCTCGATTTTGATGCTTCAGATAGCAGGTTGGGGTTGCAATCTGGCAGTGGAAGCTGGTTGCTATCAACTGATGATTTTTCTACATCATGGACTTATGTGAGTTTCTTTCCTTTACCATCTATGTTTGTTTTTACGTGTTTTGTTGTGGTAAAATGACCTTGCAACTTTTGCTTTGGAAATCGTTCATGTTATACTTCTTTCATGGGGTGAGGAATGTGCATTGCATGCAAGATATCCTCATAAATCTTTCGAACATATGCCATTTTTATAATGCTGAGACCAAAAGTTCTGCCTAAAGAGCTCTTATCATTCCTACTGGATGATCTCAAAGTGAATAACAAGTGAACCCCATCGTGCAAGAAAAACCCGACGTAAAGCATCTACTTTATCGGGCCGCTGAAAATAAATTAATACATAAATCAGTAAATAAATAAATAAATAATGCCGAAAAAAGATTATTTACATTTTTAGTATAGTATTAAACAAATTTACCTCATTGCGTAGAGTATGAACCTCATTCTGCAACGATGAAACAATCTCACGTATAGCGGCTACCTCATCACGTAAAGTAGATATCTCACCACGTAGCGCACCATTTTCATCGCGAAAAACATCCACCTCACCACGTAAAGATCATACCTCATCACTTAGCGCATCATTTTCTTCACGAAAAGTACTGACCTCATGACGCAAAGCACCGACCTTATCACGTAACTCCCCTAACTCATCTCGTGGAGGTGGAGAACAGGGAGATAAATGTCGTGGCATCTTTACCGATCACCTATCATGAAGTGATGGTGGAGAAGAGGCTCGATGATGTGATGGAATAAGTGATGGTGGAGGTGGAGAAGAGGCTCGATCAGGTGATGGCTCTGGGTGTCGAGCTGTAGAATCGGCCCGATCAGGTGATGGCTCTCGAAGTAGGGGGTGCTCATCATCCGTCCCATCAAAAAAACGCTTACTAGCTTGCCACTAATCAGTGGCAAGCTCAGCCTCTGTGGGTGTCAGCCTCTGTAATGGATAGTTGGCCTCCTAACAATATAAAAGCTCAAACAAAGTTAAACGTGTACTAGTAATAACTTGTTTATATATGGTAGTATTTGTGTGTTAACTTACATCATTTATCGTCGTATATGGGAGTAACTCTTCCCAATCCAACAGGCGGATCCTCCTCCAGGTAATAGCCCTAGGAATATCATTTGAATTTTTTATCGCATATGTCTGCATGCTGGGGAAAGCCTCAAATATTCAAATCTACAAACAATATAATACACAAACATCAATAATTGTTAAATAATTAATTATAAATTTGGAAATTTTATATAGAAATTCTTACCTTAAAGGCCCAAATAAAGCCTGCCAAAGTGTATTTAGAACCATCGCCCCGTAAACTTTTTCGGTCCTCAAAGGCAGACGACAACTTCTTCCAGGTAGTTTTCCATAGATATAAACCCCACGGAAATAGGTTTCATGCATTTAGGTCCTCTACCAATAATATTAGGTCCTCAGAAATAGGTTGCCTGCCCTCTTTGCCTAAAAAGCTGGCATGCAAAAGTAATAAATGGCATACTCGGACAACATCAAGGTCATCCATCCGAGTAAAACCATCTTTAACAAATAATCTCTTCAAGTCGTCGACGTGTAAACTCGGCTTCAACTTTTCCAGCTCAGGAAAAACCCGAGATAACCATGATGGGCGGGAGATATGACTAGCGTATCGGGTTACTTCATCGTATCTGAAGCGTAGACCAGTGATTAAGCAAAACTCCTCCCGCCCAAAATAAGTATCACCGGAGGAAAATGAAACCATATCTCTTCATCACCACGTTGTATCCTCTTGGGTAGATCGTTAGTCATGGTCTAAAGAAACAAATGTGTCAACATAGCATCTCCACCCGGATGTTGTACTTTCATCCATGGCCCGAAGCAAGTATCCTCAAACAAATTTCATTATAAAGGTGTAAGCGTCGACGCAATTTTAGTGGCTAGGCTTAATTTATTCCTTAAGAACCTATAAACAGACACGATATTAAACAGTGAAAAAAAAGCCAAATATAATTCAAGCTAGCACGGTATTCACCCAAGTCATTATTCTATCATAATTCACAAAATGCATCAGATAACATTCCAGAAGTAAGCACTTATAAAACATTTAAAAGGACAACATATAGGTTTAGCACAGGTTCAAGGACAACATAAAGAGTAGTAGTTTATTCTTGAAACTTAAATTCGCAACACTGTGAAGTTAGTATTTGTCTTTGTTTTTTGATTGAAGTAATGCAATTCATTCAAGTTTCAATTTGTAGAAGAAGAGTAGTTTCTGAAACTTAAATTCGTAATGCGAAAATGAAAATCGCAACGCGAACATGAAAATCGCAATGCGAAAATGAAAATCGCAACGACAAAATCGCAACGCGAAACTAAATTTGCGTTGCGATTTTCATTTTCGTGTTGCGATTTTCATTTTCGTGTTGCGAATTTAAGTTCAAAAACTATTCTTCTGCAAATTGAAACTTGAATGAATTGCATTACTTCAACCAAAAGACAAATACTAACTTCACTGGGTTAAAGACTAAACAGTTTAGTAGTATTGACAGCAACCGAATGAATTTACTAAGCAATCTAAGTGAAATTGTTAATCTATATATTGAAATTACCAGTAAATTTATCATCAATATAAGAAAAATATAATAATAATAATACAAAAATTTCAAAATAAAAATAAGAGATTAAAAAAATAACCCTCGGTGGTAGATTTTCCATTTCTGACCGTAAATGGTTGTGAGGGTTGCTATGAGAGATGGAGATAAACGGATTTCATTGGAGACGGGGACGAATTTCGTCGGAGATTGGGACGGATGTCGCCGTAGTGAGTGAGAGATGGAGATGAGAATGAGTTGTGATTTAGGGTTTTAAGTTATGATTTGTGATAATACTGTTTACATTTGTGTTGCGAAATTAATATTGCGAAAATAAACGCGCTTTGACTTCTGTGTTGCGAATTTGACTTCTGTGTTGCGAATTTGACTTCTGTGTTGCGATTTACAAATTAGCATTGCGATTTACATATTCGCGTTGTAAATTTGGAAAATCGCAATGCGGTTCATATATTCGCGTTGCGAATTTGGAAACTGGGTTGCGAAATTAGAGTTCGCGTTGCAAATTTGAGATCGTGTTGCGAATTTGTTGGTCATTTTCGTAAATCCAAAAAAAAATTGGTTAAAATCGTATGTTATAAGGCATTTTCGGTCACTGAGGTTATTTTGTCTTAATTATTTGTACAATATCAATAACAGAGCTTCACTGTACGGATTTTATTTTATTTCTGATTGGGGCAAAATATGGTACGGTTTAGTTATTTCCATTTTCTCTTGTGTTATTTAGAAATTGATTACTGTTTATGTTAGGCTTTTGCTGATTGCAAATACCCAGAATTTCAAAAGGTTGTAGGATCTGGCTTACTATGCTAGCTAGTTTCAATAGCCAAGAAATAAAATCCCATTCGAGCACTTGAGCTTTCTCGACCCGGTGCATAAGGTTGAACCCTTTTACCATGCCAGTGCATGTTGCACACGGCAAAAAATGTGCTTTTACAACACCCGGAATTAGGGAAATTCTCTTTCTGTTTCTGATCCAAGACTTTGTATTGGATATCTGTTCTTGAAATTGTCTGCAAAAATTAGTTTATCAGAATGGGGGGAAACAATGAAATAATGAAATCCTGAGAATTTATTGTCCGAGATGATTTTATGAAGGTTTTTGACATTACAAGATATAGCATCAACCATCTGGTTTGGTTGGGAAAAAAGTATGTTTTGATTGAAGACATCTCTTCAGATGATTATGTCAAACAAGTCCAAGAGCTGAACGAAGTACAAACCAGTATCTAATTGGAATACGGTGTTGATACAGAAACTTCAGTCCAGATCTCACAGGGATTCATCACCAGATATCCCTTCAATATTGCCCAGCAAGGACAAAAATGGCCGATGAAGGAAGCTAAAGAGGGGGGATGGGGGAGATCAATTTTATTAGAGCATTTTTTTCTGATGAGCAAGTGAAATAAGTTTGAAGATTTAAATGGAGTACAAACCATTGAATAACTTAAATATGTTACATTATTGATTCTGAAACTACAGGCCAGATCCTACAGAGCTTCATCACCAGATATCAATTCGATAGCCGCATCAGATTCATCGTGCCCTACAAGGCTGAAAAAGGTGATGAATGGAGGCTAAAGAGAATAGGGTGTTTGAAATAAGACTAGTACCATAATATGAAAGGATGTTAATGTAGGTTAGAACGCAAAAGCCTTTTCTATGAGATATTTTAAGTTTTCCTCTAGCAGAACTGGAATAATGACAAACTTCAAGAAGCAGTATTAACTTACCCAACGCCACATATGTTGGCAAGCTAACATACTTCGGACATGACGTCTTTGAAGCCAAACAGTTCCGAGGTTGTAACAGAAAAAAATAATTTCAACACATGCATCAGTTCTACGATAAAAAGAGAAGTTTAATATACATACATAAATGTTGAAGTACAATTAAGATTCTTCCACATACTCAAGAATTCATATTGGATATTTCTGCTAGTCCATAGCAAAGGTCCAGATGATCAAATTTGTTACTCAAAAAGTAGGATAAAAGGTGAGGTTTTTTAGAAGGAAACTCCAGAGATAAAGCATGATGTATTAGTTTTTTTTTGCTCTGGGAACCACTAGCGAATATGATATTTTCCTAGCTAGAAGTCCAATCTATGCAAAGAATGTTGACTGTAAACAGTTCAGGTACTTCGACTTTGAACTACATGGGGGTACAGATCAAAGCGTACTAAATCGAACCTTGAAATCCTTATAGAAGCATAAACGAATTTCCTCCACATCATGTTTTGAACAAATCACTTCTGGTGTTGCCCGGAAAGAATTCTCAATGGCAGAGACAATGCCTCCAAGGGGATACCTTTCACTATTAGAAGGAACATATCCAGCTTCATTCAATATTTTCTGGCATCAAATGATTGTACAAGTGAACTATTAGTCAAATTGATAAACAGGTAAAAAACAAACTGTTTCAAATATTAAGTAATCTGGAATATGATTCCAACATAAAATCTATTACAAACTACAACCAAAAAGATGACAATTAATTTTACTCTGCAACAGTCACTGATTTTTAAGGAATAAATCTGTAATCTGTTCTTTATACTTTATGACAGAATCAACTTTACTCTGTAACCACTAGGCAAGGAAACAGGGTATCGCATCAAGGGTATAGGTAGCAATCACAATAGTTAATATTTTCTTGATCAGTTAAATAGATGTGCAATTATATTTTCTATGCAAGTAGAAAAAAACTAACTAATGTCTAATAGGAGTTTAAACTTTAACAATTTTGATATTACATAAAAATCAGTAATATTCATCTTTTTTTTCAACTAAATGCGGTTATGGACTAGATGGAGCCGCATGATACATGCTAAGCAAACCTTACAAAATCCAAGTTCATAAACTACACCTTTATAGCAATAAAGGTTATATTTTGAAATGTAAAAGAACCTACAGATTCATTCCTTGATTGTAGCACTAAATTAGTTGCTCCGAATGGCAGGTGCAGTTAACTCTTTCGCTAGTAAAACAATCACAAAATTAACATTCAGTCCCAAAACCAAAAATGTCACAGGCATGAAACATAAAAAGTTTGCTTTTCTCAGTTAGAATTCAATCATAAAAAATCAGGAAAAGAAGTGATGAATTTCACTATCATCTCATACTTTGGGCTACATCATAGGAGTATGTATTAACCCCAATCAGAATGCAAAAACATGTAATTGATTCTACAGTTTGGCTTTTAGTATAAAACTTTCAACCAGATAAAGTGTTACATGCAATTGCAATTAGCAACTCCCGTAGATGAATAGTTAGGGTACAACGAGAAACACAGGGTTGATTCAGGGTGTATAAGATTAAACAAGGTTTTCTAAAACTTACCGTGACATTATATTTGAAGTAAACATTGAGGGCTGTTAAAAAAGTGTATTCATCTCGAATTACAGAAGAGGAGCAAGTTCCATGCTTCTCTGCAAGTGAAAATGCAATACTTATAAGCACCAAAACTAAGTACAGAGATAAAAGAGCACATGTACACTTTTCTCCGTTTTATGCATGCATGGGATGAACAAGTGTCAAAAGTGACTTGATTCGATTAATTCATTCATAGGAATTTTACACTGGTTCATATACACCTCATAAGCCTAAGTTAGGAAACTCTAAACTAGGAAAGAGACTGATTTTAGAAATATTTGACGTAAAATAAATCCCTCAAAGTTAGGAATTACAATCACTAACATATTTACAGAATATCCTAGTTAGTACAATCAATATTCCTTGTTTAGGAAATTGGAATCTGACACTCCCTCTCAAGCTGGGAAGTGGATATCATCCCTTCTCAACTTGCTCACTAACTTTTGGAAAATCTTTCCAGACAATCCTTTGGTAAGTATATCTGCCAATTGACCATCAATGGACACATAAGGAGTATAGATTAGGCCACTGTCAACTTTCTCTTTGATAAAATGTTTGTCAATTTCAATGTGCTTTGTACGGTCATGCTGCACTAGATTGTGGACAATATTGATGAATGACTTATTATCACAATACAGTTTCATTGGACCTTCCCACTTGATTTTCAAATCTTCCAAAATGATTTTTAGCCATAACAACTCACAAATTCCAAATGCCATTGCCCTAAATTCAACTTCTAGACTAGATCTAGCCACAACATTTTATTTCTTACTTCTCTAACTCACAAGGTTGACCCCTAGGAAATTACAATAGCCCGAGGTTGATCTTTTCTCAACTTTAGACCCTATGTAATCTGCATCAGTATAGGCCTCAAGACCTAGTTTCTCCTCTTTCTTAAATAAGATTCCCTTGCCTGGTATGCCCTTTAAGTACTATAAGATTTCGTACACAGACCTAAGATGTGACTCTTTGGGGTTGTGCATGAATTGGCTTACCACACCAACTCACAGGCAATATTCGACCTAATATGTGACAAGTATATGAGCTTTCCCACTAGCCTCTGATAGGAACTTTTATCAACAACTACTTCTTCTAATGCATCTCTAAGTCTGTGGTTGATCTCTATAGGAGTCTCTACTGGTTTGCATCTCAGCGTGTCTGTTTCTGTCAACAAGTCAACAATGTATTCATGCTGATATATGAAGATTCCTTCTCGAGAATGTGTTACTTCGATGTCGAGGAAGTATTTCAACTTACCAAGTTCTTTAACTTCAAATTCCTTTACTAGGCGTTTCTTCAAATCTTTCATTCCTTCCAAATCATCTCCTGTCACTATAATGTCATCTACATAGACTAACAAGGTTGTCACTCACCCTAAAAATGAGTGTTTTACAAACAGATTGTGATCACCTTGGCTCTGTTTATACCCAACTTGTGCATTACCTTGGTAAACCTTTCAAACCAAGCTCTCGAGGATTGTTTTAGTCCATATAAACCTTATTTAGCCTGCATACCACTTGTTCAATATTTGGACTAAACCCTAGTGGAAGATCCATATAAACTTCATTCTCAAGCTCACCATGTAAAAAGCCATTCTTGATGTCAAATTGTTGTAATTTCCATCCTCGATTAGCAACTATTGACAACAACACTCTCACAGTATTCATCTTTGCAACAGGGGCAAACGTTTCGAGGTAGTCTATTCCCTACATTGGAGTATATCCTTTAGCAACTAGCCTTGTTTTGTACCTCTACAAAGAACCATCTAATTTGTACTTCACTGTCAACACCCATCAGCATCCCATTGATTTCTTTCCTTTTGGCAGCTCCACCAAGTCCCATGTCTTGTTCTTCTTAAGTGCTTCCATTTCAACTTTCATGACAGTTTTCCAATTCTCATCATTTAAAGCCTTAGATACAGTTTTGGGAATAGGGATAGAGTTTAGGTTAGTAAGAAAGGATTTATGGTTGGGGATAAGTTTTTTATGACATGAATAAGTATAAAGGAGGTTTTATGCAAGCTCTAGTTTATTTTCTAATAGAAATGGGAAAATCATTTAAATCAGAATTTTCAGTGGAAGTTGTATTTCCATTATTGGGATTAGGTTCAACAGTAATTACCTCAGGTTGTATAGGAGAGGAGGATGGTTGAACCTGCACTAGTGCCTTCCTTCTTGAATAAACTAGTAGAGGGCAAGTAGTATCATGAATCCTTTGTTGTGTTTTTGGGGTATAAGGTTCTGTCTCAGGTTGTATGGTTTCAACTTAGGCTGGCTCAGGTTGGTTGGTAGGCTAGTGTGTAATAAGGGGTTATTGGGTAGGTATTGTAGTAAGGGGTTGTTGGTGTGTAATAAGAGACCGCAGGGTAAGAGCTGAAAAATCAAAGAGGAAGAGATCTTTGTCCTTATCTTCTGTGAATGAGATCTCCCCCTGAAGATAAGAACGGGTAAAGTAATTTCTTCTTCTGCAAAAGTAACATCAATAGATACAAACTGTTTTTTTTGGGAGTATGATAACACCTGTACCCATTTTGGGTGGAAGGATAACCGAGAAAGATGCATTTGATTGCATGTGGATCAAGTTTCCCTCTGTTTTGATAATGTACATGGAAAAATACCACACAACCGAATATTTTAGGAGTGAGGTTATTTGAGGTATTGAAATTAGGAAAGAATGTTGTTAAAGCTTGTATAGGACTTTGAGACTCAAGGACTTTTGTAGGCAACATATTTTTCATATTAGTAGTAGTTAGGACAACCTCCCCCAAGTATTGTTTATGAATATTTTTCTGGAATAATAGAGCTCTTGTAATAGCTAAAATATGTCCATTTTTTTCTTTTGGCTATACCATTTTGTTGGGGTGTACTAACGCACGATGATTCATGTATGGTGCCTTTTTTTGGAAGTATAGTGAGAGAAATTGATTGAAATAATCTTTGGCATTGTCTGACTGAAACCTCTTAATTTCAACACCAAATTGGGTTTTGATCATATTGTAAAAAGTTTATAAGGTAGAGATTACATCAAATTTTTGTTTTAAAACAAGTATCCAAGATACATGATACAATCATCAATAAAGTATAAAACCACCGAGCCCCAAAAATATTTGGAATAGAGGATGGTCCTCAGACATCACTATGAATAAGAGTAAAAGGAGAAGTTCTTTTATTGTTTGTTGGAAAAGAAGCATGTTTGTGTTTTGCAAGTTCACAAACATCACAATGAAGGTTTTCAACTTTTAACCTTTTAAACAAAAAAGGAAACATGATTTTTAAGGGTGAGGGTTTCGCTTACAACAATATCTCCTTGATCAGGCACTATAATTATTGAACCATCAGTAATAATTATTTTTTTATTACTAGGATAAGGTGTTTATAAGATAAAGTTTTATGAGGGTGGGTCATATGGTATGTGGCTCCTGAGTCGATGATCCAAGAACTTTTGGTGGGTATATATGAGACTTTAGAAGTTTGAAAATAGGATATACCTGAAAAAGCTAAACTGCAAGTACCTATTGAAGACGGTTTTAAAGTAATCCCAACAGGCTCTTTAGCTTCTCAATCTCCTCTATATTTAACTCTACAGGTGATTCTTGAGAATTGCTCTCTCCAATCTATTGTTTCGCTGTGTATGTCTGCCCTTGCCACTTTGGTTGCCCATTTTTAGCAAAAAAATTTATATTTGTTGTTTGTGGCCTTCCATGGAGTTTCCACGTTTTTCTTTAGTATGGCGAGGTTTCTTGCAATATATATGCACTAGAGAGAGTTTTTGTTTAGTAGCCTTGTGAATTCAGTTTGTCTACTATCTTTACTGGTTGATTGTTTCAGGCCCCCAAACCTTTTTCCATTTACAATCTTTATAATCAAGGTTGACCCTTCCACCTAACTATTCTTAATCATAACTTATTTTCTTCATTCCTCAGCCTGAACAATTGATATTATTTCATTTAGTGATGGTAGGTCCTCATTTCTAAGTATTTGAACCCTTACTGCATCAAACTCAACATTTAGTCCCACAAAAAAAACATAAATTCGATATTTTTCAACAAACCTTTTAAGAAGTGTTGCATCTTCACTACATCTCATTTGGATGCACTGATAATGATCAATTTCCTGCTATAGGTCTTGCAATAGGTTGGAATATTCAGTAATAAAATAACTTCCTTGCTTGGTATATGAAATCTTAGTCTTGATTTCATAGATTTGTGCAGCATCTCGGACCTTTGAATATGTATGCTTCATTGTTCCCCATATCTCATTGGCTGTGTTAAGGAACATACAAGTGTCACTAATTTTGGGCACCATAGAGTTTTACAGCCAAGAGATCACCAACGAATCTTGCTCATTCCAAGCCTCAAACTTAGGATTTCCTTATTCAAGTCCATTTTTGAGTAGATGACTCAATTTTCCCCCTCCCCTTCAAGAACGTGCGAATCAGTTGAGATCACTTCAGGTGTTTCTGCCCATTTAGTCTATAGGTTTCCTGGATATTCTAGCAATCTGAGAAAAATTCTTGATGAATCTTCGATAAAAGCCAATATATCCTAAGAAACTTTTAACTGATTTCACATTGGTGGGAGGTGGCAGCTTCTGAATAGCTTCAACTTTAGCCTTATCTATTTTAATGCCACGACTAGAGATACGATGCCCCAACATTATGACATCAGTTACCATGAAGTGACATTTCTCCCAATTTAAAACGAAATTGGTTTATTCGCATTGTTTTAACACAACAGCCAAATGAGTAAGGCATTAGTCAAAATCATTCCCAAAAATAGAAAAGTCATCCATGAATACCTCTAGGTAGTTTGCAATCATATCAGAGAATATCGCCATCATGCAACGTTGGAATGTTGCTAGAGCATTGCACAAACCAAACAACATTCTTCGAAATGAAAAAGTACCATAAGGGCAGTTGAAAGTAGTTTTCTCCTAGTCTTCAGGTGCTATGGCAATTTGGTTGTAACCACTATACCATATGAGAAACAATAGAAAACTTTGCCGACTAAACGATCAGGCATTTGATCTATAAATGACAAAGAGAAATGATATTTCCTTGTTGCTTTCTTGAGCCTCCTATAATCCATACAAATTCTCCAACCAGTAGTGGTCCTTGTTGGCACCAATTCATTCTTTTCATTTGTCACCATAGTAATGTCGTCTTTCTTTGGAACACATTGCACAAGGCTAACCCAATTACTGTTTGAGATTAGGTATATGACTCCATCATTCAACCATTTTATACTCCCTTTGAACAACTTCTATCATGATCGGATTTAACCTTCGTTGTTGCTCGACTGAATTACTGTTAGGATCTTCCAAAAAGATTTTATGCATACAAAATGTTGGATTAATGCCTTTAATATCAGTGATGCTCCAAGAAATTGATCGCTTGTGTTGTTTCAGAACAATAATCAACTTAGCTTCCTGTGATGCTTCAAGCTTTGCTGCAATGGTGAATGACAAAGTATCATTGTCTCCAAGATAAGTATACTTCAAATGAGTTTTTCAAAGTACAAATAGGATAACCAAGGAGTTCGAATGATTTAAAATGTTGCATGCAATTGCCCTAAGCTCCTTCGTCCTCAACTATTTCTTCAATTGTTGCTACAGTGTTTGTAGCATCATGTATGTTGTGGCATTCATTACAATGCTCTTGCATAAACACATCAATCAAATCAATCAAATAACATTCATCATTATTATCAACATATGAAACATTATTCAAGACATTAAAAGTAATGTATTCATCATTCAAACACATAGTAAGTTCCCTTTTTTCCATATCAATCAAAGTTCGGTCGGTGGCAAGAAATGGGCAACCAAGTATGATGGGAACATCTTTGTCAGCTTCGCAATCCAAAATGATGAAGTATGTGGGAAAATGACTTGTCTACTCAGATCAACATATTCTCTATGATGCCACTAGGATGCACGGTGGATTAATTGGTAAGTTGCAAAGTAACGGTTGTAGTCCTTGCTTCTTTACTTCCAAATTTCCTAAAAATTGACAATGACATTAAATTAATGCTAGCACCCAAGTAAAATAAAGCTCTTCCTACAAATAATCATGTAACACCCCCAACCCGTACACGACCCGGATACGAGTCTGAGATGTCACATTGACTTTTTAAAACAATATTCTTACAAAATAACAAAACATTTGAACTTATATTAAGAAAATACAATAATATACTATTAAATTATGTTTCATTATAAAAATTTAAGGCAAAAATGTTTTATGAATAGTAATATACGGTATGAACAGTACCGTTAATAGTAATGAACAATACCATGATTAGTGCTACAGTGTACCGATACACTGCTACAGTGTACCGATACACTGCTACAGTGTACTGTTGCACTGCTACAATGTACCGATGCATAAAAATATCTAATATAAATTGCGTATCAATGCACTACTACAGTGTACTGATGCACTGCTACAGTAACTTCAGCTCAAATTATATATAAAACTCATAAAAATTAAACTTTCATCACTATACATTTACCATTTACATAAATACATTTAAAACATTCCAAAACTTGATCAGAGCACACATGTTTAATTTAAAGATTTTGTTTACATGCCAACCTAATTTATCACATAATAATACATACTGTTTAATTTACTTCTGATATGATAGTTATAGGAGTAATGTTGTCCCAACTGTCTAACCTTGCTTGTCTATCCTCTATGATCCTATGTGTGAAACACTCACACGCTAAGTCATCGACTTACTGAGGCATAATAATAATGACAATAAAATATAATGAAAATGTCATAATGAAATGCAATATCATGAAATCATATATTCAATCCATGCAAGTCACATAACCATGTATCTTACCCATGATCTTATTAAATTATCCATCATGAATTCAAATCAATAAGTTCAATATCCCATGATACAATATTGAGAACCTGAGGTATGTGAGTACTGTGAGGTTGTGCACTATGCTATCACCACAGCTCGTATAAATTTTCACCGAAGTGCTACGTAGAATTTTGTCCCGAAAGACCACGTAGAAATTTGCACCGAAGTGTCGCGTAGAATTACACCGTAGTGCCATATAAGATTTATCCATAAGAACCACATATAAATTCCTTAATAATCATATACATATACAAAGGATAAAGTAGGTGTCTCAAAAGACCTCATACATGTTCCAAAGAATACATATATGTCTCGAAGGACCACGTAGACCCTCTACTCTTGGCATGCCAACTATACCTATAGTTCTCATCTACATAACATGGGCTTTCAATTTTCACATAGTTTATATCTTGTAGACATATCATTTCCATTCCTTTATCACATAGCTCATATAACTCTTCCTGCATATCCATGTCACATAATGCATATAATATGAATTTATGTCATGTATCATAAGATGGAATGCAATTATATATCAATATATTAAATCTAGACTTATCACAAGTCTAGAACTGAATATACAACTATATTCATGCTATGCATATGCACTCACCTATATCTCTTTGCCTTTCCCTCGATCAATCTTACTTGTCACTTGTTCCGGAACCCGTTTAGGCTCGATATCTACATAAACATAATTTCTGAGAGGATTATCAAAAGCCTAAACCTTATAACTTGATACTAATAGCTTAAACGAATTTAATGAATTAATATTCAAATTTTCCTTTAGGGGTGTACCGATGCACTATGGGTGCATCGGTACCCAAAATAGCTTCGAAATTTTCATGCATCGATGCCTACCGATGTGTATCGATGCACCTTCAAAATTGGTCTTAGTGCATCGGTACCCATTCATAGTGTATCGATGCACCTATCAATAATAAACTGGTTTCACCCGAAAATCATCCACACTTCACCCAAATTTTCATGTATACAACCCTTATTATGCTATTAAACTCATCTATAACAACTTTAACTAATTTATATCATTCCAACACTTTAGAATCTCCCATATTTCATCCAAATTCTTAAAGTTAAGAATCATACCCAATTTTTCATGTTATCCAAACTTTGATTTAACACTTATAACTTCTTATTCACACATATGACAAGTCAATTTCAGCTTCTAAATCCATTTATCAACTCTTTTCCAGAAATTTATTTAGAAACACATTCCCTTTAATCTCTTATAACTTCTCCATCTTTTTATTATAAGACAACTTAAGCTTTCCTTAAGCTTAAGTATCACCTAAGGATCATAACCCAACCTTTAATTTAACAAATAATCAACTAATAAGAAACTCACCTTTGCTTGTATGCTTCACGGTTGGAGAAGAAAAAGATGAAGAAAGAAGAGATAAGAGTTATTTGGAAACATTTGTTTACTACACATGCTCCACATGGGTATTATAATACCCAATAATTATTATTTTATTCTTTCCTTTCTTCAATGGCCCTTTTACCCCTTTCCTTCTCATTCATTTGTTAATTCATCCTACACAATACATTTCAATTAATTCCTTCACTTTTTAATTTATCTAATATGGCCATTGAATTTTAAAATCTTACACTTTAATCACTAACCTGATATTGAGGATGTTACAAATCACCAATAATGCAAGGAATAGTGAAACTCTCTGAATCTTTGAGCTTTGGTGGCAATCGACTCATTGTCATAGTTCTACATCCTTCAGTAAGTGCAACAGTCTCAAATTCCCTAAATCTTCTTTTCATGGAAAGAACTTCTCGTATGAACTTGATGTAATTTAGGTTTTGCTTCAATGTGTCAATCAACGGAACGTTGATTGTCAATTGTCGAAGTACATCAATAAATGCCTTAAATTGTTGATCTTCCTTGATCTTATTAAATCGTTGAGGTAATGGTAGAGGTATCCTTGTTTGTGGTTTTTGTGGCATTGTTGCTGATGAGGCGTCTGGCAATATAGTAGGCATTGCTACTGGAAATGGTCTAAAATTACTACAATGTCCTACTTTTCTTGCTGTGACACTAACAGTGAGTATTTCAAGATCGACTTCCATGTTGTTGGCCTTCTCATGTTTTGTAACCTATTCATCAATAGTACTCTTAGGATCCTCAACAGGTTTTTCAATGTGAAGGTCACTTCGAGTAGTAATGGCCTTGCAATGCTTATTGCATTGAGCTTTCCATTGCTCTTTTGGATTTTCAGTATCGATGGGCAATTCTCCTTGTGGTTTATTACTCAAATCATTCACCAATTGACCAACTTGATTCTCTAAAACTCCTATTGATGTTGATTGACTTACCATGTACTCCTTCATTAAGACTTCAAGAGAAGAAACATTGGTGGATTGTGTTGAAGATTATCCTTGATAACTCTGCCTATGTTATGGTTATGTGGCCTGTTACTATAACTTAGGTTGTGGCATCACCTGTTGCTGATTGTAATGATGCTACTGAAGATTTGCAATATTTTAACTCATTCAAGATAAATTGGGATGGTTGCGGTAATTAGCATTATAAGTGCTTCCATAGGAATTTTCATTCATATTATAATTCCTCACATAGAATTCGGATTTGGGATTTTGAGTGTAACACCCCCAACTCGTACCCGATCCGGCTACGAGTCCGAGATGTCACACTGACTTTTCAAAACCTTTACTTGAACAAAATAGTAAATAATTTTAAAACTTTTACTAAATACAATTAACTAATTTACTTAAAAGTAGTATCATATGATTTTACAAACCAATTAGAGCATATCAAATTCCAAAACTTTATTTACATGCCAACTACCTCTATATACCAATTACATATATTTTCTGATCTGTACTTTGTAAAGGAGATACTGACCTGTCTAGCTCCACATTGCTCTCTATATTCTTTTCGAACCTACGTGTGAAACAATCACACGCTAAGTCGATGACTTAGTGAGACAAATAAAACATATAATAAAAATCATAAAACATTCTATATAACAAAACACATGAACATTTAATACTAACTTATCATACAAAATCATATAACAATTTCATACAAAATCACACATCTTTTTATATAACAAATACACTCATGTACATATATCATCATCTACTTTCTTAGCATTATCATATATATTATTATCATTATTTATATCATTATCATCAAATTATTTATCACATGATCTTGTATTTATCATTTCTGCATATCATATAAGACATATATCATTTCACCTAGAACACCCATAACATCATACAATTCATATAACACATTTCGTATAATCAAAAACATATCCATCATATATATATATATATATATATATATATATATATATATATATATATATAATATTTGTTATGGTTTCTTTAGTAGCCCATGATACACTAGTGAGAACTAAATATATTTGAGTGCATTGAGGTTATGCACAAATACTGTCACCACAGCTCGTATAAATGCACCGAAGTGCCGCGTAGAATTGCACCGTAGTGCCACGTAGAATTACACCGTAGTGCCAAGTAGAATTACACCGTAGTGCCATTTAATAATGTCTATAAGGACCACATATCATTCCTTAAGAATCATATACATATGCCAAGGATCATATAGGTGTCTCAACAGACCCCATACATGTTCCAAAGAATACATATATGTCCCGAAGGACCGCGTAGACCCTCGACTCTTGGCATGCCAACTATACCCCTAGCTCTCATGACACATAACATGGGCATTATCATTTGTTTCATTTCATATTCACATATTCATATTACTTATCTCTTATCGCATGTCTGATCTCTTATAATCATGTAATCACATAGCTCATGTCATTTCTTATGAAATCACACATATCATGTAATACATATAACTCCTATACTTTCTCATATATTCAGATAGGTAGTATCATAGGACTTATATCTTTTCATATGGTTTATGTTCTATTCTCTTATATTCACATACATGTAATACATATCAAACATGTTTACATAAATCATTTCTATATAATTCACATGTACTTACATTCTTTTTCATATACTCACATAGTCATATAATATAATATTTCATATGACCTCATATATCACATCGCTTATATACATATCCAAATATTCATAGATACATATCACTTAAAGTATTCCTATTTACATAATTTATGGTCATATAGTTCCTATCACAAGTCACTTATCTTATCTCTTCTTCTCATATGTTCATATTTATCATACAACACATAAGTTTTATTACATATTTATATCACATTCATATATCACTAATTCATAATATAATTTACATCGCATCATCTATCTTATTCTTTATTTCTTGGTATGCACTTATATTACATAACCTATATTATACTGATAAACATATATATTACTTCTATTATTTCTTTTATATACAAATTAATCAATTTACTTAATTCAATTTCATATAACTACTATAATTTTCTCATATCACTCCATATTCAAGTTTCCTAATTGATACATTATTCTCATTTCATTCTATAACTCAATCTTATTTAGTTTCTTTCAATTCACATTAAATCATTTAACGCTATTATATTAAATTCTCATAATTAATTATACCACTATGTACACTCATAATCCCATTATTCATATAACTTTTCCACATAATTACCTAGTTTCTATCGTTTCTCGTGGATTCACTTTCATCATATTCTTTTATTTTTACATATTTTATTTCATAATCCTATACTCCCTTTATCATATGATTTATGTAGGTTCTCTTATAACTCTTCATAAACATATATTTTCCATTCTATATATTACGTAGATCTTATCATAGGACTTATTCTTTATACTTATATAAATTATAACACATACAAGAACATATCAGCTCATATAATCAATCATACCTACATTTCATGTCATTCACCTACTTATAATCAACACTTCATGCATAATAAAACAACTATCAGAAATAGACTTATCACAAGTCCAATTTCCTTATAATCCTATAAAATAAGATGCACTCACCTGGGCCTCACTAAGTTAATACTGATCTCTCATATTTCCCTTGATCGATCTTATTTTCCAAATGTTCCGAAACTGATTTATGCTCGGTATCTACACAAATATACAATTTAAGGCAATTTATCAAAATCTAACCTTATAACTTGATACTAATAGCTTAAACGACTTTAAGAAATCAACATTTCCATTTTCCTTTAGGGGGTATCGATACCCTCATGACATTCTGGAATTCTGCTCGTTTGACAGGGTATCGATACCCCTTTGAATGGGTACCGATTCCCCCTAGCCCAAAAATCATTTTTGAGCTCGAAAATCCACTTGATTCAATTCAAACGCTTCATCTTTCATCCCCTTTCATATTCCTAACTTACATATACATACTTAAACTCATTAATATTCATTTATCTCATCTATAACCTCAAAATTCCATCTTTCTTATGGAAATCAATAATCATACCAAAGTTTCCATGTTATCTAAACTTAATTATAACGCTTCTAACTTCTTATTCTTATAGATGACAAGTCAAATTCATCCTCCAAATTCGTTTAAACCTTCTTATTCAAAATTTCACTTAAAACCCCATATTCTTTAATCTCTTCTAACATCTTCATCTTTGAGTTTTTACTTATCTTTAGACTTCCTTAAGCTTTCTTACTTTCCAAATAATCAAAACAAACTTAGAATTCAAATAATAATCAACTAATAAAAATTCTCACCTTAGCTATTGGCTTCCATGCATGAAGAAGAAAGGAGAATAAGAAAACTCTGGAAACTCATTTCCCTCATTTCCCACGTTTTATATCCCTTAAAAGAGAAATAAAAATCTTCTCTTAGAAAAGACCATAATACCCTTATTACTTTCAAAATTTACTATTAAATCCAACCTCAAAATTCTCCAATTAAAATTCTGAACTTTTTAACTTATTTCGAAATTGAACATAATACTTTCAAAATTCACCTTTAAGTCACTAGCTCGATATTGAGGATGTTACATTGAGGGCACTCTTCATAGTTGTGATTATCTTCATAATAAACACAAGAAAGACTAGATGTGGTTTTTACCTCATAAATAATCCCTGGCTTTTGTAGCTTTTTGACCATATCTGTTAATGCTGAGATTTAAGAGACCATGAAATTGAAAGCGTCAGAATCCACTGCTGCAACATTGCGTCTTCCAAACATGTTCCTCGTATTGAGATATTGGTAATCATTATTTGATATTCTCTATAGAATATCATAAGCTTCATTGTGTGTCTTATCCAGTAACATTACATTGGCCAAAGCATCCACCACCATATGAGTTTGCATGTTCAACCCATTGTAGAACATTTCCATTTGCGTCCAATGTGAGAATCCATGCATTGTACTTTTCGTAACAAGTCTTTGAATTTCTCTCATGCCTCATACAAATTCTCATATTCTAATTGCTTAAAAGATATCAAGTCATTTCACAGCTTCACATTCATATTTGGTAGATTAAATCGCACCAAAAACTTTTATGCTAGCTTGTTCTAGGATGCTATAGCACTAGGTAGTAGCAAATTCAACCATGCTCTAGCTTTATTTCTCAACGAATAAAGGAACAACTTCAGCTTTAGTTCCTCTTCAGGAACTCCTTGCTGAATAAATGACTCACATACTTCCATAAATGCTCGAAGATGTGCTCGAGGATCTTTGATAAATGAACCATTATATTGCCTCATGGATTGTAGCATTTGAAACATCATTGGTTTTCACTCAAAATTGTAGCATGTATTGCTGGTCATACAATGCCAAGATGTAAATCATCAAGTGTTAGCACCACGTGCTCTCGAATAGGCCGAATGCGGTCATCCTGGTTATAAAATTATTGCTGATTGATTCTAGCTCTAGTTGGCATCTCATCGTTATTTTCATGTTATAGCGGAGGTAGAGCATTGTTACTATTTCCAACATTCATGTTTGATTGATTCTCATAGCTTTTCTTTGATAGTGACGGATTTTTCATTCTATTTCTAAATCAAAAGGCTCTATCTCATTGTCACCACGGAACATAAACCAACAAAACTAATAAAGATGAAAAAGTACATATAAAAAGAAAAAAAATAAGTATATAATAAAACTAACTATAATGCAAAATTGATGTTCCCCGACAACAGTGCTAAAAACTTGATACTATATAAGATGATATAGTAATTACGTAAGTATATGTATCGTTCAAGTAATAAAGTGGTAGCTTAAAAGAACTATGAGTGTAGAATCCTATAGAGAGCAAAACAAGTTGAAAAAGAGTTAAGTGAAGGAAAATTGATTGGTTTGGTAAACTAACAAACATGTAGAAAAATAAAACAATCAAGATAATACTGCAGCAAATAATAGAGCAATCAGACCGATGGACCTATAGTGTTGTTTTACTTGGTTGCTGGTAGAATAAATATGTTGTAGCAATATATTTATGAGTTGTAGTAATATATTTATGAGTTATGCAACAATTAACCCTTAACCTAACAAATTTAATTCTCATTAAAGCCTTATATTAATTGGTTAACAAAGCATAACACTTGGCATCATATATCTCTATATGAAATTGTTTACTCTCATAAACACCAATGCTAGGACTAGTAGCATGCAATCTCAATAATCTATATCTCTAAAAATTACCAAGATAATATACATTTTAAGATGCAAATTATCTCTAATAACATCTAATTAAAATTCAACTCATAAACATATAGTTTAAAGAAAAAACCATAAGTTAAGATATTCACCAAACACTTTATGTTCGGTACGAACTAAAAATAGAAAATTAATCATTCAACTTTAGCAAAGTGTATTTCCCTTCTCAAGTCAATAACACAAGTGTAAGGTTGAACCTCGATCGGTCACCATTACTACACGACTACTCCACTACTGCTAGTGCACTCTTTGCAAAAGACTTAGGCTGTCATTGTAGATCAAATGTGGTGGAGAGAAATATGAATGTGAATGAATTTCGATGTTGATAATGGTTCAAGGTGCTCTCCTATTTATAAATAAAGGGAATAGGCCCTCAACCAATGATTTTTCTCCACATTTCAGGTGGTTCTAGATCCCTTGATAGCTGCCCTCTTCCAGTTATTCATTCTAGAGTATTCCTCAAATCACTTGATGAGTCACCGATTACTACACAATTTGCTAAGCAATCTGGCACCACATTGTATCATGCATTACATGTGGTTTCAATTAATCCCCCAATATCATAGTACTAAATTTCAGCATAAAACATTAAAATCAAACCAACTTCCACCAACTTACTCTCATAATGCAAATCATGAAAAATATATAAAATTGGTCTTAATATGATCATAAAAATACTAAAGTTCAAGCTCAACCTAGGTAAAAATATCTTAAATGATAACTCTTTTGGAGAGTTATTATTGGGGATTTGGGTATTTAAGCATATTTGGGGTTTTACTTGATTCTTGTTTTAGATGACGCTTTTAGAGTAAAGTTTGTGTTTTATAGTGTTAAATGACCTTAAACAAACCTTTAAAGTTTTAGAAGTTGATTTGGGACCAAACTAAAGTGTTTGGAAGGATTTTTAAGTGTTTTCTGAGCCTATTTTTTAGGTTTTATGGTTAGGGTATCGATATTGGATAAATAGTATCGATACCAGTTGAACTAGGTTGATTTTTTTGGCATTTTATAATGGGAGTATCAATACTCTAAGTGGAAGTATCGATATCGCATCCCTGGTATCAATACTAAGGGTAACGATATCAATAATAGGGGTAAAATTTATAATCCATTAGTTATTTTTGGTACTAGTACTCATAGGAGTATCAATACTACAAGTAGAGTATCAATATTACCCCTTTTGGATGGTTAGAATTAACCTTGTTAAGGACCATAAGAGCTAAGGATTATCCGAAATGGTGGAACTTAGTTCGTGAGGGACATAAATGGCCAAATGGGCTAGGAAACCACTCATAGGAGTGGGTTACAACCAAAGTAACCATACTAGATGAACCACTTCCGAGTATCTTAAATCGAACATGCATTGAGTAATCTTGAATGAAGGATCATTCTGAAAGATATGCCAACATGTGAGACGATGAACAACGTGACTAGAGTGATAGAGGAAAATGAATACCACATGAACTTCTATAATCAAAGATGTGTAAGTTACCCTACCGGTTTAAGGGCGAATCGATGACAAATGTGACAAGAGCTACTAGGGACTCATTGTCAACGAACTAATCCTCAAATCAAGTGTTGGTCTAGTTGTAATATAGTAAGATAATAACGATGAATATGAATTTCCTTGAAGGCATAAAACACCAAAATATTATTAAGCCCTTGTATAACGTTCTAAGAGAGAGAACAAACGAAATAGTAGTAAGTCAGGGAGTTATCTCCCCTACTGGTGTTATAACTGATACTAATAGTATATGTGTGATAACCATAAGAACCTTATAAGATAAGATTCGATAAAACTTATGCCTTTGTTTGCCACTCGGGAAACGATGAGGACACTCGAGTTACTTGTGTATATATGAGGATCGTCCAATTGTTTGAGAAATATCTTGATATATCCAAATTAGTGTGAGGGCACTTTAAACGCTAGGTGGACGTAGGCTCTGATGTTACGTGACCCAAAGGCGTCCCAAGTACTCTACGGAGTAGACTAGCCAAACAAAGTGTCGATGATGTGTGACTCGGGCCTAGCCTAAGGTATTTTGGAGGTGTTGTATGACCTGGACCTCGCTTGAAGTACTTGGAAGATGCTGATTTTGTGTGATCCAAGTCTCTCCTAAGGTACCTCTAGTAAGCAAATAGGGGTGTGAGTTCTGTGATGCTATGTGACCTCGAGCTACACCATGATGCTTACTTGTTGTTTTATAGTTGTACCTGGCATCCTTGTGATATCGGGTACTACCATTGTATGTTGCATGATGATGCATAGTAGGATTATACTGAGGTTAGAGGTCTGGTATACGCTTACTTATAGCGAGGCCCTTAGTAGAGACTAAGGGAAGCGTGAGACTTACTCTAAAGAGGTAGAACTGTCAAGCCTTAAGTAGGTAGCACTTGATTAGGATCATGCTTGTATCTACTGCTTATTACCATGTCTTCTAGCATGCTTATGTTTATGTGATTCATATGCTGCTCTAAATTATCGATTATACTACTGGGATTTGTAAGCTCAACATTCGAATGTTTCTATTCACAGGTTAGTATATCGAGCCGTTCGAGGAGTATCGTCGTAGCATGTCTTTCAATATTCCTCATAGAGTACTGTTTAGTTACTTGTAATTGACATGTGTATTCATAGGACCCTTACTTGTCCATTTTAGATTGTAAACTCGAGTTGTATTATTTTATTTAAATTATGTGTCATGGACCTCCAATTTTATAAAAGTATTTTATTAGTGTATTTTACCTATTGATTTTAAATGATAGGTATGGTTATTGATTTCAAAAAAAAAATGGTTAGCCACTTTGGTAGTTTTGTGTGACATTCGAATCCTCCAGACTTTGAGTCGGATCAGATTAGGATGTTACATTAAGAGCACACCATGGAAGTTGCAAAACATTTTAACAACATTAAATTCTAATAAAAAAAAGGAAGAATTGATACAAGCTCTTATAAAGAATTTGTTGAGTTTATTTTAGATCTTCGAATGCGTCATAATTCACCCCCTTTCTTCGATGTTAATGTAACATTCCAAAATACGGGTTAGTGACTAAATTGTAAAATTTCAGAGTTTGGTGATTTAAGTAGGATATTTGTACAGTCCAATGATTTGTTCGGAAATATTTCCTGAAAGTTATTAGTAATTATCAAAGGAATTAAAGGGCAAAATGGTCATTTAGCATGAAAGATATTTTTTATCTCTTTATTAAGAGATAAATGTGAGTTGGGGAAAGAGTTTCTGAAAACTCTTTCTTCTTCTTTTCTTCTTCTCCAACGTGCAGGGCAAAGGTAAGGTTTTCTAAATTGTTGGTTATTTGTTAAATTAAAGATTAGGTTTTGATCATTAGATGATAACTAAGCTTAAGGAAAGCTTAAGTTGTCTTATAATCAAAAGATGAAGAAGTTATAAGAGATTAAAGAAAATGAGTTTTTATATGAAATCATGGAAAAGAGTTGATAAGTTGAATTTAAAGTTAAATTTGACTTGTCATCATCCTAATTAAGGAATATGAAGTGTTAGAATTGTATTTAGAACATATTGAAATTTGAGTATGATTCTTGAATTTCATATGAAGGATAGGATTTTGAAGTTATAGATGATTTTCATGGATATAAGTTGGTTTAAGTAATGGTAGTTGAATTTAATGACATGATAGGGGTTTAAAATAGAAGAATTAAGTGAAGAATTGATGATTTTCGGGGTTAAAATACCAATTCTGGTTAGAGGGAACCGATACCCTATGAAGGGAATCGATTCCCCCTCTTGGATGAAATTTTTCCAGAATGTCCAGGGGGTATCGATTCCCCTGGGGGGGGGGAATCGATTCCCCCTAAAGGAAAAATGAAATTAGGTTCAATAATCTGGCTTAAGTTGTTAACATCAAGTTTAAGGTTTAGGCTTCTGATAGTTGTTTTGAAATGTTATATTTATGTAGATATTGAGCCTAAACAAGTTCTGGAATAATCAAAGGATTAGAATTGATTCAAATCAAACAAGGCTAAGGTGAGTGCAATTTTTATTGTACTTATATTATTGAACGAACATTGGCTTGCGATGAGCCAGTGATGGAGTTACTACGGTAAGAAGTGACTCCTAAATTATTATTTGATTTCATGATTTTTATATGTGCATGAATACATGAAATGTGTATAGATTATTATAAATGTTACATGATATACATGCACATGATTATGCTATGAGACATGACCATGTGAAATGAGAAAAACTATGTGAATATATGAAATGACATATGAATATGCAAAATGTGATACATGTGATATGATATGAAATACATGGTTACACATACATGTGGTATGTGACAGAAGAGAAAGAACAAGTGATGAGAAATGTATTCATCATAAATGCCCATAGTATATGATACGAGAGCTATAGGTATAGTTGGCATGCCAAGAGTCGAGGGTTCTGTAGTCCTTCGGGACGTAGTCCTTCGGGACGTAGTCCTTCGGGACGTAGTCCTTCGGGACGTAGTGGTCCTACGGGACATATATAGCAGTCATTCGGGACGAATACTGAACTAATGTTCGGTGCCCCATGAGGGAATTTATACGAGCTGTGGTGACAGCATTTGTGCACAACCTCAATGAACTCACATACCTCTATTCTCAATAATATACATGGGCAATACAATTGAAAGATAAATTAAAGTGAAAGTGGCACAAGAAGGTAAGTGTTACATGTGCTTGACATGCTTATATATGTTATCATGTGATAGATACATGCATGTTGAAATGTCATGATCAAATGATAAGAATGCACATTCATGAATTTGTTGTTAAATGTTTATTTATTGCCTCACTAAGTCTATGACTTAGCGTGTAAGTGATTTACACGTAGGTACCAAGAAACGTGAAGAGTAAGAATAGAAGTAGCAAGGATAGTATTATTACTTGAAGATCATATCAGAAGTAATCAACAAGTATGTATTTTGGCGTGTATAGAGTGTTGGCATGTAATAAGTCGTTAATTATGAATACTCTGATCAAACTTGTATTTTGTGGTCTCTCTGATGTAAATTAAAGTATTTTGTTTTAAACAAAGTTTTAAATTACCCGGGGTATTTTCTTTAAGTGTCCAGATTTGAAAAGTCAATGTGACACCTCGGACTCGTATTCGGGTCGGGTACGGGTTGGGGTGTTACAGTTAAAATAGATCTGAGCTCGACTATTGTGGCCTGGTCTCTGCAATGACTATGAAAGAAGCTATAGACAAAGTTTAAGTAAAGCTGAAGGATATCAAAGAAGTACTAGAAAGGGAGAGTAAGGGAACCAGTGATATAAAAGATAAGAGAGTACAGTAAATGTACCAAAATGAATAAGATTACCTCTTCAGTCCTTTATTCTATGCCTCGATAGAAACAATCAAGTACGAAAAGTTGAAGGATGAGATTTTTATTATGACCAACTTAGTTAAAGTTGGACGCAAAACTTCAAAGTGTCACTGGTCATAAGCTGTTGCATCGGTGAGTTTTGCAATACTCCTCTTCACGGTGGTGGTTGCATAGTGAATGAAGAATAATAGAGAAAAAATCAATCAAATGTTTTGGGGAGTCAAATGTGTGGTAAAACATTCTAGGTCATCTGTTTAACATGTCATGTCATCATTTCGTTACCCCAGTAGCAATTGTTAATGGTAAGTGATCGATTTATTACAAATCGATAATGTTAATAACCAATGTGTTACTTTTATAACTTCAGTAGAAAAACGAAAACTTACTAAAACTTTAGTAAACATTTATGTAGTTTACCCTAATAAAAAACAGATAATTACTTATACACCCCGATACCCAGAGAAGCTGCGGAACCGAAGACCGTGAGAGGTAACACGAAAATCTGTGTCTTCGTCGTCGTTCGTCCCCCCTTCCAAACCCTAAAAAGTAACGAGTTCTATTCTTTGCCTTGTTCCAGAACTCTCTCAAACTTTCTCCGATCTACCGATTCTGCCCTTCTACACTCTTCACTACCGCTCAACTTCCCTTCCATTTCAACCCTTCTCCCTGGTTTTATTGCATGATCGATTGCTCAACCTTTTCCTTGTTTAAAATTTCCCTCATTCTGATTTTTAGGGTTTCTTTTACTTGACCGCGAAGAATTGACTTGAATAGAAGAAGAGGAAGGTGCTTGAGATTTTTGTCTTTTTCTTTGTTCTGATCTGGAGAAGTACCTCAGTGCGAATCCATGTTAGAGGTATTCTGGGTTTTTACGTAAAAATGAGGTTTTCTCCCCTGATTCTTCTTTTCTAGAATTAGAACTGTTCCTGTTTATTTTTATTTATCTTGGAAATTTGTATAGCTATGGAGATTCCGAGGAGAAAAGTAGTCGAAATAAGAAGTTTACGACAACTAAACTCTAAACCTTTTATAATTAAAATAAACTGATGCTATGTGGCGGTAAAGTATTCCATAATATATGAGATTAATTTCAGCTTTTGCAAGTATAGCCATCACTTGGAAACTTTTGTAAATTGATGTTCACGATGTATTTAGAATTTGTTTTAGAAGTGGAATATGCTATTGAATTGGCTTCTTGAGAACTTAATACTGTGGTCTTTTTATAAATTCAAACGTGAAATATGGTTTTCGGAGATGTTGGTCTGTTGCCTCCCATTAAATCCACCATGAAGCTTTGCTTAGATTTCTGTTTGAGGCAATGAATGTTTTCTGTGGTTCAATGTAAATATTAATCCAGATTTATCTAAAATGCGAGGGTTGTTTGGTTACCTAGTTGGCGTTTATCTGATTTTCATGACATATAGTTTGCCCTATTGTGCATTATGTCGGCTGTTAAATTGTTGAAATATGAGGAGTTTTTTCCTAGGAAAAACTAGTTGTCTGCCTTTGTTTCACCAAAAATTTGTCTATTTAAATAGGCCTCCTAAAGGCAGCTTTCACTTGACTCCATCTAATTGGGAACAACATTTTTTTCTGTAACAAAATCATTTATCTTTTGGCACTTGTGCGAATTCCGATGGCAAAAAAAAAATACTATGTTGAAGAAACCGTAGATTCTATGTGAAAGTTGACTGTAGAAATTAAAAGTTGTAAGTTGCTAGCATGGAACAAAAAGGGAACAGTTTGAAAAAGAAGTGTGCTTCGTATAGGCATTATGCATTTCAATTCTAAAATGTCAGAATTGGAGATTTTACACTGAATGATGAACTTGAAAAGGTTTTTTTGCCTTCGCAGATGTTTTGCCCTGATGCTCATTGATGTTTTCCTTGAATTTGGCTTCAAATTTTCAGTTGATGATGATATATGTTTCATGAATCGATAGCTTATGGATCCTGAAGGCAAAAATTTTGGAAGAGGTACAATGTGTTGAAAGTGTTGCTTTATTATTGTATCTTGTTGTTCTCATTGCATTTGTTTGGTTAACACAAGATTTTGGATTTTCTGTTAGCTTTGTATCAATCATAATACTTTTCCATGGTATTGGCTCCCTCTTATCCTTGTAGGTTAATTGCTCTGGCATTTAACTTCCAAGTTCTAGGTTCAAGAGCTGGTATTCCCTCAGGAAACAAATGCACTCATCACTGGGAGATCATTCATATCTTGATGATCTTACCTATTGTTCTTCCAAGTTTTGGTTATCATTTTCTATTTCCATTAAACAGCAGTTGTTAAAAAGTAGACTAACAAGCATCTTCCCTTCTACCCGAATAAGGAAACCATAGGAAAAGAATTAAGAATCTTAATTGTTGTAGTGGGTTGCTTCTGACACATATACTTGTAAACCTTTTCCTTTTCACCATGTATGTGATATGTTAAATCTGTAAAGTTTGTGGACTATATGCTTTTCCCGTAAAAGGAAATTTGTTTGACGACATTGCTTTAATATATCAGTCACTATCATTATGATATGGCACCATCAGGATTTGTTCAATATTGTATAAGTCTAAACCATTAACTTCATACATGATGATTATTTTGCTTGGTTGTATCTTTTAATCACTGCCATGTATTTACACCTAAAACCATCTTTTATATAATTTTTCAAACTGAAAACCATCTTCATAAGTATTCCATTACTAAATTCATTTCATTTATAAATAATTACCTAATACCAGCATAAGATCCGCTTTCCTTTACTTGCTAACTATGTTACTCAAAATGATGCAAAAGTCATACATGATCCATGTTCCATCGGTTGTATTACTTGCAGAAAATCCATAGGCCACCTAAAATGATTATCAGTCACTTATCTTTTTTAGATTTTGGATTGAAAGCTTCAAGTTAGTTTACTGAAATTCCAGTTGTTTGCTGTTGAATTTTTATTATTGTAATTTTCAACTGACGAGAAACTTCTTATATGAATAAATTTAGGACCAAAGGAACTTACTGGTGCTGTTGATCTTATAAGCCATTATAAGCTGTTGCCTCACCATGACTTCTTCTGCAAGAGACCTCTTCCTTTGTCCATTTCAGACACACACTATCTTCATCATGTGGTGGGAGACATTGAAATTAGAAAAGGAGAAAGGATGCAGTTGGACCAGCTTATTCAGAATGCATCTCATAACAGAGAAGCTAATACCTACATTCAGCCTTTTGATCTAGATATTCTTAAGGAGGCTTTCCTCCTGAGAGAAACTACTCCTGTTGAATTGTCAGCCGTAAGAAATTTACTACTTTGAGATTTGTTTTTATTTAAGCTAAATGGAAGTCCTCGGCATGTCAATGTTTAGTAAAACGGTAAAAGTTTAATGGTCATACAGTGTGTACCCCCTTCTTATTGACGATATTTTCTTCGATAGTCAGCACTTCGGTCAGATTTCTTACCAATTGCTTATTTGATAGAATGAAAAAGGGATTCCTACCATTGCTGGAAAATCAAAGAGTGAAGCCAAAGATAAAGAGAGGAAGCATAAAAAGCACAAAGACAGAGATAAGGAGAAGGATAAAGAGCATAAGAAGCACAAGCACCGTCATAAAGATAAAGATCGAAATTAAGAAAAAGACAAGGAAAAAAAGAAAGATAGAAGTGGGCATCATGATTCTGGTGCTTATCAATCAAAAAAGTACCATGAAAAGGTTGGAAGTTGTTACCTTTCGAAAAGTTTTGGGACCCAAAATCAATTAGCAAAGTTGTCTTGTTTTTTTGTTCAATAACAGCGTTGTTTCTTTTAATCTACGCATAAGACATTTTTGTTTGACCATTAAAAATAAACATTTTAATGATACCAGGAATAAAATTATACTTGTGTCCCTTTGCAAGCCTGCTTGATCTTTTGGAAAGTTTATCAAAAAAACTAAACCCATTTCTTTTGAAATTAATAAGTTAGTTTTTAAATGGATTTCCATATGAATTCTTTTTTATTCATATGATCCCAGAAAAGGAAAATGATGGAGACGAAGATCTTAATGATGTTCACAGACAAAAAAAAGTAAGGTGGTGCACATCATTGTTGTTTAGCTCTATTCTGTTGCATTTTATGGATTATCTTTTACATTTTTGTTATATGTTTAGCATTAACTCCCCATGTCTTTCAACAGTGCCAGTATACATTGTTTTCTAACACGTTCTCTTCTCTCTAATCAACTACATAACTAACTTGTTGCAGCACAAAAGCTCAAAAATTGATGAAGTAGGTGCAATCAAAGTCACAGGCTAAAGCGGTGGCATTCTATGGTTCATTTGTTGTCTCAGATGGTTTTGGAAGTGTGAAAGGGTTTGCTTAACGTTCTCAACATCGGTTGAGGTGAATGCCTGAATGTTGTTGCCTTTTTAATCATTATTATTCTCATTTTTTTCTTGCTCAATATAATATCCTGTTAACCATTATCATTGCTAAACATTAGGAAATTTATATGCGAATATACCCCAGATCGACGATAGTCTTCTTCATTCCCTATTGATCAAACATTATGTGTTTTAAGGAACAATGAAGAACACAAACTATTTCATTGTATTAGCAGTGGGTTAGAACTGGACCATTTGTTGCAGTATGTTTAAAGTAAAATTTTTAGGAAATGTCTAAACTCTAAACATAAAGCTTCAATCATTTTTGCATGTAGCTAAGCAACTGGACTTTTAGAGAATGTAGTTCTCAACTATTTCTGGGGCAACCCTATGTGGCAAGGGTACTGATCTGGATTTGCTAAGTAGTAATTTTTGCATGTTGCTAGACAATCCTTTGGCTGAGAAGGTTGTGGAGTGGCATTCTTTTAACTTCATTTTGAAGAGATTATGTATTTAATTAATTACATTTCAAGTGTTTAAAATTCTAGCGTTGGGTTTAGATTCCAATGAGCAGGAAAAAAAGGCTAGTAAACATGGCTTATTCTCTTCATAGTATTATTGATTTAAAATACACTTGCCACTGCTCATTAAGTAACCTTCTATTATCTAGCTTCTCACTATTTTTTTTTTGATAAAATAGCTTCTCACTATTTGTTGTGTAATATTTTATTATTTATTTATAATTTTTATTATTATTATCATATTATTTTGGGTAGCTAGTAGTGGGATTGGAATTGGGGGAATGCTGTTTAGTTGCCAATTAGGTTTTAAAGATTCTCAGACTCTTGTTTTTGTGCAGAGTAGCTTGTAAACTGACTAAAGAATGTTTAGAAGGTGATTCACACATTGATGGAAGGTATAGGTTGCTGAAAATGGACACCTTTATTCCTGTGTATCATAAAACAGTGCACTAAAGTGGTAGCATTCTAAATTGTGTTATGTCTTTATTCTTTCCTTTTATAGTTTTTGTAGCATGTTGGGTGACTTCTTGTTTGCATACATGATATTTAAAAACTTTATGTTCATTAACTTGGTGCAAAGAAATATAACAGTGCCAGAAATGTAAGATGATGTTTGATCCAATTATTGTTACAAATTAAATTCTGGTACAATTTCTCCTTTCATACACTTTCTAGGGGAGGATTTGAACGAAGCGAACGAGCTCATGGATCACTTGCAAAGAGATTTTATTGTCATCAAATCTGTAAAAATAGAGCCAAGAGTGAAAGCTAGAAAAATGCTAAAAGGGTTCGAGAAATTGATCTCTTTTTAACTTGGTTCTATTTTTAGCTTCCCAATCTGATTTGTTTGGCAGTAGCATCACTTTACAAGTATTTGTAGGAGTAGGAATAGGAGCCTTCTTTGCTAAAGTCCTCTACTACAGATAGTGTATAAAAATAAGTAATACCAGAATTCAATATCCTAAATTGTAAGTTCCTAACATAATTATATCAAATGAAGCTAGCAAACTAAATTGTTAACTAATATTTGGTATGATTTGATGGCTATCGTGTTATGTCCTTGTACGGTTGGAAACTATTAAGCATTTTTTTTGTTTGAGTTAATGTCCATGATATGGTCCATTTTTGGATTTGTGGCTCTCCCCAAGCAATGTATTTTTAAAGGTTTGAACTTGAATCCTTCTCTTAAAAATGTAATGTGCCTTGTCTTTGTTCCCAACACTTGTTGGTATTTAGTATTTTTTTTAATGAAAGCACAATCTTTGTTGAGAATTACATGTGTTGAACAAGATGGTATGGATTTGAGTTTGATCTTTTGTTTGGTATTAATGTAATGTATAATAAAGTCTTTTAAAGAACAATTAAAGTACAAAAAGATAAGTGCCTCGTTGTGATAATATCTTAAATTATTATTTAAGGGAAGGGTATTTTAGTTTATTTATACTTAAATTGGTATTCTGTAACTCAGTTATAAACGTAAATAGTAGTATAGGTACCCAAAAAAATTAAGAGTAAAGATGAAGTTTGCTTTCAAAATGTTGTGTTTCTTTCTTAAACTCATATTTTGTTTTGATTTTTGTTCCCCCAAAGTTATTTTACAAGCATAAGATAAAATTTGTGGGTTTGGAGGGATAGCCCAATCTTTTCAGAGGATGAATAAGCTGTCTTTTCAGAGGATGAATAAGCTGTGTAAATAACCAAAATATCAGGCCATGCTAGAAGAGGAAGGCAAAGATGGATAAAAAGGGTGGCTGGGATCGTTTCTATAAAAAAAATGAATTATTGTATATTTTATATTTTTATTAATAATTTGTTTTTATCTTGTATAATTTTTAAATTCGTTCTTCGATAAAATTTTAGAAGTTTATTCCTTTAACATTAAATTAATTTTCATCCCCGAAAGAAAAAAACTGTCTGAAGCCTAACAAAATTTCCAAACTTTAAACTGCCCTGGGCAGCTTGTGAGTCTTTTTTTTTTTAAATTTAATTTCAAAGGAATGGTGTGTGTTGGTATTTTAGTTGGTACGATTGAGAAGAAATTGTTAATTTGTTATTTGGTTTGGGAGCAAGTTTACATCCCCTCAACATAGCCTAATAAATTATATAAAAAGCAAAAAGAAATGAAGTGGTGTCGGCAGGGCAGCCCCTTGTACAGGAAGCAACGAAACGACAAACAGGCGACTATGGAATCCTAAACAACTGCTACTGCATTATTATTTAATAAACCACTTTATCATGGAAAACATTGATAGTGAGGCAAATCTGAAATATAAATGTTTTACTGTTACTGCTATGATTAAAGCGTAATTGTTTGGGATGATGATGTTGGCAAAATCATGAAATACGGTCATGATTGGAACATGCTTACCCCAAAGAAAAAGTAGTTGAAGTTCACAATGATGAATCTCCTTAACGGTCTAAAGCTCCAATTATGATCCTATAAAAACACCTTTATTCAAGTCAAAACCAGCGTTACTGCTTCAATCCGAATATTCATACAAGGAGTGGAGTATTAATCCAGTTCTCTAATCCCCCTTTTTTCAGAGAAATAAATAAAGTTGCTTTTATATCTTGTTCAGTAAGCATCTTATAAAGTGTCGAGCCTCCACCAAAAATCTAAGAATAAGGAAGTGGAATTCCCAAACTTCGATGCTACAAAGTAAGTCCAATTTCCTATGTTTTTGTTGCTATCCTATCCCCCCCCCCCCCCCCCCCCCCCCCCCCCACACATTTACCCCTGCACCGACATTTTAAAAACAAAGTAAAGATTAAAAAATATAATAATTTTATAACCCCTAGATGAATGACACACAATCAATTAATTTAAGGTATTACATAAAACTATCGAAGTGCGCAATTAACTTTTTCTTACTTTATTTAATTACAAAATAACTGTAAAATAAACTGGAGAATAAATAAAATCTTTACACTGAGGAGCTTTAAATTAAAGTATTTACACTTTACAAAATTACTACAGACCGCTCTATTGAAACTACGATTCAACTAGACAATAAAATTTACAAATATACATGCACTCTCAAAAAAAAATGCTGAGACGTACTCTGAATCTGCACTGGACTGATATGGACCTTGGTCTATCTACTACTTTCCAACTGCTTGATCTACTAACCTACCCACAGAAACATCTGAAGGCTGAGCTAAGTAGCTCATCAACACACTAATAGCTAAAACATATTAATTTCATATCACTGAAAGGCTAGCTATCAAGTCTACTGATCTGATATGCTTAGTGAATATCCTTGCGATACTTACTCTCTACGCTACTGTAGACATCATGGTGTGGCTGAGGGATTACTGCATCTCGGGGCTCACGTACCCCTCTAGTCTATTGAGATATGACCCCCGAAATTTTGCATCAGACACCATACCCCTTACTAACCCCACCCCTTGCGAGTGTCAGGCCTCGGCCTTAGCTAATCGATTTTAAGGGCCTTGCGCCCTACCTAAGGATATATCTGGACTGCATCTATACATTCGACTCCACTAGTTTTTCTAAAGGAACTCGGGTGTCCGAATTATTTGATTTTTAAGTTTGAATTAACATCAATTATATTCTCACTTGTAGTCTACCTCGTGTCTAGATCTCTAAAAAATTGATATTTCTGCCCAAAACATACTGAAGGTATCGATACTAGCCAAAAGTATCGATATTCATGCAAAAGTTTCGATACTTATAAAAAGTTTCGATACTTTTTTATAAGTATCGATACTTTTAAACATTATGTTCTGTCTAGTTTCGATACTTTTTTGGGAGTTTCGAAACTATGACCCAAAGTTTCGATATTCTTGAAAGAGTTTCGATACTCTTACTTAGAAAACATGATTTTACCCAGAAACGAAGAACAAGTATCAATACTAACCCTATAGTATTGATATTGTACATGCAAAAGTCATAAAACAAGCACAAAAAACTCTATTTTTCAATCCCAAAGGCCCTAGTGAGGTCCACAAACATTCTTTAAAGTTTTATGTGATATTAAGGGAGCATAAATAAGGCTTAAAAATATGCTGAAAACATTAAACATAAAATTTACCATAGAAAGCTACTAAACATGCTTTATCTCAACTTTCTAGCTAAAACTCCTTTCTAATGATTCTACAACTGGTATGGAAAAGCTAATAGTGTTTTACCTGGATTCTTTGGATGCTAGAACACTTCTTCAATCAACTAGGGATTCATTCTTCCTTTTCACTTGGCTTGAACTCTCTCTTCAACCTCTTTAACTTACTTAACTAGGTGTTGGATACAACTTAGATACACTCCCTACAACTCAAACACTCTTCTAAAATTACTTAAAACACTTTATTTCTAAAAAAACCCATAAAAACCCCATTTTTTAAAAACTAAGACAAACCTTGAAATTAAGATCTCTAATGGAAGCTTAGAAGATGAAGAATAGATTTATTACCTTAATTGCTTCAATCTAGGCTTAGGTTTCCTTAGAGTTTGATCTCGACTAAGTAGAAGAAATGAAAAAGAAGAGTTTGGAGAATAAGAAAATGGGAAGATAATTTTGGAGAATGACTCACGTGAAAAATAAGGGAGATAAGGGGTTTTTAACCTTTAAAACAAGCTACGGGTAAACTACACTTTTAGTCATTCTCCCTTTAACTCATTTTTAAAAACACCAATATCCTTTAACTATTGGGCCAACTTAAGCCCAATACCCTTTTTGAACTGATTCAACTATCTTAAGAGGTCTAACTGGTTTGACTTACGGGTTTCGGGTTGATCGAAACTACAGACCCGGGTTTCGGGGCATTACAAAATCCGTCTTTTATAAAGTAATATTTTCATTTGTTTACCACGTCCATACAAACATGAACCCCTGTACCTTGTTTCTCCATAAATTTATGGAAATAATATCCAAAAAGTCTAATTATAGGAGTGATATTCACTTTTAAGGTTTCTTAAGTCGCATATTATGTTAAGATTGGGTGAGAGGGGAAGACGTGGATGTTTTCTAAGATGTGCTAGGGAAAGAGAACACACACTTTCAAAAGCTTTTTGTAATTTAATTGTACATTTCAAAAAATTGAGAAACTCATAACATTTATAATATCTAATTATTCGGTCTTCAAAATATGCCACTCTAATATTAATTCAATATTTTTTATTTAATCGATTAAATTAAAGAAACCAAAATTACAATATTTTTTATTTAACTGATTCAACTACTCAAACTATCAAATCTTGATTTAATTTATTCAAATTATTTATTTGGTTCATCCACAAATTTATCGATGTCAAAATTAAAATTAATTATTTTTTAATCATTAATCAATTTAAAAAATCAAAGTTGAGCTAATTCAATGAGTTTTTGAAATAGCCGAAGTTTGCTATAAGTTACTTTTAGTTTAATAAATTTATTATGTTAAAAATAGTTTGATGTTATTCGGGGTGCAAACTTAAAATATATACAATATATAACATATTTAATATTTAAGGTAAAGTACAAAATGATCACCCAACTATTCATATGTTTCAAACTCGTCATTTTCTGTAAAAAAAAAATTGACGACAACCTGAGCCGAACATTAATATGTTGATGGTGAAATGATAAAATTTGACCCCAAAACCTCAAATGACTATCATATCTCAATCAACAAATTAGCTTCTAGCTCAGATTGTCATCAGTTTTTTTTTAAAAAATGATGAGTTTGAAACATATGAATAGTTGAGTGACAATTTTGTAAATTTTGATAGTTGAGGGACTCAACAAAGCAACGCATTATAGTCGATGTATCATTTTGTAATTTTTAATAACCAGAGACTTAAAAAAATAACACCTTATAATCGGGACATCATTTGTGTACTTTATCTTAATATTAATATTTTTTATTATTTTAGTTAATTTATCGATTTCAAATCAAAATAATCGATATTTGAATTCTAAAAAAGTATTAATCATTAATCGATCTAACATCTAATTTTTAACTAATTAAATGGATTAAATTTTAATTAAATTAATTTGATTAAAATCAAACAATAAATATACTAGTTATAAAAATTTGCTACCATATATATTTATGACATTTGTAACTATCCTAAAAGTACAAGTGAAATTATTTTTTATTAACAGTGCAGTAATTATTCACAGTGTTACGTTTGTATATAAAATTTTATGTTACTTTTCTTAAATCATATTCTAATCATAAGATGATGATTATTACAATTTCAATAAATTAAAATTTTCATGTTTTTTCTATAAAAACATCCATATAAATATATATATTAATATGATTTGAAAATAATATAAATAAATTGTGCGAAGACTAGGTATAAACATAAATATAAATATACAGACGGAATAAAATATTAAAAATAGATCGACAATTGATTCAAAAAGTAAGCAGTTTGATACTATTTACGTAAGTTTTGAGTTCGAGTCGTTATACATATAAAAAATCCCTGTTGGGAGACTCACCCACTAAAATAAGGTCTACAATCTAAACTAGTTCGGATTAATAAATACGAAACCTTAAAACTGGGACTACAATAAAAAGAATAATACTGAAAAGAGTTGGAAAGTGGGGGGCTATGCAAATAATAATGATTTTTGTTAAATTTTAACTCCCAACAGCAACATCAATTGAAAAGAGTAGAAATTTATATAAATTTTTTATTAAATTGTTGTCATAAATTAAGTGATTTTAATTTTAACTCCCAACATTTTTTAATAGGACATTACACTTGAAGGCCATTTTAATAGGAGAGATACCTTTTAAGTTTAAGATCACGAGCTCGAGTCCTCTAAACGTAAATGCTTATATTTCGTGCCTTATTGTTTTATAGATCATTTGTTGCTCTTTGTATCATCGAATGAGTTACTAAAAATACAAGACATTTATAACCTCCTTAAAATTATAGACAAAATGTTGAGATAAATTGAACATAAATATTATGAAAAATGCAATACAAAATGTGTCGGACCCAAAATCTTTAAAAAAGAAACACTTGTACAAGACATATGGTGTTGGATTATGCAAAATAATGGTCTAAGGATGCAATGTGAAAGATTCTCCCAAAGGGAACAAAAATCGACAACTTTGAAAATAGGGTGTTGAAGTAAATAATATATTGAGCACATGCTTCCAGTTTGGACCGTCGTGGCCTTATTTTGCTTATTAACACTATTAAGGACAAAATTTTGTATAACAACAACCCACAATGTCTACCGTCCAAACCTAGACTTCTATTTTAGGTGTAAACACTCAAGTTGCCCCCTAATTCTTTCAACTTGTTTTTCTTTTACCCAAGTGAAATCTTGTATTTCTAAAATAATGAAACGGAATCTTATACAATTAATTTTCAAGTTTTAAATATCAAGCAATTTCGACTCCTATTGGTGTTAACGTCCATGCACATATTTTGTGCATTGAAACATCCATTGATATAAAGGGTTAGAAAAATCACGTTAGTTCGAAAATAATATAAAAAATAATAATGATTGAAATATTAAAATATCATTATCACAACCGTCTTTCGGGTGGACCCGGAATTGGGCTTCGAATTAAATAAAATGTTAGAGCCGCCACCGATCATTTGTTTTTTCCTTTTAATTTTTTTTGGTTGATCAGACACCATCTTACCTGATCTGCGTTTTACCAGAAATATGTCGGATTCGGGAGTCGGTTACATTCAAGGAAGGATTAACACCATTGTACTGTCCTTTTGATACTAATTTAATTTTTCAGTTGTCTTAATTAAGAAAATTGTAAGTTAAATTAAAAAGTAAAAAATTTGATCCAAATTACTTATCTTGAATCGAATTAAAGTAACCCCTAAAAGATCAAAAGAATGTTAAAAATGAAGTACTAAATTGATCAAAAGAAAGAGAAACAAAAGTTAAATTATAATACTTTAAACGAATGAGAAATAAAAATTAACAGAATGAAAAATAGAAGTAAATAGAACAAAAATAAATCACATATATTGAAAACATAAAGTAATAAAACTAATGAAAAAAAGTCAACTAAGCTAAAAATAAAAATAAATAAAAAAAATATGAGAATTGCAAGATTAAGCACAAGCAAAGACGAAAATTAATTAAATTAAAACAAAAACAAAATAAGAAATAAGAAACAAGAAAAGATTTAAAACATGAAAAAGAAAGGACTAGATTAAAAAAAGATAAAGTAGGTGGTAAATTTAAGAAGAAAATCAAGATTAAAATTGAATTTAAGACGCAAAACGGGCTTTAAAAATAAATTAGGGACTAACTCCACAATTACCCCCGACCCGCGTGAAAACACGCGGATTTTAAAGGGATCCTGTCTGGTCTTCGGGTCAACTATAAAGCCCAATAATCATAAACATATTTCATTTTTCTGCTTCCCCACATCGATCAAAACCCCTGAAAACATTCATCGTGTTCTTCATTCTATGAAGAACACTCTACCGAAATTCATACGAACTCAGATTCCGGTCGTGCGCCGCCTTGCCGGTCGCCGTGGACTAGCGCCAACCACCGTTCATTGGTGGCAAAACCAAACATTTTTTTACAGCATTCGAAAGCTTTCGTTCCCCTCTTTCCAAATCTCCGATTTGTTTTCACAAAAAAACCTCAGGGATGGTTAGATCTGAGAAAAACTTTTCGAAAAACCCTCCCCCGATCATCGACTTTGTCCTCTTTCGAAGGTCTTTTCGAGTCAAAAAAGGAAAAAGGAAAGATACCAAGTAACATGCCAGAGCAAAAACGAGATAAGTAAAAAAATAATACCTTTATTTTTATTTCTTTTTCGAGATTTACAAATAATTTCTTGCCTTCGATCTAACTTGTTTTCTTTCTTTGATTTTTACAGGGATTTATAGCATTAGGAGTTCCTTATTTTTTCCGTTCGGTTTAGAGTTGCATTAGGATAGAAATAAATGGTGTTTGAATCCTATGAAATCACGTTGGGTTGATTGTGCTTAGAAAATAGTTTCCCACTAGGGGATGACTTCTTCAAATTGGTCGAATTCCCTTTGCTCGGCGATTGAGGGTTGTTGAAAACCCTAAGGCTAGTCTCTTTTTTGGGTCATTGGATTGGCTACAAATCCAACGGATTAAGATCGTATGTGTGTGATAACATTCCTAGAATTTCACAAACCCTAGCTAATATGTGATATGGGTCGTTCGATTGATGCTTGATCCCACGGCTGAGAATCGTGTGATGCTTTTACTTAAGTTGAAAACCCTAGTTTGTTGGGTCAGGCGAACTTAGGTCAGGTTGGTTTGCTGGACTCTTGGTTGGGTTGGTTTACTGGTTCAGGCCTGCCACCCGACTGGGCTCATTCATGCCCTTATTGGACTTGAACTTGGACTCCCTGTTTGGACCAAATAACAAAAAGAAAAAAAATAAATAAATGAAAATAAATAATATATAATACTATACTATAATATATAATATATAATTTTAAAATGTTTTCAAAAACTATATATTATATATATTTTCAAAACATTTTTAAAAAACTATATATTATATATTTTTCAAAATGCTTTCAAAAATTGTATATTATATATATGTTTTCGAAAACTATATATTATATATATATTAAATAGAACGTTCGACAAAAATGAGTGACTACAGTTGTCCCTCTTTGCCTATTATCACGTAACGAAAATAGGGCAAAGACAAAAGGAACATATTTTCGTTCGGTGCATATAGGCAATCTGCTTTTGTGAGAATGGTTGACTTCTGAGCTTGAAATTTCAACTTAAGGTTGCCGTTGATTTTTTATCAACTGCCCTCCGCTGTGCAATTGAGAATAGAGGGAGCGACTTCCTATTGTTGAGACATACTGTGGATGACTCAGGAATTGTCTTTGAACAATGATATTCTTCATTGTTAAGTTGAAATCATAATTCGAAATGTGAATAGGAAAGTGGCTTATAGCTGCCAATCTTAGTCAGCCTTGTCCTTCTTCTCGGTTTAAAGACATTGATATGAAAATTTGACCAGAAATTAGTTCCTTGCTGCTACCTTATGGTAAATACACCCTCGAGCTGAATGGAATCAAACTCGAAAGTTCTCGTTAACAGATAACTCTTCTCGCCTTGAGTTATGCTGTAATAGGCTGGGAGATAACCCCCTGTTATTGCAGATGACTCATTTATTGTAGCATTAGGTCAATCCATTAGGCACGATATCCTTCGTCGTGAAGTTGAAATCATGGATGGCTCCTTCGCTGTGAAGTTAAGCTCTGAATTGGATGTCATTCGTTGTGAAGTTGAAATCCAATCTTGTAAATTGCATTGTCTCAAGTTTAATATATTTCGTTATAAAGTTGAAATTGTGGATGACTCATTTGCTGTGAAGTTGAGCTTTGAATTGGATGTAAAGTTTAAATCCAATCTTGTAAATTGCATCGCTTCGAGTTCAATATCTTTTGTTGTGAAGTTGAAATTGACTCTAACAAGAATCTACAAAATTATGCATATATGCCATGTTATAGATACAATGCTCTTATGTGTGCCTAAAATGCATATGTGAAATATGTTATTTTAGGATTTAAAGAGAAATCTCAATCTCTGGTTGTCAGTCTTAATGACTCTTGATTCTGGAATCTTGAATTTCTGATCTTGATCTAGGATTCTTTACCATGCTTAAATACGATGTACATAATTTTATTTTTAGTCTTGGTTTGGGCAATGGCTTTCAGTTATCTCAAGTATGGTGCATAAGCCTTGATCGACTTCCGAATATCAATACCCTTCAAAAAAATCTTTGTACAATAATACACAATTATCTTTTTAAAAGTGAATAAATCATTAAGTTTAAATTCAACCCAAGATGCTTAAAAAGAATTGACTTAGAGAAATGGCTATATTTATTTATAAGGGAAAATGAACAAAGTATATGAAAAACATTTCGGAAAGTAAAAAAAAATATAAGAAGATGCCTTAGATCTCAATAATGCGGGCACTTTTGAACTAATACGCCGTCAGATGACTTTTGAGTGCAACCTTTGTCAAGGGGACTTTGAAAATGTGACAATGTTCGGAAGTGCCACATTTCTCCGAATCGTTAAGTCTACAGAAGATTTGGATGTCGTGACGCAAAACCTTTCCTGAATCCTCATCCAAATTGCCCTTTCAGGTTTTCAACTTGGATTCATCATTGGTTTCAAGACACCCTTCGCAGGTTTTCATCTTGGACCAACCGTTTTTTTCAATTTAAGACGCCCTTTCAGGTTTTCACCCTAAGCGAAATATTTTTTGACTGCATCCAAATTAACGGGATTTGGAAATTCCAGCTCATCCATTTTAATCAGAATCAGTACTCCTCTGGAGAAAGCTTTCTTTATGACATAAGATTCTTCCCAATTTGGCATCAATTTTCCTCTGAACTCTTTTTGAATTGGCCAAATCCTCTTTAGCACAAGATCTCCTTCGTGGAATACTTTTGGGCGCACCTTTTTATTATGTGCTCGAATCATTCATTTTTGGTAGAGTTGACCATGGTGAATGGCTTTCAACATCTTTTCCTCTATTAGGTTCAACTGATCATATCGAGTTTGGACCCATTCTGCATCATCTAGTTTAACTTCTGACAAGACTCGGAGTGACAGAATATATACCTCAATGGGCAATACTGCCTCTATCCCATATGCTAATGAGAACGGGGTTGCCCCAGTCGAAGTTTGTACCGAGGTTCAGTAAGCAAAAAAAGCAAAAGGTAATTTCTTGTGCCAATCCTTGTATGTCTCAATTGTTTTCTCCACTATTTTCTTGATGTTTTTGTTTATCGATTCTACTGCTTCATTCATCTTCGGTCTATAAGCAGTAGATTTGTGATGCTTTATGTTAAATTGTTCACAAGCAGTGTTCATCATCTTATTGTTTAGGTTCGTGGCATTATCAATAATGATTCTTTTAGGTAAACCATACCGACATATGATCTCTTTTTTCAACAACTTAAAATTAGTGAACTGAGTGACACTGGTATATGATGCAACCTCTACCCATTTCGTGAAATAGTCAATTGCCACAATAATGAAACGATGACCATTTGAAGTCTTCGGATGAATTTGCCCGATAACATCTATGCCCCACATAGAGAATGGCCATGGTACAGTCATTATATGAAGTGATTGATGTGGACCATTGATTTTATCCCCATAGATTTGACATTTGTGACATCTTCTAGCATAATTGATGCAGTCGCTTTGCAATGTGGACCAGAAATATATGCATCTCATAATTTACCTCGACATCATATGCCCATTCGCATGTGGTCTATAAACTCCATTATGTACATCTTCTGCATCTACACATCTAAAGAGGATCTGATCATGGCTTTTCTTGTACAACACTTCTCCATCAAGAACATATCCAGCCGTAATCCTTTTATTAGTTCTTTTATCAGTTTCGGAGGCTTCCTCAGGATAACTTTGGTTTTTGATGTATTGCAGAATGTCATGGTACCAGGGTTTAGTGTCTTTTACTTCCTCAATTTGGTAACAATGAGACTGGTACTCATACGATTGCATATCAATTGACATCATATCAGACCCCCCGCCCACCTTGAACGCGGCTGCCAAGGTAACTAAAGCATCAACCATTTGTTTTTATTCTTTAGGCATATAATGGAATGAGACTTTATCAAATTCTTCGAGCAGATCCAATATTAGCTTTCGGTACTCCACGAGCTTTACATCCTTCGTCACCCATTCTCCACAGAGCTAATGGATCACTAAAGCTGAATCTCCATATACCCGTAAGGTCTTTATATTTTGTCCAATAGCAACTCAAATTCCTAAAACACAAGGGAGACCAGTATTGCCCCAATGTCATGTCCTAATGCATTTGATGCACCATCAAAATGCATTTTCAAAGAATCTCATGTGAAAGTATTTGCGTTTCCTCGAACCTCTTTTTGTATTCGTGGGGGAGATAAATTCTGGATGGTTTTGACTTTATCAGGATCGACTTCGATGCCTCTCTTGATGACCACGAAGCCTAACAGCTTTCCAGATATTACCCCGAAGGTACACTTGATGAGATTCAGTCTCAGATGGAACTTTCTTAATCTTTTAAACAACTTTCTCAGATTCTTGACATGTTCATTTTTGATTTGTGCCTTGACAATCATGTCATCGAAATAAACCTCAACTTCTTTATGCATCATGTCATGAAACAAGGTCACCATAGCTCTTTGATATGTTGCCCCAGCATTCTTTAATCTGAAGGGCATCACCTTGTAGCAGAAAGTTCCCCACATTGTGATGAATATGGTATTTTCTATGTCCACATGATGCATCTTAATCTGGTTATATCCTAAGAATCAATCCATGAACAAGAAGAAAGCATTCCCAACAGTATTATCCACCAAAGTGTCTATGTGTGGCAGAGGAAACATATCTTTGGGACTTGCCTTGTTAAGGTCTCAAAAATCGACACACATGTGTACTTTCCCGTCTTTCTTTGGAACCGACACTATGTTAGCCACCTATTCTGGATACTTGGCCACTTGAAGGAAACCGACATCGAATTGTTTCTCGTTCTCTTCCTTGATCTTAAGGAGCATTTCAGGTCTCATTCTTCTTAGATTTTGTTGCACGGGTTTGCATTCTGGTTTGATAGGTAGTTTGTAGACTACCATATCTGTATCTAGGCTCGAACTATCTTGATACGACCATGCCAACACATCTCTGTATTCTTGAAGTAAGAATATTAAGCTTTATCTTGCTTCAGTCAAGAGTGTTGTGCCAATTTTGACTTCCTTTCTTTCCTCGTTTGTACCTAGATTCATGACTTCGATTTTCTCTTCATGTGACAATATTTTATTGTCTTCTCTTTCTACCATCCTTAACAATTCAGAAGGTAAACTACACTCGTATTCATTGTCACATTCATCAACTTCCCCATTGAACTGTTCAAAATCCACTTCCGGTTCAGTATCATCAGCGCTTGCATTATCATTATATTGGGACTTGAATGAGAAATGAAATGTGTATGCGTAAGAGGCAAATATCCCACACGGAATGACCGAAAATTAAATTCCAAAGAGGATGAAACGAAGTACTGAATGAAAGAAAATTGAATTCAAAAGAAATGAAATAAGAAAAATGTATGCCATGAAAGAAACTGCATCTTTTATTGAATTTAAAAAAACATTTATTCACCCTTACAAAAGATCACCTATTGCCCCGGGTGTAGCCAAATAGGGATAGTTTGAGTATTACTCTGAAAAAAATTTGAAAACCACATATAATTCTTTAGTCGTCCAGTTGCTAAGCGCCGACTCAGGTGGCAAAGGGCGGATTCCTGACATGTCTGTATTTTCGGTATTCTTTGTGGTTATAGTGTTAATACTCCAATCTTTTAAAGAAACCTCTAAATCTGGTGAGGTGGACCCAAACTCATAACCATCATATTTAAATTTTCATAAACAGGTGGAAAACCCATGGGTTCCCATTGAAAATCTTTCACATTTAATCTGACCAATATTCTATCTCGGCCTTTCTGGATTTTCTTCCTCTTCTGTTGTTGACTGGGCTGAAAACCAAGCCCGAACTGGTCTAGCTTTGTTATAGGAAGGACAGGGTTGATCATTCATTGCAACATATTCCCAAATCCTCTTCCTACCTTGGCACCCCTTCCCAATGTCTGCTTGATCTCTATTTTAGTGCATTCGTAGAGCCTCAGTTTGGAAATCCTTCCTCCTTCAGCCACAAATATGTCATTCACAAAATCTAAGTAGTGGAACGAATATTCTACCGCTTCATTATTTATTTCTATGTATAGGACGTCAGTAGTCACACTCACCATGATATCTTCTTCAACATTAACAATTACAAGAGCCCTGTCAATGACAAACTTGACTTTTTGGTGCAACATAGATGGTATTACTCCAGATTGATAGATCTAGGACCTTCCCAAAAGGCAGTTGTAGGAAGGCATGATGTACATTATTAAAAATTCAATATTGTAAATAGCAGGTCTAATGGTTAAAGGCACCTCAATCTTGTCAATTACCTACCTCTTGGTTCCATCAAATGCTCAGACCATACTCTGGCATGTTCTCATGTGGGATGTATCTATTGGCAACCTTTTCAATGTAATCAAAGGCATCATATTAAGGGTTGAACCATTATCAATTAACACACTCGGTAAGGCGTGCCCCTTACAATGAGTGGTGATGTGTAATGCCTTAGCTCGACCTCTTCCTCCAGACGGAATCTCATCATTAGAAAATGAGATGAGGTTATCAGCTTGAATATTATTAACCAGTCGATCCATCTTGTTGACTGATATATCTTGTGGCACTAACGTTTGATTCAGGACATTCAAAAGTTCTTCCCTGTGTGCTTCTGAACTTAGCAGTAGTGCTAACATTGAAATATGTGTCGACAAGCTATGTAATTGGTCTACGATGTTGTATTCTCTATGCTTTAAAATTTTGAAAAACTCTATAGCTTCTTCCTTATTTATTGGATTGTTTATTATCAGTCCCCTTTGAAGGGCTCGAGTGGTCTCTGGAGTGACTTAGCCTCTTGGGAGTAGCGTTTCCCTACTGTATACCCTACTTTGTTGTCATCTTCTTTCAGGGTGCTTACACGGTATTTATACTTCCAAGGCACTTGCTTGCTATCCTTGTAGGAAAAAGGTCAGCGTGTTGTGATCACCACATTTTCTTGTGTTTTCTCTGCTATCACTTTAAGGGTAATTATCAAAGGAAGACCCCTATCATATCTGCTTTCAGATAACTCTCCAGTTGTACAAACATCTGCTTCTGGAGAGTCTTGGATTTCATCATAGAATTTCAACTCCTTCCTATCTATAATGAGCTGGATCAAATCTTTAAACTCCGGGCAATCTTTCACCTTATGTCATTCTTCATCGTGGTAACAAAAGTGATTACCATCTCCACTCCTTGATGTATCAAAATGTGGTGCAAGAAACCTTACTTTCACCATTTGTCTCTATACCCAAGCCAACGAAGACTTTATTTCAGAAATATCAGTTTTAACTTTTCTATTTTTATCTGTAGTGACTGCATTAATCTCAGTCTCTTGATAATTAGGAAAAGGATTTTGTGCAATATTTGGTGCTCTTGAGTCGAAGTGGATCCAATTCTTATTACGCATTCTTTACATAATCCTCTTAAATGCAAGGCAATTCTCAATAGTGTGCCCCGACACACCACCATGATATTCACAGTGAGCGTTTTATCATACCATTTGGGTTATGAGGGCTTTATAGCTTCCACTAGGTATGGTGACACTACATGGTGTCAAAGAACTGTTGATACAGTTCCTTGTACGTCATGGGAATAGGATCAAAATTCTCCTTTTCTCATTCTTTCCTAGGTTCCCTTAGATTTGACTAGAAGTACCTGATGGTACAATTACAGTTATTTTTTAGTTGGAGATTGTAACACCTTTGTTGATGTTGTGGGTGTTGATGTTATTAATCTCTCAATCTCTCTTCTTCATAGGAGGTTTCTTGTTTGATTCCCCTCCCTCGATCTTGCCTTGTTTTATGGCAATTTTAATCATCTCCCCGACCATACTAAGTCAGAGAAATTTCCTGATGTGATTGCAACCAGGTGCCCGAAGTAAAGAGCCTTCAGGGTTTGCACGAAGAGATTTTTGGTTTCCTTCTCATCCAAGGTCCAAGGGTGGATGAACTTGCACAGCTAAATCCCTCCATCTCTATAGGTATTGTTTGAAACTCTCGTTATACTTCTTCTCCATGCTTTGTAGCGTGACTCGATCTGGTCTCATATCATTTATATGCTTGTATTGTTCCAAGAATGATTTGGCTAGATATTTTCATGTCTTGATATGAGATCAATTCAGCTGATTGTATCACCGGATGGCTGAACCAGATAGACTCTCCTAGAAGCAATGAATCAGGAGCTGATCATTTCCTACATATCCTGTCATCTTCCGATAGAACATAGTAATGTGAACTGAAGGGCAACTGTTCCCATCAAATTTCTCAAACTCGGGGACTTTGAATTTTGGTGGGTGCACCAAATCTGGGATTCAACTCAACTCTAAAGTATCGACTCTATAATAATCATGGTCCCCCTTAACCACCTTCTTTTGGTCTTCTAGCAGTTTGATCTTTTCTTCCATTTTCTTTGCCTTGTCTTCTTTATCAAAATCTGATATATGGTAATCTTTCGGATTAATCTTAGGGTTGGATACAGAGGTATGTACCTTTAAAGTAGACGAGGTTTTCACTTTTGCAGCAGACAAGTCCCCTTGTAGTCCTGGTAAGATTCCAGGTGAGATAACCACCTACGGGGTAGGTGGCATAGCTACCCATTCAGATGACCCTGCCCAGGCGCGCTTACTTGATTCAAACCAGATAGCTTGACAACAATTTGATCAACCAAAGACTCTTGGATTTTAGTTATTGTTTCTAGAGTACTTTGATTATTCTGGTTTATTTTTCTTCTAACTCTATTTGCAACATCAACATCTTCTTTTCGAGTTGAGGAACTTTGGTTTCCATTTGTATTTTCTTTGTGCGGGTGTTGTAGGGATGATGTGTGTCCAAGGCTTGTGGAGGTATACCCAGTGTTTGTTACCTAGACATTTTTTGTTAGTTAATGTGAATGTAAAAACATGAAAATAAAAAAATGAAATGCAAGGTATAAAAATAATGCATGAGAATTAGAAGCATTGATCTAGAAACATGTATGTTATTATAAATAATCTTTATTCAGACAAAAGTGTTTTATTTTTCAAGAGACAAAATATCTTAAAGGTACATTCTGACTAAGTCCTCTAAATCCCGGACATCTTCTAACAGGTTGACAAGTCTTCTTCCTTCATCTGTCAGTGGTTGAATGCCTTGTCGGACTACTCCAGCTTCCCTTGCTAAACCATGCAAGTGACGATTTATTTTTTGTAGTTGTTCTAAGAAATCTCAGATGACTGCATATCTAGATTTCACCCTTTGCTGGGCATGTTCCCAATGAAAATGCCACTGAAATCCTCTATCAAAGGGAACTATCTGAAACTCACTTGCTTATTTCTTGAACCCATCCAAAATGGCCTCCAACTCAGCTATGGTTTTGCCATCCCACTCTTGCTGTTTCTAAAGTGATTTCTCTAAATCGGTTACCTAGATCCTAAAACGCTTGTTCTGGTACTGAATGTCTAATAAACGCCTAAGAAGTCTTTAGTTGTTCTTTCAAGGTTTCTCTTTCATCTTACCCTTCAAACTTCATTTTCAGGCTGTTAGATTCACCTTTCCAGTACTCAGAAGACCTTTTCATATTGGAATTGCTCTGGACTTGTTCTTGACATCCTTTTCTCAAATTCTCAAGACCAAAACAAAATTTCTTCTATTCCCTCTCTAACTTGTCTACCTGACCCTTCTGGGTATCAGTATCCAACTTCCACTGGAATCTTTCAGCCTCAAGTTCCATTAGACTTTGTTTCAGCTCCTGCTTTTCAGCTTCAAATTCTTTCCTTGATATCTCTAGCTTGGAGAGAACAAGCTTAAAATGTTCTTCTATGGTTCGAGTGTCTTCATGATCTGGAACGAGGATGGTGTCATTTTTCCTTGACCTCTGCCGACCATTCCAAATAGTCTGGAGTAAGCATGTCTTTAGTGGCCTTGACATCCATATGGAACATTTCTTCCATGACTCAGCTACTTCTTTAACCTTTTTCTTATAATTGTCCTTAAGATATGCAAATTCTGATCCAGATATTTCATGTGTTGTTATGATGAAATGGCGTGCCCCATACTATCGAAGTGTCAAAAGTGGAGAGTATCCAACTCCTCCCCACAATCCAAATAATGTCATAGTTTATGAGTCTCTATATCGAAAAATAATGTCATTATAGTTTAACCAGGGGGCTCTCCAGACAATATCCCTATCCTGAAGGTGCGTGAATACCTTCATCCATTTTTCTTTTAGGATATCTTCTTGCCATTTCAGGGGGGGAATTCCCCCAAAGGAGAATAAGTGGTGTTGAATCGGTGGTAAGAAATCTCGTTAGTCTTCCAAAAGTGACTTTGGATCCAAACTTGGAGAAGCTGTGCACACCCTATGAATCTTCCTCCGCCAGTCTTTCTACAATAGTTGATGGAGCAAAAAGTTTCAGCTAAAATTGTTGGTGCTAGATTTACTCATTTCATGAGCTGTTCAAACAGTTTCACAACAGCTGCCTCAATGTGTCCTTAAGTCTTTGGGAAGATAACCAAACCATAAATGCCCAGCGCAAAAAGGTCCATTGCCTTCTATTCATCAGGGCGATTCTTTATTAGTTGCTTGATATGGGTCCAAGCAATTCCTTCCCCACTACTTTTATGTTGAATCCGGTCAGTTACCCATTTCTCATCTACCCCCGCCACTTTTGCCAACCCGTTCTTGAAAGGCTGACTTTTGATGTCCTTGATGTAAACCCGATCCATTCTGATTCCCTCGCAATGTAGCAAAGTGGTGTATTCTTCGATTGTGGGTACAATGTCTTCTTGGTTAAATGTGAAGCAGTTGTACCCCAGATTCTAGAATTATACTAGGGCTTGAATTAGGGGCTTATCTTTCTTGACATAGAGTAAAAGTGCAATATCACCATACTGCTGGCAGAACCTCTTTTTCTAGTCATTTTTGAAGCTGTCTCAAATGCTCAGTAGTTATTGAACATCATTCTGCTTTAGGCTAACAGAAGCATAGCAAACCAGATCTGGCACATAGTTTCCTTGCAGGCTATCTTCCTTTTCTTTCTGATTCTTTTCGGACCATTGTAATACCTCGACATTTTTCACCTCTTGCATTACAACCCTTTATCCATTATGTAGATTATTTGTGCGTAACAAACACTTTTTTTGTGGACAATTACCTCTTTTTTATGATGCAAATGATAAAAAAACAATCATGAAAGAAAAATCAATTAGTAAGTTAGAAATAATATAATAATAAAAGTAAAACATGATAAATTGCATGTTTTGAACAGGAAGTTAAACATTCAAGATTTTGAAATGGAGTTTCGGAGTGGGCTCTAATTCCATGTATTCTCTCGATTTAGGTTCTAAATAAGGTACCCGAGTTCTCCTTGTTGGTGTCCCCTTGGGCTTGCCAGACCCTCAGTCCTAAGCCCGTTATAAGCTTATGTGGACGAAGTTAAACTTGAGATGATATATTCCCTTATGTCTATACGGAGAATAAATTCACACGAAGACATAAGGTATATGAATCCCGAAGGTTACTTACTAGGCCTATACGGAGAATAAATTCCCACAAAGGCATCGCTTTCACCTCAACTTAAGAAAATGTTTGGAGCTCGGGTATAGAGCTTGAGATGAAAATGTTTAATAATCTGAAACCATTAAAAACATCATTACAACTATTTGTTTGGTAAATAATAAAAGGTAAGTAATAAGGATCGAATAATTAACTTAAAAATTAAACTTTCAATTTTCACCTAAGAAGACAACCCAAAATTAGCCTTAGTCTAACTCACTTACATATCCCCAGTAAAGTCGCCAAGCTGTCACAACCGTCTTTCGAGTGGGCCTGAAATTAGGCTTCGACTTAAATAAAATGTTAGAGCCGACACCGATCATTTGTTTTTTTCTTTTAAAAAAATTTGGTTGATCAGACACCATCTTACCTGATCTGCGTTTTACTAGAAATATGTCAGATTCGGGAGTCGGTTATAGTCAATGAAGGAATAACACCCTTGTATTACCCTTTCGGTACTAATTTAATTTCCAGTTGTCTTAATTAAGAAAATTACAAGTCAAATTAAAAAGTAAAAAGTTTAATCCAAATTACTTACCTTTAATCGAATTAAAGTAACTCCTAAAAGGTCAAAAGGATGTTAAAAAAATCTAGTATTGAATTTATCAAAAGAAAGAGAAACAAAAGTTAAATTATAATACTTTAAAAGAATATATATATATATATACATGCTGAGAAATAGAAATTAACAGAATGGAAAATAGAAATGAATAGAACAAAAATAAATCACACATATTGAAAACATAAAGTAATAAAAATAATGTAAAGAAAAAGTCAATTAAGCTAAAAATAAGAAAATGTGCCAATTGCAAGATTAAACACAAGCAAAGACGAAAATTAATTAAGTTAAAACAAGAATAAAAAATAAAAAAAGAATTAAAAAAGAATTAAAACGTGAAATAAAATAACTAGATTAAAAAAAAGATAAAGTAGGTGGTAAATTTAAGAAGAAAATCGAGATTAAAATTGAATTTAAGACGCAAAACGGGCTTTAAAATAAATCAGGGACTAACTCCACAATTACCCCCGACCTGCGTGAAAACACACGGATCTTTAAGGGATCCGATCGGGTCTTCGGGTTAACTATAAAGCCTAATAGTCATAAACATGTTTCTTTTTCCTCCTTTCCCACAAATCGATCAAAACCCCTTTCTTTTTTTCTCTGAAAATATTCATCGTGTTCTTCATTCTATGAAGAACACTCCACCGGAATTCATACAACCCAGATTTTGGCCGTGCGCCGGCGGCGAAACCAAACCTTTTTTACACCATTTGAAAGATTTTGTACCCCTTTTTCTAAATCTCCAATTTGTTTTCACAAAAGAGCCTCATGGAGGGCTAGATTTAAGAAAAATGTTTCGAAAACCCCATCGATCATCGACTTTGTCCTCTTTCAAAGGTCTTTTCGAGTCAAAAAAGGAAAAAAGAAAGATACTAAGCAACATGCAAGAGAAAACACCGAGATAAGTAAAAAAATAATACCTTTCTTTTTATTTCTTTTTCGAGATTTACAAGTATTTTGTTGCCTTCGATCTAACTTGTTTTCTTTCTTTGATTTTTGCAGGGATTTATAGCATTAGGAGTCCCTTATTTTTCTGTTCGGTTTAGAGTTTCATTAGGATAGAAATACATGCTGTTTGAATCCTATGAAATCACGTTGGGTTGATTGAGCTGAGAAAATAGTTTCCCACTAAGGGATGACTTCTTCAAATCAACCAAATTCTCTTTGCTCGGCGGTTGAGGGTTGTTAAAAACCCTAAGTCTAGTCTCTATTTTGGACCATTGGATTGGCTGCAGATACAACGACTCAGGATCGGCTACGCGTGATAATATTCTTAGGGTTTCATAAACCCTAGCTGATATGCGATCTGGGTCTTTCGATTGATGCTTGATCCCACGGGTGAGAATCGTTCAACGTTTTTACTTAAGTTGAAAACCCTAGTTTGTCAGGCGAACTTGGGTCAGGTCGGTTTGCTGGACTCTTGGCCGGGTTGGTTTGTTGGGTCAAGCCTGTCACCCGGTTAGGCTCTTTCATGCCCGTATTGGACTTGAACTTGAACTCACTGTTTGGACCAAATAACAAAAAAAATGAAAATAAATAATAAGTTACAATAACATAATAAATAATATATAATATTGTACTATAATATATAATATATAAATATTTTAAAAAACTATATTATATATATATATATATTTTCAAAATGTTTTCAAAAACTATATATATATATTCAAAATATTTTCAAAAACTATATATAATATATATTTTCAAAATATTTTCAAAAACTATATATTATATATATGTTTTCAAAATGTTTTTCAAAAACTATATATCATATATATATATTCAAAATGTTTTCAAAAGCTATATATTATTTATATTTTCAAAATATTTTAAAAAACTATATATTATATATATTTTCAAAATGCTTTCAAAAACTATATATTATATATATGTTTTCGAAAACTATATATTATATATATTAAATAGAACTCCAGCCGAAAATGAGTGACTACAATCATTATAAAAGTTAGAGAAAGAACGAGTTTACGTTGTTTTAAGATTATTATTTAAAATAACAAGCTAAGGACACGAAGGATCAAAATTCAGCTGTCGCATCAAATCCCACACTTGTTCTCTATTCTGAATATTCGGGGCCCATAAAAATCGATGCATCTCCATCTTTTACCAGCCAAATCTTCATTGATCAAAACATCAATATGCCAACTAGAATAGGATTGCAAAGAAAATCTACAATTATTCTTCCAATCAAAACAAAGACCCTCACTTCTACCCATTAATGCTACTTCAACCCCATTCAGAAAACCACAACTTCTACGAACATTTGTCATACTAAAAACTTGTAACTTAGTTTCTATAAAGGAAACTATAGAGGGGTTTGTGTCTTTTACAGTGTGTTTCAGATGCCTAATCATATGAGGGTGTCCAAACCCTCAAATATTACAGGTTAAAAGTTTCATTTCTCTAGACTGGTCAGCTGAGCATGGCCTACTGATATAAAACTATTTTGAGACACAAATATTTGCAAAGACTTCTCTAAACAAACGTGTTTCTCTTGAGAATTTGAATCCACATTTAAAATTCTATTCCTTTTTTTAATTCCAAATCTGATATTAGATTATCATCCTCTAAATTGCCCATAACTATATCTGTATCTTGTGGCCCATCGTTAATCAAAACCGGTCCAGTTAGAACCTCAGACCCAACACCTGTAACATCCCAAAAGTCGGGTCAATGACCAATATGGAATTTTTGGTAATTTAGTGACCAATCTCAGAAAGATTAAAAGTTTAGGGATTTTAATGAAAAATGTTAGTGTTGGATTTAATAACAAAGTTTAGAAGTAATAAGGGTATTATGGTCATTTCTCAGGAAAGATTTTATTTCCCTTTTTAAAGGTTAATAAGCATGTGGGAAATGAGAGCATTCTCCAGAGCTTTCTTTCTTTCTTCTTCTTCTCCAGACATGAGCTTCAAGAGAAAATGTGAGTTTTATGAATTCTTGATTATTTATGGAATTAAAGGTTAGGTTTTGATCATTAGATAATAACTAAGCTTAAGGAAGCTTAAGTTATCTTAAAAATCAAAACATAAAGGAGTTACGAAAGATTAAAGAAAATGAGTTTCAAAGTGAATTTCTGAAAAAAGAGTTAATAAATGAATGTGGAGATGGAATTTGACTTGTCATAGGTGTGAATAAGAAGTTATAAGTGTTAAATCAAAGTTTGGATAACATGGAAAATTGGGAATGATTCTTAATTTTAAGAATCATGAAGAGATATGAAAGATAAAGATAGTTTATATGGATATAAGTTGGATTATAAAGTGGTAGTTGAGTTTAATGACATGTTAGGGGATTAAAATAGAAGAATTGAGTGAAGAGTTGATGATTTTCGGGCTTTAATATAATTTCTGGGCATGATGGATCAGTACACATTCAATATGTACCGATGCACTCTTAAAAGAAGAACACCAAATGCCCGGAATGCGTCGATGCAGTTTGAGTGTGCATCGATGCACCAAGACAAATTTTGAAGGTGCATCGATGCATTAAGAGAATGCATCGATGCATGAGAATTTGAAGCTATTTTGTGTATCGATGCACCTATAGTGCATCGATGCACCCCTAAGGAAAAATGTGAATATGGGTTTATTAAGTTTGTTTAAGTTGCTAGTATCAAATTACAAGGTGTAGGTATCTAATAATTGTCCTAAAATGTATAATTATGTAGATTCAGAGCCAAATCAAGTTCCAGAATCATTGAAAAGTATGATCGATCAAGGGGAAAGATAAAATATTGGAATTAACTAGTGAGGCCAGGTGAGTGCATACAAGTTAGTTTATGATGTTTAATGGAAATAAGACTTGCGACAAGTCTACTTCCTATATTAGAAGGCATGAATGTATGATCATATGCATATGTTTGATTTGGGTATATGTGATATATATTATAGTATGTATTAAATGATTTGTGTGAATACATGTAGTGTGATAAGTTATAGGAATTAATATGATTGATCTATATGATTACATGGGAATGTGAAATAGGTTATATGATAGGTGACCATACATGTTACCTAGTAAATGTGATCAATAATAAGAATCAAAATAATAGATTTATATGACTACATGAGAAGGGTGATGAGTTAAATAAGATTAGATTATAGAATAATATATTAGTGAAGGGAATTGAATATAAATGATGATGCCAAACTATAAGATAAGTGTTATAAAGAAGAAGTATACTTAAAGAGAATTATGGTCTAGAAGTTATGTAAAATTTAACTAAACAAATAGATTAAACTAGTATAAATGGAAAATGAGATAAGTTAGGTAGAATTTACCTATGAGATAAAATAAAATTATATGAATAAGTAATATAAATGATATAAGGAAAACTTATGTGTTATATGATTTAAGCATTGAAATGAACATAAGATATATATTCATTTGAATTTATTCGGACATTACTATACGGTTTAGATGAAATACTATACATGAATAAATGTTTTTGAATCAAATGGTTTGTATTATGTTTTGGTTTTAGCTAAATAGTATTTTAAATGCACTGTTTTGATTTCAGTGCTATGAAAATATATATTCTATGTGAAATACTATAAGTATATGTTCTATGTGAATAAATGCTATAGAAAATGCTATGAGTAATTGATTTATATGAATAAATGATAAATTTGAGTAATATTATTTGAAATATTATATGTTATCTGAATACAAGAACTTGAGATATGTGACATGTGAAGTATATGGAAATGATCTATGTGTAAGTGAACTACGTAACTATGTGATTATATGAAAATGTGATAATGAGCTATGTGCAAAAAAATTATGAGACTACGTGCCTAGGTAATATGAATATGTGAACATGTGAAATGACATAAACGATAATGCCCATGTTATGTGTCATGAGAGCTAGGGGTATAGTTGGCATGCCAAGAGTCGAGGGTCTACGCGGCCCTTCGAGACATATATGTATTCTTTGGAACATCTATGAGGTCTTTTGAGACACATACTTGGTCCTTAGAATAAGTATATGGATCTAAAGGAATTTTCTACGTGGTCCTTAGGGACATCTAATATGGCATTTCGGTGCATTTCTACGCGTCACTTAGGTGCAATTCTACGTGCCACTTCGGTGCATTTATATGAGCTGTGGTGACAACATTAGTGCACACCCTCTATAGACTCACATATTTATAGTTCTCACATTTGTACATGGGCTAATAAAGAAAATGATATAAAAGAATCTTGTATGATATTATGTGCTTTGTTTGTAATCTTTATGTTAAGAAATGATATATGTGATATGATGTTGATGTGTATATAGCTTGGTTAAGAAGAATAGGTACAAGGACATATGACTAAAAGATAAAGAACGAAAATAAGACTATTAAGAGATAATGATAAATGTATTACATATGCTTTATATGCTTTGTGTATTAGGTAATATATTATTAGAATTATATGATGATATGTGTGTGTTTCTTATGAAACAATATGTATATATATATGCGTTTATGTTTGGAAGCATTTTATAGTTTATCATGATTACATAAATTGTGTATAATAGGAATTAGTTATGATATACTATAATCAGTTTATTTATGCCTCACTAAGTCATCGAATTAGCATGTGAATGTTTCACACGTAGGTTTCGGAAAGCTAGAAGAAAGGTTAAGAGGAGCAAGACAAGTCAGCATCTCCCTTACAAAAATAATTTCAAATCAGAAAATAGAGGATTTAAATGACTTTGGTTATTTTGAATATAGTTGGCATGTACTAATTGGTTGAGTTAAATATGCTCTGATTGATTCTGGTCAATTTATGTAACTAAACCGCTTTTACTTTAATGAAAGTTTTAAATTTTCTTTGAATTTTGTCAAGAGTCAAAGTTTGAAAAGTCAATGTGACACCTCAGACTCGTATCCGGGTCGAGTATGGGTTAGGGGTGTTACATTTAATGGTATCAGAGCTAAGGTTTAGTTGATTCTCGGCGTAAACCGAATTTCAAGTGTCATAAAATGTGTACATGCCAACATAGAGTGAAAATTTTATGATCTGATAGTGTAAGGAGTATGTTGTCTTGCTAATATAATAAGATTAGTTTAATATAG